>NC_057863.1:322769223-323442437 GCF_019393635.1 Dromiciops gliroides
TTTAGCATGATCCTTACTCTAAAATATTTGCATAGCATTTAAAAAAATACATTTTGGAAGTTTTACTTGGCAAGATTTTTCTTGCTTTCAAAACATGTGCACATGCACAAAGATGCTTGCAGTGAAATATTTTGTGAAAATTTTCTAAACAGCCAAAATGGATTTAATAGCATTCTGTTTTTCTTCGTTCTTAAAAAAGACCCATTTTTATAGTTATAACCACATGGAGACCATTAATTACATACTCATCTTAAACCATAAAGCCAAGTCCAAAGCCTGTTTATAACTGCACCTGGTACTCTTTAGACTGTAATCCATGAATTCTTTTTTTTATTATTTTTTTGTTTATAAGCCCCACTAAGGAAAAAATAAGACCAATAAAAACCCATCCAACCAAGTATTAATGGCCTAATCTGAACAAGATGTAAAGTCCATTACCAATTCTATATCTTACTTGGAAAATAAGTCAGTAGAACCAGAGGGTGGGAGGTGCCCAGGAGAGATCATGCTGGTTATTATAACATTGTATTTTTTACCATTATTCTGATGTCTACTTTGTGCTGTAAAGTCCCTGATTGTCTTGGATTTTGTTCTGTGCAGCAGGATTGTAAACCCAGATCAACCCTGCTGTGATAAATATCAATACTGAGATACAAGTGATTGTTGCTCAAGTTTTATACAATTGTATCCAGAAAGATGCTGAACTGTAAGCTTCCCAGGAGCACAGCAAGTTAACATAGAGCAGCTCTTGGTCTGCAGCGACTAAATTAAAAATTATGTGCTTGGGGCTGGGAAGCTGGAGTCTAAAATAATCCCTGGCCTATTTCTTTAAAGGAGGAGGGAAGGGTAATTCCAAAAATGATGAATTCAGAAGATGGGAAAACCAAAGGAAATTCAGATCCCTGTAAGGAATTGTCAGCAGGACAAAGAAAAGTAACAGGAGCCGTGAATCTGGGGTAGGGAATTAAGCTCCAAGAGGGGCAAAATCTGCACATCAAAATGGCCTACTTAGGCCCTTGACAAACTGCTACAAATGGGACCCCACCTGTTTGCTGGGGATTGCTAAGAGATTAGCTCCAGTTTTATTTTAGCCATAAGAGAGACTCAGTGAAAATGCTTTGCTCATTTGGGGAAGGGACTTTCCAAGGTTCATGAAAATAAACAGAGAGGTCATTCGGGGCAAGGACTGTTCTTTCTTCTGTAATGCTATAAGACCTACCGCACTATACCACCTATGTCATGGCCACAGAAAGATATGGGCAGTCTAGAAAGGATGTTCTGTAGTCAGGCACTTCTTATTCAAATATCTGTAGATAGGGAACTGACATTATTCTCTTGAGGGAGGGAGATTGAGTCATTAGAGTGGTAACATTTCTTCACACAAGATTCCCAGGAAGTGGCAGAGGTTTCATAAGGTAGGTCTCATGACCCTCACTCAAATGTCATGCCCATCATCAAAGAAGGTTATGCCTGGCAGCTGGAATAGCTCTCCCCTGAGGCAGCCCACTAGTTCTAGCAGCATAGCTTGCACAGGGCCTACCCTGACCCTGAATGACTCGGTCAATATTAATTAGCCCTGTAAAGGACTGACCTTGACCTTCCTAACCCCAGCCAGAACGCAGAGAAATACAGCTGTTGAGGTAGAAAAACTAAGAAATGTCCCACCTCGTTATTCCTTTCTCATTGGAAGTCTCAAGGAAAAAGCCCAACCCAAGCCACTCTTCCAACTGTAGCCTAAGGAACGCGTTTTGCAAGGTAACATCCTGGAATGTGGTGGAGGAAGGACCTCAATGACGGCATTTTAGAACTGGAAGGGAAAGGCCAGCTAGTCCAACCTCTCCTTTCTCTCATTTGACGATTGAGGAAATGGGCCTGGAGAGGTGAAGTCATTTGCCCAAGATCACATATCGAGGCAGTGACAGAATTAGGATTTGAACCCAAGTCCTCTGATTACCAATCCAGCACACAGTTCCCCTTGCTGCCTACTGAATGCCTGGATGTTCAGGCTGTGCGAGGCTAGGGAGAAAGCCCTCAGCTAAGAGGTGACAAAAGAGGCTGCAGCAAGAGGAGGCATAACATTTGGCCCTGGCCCTAATGCCCCTGGTAAAATGGGTAAAAAGAGTACTAAGAAAAAACTTCTATTCGTCTCTGCTTAGAGCAATTTATAATAAATCTCCATCATGATACTGCCTGCCACGTGGTTTGTTGATTTGATCCCATTTAGGATAAAATTTGCTTGCAGCCCCAAAACCCCCCCAAAAAAAAAAACAAAAAAAAATTTATTTAGTGGGTAAACTGGGGAAGGGTCACAGTTTGAGTGCATCATTCACCATTAAACCCACACACCAGGGCCACTGAGTAAAGACAGCCCTTTACTCTTCGAAGTAAAGTATTTTGACAAGGGTGAATTTATTAAATTATACCATGCCTCTCTAGCCCTCCCCCCAGGAGAGAGGCATTGCTGCTCCCATTTTTAGGTAAAGAAAATATGACTTAATCACTCTCTTACATCTAGCAAATCTTAATTTCAATATTCCACTTCCTTAAAACAAAACAAAAAAACCTCCGTGTGTGTGACTATTCTCTTCACAGAGGGCTTAAATGAGTTGCTCTAATAAAAAAAAAAACCCTTGCTCCCCCCCAAAAAAAATCGTTTGATGGCTTAACCTTCAGGCAATAAGTCTCTCTGAATTTAGTTAAGCCAACCCTCACACAGATGATGTCAAGCCATACTAAAAGTTCCACAGAGGGCAGCTAGATAGTGCAGTGTATAAAGCACTGGCCCTGGATTCAAAAGGACCTGAGTTTAAATCCGGTCTCAGACACTTGACTGTGTGACCCTGGGCAAGTCACTTAACCCTCATTGCCCCAAGGAAGGAAGGAAGGAAGGAAGAAAGGAAGAAAGAAAGTTCCACAGGACCAACAAGGAGCTTCTGCTCCCTGCCCCAACCTTCAAAAACCCAGGGTCACCTCCACATCACGAGAAGGCACTAGAATTTACACAGTGCTTTAAGTTTTATGAAGCATTTTATATGTGATCTCAATTGTTCTTCACAACAACCCTATGAAGTAGGTGTAGTTATTATTCCCCTTGAAGAGATGAGAAAACTGAGGCTGAGAATGACTTGCCCAGCTAGGAAGCATTTGAGGCAGAATTCTTTTTTTGTTGTTTGTTTTGTTTTGTTTTGAGGCAATTGGGGTTAAGTGACTTGTCCAGGGTCACACAGCTAGTAAGTGTTAAGTGTCTGAGGTCAGATTTGAACTCAGGTCCTCCTGACTCCAGGGCCGGTACTCTAACCACTGCACCACCTAGCTGCCCCATTGAGGCAGAATTCTAACGCAAGTCTTCCTGACTCCAAGTCTAGTACATTATTCCAGATCAATGGAAATCTGCCCTCTTCTTAAAGATGTCTTAGATGAAGGATCATAAACTTTCTCTGAAACCCAGGCTAGTTGTTAGATAAGCTTTTGACAGAACTTTAGTTCTTGTAGAATTTACCCTTACTTCTTCTCTTCTTGCCTTCATTAAAGATGGACAATAGCTAATCGTTATCCATTAAGCAGAAAAATCTTTTAACATTTTTTTTTTGCTCTACAAATGCACACCAAAATCCTAATACCAACAAGATGACACTCCAGTGCAGCACACTTTTAGTAGTTTCTGCTTCTAGTGGTTCTATAAGAAACTCCAGCCTTTTTGTGACCTCATACAAATTATTTCATTCCATTAGGCCTCAGTTTCCTTATCTGTAAAGTAAAGGAGTTAGATGAAAGACTAAGGTCCTTTCAAGCTTTGTAATTCGGAGAAAGGACGGGTATGATTCCATGGCCCAATATTCTATAGGGAAAGTCAGAAACAATGGGGAGCTCTTAGAAATGAAATTCTGAAGAGACAAAGAAAAACCATTCTGATGAGAAGGGGAGGGGGAGGGAATTGTCCAGAGCAGTGGCTTCCATAGTGGAATGGTGGCCTCATCCCAGAAGATACGTGACAGACCAATAGGAGGAGGTGAAGACAGGTAGCATCCCGCTCTAGCCATCACTGCAATGGTATTGCCATGGGGACCTGTCTCCAACACAACATAACCCATCTTCCAACAGACTCCAACATTCCTTCAATCTCCCACGGCCTCTCTGTGCTGAGCAAGCTCCTTTCTAAACTGGAGATTGACCTCTCAGAGCAGCTCCAACAGCTGAGCAGGTGCCATGGAGAAGTCTGCCCCACTCCCCACCCCAGATCATCTCATGACTGTAGCAGACTTGCCACACCTCTCAGAAGACAGGGGAGGCAAGGACCAGTAGGATAAGGTCCCACAGTCCCCTTTTCGCTTTGAGCGGAACAGAGCAAATCACACAAGATGAACAGATGTGAATGAGTTGTGATCTGAGTCACAGATATCCTTCCCCCCAAATCCACCCATCTTTCAAACTTCCCTATTACTGACTACTCTCTATTCACAACCTGTGTCATTTTCAACTTCTCGCTTTTTTTCACCCCGCATATCTAATCAGTTGCCAAATCTTGTCAGTTCTACCCCCACTTTGGATCAGAGATCACAGAATTGCACATCTCACATCTGTACCCTTCCCTGCGCTCACATAGCAATGACTCCAGTTCAGGCCCATATCAACTCTTGCCTGGACTACTGCAGTAGCCTCCTAACTGGTCCCTTTGCCTCAAGTATCTTACCTACTCTAATCCATACTCACATAGTAATTTTCCTAATGTGAGGGACTAACCAAAACATTCATTCCCCTATTCAATAAATTCCACTATCTCCCTATTGACTCTAGGATCAGATATTATTTCATCTTTATCTTGTCCTATGTCCTAAAAAATGTCTATTTTTGTGCAAGTTTTTATAAAGTAAAACAATTACTAGTACATGTATATGATCTATAAATAAGTCAGTAAATATTAGGGGACATGTATTCAAAATTTCTTTACTGTTAGGGCTGTGTGATCCACAAAGTTTGGAGACTGACCATTGGTCTAGAGAAAACAATAGGGACAAAACAGGGAATTTATCAAACAACATGGACTTCTTTTTTTTCTTTTTTAAAATTCCTGGGGCAGCTAGATGGCGCAGTCATTAAAGCACTGGCCCTGGATTCAGGAGTACCTGAGTTCAAATCTGGCCTCAGACACTTGGCACTTACTAGCTCTGTGACCCTGGGCAAGTCACTTAACCCCCATTGCCTGCAAAAAAAAAAATTCCTAAATAGTATTTTATCTTATCCAATTACTTGTAAAGACAAATTTTAACATTTACTTTTTTTAAATTTTGAGCTCCAAATTTTTCTCCCTCCCTCCCTTTTTCCCCCTCCCTAAAATAGCAAGCAATTTGATATAGGTATATATGTGTAATCGTGTAAAACATATTTCCATATTAGTCATAGTTGTGAAAAAAGAAACACACCAAAAGGAAAAAACACACCCAGCCACACACACACAAAATAAAGAAAGTGCAAATGTTATGCGTCGATCTGCATTCAGAGTCCATCTGTTCTTTCTCTGGATGTGGACAGCATTTTCCAACATGAGTCCTTTGTAATTGTCTTGGATCATTGTATTGCTGAGAAGAGCTAAGTCTTTCATATTTGATCATTGCACAATGACTAAATGTTGCTGCTAGTATGTACAATGTTCTCTTGGTTCTACTCATTTCACTTTGTATCAGTTCATGTAAGTCTTTCCCGGTTTTTCTGTAAACCACTTGCATCATTTCTTTTTTTTTTCTTTTCTTTTTTTTTTTTAGTGAGGCAATTGGGGTTAAGGTGACTTGCCCAGGGTCACACAGCTAGTAAGTGTTAAGTGTCTGAGGTCGGATTTGAACTCAGGTCCTCCTGAATCCAAGGCCGGTGCTCTATCCACTGCGCCATCTAGCTGCCCCCACTTGCATCATTTCTTATAGCACAATAGTATTCCATTACATTCATATACCACAAATTACAACTTGGATTTCTACAAAAATGTGCAGAAAATGAAAGCAAGGGCAAGTAATGGAGTAAGGCCAAAAGTGTGGCACACTTCTGTAAGAATAGGTCAAGATTGCCAAAGCTCAGAAGGAGCCAAAGCTGGTGAGAGAAGCTAACAGTGACCAACTACTTATCAGGCATTTTGGAGAAGGGATTCCTTTTTTGGGTAGGGTCTAGATTGCTGTGATTCTGTGAATAAATGCACAGTGGGGGGGGGGGATGGGGAAGAGGAGGTGGTGTTAAGGTGCTTACAAGTAGGAGGGCAGAAATGTGCCCCACAGGGACAGGTTGTTTTAATTACCTTGCAACTCTAAACGCTATGATCCTAATTCCCAAAGGGTTAGGAATCGCTACCCTGCTGTTACACTGCCTTCATGTTTCATCAGAGAGGTTAAAATTAACCTTCCATCTCCTTCACTATGAGAATTCTAATAATAGCAGCTATATTTCCACAATGTGTTGCACATATCATCTCATTTGATTCTCACAACAACTCTGTGAGCTGGTGAAACATTATTTTGCCCATCTGATAGGAGAAACTGAAGCTTAGGCAGCTTAAGTTCACACAGCTGGTAAATGGCAAAGTGGGGCCCCGAGGTCAGATCCTTTCAGATGCAGTGCTGCCTTCCAAATGATTGGGACTTCACATTTCAGCCTCATTAAAGATCAGTCTTGGGGGCAGTTAGGTGGCACAGTAGATAAAGCACCAGCCCTGGATTCAGGAGGACCTGAGTTCAAATCCAGCGTCAGACACTTGACATTTACTAGCTATGTGACCCTGGGCAAGTTACTTAACCCTCATTGCCCTGCAAAAAAACCCCAAAGAAACAAAAACAAAAGATCAGTCTTGGTTTCCTCAACCATCCTTAAAATCATGATTGAGAAAATAATAATACCCCCACCCCTTCCACCACTCCCCCATTCAGGCCTTTTTTTTTTTCAGAATTTTGCTTTAATCCAGAGTATCTTTGAGTGGCAGCATGATCAGAGAGCTGAATTCAGTTCCTACCTGTGATCCACATGGGATGTAAGACTCTGGGCAAGTTACTTAATTCCTCAACTCCACAGACAAATCTCTAAGACTAAAAGCTCAATAAAATGCAGAAGAGTTGCTTCTCGGCATTGGTAGGAGGAGTTTTATTACCTGGAGTGTCCAATACCAATGAACTAACAGACACACACACACACACACCCTTGATAAAAACATGAGATAGGAAAAGGCAGGATTCTATAGCAGCCAACAGCTTTCTACTCATATAACTGATGAAAGTGCAGAAAATATCAAATCTTGCTATATTGTCTTCTTGATTTTTTTTAAAAAACATGTCTTTGTACAACAAAATGCAGTCTCAACAGCCCTTCTCAGCAATTGTCCCACATAATTTGGTTTGTGTGTGTGTGTGTGTGTGTGTGTTTTGTATGTATGTTTGGGGGGTTTTGGGTGGGGCAATGAGGGTTAAGTGACTTGCCCAGGGTCACACAGTTGGTGTCAAGTGTCTGAGGCTGAATTTGAACTCAGGTCCTCCTGAATCCAGGGCCCATGCTTCATCCACTGCACCACCTAGCTGCCCCTTAGTGTCCCACATATTAAAATTATACAAATCTCTACAACAGATGGGATTATGGACACAATTTTGTTGAACAGAGTACTGGCATTCAAATTCAGATTGAAAATAGTTACCTAAGGTGTTAGCCTATGTAAAGGAAGATGTCCTATGCAAACTCCAAATAAAAGAATTGATGGGGAGGTTTTCCAAATGTTGTTATTCTAGATGACACCATATTAATTGTAACTCTGGGCTGTCTGAAGGTAGGATTGCTACAGGCATGACCTTATCGAAGAGGGGCATACTAATCCCCTCAATCTAGACAGTAAGAGTAATATACAAGTCAATCCACCATCCCTGACCCCATTGAGGGAAACAAAATCGATAGTGATGAGGTAAAAGAAACTTGAAAGCACATCTTTGATGACATATTTGAAGAATAACAATTCTGGACCAGGTTTCTTGCTGTTACTGAGTCATGTATGACTCTATATGAGGTTAACTTGGCTAAGATATGTTAAGGGCTAAAATTCTAGCTAGTCTGTCTAAAATATCTAATGAGTGGTCGCCAATAAATTATAAGCTTTAGCAAGAGTTAGACTTTTAAGCATTTATTAAGGAGAATAAGAGTTTGGTAAAGAGAGAGAAAAAGGCCTAGATTCCTATCTATTAAAGGGAGAGCACATTTCTAGCTCCCTTCTCCGCCAGCGTCCAAAGGAAAGAGCCCCAGAGTCAGCGCCAGTCTCTTCCTTCCTCCTCCCACTAGTCTGCGTCACTTACTCCCGCCAAAGAAAAGACTCCTGGTCTTGCCCTCAAAGACCTTCGCTTCATGGGCAGAACTCTTCTACAGTAAGTATCCAGCAGGTGGCGTCATTCCAATCGTTACAGTCCCCCCTGTTGTTCCTCAAGAAACAAAATGTTTCCTTGACGGAACAGTAAAAACAATATAATAACTATTGCTAACTAATAATATGTGAACAACAATATAGAAAAGGAAGAGAGGAAAGTTTTGTCCAGAGGGGCGATTTTTTTTTTTGTCCTCATGAACCGACGCTTTGACATTAGTCTTGCAAAGGGAGGGCCTCTGCAGAGAATACATGTTACAGATGGTGTATATTATAACAGAAAGAGAAAAAAACCAACAAAAACAACAAATCAAAACTGTTCATTTAAAGTCTCTGAAAGTCTTTTCTCAGATGTCCTCTAGGTGTAGTCGTGGAATGGAAGTCTTTTCAGGGGTTGATGTGTGGATGCTGGTAATCAGCCAGGAAAATTTCCTACAAAATTGAGCTTAACACAACTTTAAAATAGCTTTGTCAATAATCAAATCAAACAATGAAAGTTCTCAAAAACATGTCTAAGGGAATTCAGAATCTTAGTTGTTACACATGAAACATATAATAAAACAAAAATTGAAACATTCTTTAAAATTATAATATTACTATAGTCCCCCCTTATGGAGGGTAATTGAGAAGACAATTGCTGCAATATTAATTAATAAAAATAATTTTTATCTTTGTTTCATCACTTTTTGCATCATCTGCCTAATTATCCTCATGCCATTATGAGAAATTAGAAAATCTAATATAATTGGTAACAGGCGTCAAGGCCAAATTCAACACTGTTATTTATCATGACACCTGAGATAATTATGGGGGTTACCATAAAAGAACAGAGAAATGATGGGATATGAGCATTCCCACACTTGAGCAATATGTACTGTCCATGCAGTATGCCAGGCTTAAAATAGGTGGATGGAATATATGTCCATGCCACCGAACATATTGGAGGAAACTGAGTCAGATTTAATCAGATGCATGGGATTGAGATGTCCATGGCATCAGGCATATAGGAGGGAGCATAGAAGCCAGGTGTAGAAGTGAGATGGGTGGGATCAATACTTCCAGCCATCTGTACAATATTGTGGGGAAAAAGAAAACAAAATATTAAACCAAGAGAATCCAACCTCAACATTTGTCAAAAGCCGTTCCCTCGGCCATACCTTGACTTCATGCATGTCTCCCCTCATGTGACAGTTCAGTGTCTGCTCTTGCATGTATTCCTCTTGTGATTAGATGGCATGTTGGCCAACTGGCATCTGATAACTCAGAATAAAGGCAATTAATGTCTTAAATGATAAGTTCCCATAATCCAAGTCTCATATGGATTTAAAAGTTGAGGATAATAAATGATTGCAAAAAATGTGAATACATCTTGACTCAGAACACAATATATAATTATGCAACAATTTCAAATAATACCCCCTTTTTTTACTTAGTATACAATTACTTTTGTGAAAAATCAGAACATATTTAAATACAAGTTAAAGCACAACACAATCTCAAAGAAAACTTTTACAAATATTCCCCTCTTTTTTTTTTTTTTTTGGAATATGCTTATCAAAAATAATACTTCTAGAATCAATTTACACTTGTCATGGCAAACAATTTGCCAGGGAAATGCTTTAAAGAGTTTGATCAAATAATCAGTTGAGAAAAAATAACAAAAACAAACAACCCAGAAAATGGGAGCACAATACTCCTAGAATTAACATTGTATTATGAAATCAAAACCATCTCTCAATTTTTTAAAATTAGATAAATGAATAGAAGAAAATACACATGGAACAATAAAAAACAGTGAAATTCAAACTAAGGAAATCTAAATGAGCATGAACTTAATATTAATAAGAGTATTATAAAATATAAACTTGATCACATGACTATAAAAAGCTTTTACAAATATTCTCCTTGTTTTACAAACTAAGTATAAGACACAATCTCAAAAGCCTGAAAATCTCTATGAAAATAAACCCATACCATTAATTTCAAAATGTATATGTAATAGCATAGAAATCCTATGTAACCTCTGAACTGATACTATCACTCTGAGTGAATTCAGAACACTTTTGATTCCGATATCTAAAATCCCCAATACTCATATCAATACCTTGCCCCTTACTTCTACATTTCTGTACAATATATACCCTTCCATGGCAAAAGAAGCAGAGTCTTGAACTATGGTGATGATTGTCATTCTCATTCAGCTTAAGTTTTTCTTCTTTAACCCCTCTATATTGTCTGTCGGGCTTTTCACCATACAAATGCTTTATAAGATTACTAATTAAAGACAAAAGCAGGTTAGCAAAATTATGAACAAAACGAGCATATCTGGAATTTAAAGGGTTTTCTAAGGTTGTCTCAGAAGCACAGCCAGGCTGGGGAAGGGCTGAGCCTGAAGCTGCAAATGTAGTTAGAGAAAGTTGAGCATGAGCATTAGATCTCTGGACTTCCCAGGCAGGGGAAGCAATGGGCTTGGCCATGGGAGGAGTAGAGGGTGGGGTCTGGAGAGGAGGGGAGGGACCAGAGCAATTTGAATCAGACTTGATTTTGAACTCAGGCCTGGATTCCTCTTCCCCCACTTTGCCTCCAGGTGCTAGGGGATTAAAAGCTTCTAGAGGGTGGGTCATTGCCTCCAGGCATGCAAAATTAAAGCAACAATTACTGTTAGAACTGGGAAAAGCTGCGGGAATCTCTTCAGGTTTCTCTGAAAAAGCATGGTTGGGAGAGGGGGAGATATTTCCTTGTGTGAGTAAGTTGCTGGCTCTTTTAACAAAAATAAAAAGAAAAATAGAAAATCCACAAAAACAAAGCATTAACATGATCTTATCTCCCATTTGTCTGGTTAAACAGACTAAAATCAAAAATAGGGTAATTAGGGAGTTTAAAAGGTCCATTCGAAAAAATTTAAAGGGAAAACACAGCCAGTACGCCAGTACTTAGCAGTTAAAGGGAGAGGGTAGAGAAAATTTCTTACCCAACCAGAAGATCAGAAGACTGAGGTTTAGCTTTCCTCTTCGTGGTCAGCCATCTGTTAAGGGCTAAAATTCTAGCTAGTCTGTCTAAAATATCTAATGAGTGGTCGCCAATAAATTATAAGCTTTAGCAAGAGTTAGACTTTTAAGCATTTATTAAGGAGAATAAGAGTTTGGTAAAGAGAGAGAAAAAGGCCTAGATTCCTATCTATTAAAGGGAGAGCACATTTCTAGCTCCCTTCTCCGCCAGCGTCCAAAGGAAAGAGCCCCAGAGTCAGCGCCAGTCTCTTCCTTCCTCCTCCCACTAGTCTGCGTCACTTACTCCCGCCAAAGAAAAGACTCCTGGTCTTGCCCTCAAAGACCTTCGCTTCATGGGCAGAACTCTTCTACAGTAAGTATCCAGCAGGTGGCGTCATTCCAATCGTTACAGATACTAGAGTGTCTAGACATTTCCTTCTCCAGGGTGTCCCCATTTTACAGATGTGGAAAAAAGGCAAATAGGAGTTAAGTGATTTGCCCAGGGTCACACATTTAATAAATGTCTGGGGTCAAATCTGAACTCAAATCTTCCTGACTCCAGGCCCAATGCTTTATTCACTGTACCACCTAACTACCTGGACCAGGCTTTAACTCAAGTCAGTTCTATGATTCAAGCTCAGGGTTAGAATTCAATGAAGCACTTAGGGACCATAAAATGCAAAATAACAAAAACAAAAACCCCTCTACTGGTCACAAAAGGTACAATTCTTTGGGTTAAAAAGATACAAATTAAGGTAAAGCAGTTACCTGCACCCCCATCCTTACTGTTCACCACAGCAATAGGTCTGGTACTGAAGAAGGCCATGCCAGCCCCACACCACCAATTTGTCATAAGTCTTTCATGCCTCAAGAAAACAAGGAGGGGGCAGCTAGGTGGCGCAGTGGATAGAGCACCAGCCCTGGAGTCAGGAGTACCTGAGTTCAAATCCGGCCTCAGACACTTAACACTTACTAGCTGTGTGACCCTGGGTAAGTCACTTAACCCCAATTGCCTCACTAAAAAAAAAGAAAGAAAGAAAGAAAGAAAGAAAGAAAGAAAGAAAGAAAGAAAGAAAGAAAGAAAGAAAGAAAGAAAGAAAGAAAGAAAGAAAGAAAGAAAGAAAGAAAACAAGGAAACCAAACTAATGGCAATCTTGATATGGGGGAAAATGGGGTAGGGGTTGGGGTAAGGGTTGGGGTTCTTAGGAATTCCTCTTTAAAGAATTATACCCTCTTGCACACAAAAAGTAGTTAGAATAAGGTGGTAGTTTACTTGGGAGCCAGGGAAGGGAAGGGTGGGGGGAGGGAAACCATGAAAGAAATCCTTGGACTTCTCATGGGGAGATAGGCATGAAGCACATGGCTCCAAGGTACCAAATCTCCTCGAACAGGAGAATGGCAGGCACGTTTATAGAAGACTGATGGGGGGAGGGGTAACCATTTGACTGTGGAAAGTTCCTTTAGTAAGGGAGGACCATCCCCCACAAGTGGTAGCTGGGGGAATTGGGTGAGGAGTGGAGGACCATCCCCCACTGGTAGTGACTAGAAGAATTGGGTGAGGGGTGGCTACAGACCTCTCTTCAGGACACAAAGGCCGCAGCCACACCCAAATTTATCTCCCCAGGGTAAGGGAAACCAGAATGAAGGGTAGGAATCCGAAGCTAGCTCAGTCCGATTTGGTTCAGTTTATCTCTCTAGGCTTTATCTGTCCTCTGGTTTAGTTTCTCAAGGAAAAGGTTCCTTGATGTGCCCCAGAGAACTTCTGGGGTGCTCTGCACCCCATGACAATCTCAAGAATGGCTTCTCCTTCCCCTTAGAAAGAAACCGGCTCAGGTCCCATAAAAGGTACTCCTTCTACTACACCAAATTACTGTTAAGTAGCTAAGATTTCTTTGGATGGATCGAATTTATGGCTGCACTAGCTATTATAGAAATTCTGAGCAGTAAGATTTTAGGAATGGATGGGGCAGAGCCAACTGACCATCCAGCTGCTGGGATTCCCCTTCCTCCAGTAGAGAAAACTATAACTTTACATGGCAGGGGAAGTTAGGTGCACTTGGGTTATTTCTGAGGAATGCCTTCAATAAATAAGGAATTAAGCTAGATGAAGATGTAACTGTAATCTCAGCCATGGGTGAAGAAAGCTGTACAAAGAGGTAGAATCAGGGGGCAGCTAGGTGGCACAGTGGATAGAGCACCGGCCCCAGATTCAGGAGGACCTGAGTTCAAATCCGGCCTCAGACACTTGACACTTACTAGCTGTGTGACCCTGGGCAAGTCACTTAACCCTCATTGCCCAGCTCCCCACCCCCTAAAAAAAAAAAGACTCAAAGGAAGGCCTCCATTGCATTGTGGCTCTTCCCCTCCTTTCCATTTGCCACAGCAATGAGTATTGTAAATTAACAAGGGAGTTGCCAGCCCCACATCACCAATTTGCCATAGGTCTTTTATGCCTCAGGAAATCCTCTGTGAATCCTCTATGTTGGATTTATGGGGAGCCACGGACCACAATTGCCCAGGATGATAAGGAATAGATGGGCTGTGCTCTGCACCCGTAGGGAGAGTCCCCACATCGAGATCTAGTGAGATAGAGAACAAATAATCTGTCCTTGTTGGTCTTTTTACTCCCCCACTGCACCCACCCCCAATCTCCAGGACATTGATCATCATGATGCTGGAAAAGACCTCATGGGTTATTTAGTCAGACATTCTTCTTTTCGGATGAGGAACCTGAACCCCATTCACACAGTGGCTAAGGATCCCCTGCCCCAGGGGAATAGATACTCCATTCGGAGAATAAACTAAACCTGCCTCAGGGCATGTGTCTATGAGTAAAAAGCACAGCCTAGAATTATAAAAATTCCCCCTTATTTAAGAGACACTAAAATCCATAGAGATGGAAATGAATTGCCTGGTCACACAGCTTTTCAATGTCAGTGTTAATGTCCATCCATTCCTGAAGCTAAGCACCCCTTCCACTGTTCTTCCTATGACACAAGGTTCCCTGCTCCCTGTAAATGGAAAGAATGGAGCTTTCTAAAAATTAAAAAGAGGTGTGGCTGGTCTATTAACCCAGAGTAACAATGAAACCTACTGTGTTTTTGAGGGAAAGCCAACCAATAAGAGAGCAGCTATGGAAAGTTTTGGCCTCCAAGCAGGAACAGCTGGATTCCAATGAAAACTATTCCATCAGACTCAAAGCCTGTAAAATCAAAAGCCAAGGCCTTTTACACAGATTCAATTATTGCACTTGGCAGTGGCTGAGGACCCAGATTCATTTTTTACATTAAAACATGCACAGCATAAGGTGTCGAGTTTCCCCTGCACAGAATGCAAAGGAAATGGTGGAGGGAAGGCAGCGGGCCCTGGTATGGTTTTCGGTTCCTAAAGAATATTCCCAGACTTGAGACATTGTCAGTAGTCAGAGACATTTAAGGTTGGGTTTTTTTTAGTTTTTTTACTCCAGGCCTCTTTCCAAACTACCTTTGAGACTCTGGCTGTGCCAACCAGATGGATAAAACAGGATCAACCACTCAAATCAAAGACAGAACAGTTATTGTCCTTCCACACTTATGCCATTGGGCCCAACCCTTTGCAGTGGGTAGTGATTTCATCCTCAGGCAAATTCAGACAGAACTTGCCTACACCGAAACATTAACTTGAATCCCTCATTTGGTGGGGGGGCACAGGAACAATGGTAACAAACGTCTGGAAGTTTGCTTCTCTCTCTGGGAACAAGTTCTTGAGAGAAGGGCAGCTAGGTAGTGCAGTGAATAGACCACTAGGCCTGGGAGTCAATAAGACTCATCTTCATGAGTTCAAATCTGGCCCGGGAGTCTAGACAAATCACTTAACCCTGTTTGCCTCAGTTTCTTCATCTGTAAAATGAGTTGGAGAAGGAAATGGCAAACTACTCCAGTATCTTTGCCAAGAAAACCCCAAATAGGGTCATGAAGAGTCAGACACCACTGAAATGACTGAATAAAGCAGTGGGGTTCTAGAGAGAAGCAAGACAGAAGCAAAACAGGCCAAAAGTGACATCCTATGAAATTTTTCCTTCTAGATGACGGAGCTGTTCAAAGGGCTCTTTAGCTTTCTGTATAACACTTGTAAAGTGATCAGTCTATACATTAAATGCACAATATTCATAAAAGGGTATTTAGAGACAGCTAGGTAGTGCAGTGGCCAAGAGTGCTGGAACTGGAATTAGGAAGACCGCGTTCAAAGTGGCCTGCCTCAGTCACTTAACAGCCATGTGACCCTGAGCAAATCACTTGACCTCTATTAGTGTTTTTCACTCTCTAAAATGGTGATGATCATAGCACTAACTCCAGAGGGCTGTTGTGGGAATCAGATGAGATAACCTGTGTATAGTGCTTTGCAAATCCTAAAATGATATACACTGTTTTAACCTCACTGAAGTATATGATTCCTATTTGACCTTCATTCACTTTAGCAGGACATTCTTCACCACAAATTGCCTGTTGGGGAGCTAATCTGAGGCAGTTTTGCCTAAAGTCTTTCCAATATGCTGATGTGAATCAGATTAAGCAATTTAAGAAAGACACCTACCAACAACTACATACAGTAGACTTGGTTAAAACGTAGGTTTATAAAATATCCCATAAAATATCTATAGCTTAATTTCTCTTGGTATGCTTGACTCCCAAGTCACTTTGTGCACTTTTTTTTTTTTTTTTTTGCAGGGCAATGGGGGTTAAGTGACTTGCCCAGGGTCACACAGCTAATAAGTGTCAAGTGTCTGAGGCCAGATTTGAACTCAGGTACTCCATCCACTGCGCCACCTAGCCGCCCCCCGCCAAGTCACTTTGAAATATGAACACTAGCAAAGTGAATACATTACATCTAACCTGGTAGGCCAATGTTGTGTAGCTATAAGTTTATATCTGAATTCAAAATATAGTGTTGAAGTTTTTCAAAGCTCTTGGAAGCTAATATTAACTTCATTTTCTTTAAAAATAGAAGGGTTAAGCACTGGCCCTGGATTCAGGAGGACCTGAGTTCAAATCCAGCCTCAGACCCTTGACACTTATTAGTTGTGTGACCCTGGGTAAGTCACTTAACCCTCATTGCCCCGGAAAAGAAAAAGAAAAAAAAATAGAGGGGTTCCAAAAGTAGAGGGGTTCCAAAGACATCCAAAAAAAGGAGAAAGGGCCTATTTGTACAAAACTATTTATAAACTCTTTTTTGTGATGGCTAAGAATTAGAAATCAAAGGGATGCCTATCAATTGGATAATGGTTGAACAAGTTGTGGTATATGAATGTAATGGAATACTATTGTGCTATAAGAAATGACAAGCAGGATAATTTCAGAAAAATCTGTAAAGACTTAGATAAACTGCTGCATAGTGAACAGAATCAGTAACAATAATACTGTTTGATGAAGAATTGTGAATGATTTAGCTATTCTCAGCAAAGCAACGATCCAAGAAAATACCAAAGGACTAATGAGGAAGTATACTCTCTGCCTCCTGAGAAAGAACTGATATTGATTGAATAGTGACTGAAAGTATGCTATTTCTCACTTGCTTTCTTTCCTTTTTTTTTCTTTTACTTGAGTCTTCTTTTACAAAATGACTAATATGGAAATGTTTTACATGATTGCAAAAAAAATCAACCATAAGGGTTTGCATGGACCCAGAAACCCATAATAAAATATGCTAAATACCTCCTGACAGAAAGCTAATTCTCAAGATGCAGACATGACCAATGTAAGAATGTTTTTCTTTCCTATGCATATTTGTTACAAGGGTTTTGTTTTTGTTTTTCAACATGGGAAGGAGAAAATGGATTTTTCTTTACTTAAAAAAAATTTAAAATATATACACATACATATCTAGCTATCTATGTTTGGAGAGAGAAAAACAGCTCCTGGTCTTTAATAACAGAATATTTAAATATACACCAGTCATTCTGTGTCACTTTCTTGGAGTTAGAGATGATGGAGGGTTGATATACAAAGTGTGAACTAGAGACCTAAATCAAGATACAATTTCGCTTGAAACCCTTTCAACTCAAGGGTCAATTACATAATGGACTTTAACAATCATCTTTTCCAAGGGCTTTGTTTTACAAATGAGCAAAGTGTTGCCCAGAAGTAAAAGGACTTGGTCAAGGATACACCAAATCCAGCCTTAGGACCCTAGTGTTCTGACTCCCAGGTTAAGTGCTCATTCCACTACAAAGTGTTACAATGGCTATTCTTGAAAAGACAATCCACGGCCCATGGTCATTTGCCAATCAAGTCAACAAGAATTAAAATGCTTACTCTGTGGCAGGTACTATGGTAAGTACTAGGGATAGAAAAGCAAAAATAAAAGGCGCTCACGTGAATGGAGCAAACAACATGCAAACATCTATGTACAGACAAAATGCATATGGATAAATTGAAGGTAATTTCAAAGGGAAAAAAGTACTGGCATTAAGAGAGACCTGAGGGGGGAGGAATTTTTTTTTTAAAAGAGAGACCTGAGGCAGCTAGGTAGCGCAGTGGATAAAGCACTAGCTGTGTGACCCTGGGTAAGTCACTTAACCCTCATTGCCAGAGAGAGAGAGAAAAAGAGAGAGAGAGATTTGAGCTGAGGCTTGCAGGAAGCAGAGGTGAGGAGAGATAGCACTCAGGAAAGTAAAAAATGCCCAGTGTCTTGGGGGAGGAGCAGAAAAGAGGCCAGTGTCATTAGATCAAAGCATATGAAGGAGAGCATGGCATATGAAGATTGGGAAGGTAGGAAAGTGCCAACCAAACCATATTTTATATTCCATCCTGGAGATAAAAGGGAGTCGTTGGAGTAGGAAAGGTAACACGGTCAGACTTGAGCTTTAGGAAGATCCTTTGAGTGGGGAGAGACTGGAGGCAGGGGTTACTGCAATAATAGTACCAGGAATAAGGTGATGAGGACCTGTACAGGGATGGTGACAGTATTGTAGAAGAGGAGACAAACAGATGTTACAAAGGTAAAATCAACAGGACGTGGCCACTAATTGGATATGGGGAAAGGAGATGAGTGAGCATCTGAGGATGACACCTAGGTTTTGAGCCTGGGCAATTGGGAGGATGGGGATGCTCTCAACAGTAATAGGGAAGTCTGAAAGAAGGGAGGACTTTGGAGGAAAGATTGTAAGTTCAGTTTAGGCAATGTTGCTTTTGGACATGTGACCAGCAAGATGGAAGACTAGACATTTTCTCTGATCCCCTGACCTCACAAACCTCTCCAAAATAGAATTTATGTGCCAAAGATAAAGCAACTTCAGCTGTCTTCATGATTTAGGACATCCAGAATCCAAAATATATTTTTTTTAAAAACCAAACCAACCATGAACTGCCTTCTACACTGAGCTCATTGAGTACCCCTCCCCAACATTCCACATAAATGGCATCAAGGTTGTACTTAGCCTATCCAAGGATCCGAACCAACGATCCAACACATGGGCTCTCAATAAAAACCAAACCCACACCCTAGTCTCCCTCCCCTCTCTGCAGTGCTGAAGAGATCTCAGCTCTGGATTTTGGAAATTTGGTCAGGCCTCAAAAGACAGCCAGCAGGGGCAGCTAGGTGGCGCAGTGGATAGAGCACTGACCCTGGATTCAGGAGGACCTGAGTTCAAATCCAGCCTCAGACACTTGACACTTACTGGCTGTGTGACCCTGGGCAAGTCACTTAACCCTCATTGCCCCACCAAAAAAAAAAAAGACTGTTTAAAAGACAGCCAGGGGGGCAGGTAGATGGTGCATTGGATAAAGCACCGGCCCTGGATTCAGGAGGACCTGAGTTCAAATCCAGCTTCAGACATTTGACGCTTACTAGCTGTGTGATCCTGGGCAAGTCACTTAACCCTCATTGCCCCACCAAAAAACAAACAAAAAAAGACAGCCAGCACTGCTACAGCTCCAGAGGCAGAAGCTTGCTAAGTGGGGGTGATTGGGGACAGGTCTGCGCTGCAAAAGATCTCTGCAGAACAGCCAGGAACAAAAGGAAAGGGGCAGGATTCCTGTCTGGCCTTGAAATAGAGTGAAACACGACGATACCCCATGATAGGGCTCCTCACAGAGCCCTGGAGACCCAACCTACAGAAATCAACCCATAGCACCATCATGGCAACTCTCTGGCCTGCTGGTGCTGGGCCAGAGAACTGAGGAACAGAGGGAGCAGGCCAGGATAGTGTCCCCACTATGGTGGCAGAGGAGCAGCAAGTGAGGGTAGTGTTTCACTCCACTCCACCTGAAGCAAAGAGCTTAGCATTTAGCTGAAGCCAGGCCAATCCCTGCAAAAGTCATTTGGGACAGAGACTTAGGCTGGTGAATTATAAATTGCCCAGTGTGGAAGGAGGTTGAGAAACTTTGGGATCCAGCCCCCAAGGAAGCCACTATTGGAGAGGAGGGAATCAGTGAACAATATGGAAAAATGGGGGGAGGGGTAGGAATCTTGAAATTACCAAAGATCTCAAGAAGACAAAAATTCAAAAGACCTTGAACACAAGCAGATAAATCAATCAACAGGGAAAATATTAACAGCAGAAAGAAATATGGTCTCCAGAACTAGTGAACAAGTCAGTTTGGAAAATGTTGAATTCAAGATGTCCAAGACAGTTGGAGATGCTAGACTAGAGGTCAGGAGGAAGAGCAGATCTCAGAATCATCTACATATAATTGAATACATGGCAGCGAATGAGATCACCTTGATTCTTAGGAAATCTGCGAGGTGTCAGTTCAAACTTCCCTTATGTTTTTACTTTTTTTTTTTAAATGAGGCAATTGGGGTTAAGTGACTTGCCCAGGGTCACACCACTAGTGTCAAATGTCTGAGGCTGGATTTGAACTCAGGTCCTCCTGACTCCAGGGCCGGTGCTCTATCCACTGTGCCACCTTCCCTTATGTTTTTAAAGCAACATGATCCATCTAAATAATCTACTCTTGTTCCTCCAAATCTTAAGACAAGCAAAGATCATATTGTCTGTATAAATACTATTGGTAGCTAGACAAAATGTGAAATCTATGACATAGAATTACATTATTTGTTATATGCATGCTTTGTAGTATGCTAGGGCCCCTTGTATACATAAGGAAAATATATATTTAACTACCTAGTACTGTGCTGCAGAACACTTTGCTAGGTGTTGGGGAGGGGATAGAAAGTTTAAATAAATCATACACTTTACTCTCATAGAAGTCAGAAGGCTAAGAAAATATAACTCTAACAGAAAATATCATAAGTATGCAATAAACTTAGAATCATTTTTATAGGATTTTGACTAGAGTAGAAAAAACACTGGTCTGGGGATTAGACCTAGGTCTTAGTCCCAGCTTTGCCTCCAACTAGCTGGTATGATTTTGGGACCAGTCTCTGCATCTTCCCAGGCCTCAGTTTCTTTAGGAGTAAAACAGATGGACGAGATGGTGTCTAAGGTCTCTACAACCATAAAACTCTAAGAACAGAATCTGCTGCTACTCTTCATTTATTGTAGCATGTCATTATTTTACCCTTGCTTGTATGACACATTGTTGGCCTTATCCATGATTTATTTGATGCCAGGCACACAACCACAAGTTATAACATGGTTTACAACATAAGTTTCCAAGAACACAACGTGATAAAATGCAGGGCCTGCCTATAAGTAAACTTCAAGGGCAATTTGTTTGGGAGAGACAACCAGTAATCAGAACCGGAGAGACTTTACAATGCAAAAATGCAATGTTTATTTTCTTAAATAAAATACTATATTCATATCTATACAAATAATTATTACAACCATTAAAGTGTTACATTTAACAATAAAAATTTCAAAACTTTAAACAAGAGCATGGTTTGGAATATTCACACCCTAATGCAATGTATCTATAAAAAGATGTCAAAATAAACAGGACACATTCTTATTTACAACTGTATGACGTTCCTGATCATATGATACATTTCTGTTCTGGATTCCATTACAAAAAGGAAACTAGAATTTCCATTAGAATTATAAACCAGGTAATTTACATTTATAGGACATGTTGCACAGCAGATCCTGCTGGCTTAGTATAGATACAAATAATTACACTATTGAAAGAAATGCATTTAATTTCTCTTGGTGACTGCCACATATTAGTCTTCTCAGGCAGTATGTATAAACATCTGTGAAGGTAATTGTTATTTCTATCTCACTGTCCTCCACCCTATGTTACATTTTATGTGCGCAAAGTGGAAGCCAAGCCATTCTCCTTCACACTAAAACAGCAGCAGCATCTTAAACAACACTGTATGGTCCCATCCTACTTGGAAAAAAATTCAACTTCCCCTAAAGAGAATTCACCATAGTACAGTCCAGTGCCTTAATGACCCCACATATGAAAAATGACTTTTAAGACTCGAGGAAACAATGGGATCTTCAAAAGCAAAGTAGTGAAAACTTCAGGCTTCTAGGACACAGTTGAAAGTGTCCAGTTGTACGGAACAAAAGGATCTACAAAATAAAGGCCACCTGTTTTGAAGTATGTGTTAAAACTATAAATGGAGATACACCCTCTAAATTCTCTATTTGTAGGATCACATCATCTACAATGATACATTACACATAATGCAGTAATCCAAAAATGACATTTCCATATTATAAAATTTATTTAAAAAAAACGTTTGATTAGTTGAAGATTATCTGACCACTCCTACCTTCTTTACACAGGATCTAGGGGCCACAGAAAGAGGCAGATCAATGCTGATGGGGTTCACTTAAACCCAGAGCCAATAACTTGAAATGCCATCACAAACAAGCTCTCAGTTTAAAGTTTTGCTACCGTTAACTGTTTCTGACAAGATCAGTATCAAAGATGGCTCAGTAAGATAAGGCAACAGTGAGAAACAAGAGCTGGACTTCTTTTGGTGGGGAGAAAGCATTCAATGATATGGTAGATATCGCTCTGGCTGCTCCTCTGCTTTATATGAACAACTAGGTAGGTGATATGTTCCAACAGTAGGTCTAAGGTCCAGAGGCACAGTTTCAGTTAAAGTGCAGTACTGTCACAGGGGGATATGTGCAGAATTAGACATTGTATCCTCAGGAAGATATTCACTTTCTATAAATTTTACTGGACTGCCTCAGGCTGATGTTGAAATCACCCTGAAAATAAACTCCAGTATTCTTTCAGGGTCTACACAAGAAGTTTAGAAGACAAAAAGGAAGGTACCCCAAAGGGAAAGTGGTCATTTTAATTTTAGAACAGGACAAGGAAAGCAACATTTGGTAAAACAGACATCTTCAGAAGGGGCTATAACCTTTATTTCAGATGGATGTCATGAGATCCATCAGAGAGATTAACTCCAATAGTCTCAACTGGCCATTGGATGCCACTGTTGCCTCCAGAGGTACAGAGCCTTAAGTGCGTTTCAACTGGGGGCAAAGATGACATTCGTATGTGTTTGTAAATAATAAACTCCAAAAGAGATTCCCAAACTTTTGGAGGTACCCTTATAAGCTGCTGTGAGTTTGTGGCCTCCCTCCCCAACTTTTCCTACCCCTTCCTCTCCCTACTCAATCCCACCACCTCTAAAATAAATCTAGTGTAAGATGACACTTAAAAAAAAATTAAATCAATTTTAATTTGGTTTTGAGAATTTCTTGACAACCCTTTGAAATAACTACAGACCAGCTGGGTCAACAAAACCAGAGATTGGGAATCACTGATCTAGGAATATAGCATACCACCTTCTACAAATTGTTGGGCCAGTGGCCGATTCATGGCAAAGGAAGGCTTCATTCTGCTAAGAGAATGCCTAGGCTGACTGACTGCCATTCACTTGACATGGAATGGCAGGAGGAAAAAACAAAAAGTACGTATACCCACATGTCAGGACAAAAAAGGCAAAGATGGACAGAAACATTTTGAGTCTGTGTCTTTGCCAATGTTTTAAACTACAACTCAAATTCCATTATATTATCACATTATTAAAGTTGGGTTCTAGTCTCACCCACTTTATGGAAACATCTAAGAAGGCATAAACAAGTAGTTAAAATATTGAAGACAAATAGTAATTCTCTTAAAATGCATAAATGCTTTGTATATTCAAGTAAGATGACTTGAAGGGTGAATTTTGGTTCCAGTTCAACATAAGCACTGTTACATGACTGAGGTCTGTGGCAAAGGAATATTCTGCCTTTCCCCAACCAACCCCAGCCTCCAAGTCTCCTTTTTTCACAGTTCAGGTATATTACGTTTTACAAAGCAAATCCATCACTGACTTTTGGAGGGGGAAGGGGCAGGGCAACGGGGTTTAAGTGACTTGCCCAAGGTCACACAGCTAGTAAGTGTCAAGTGTCTGAGGCTGGATTTGAACTCAGGTCTTCCTAAATCCAGGGCCAGTGCTTTATCCACTGCGCCACCTAGCTGCCCCCCATCACTGACTTTTCACTCATTATTTTGAAAAATAGGGACAGGTCTCACACTCCCAAATCACCCAACAAAAAGAGAAAAGAGATTCACTGAAAACACATAATCATCACAAAAGACCACCCTCCCTCCACCTCCATTAACTTGTTGTGTGGCAAAGTCAATGATGGGATCAAACACAAATACTTTCATCTTTGACAATTACATAAAAATTACACGTAAACAGAAATCTGAACCTTCCATTTCATTAAAACTGTGTTATACTTAAGAGAAATGAAATGTTTCAATACTAATTTTTCTATAACCAATTCTAAACCAATAGTGAAACAAAGACACACACACAAAAAAGCCATGAATAAAAGGATGATCATTGATTCTCCCTGGGCAACTATACTGACTTGGAGTTAGTTAACCATGAATAACCAGGAGATAATAAAATCATCTCCAGAACTGGCTTCAATCTCCAACCCTGAATTAGCAAACCAATTGTGAGCTTAAATTTTTTTTCCCCATAAAAATAACTCATTCCTCATGTTCCTTTGCCAGAAAACTTTAGTAGGTAATTAGCTAATATCAGGCCATTCATTATTATAGAATCAATTGCCAAGATATGTATATCACATATTTAATACTGCTAGGATACATCACCATAGGCACTGATTTTTCAAATCCAAATAAAGCATGTACATTGATACATAAGTTAAATACACAATTTATATTTGAGGCCTCATTTGAAATGTTCCCCTTAGTAAAGATATATATATATATATATATATATATATAAGCACAATAAGCAAAAGAGCCCATAGCAAGAAAACCCCTCCCCTCCATTCACAGCCACACCTTCTTCAAGATAGTTGGGGAAAGGTTGGGCCTTGACCAAATAGGGAGAATCATTTAGGGTCACTCAAAAATCAAAATGTCTGCACGCCTAAAGTAAGTGTAATGCAAATAAATAACTCTCTCTAGCTACACCTGAGCAGAATAAAGTAATGAGCTCATTAGAAGGTACTTGGGAAACATCTGGGTCTTGAAGGACTTTTCAGAAAAAGGCAGCTTACCTAGTTTCTAGTTAGGCATATGTCTATTTTGCTTAGCTTTCAGGCTTTGAATAGTCACAAATGGTTCTACAGAAGTGCACATTCATTCATATACGGTCTATATTCCATAACCCACTCACTTTCTGACTGGTAAATGGGAGCTGATAAAAGTTTGACTTTATAGATTAAAGTCTGAAAATGAGTTCAGAAACATGCCTTGCCCTTGTTACAGTCATCACCTACCCAATGTCCCTTAAATAATCGCACACAACCCACAGTCATCACCTACCCAACGTCCCTTAAATAATCACACACAACCCACACCTAAATTATAAGGAAAATATAGGATTGAAGGGATGGAAAATAATAGCTTATGTTTATTATATAAGTTTGCAAAAAGGTTCACAAACATTATTTCATTTCATCTTCACAACAACTACAACCTACCCCATGCCCAGGAGGCTCCTTTCCTGGGTGGCAAAAGCAACTGAGTTTGGACAGAGCAGCTAAAGAGGCACAAATGACCCTACTGATGAGTCTTTAGAAGAGGTATTAACAAAGGTAAACTGCCCAGACCAAAACTGCAGATTCTACCACTGGGGGGAAAATTATGCTGTAGAAGTTGTGGTCCCTTGGGTTCACCCCATTAGCATAGCAGTGGAAATAGTTACCACAAGCCCTTCACCATCACCAATTCACTTTGTTGTGTCAGTAAAATACCTGCTAAAAAGGCCAGGGAAATTATGAGTGAACATGGTCATTTCCTTGCTAACTAGCTATATAAAAATTAGGTTTCTGAAATAGACATTTCTTTATCCAATAAACTTTTAAAAAGGTTTTCTCTCCTCCCTTTAGCAGGTTCTACCTACAGATTTGTAGGTAGGCAGACCTGTCAATGAGCCAGTTTCTGCATATAGGCCTGTGTATGTACACGTATATATATTTTCCTCCCAAATATAAAGATTATGGTCTTTCCAAATGAGGGTTGAGTTCTTTAATATCCACAGCAGGGAATAATTAGAAAATTCCTGTCAGAGAATTCTGTGTAGTTCTACTGTGAAGTACATCCCTTTTCAAACAAATCAATAAGGTTAGGTAAAGGTTAAGAATCAATAGGTGCTGTCTGGATCTGTGACTGTAATCATATTGGGTACTAACAGATGAGGTAACTCTTCCAAGGCAGAGCCATAACTTTCAACAATGTATAGTCTTAAGAGAGTTGCCTAGAACACTGAGAGGTTAAGTGACTTGCCAATAGTCACACAGTATGTGTCAGAGGCAAGATCTGAATCCATGTCCTTCTACCTTCAAGGTTGGCTCTCTTTTTATTAGGTAAAATATGTGAAAATATTTCTCTGTTGAGAAACAAAAAAACTCAACCAATCTTGTGAAATTAAATATATTATCATTAACAGAACTAATGATGAATAAATACAAAGGAAATTAGTTGCAATCTAATGAGCCTGGTTAATCAATCGTTTACTGGATATTTATGCCTTTATGGAATAGCCCTACTTTCCAAAAAGGAGGAAGAACAATTAGCAAATTCAAACATGGAGATTTAAAAAAAAATTCTCTCTGGAAAAATTAGTGGGCCTTAGTTTCCTACTTAGTTGTGTAAATGAGGGGGTTGGTTTAGATGATCAGTAAGGTTCCTTCTAGCTCTATGTCTATCCTATTGCTAAAGCTAATAACTAAGTAAAGATTTTTGACTTCAGGATTAAATTTCAAAAGTGTCTATTGAATTGGGCTCCCAATTCAATTCCCAATTTTCAAATGCAAGACCTATGAAATCCAAATGATTTTTAATTTACTGGAGCTTTAGAAATCAAGGCAATGACCTTTTCTTTCTTTTTTTTTGTGAGGCAATTGGGGTTAAGTGACTTGCCCAGGGTCACATGGCTAGTAAGTGTTAAGTGTCTGAGGCCGGATTTGAACTCAGGTCCTCCTGAATTCAGGGCCGGTGCTCTACCTACTGTGCCCTCTAGCTGCCCCCAATGACTTTTTCTTAAACAAACCAATTACTGGGGGGGGGGGGAAGCTAGAGAGAAGAAGGAATTCAATAAACACAATTCACATATTTGTTCATTGTTCTGCTTTCATTATGGACATTAGCCAGAATTTGGTCACTAGCCATAATGTTTTACTATCTATGGATTATCTACAAAAATAGGTTTTGACACTTGGCTCCCTCTTACCTACCACCCAATACAAGGCTAGCCTATGTCTAATACCAGTTGATTTGTACCCAACAAATACAAAACACCCTAAATGAAACTTGGGGACTCCACTGGGGGAAAAGTCATAGTGCATTTTAAGATTAAATGTAATTTCTTTCAGTAAGCCACTTTTCTTTTTTGGATTATCTCTGCTGTTGCTTCCCTACTGTGGATAACAAAAAAATGGACTATACACACATGCACACATGAATATATATACATATATATACATATTACATATACACAAATATATAATCTCACCCATCACATTTAGTTTCTATCAGTGTTTAGACTGCTGAACTGCAATCATGACCTAGAATATGGCTTATGTTGTGGGCAGGTCTGTTTGAGGTCTGCTTAGAAGAGTCAGACGCTGAGGAATTTGCTATTGTAAGCAAAGGAGACATTGCTGAACCATCAGGAAGAGCCGTGGCTATCTCTGGAAACAAAGATGTCATGTTAAAATTGGACAAGTGAGAGTTGGTCATGTGCATTGGTGGCATATCAGGGAGAAGAGGAAAACTTGGTTGAGCAAATCCAACAGGTCTGGGAGGAGATAATATTGTTCCAAATCGGTTATTTAAACCTCCACTATTTACCTTCTCTGTGCTAGGATTTGGGAACATCTGATTGGAAAAATAAGGGATTGAAATATCATTGGACAGTGTCGGGTGAGCAGGGGAATAAGGTGGATAGAAGGAAGGCAATGTATTCTGGGGATCTACTGGGATGAGTGCTGGGGTCCTAGTGGCACTAGGCTGAGTAACCTGTGGAATGAAAGAAGTATTGGCATTTATTGGTGGATTCATACCACCCTCTGGAATAAATGGGAATCCAAAATTTTGGGACAAAGTGTGTTGGTCTGGGGCTGTACTATCATTAGACACTTGTGGACTATCAGGCATAAAACGAACGATACTTCCTCTCTTCTCTGTAGAAGACTGCTGACGTCCAATAATCATACTGCCACTGGTAGACAGAGGGAGATGGGGAAGACTAGGATCAAAGACATTATTATGTCTTTGGTTTCCAGAACGATTCCTTTCAGGTTGACGGATTTTAGAACCACCACTGCTGTCCTGTAAGGGATGCCTTGATCGCTGGGTAACTGAAGAATTAGGCTGACGAACTGAAGGAGGTCCTTGATCAGCACTCCCGTGAGATACAGCTGGATGAGGCAGAGTTGGCCGAGCTACCCCATGAATGTTAGTAGTAACTGGGGGATTCATGTGGCCCTTGGTTCCATGACTTTCAGTCATCCTCATGGGATTAGACTTTTGTACAGAAACATTGGGGCTTGTGTTTCGACCCTGGATATCCCCTGAGGAAGAAGAGCTTGAAAAAGGGATATTCAAAGTACTGTTCCTGGTGTTAATAGCACCCAAGGACATATCACAGCTTTCTCTATTCTGAGTCTCACTCTCTCTTCGAATATGGATACTCTCATGGGCTGGGGGACAATTATATTCAATTGTAGAAGATGGGCCACACTGTGTATTCCTCTGATGTTCTGAGATTGATCGTTGGCTCCCGATGACTTGATCACCAAGGTGAGGGGCAAGCAAACTCTGCATAAAGCTCTGATGACATGCATTTTCATTGTCTCTTGGGGGAATGGCATTTCCAGCTGGAAGGCTCTGAACTGCTGAATAAGGTAATCTCTTTTGTCGGTCAATGGGTGGACCACTATTTTGACTAATTCGAAAGGCCTGGGATTGCATACCCCTCAATGACGACACAGGGTTACCTATTTCATTGTTTCTTGAGGACTGTACTTCAAAATTGCTCTGGGGCTGTTGGCTACTTCCACTTGGCTTAAATGTCTGACAGTCAGAAAGACGAACATCTGAGGCAACAGTATGATCTACACGACTCTGCATATTATGAATAGCTAAACCTTTATTTCTTGGAACATCGAGATAGCTTCTCATTTCAAGCTGATCAGAAACCCTAGGACCCTGAATTGATATGCCCATTCTCTGCTCTGAATTAGATGATGTTTTCCCAATAAGAGCCTCTGCAGAATAACTTGAAACTCTATTTCTTTCCGGCCTATGTGGTGTGCAGGTCATATCTGAAGACCTAGTTACAATACTTGGCTGGGATACCATTTGTTGCTCTAACCCTCTAGGTGGCATAAGTCTTTGCATTGGATTGTGTGCTGTAACATGCTCAGAGGAAACTCCAGAACCTTGCTGTCTACTCCCAACATCCTGTTGTTGATGCATAATATCTTGATTTAGATGGTTTTGGGGGTGGTTATGGTGGGTCCGGCTTGTTGAAGGATTCTCACAACTTTTTTCTGATTGGGAACCTCCAAAATGCTGTTGCATCTGTTGCTGCATCTGCTGGTGGTGGGGATGAGGCTGGCCACCCTTGGGTCGTGCCTGGTCACTTCCATGATGCTTCTGTTGTAGGGAAAGTTGAGGAGCTTGACTTCCCTGGACAAGATTCCTCTTCTTTTGCATTTGAACTTCCTGCTGTATAGTCCTTTGCTGATGTACACTGTGGGGCTGTGAATGAATGGAGCTGTCTGCGTGAGGTACATGATGCTGCAGTTGATACAAATGATGTCTCTCTCTTAACTGTCCTGCTTGCTGTTGCTTTAAGTATGGATGGTTATTATGAAGGTGAGATATGCCTTGAGCAGGAGGTACATGCTGCTGCAAGGGCTGCAGGTGCTGACTTCCTGCCTGGCTTTGCTGCTGCTCAGTCATTGATGGCTGTGAATTGCACTGAACTTCAGGTTGTCTCAAAGCAGGTGTGACAAAATTGTTGCTGGGTGGGAATAACCGAGAAAGGTCATCCACATGCCCAGGGTTGCTAACAGGTACTGCTGAATTTGATGAGTTAGGAGGAATCTGACTAACCATCATTTGAGTTTGATCAGCAATGCTGTCAGGTGTTGGGCTCATCAGGGACATACCTTCAAGTCTGAGGGGTGCTGGCTGACAATGTTTTTGCCTTTTGGCTGTAGAAAGCAAAAGATCATCTTGAACAGGACGCTTGGCAGGATCCTTCCGACTGTCATGATTTGACTTTAAGTGTGATTCTTGAATTTGTGAATTTGGTATGTTATTAGTCATGGTATTTAGCTGGTCTTGGGAATATTCAGTCATTAGAGAGGGTTCAGGAGGTTGGCTGGCATAGGAACTAGATGAAACTGATAGATTCACTGTTGCAGGAATAGCTGGTTGCTCTGAGCAGCTTCCTAGAGGATGGCTGATGCTGTTCTGATGGATAAGATTATTAACACTTAAACTGGAAACGCTTGGGGACTGAGAAGTTGAAACCTGTATAGAAGCATTTGATGTTTCAGTTGGTACTGAACAACTTGGTTTTTCAAGAGACCTATCCACACTTGCTTGAACTGGATCCTGGGAACTAAATTCACTTGCTGTTGCTTCAACCTGTCCTGTGGTACTCTCTTTTGCTGCCTGGTTTTTGAAGGACTGGTCTCCCTCTAAAGATGAAGCTTCAGGTGGTTTTGGAGTAGTTTCCTGGATATCAGTCTGGACACCAACTCTTCCCTTCTCAAGGTTCTCTTGATCAAAGATGGCTCTTGCTGCAAGTGCTACTATATCAGTTTGTTCTGCAAAGGTACAACCGTCACATGTATTAGCTGATGTACTGTTGGTAACATCTTCCCTAGTGGTATCAGGAAGCATGGATGCAACTGAGAAACCACGACTACTACCAGAGCTAGTTGACATGGGAGAGTCTGTCTGCCTGCTGGCAAGCAAAGAGCTATTAATGGCCTCTTGATCAGGAATACAGGAATGATGCTGTGGCAAATTCCCACCATCACCATTCATCAACAATAGCTCCTGTTTCTGAGGCAAATCAATACTTGATCCAACGATTTTAGAGTTCTCTGAAGGAAAGTTAGGATGCTCTACCCCGACCTGGGCTGAAAGAGGAGTTTTCTGACTCTCTTTGTCTTTAGTAAGGTCGGAGAGCAATGCAGTTAAACCACGTCCCTTTAATAAGCCTGTGGCTTGCACTACAGCTGATGAATCTTGTCTGCATGGTTCAGCAATAATTTCCACCTCTGAAGCACCATTGGTACTAGTAGTACTTTGGGTTGCTGAGGACCCAGGAACCTGAGAAACCAAAATATGTGGCTCACCTGGAGAGGGAATGAAGATACCAGATGAAATGCAGGACTTGGAAGATTGTGACAACTCGGGACTATTTGTTGACTTACTTTGAGATCTCCCTGATTGCAAAGTGGACACAGAATCTCTGGAATCAGGTGGGGCCAATACAAAATGTTGACTTGTTACAGGTTCTTGGGAGGGTGAATGGGACACTTCTAATGGATTAGACTCTGAGACTACAGGTTCAGAATGTACACCCTCAAAGGAATGAGAATCAGAAACATTCACACTGTTTGCTTGAGATTCAATAGCAGGAGTTAATACCACAGGTAGGCTTTCTAGCAGCCCATCAGCACATGACTGCTGAGTTGCTCCCTCTGTATTGGCACAATCTAATTTCCCCAAATCCCTATTGGGATTCACTGGGCATGCTGATTTGTTAGCTACATGTTTTTTGGGGCCTGGCTTCTTGTTCACTCTTTTTGATTTCACATTAGAAGGCAAACTAGCGAGAGCTTTCACTGGAGAAGTGTTCATTTGATTAGCAGCATTTGGTAGTACTGCTGTGTTATCAGTAGTTACAGGAGATGCTGCAGTAGTTGATAATGAAACACAGTTAATTGGGGTAATCCGACTATTAGTCGAAGGTGGAGGATTGGCAGGTTGGCTGATAGCCAATTGTACACAGCTTTGCCCAGCCATCTGTGAAATGCTTTGATTGAGGCTGGCCAAAGCACCAAATGTATTCAGGGCAACATTGGTATTTGGATCTTCGCTGGTGGTGGGTTGAATAATTTGCATAGGGGTTTGATTGGTAGCTCCTGATGAGGACATTACAGGCTGCAAAGCAAATAACTGTCCATTTAAAGAAATAGTTTGAGGCTGCTGTTGGTTTGACATTGTAACAGAAAAAGTTTGTGTAGAATTAGATGATGATGATGAAGGCCTTGGTAATATATGCACGAGGTGCTTTCCTCCAAATGTTTGTGGAGCCGAAACATTTTGCACTGAATTATTAGACACTACTACAGGATTGGCTCCATTAACAGAGACACGAACAGAACCAGGAGGTGGAGCAGAGAGGAGTGGCAAAGGATTCTGATTAGCTGCCTGGATAATCACTATCTGTTGACCAACTGTTTGATTGGGAACTTCGGCTCTCATAACTCCTGGGCATGGTGTGGTACTAGGTGGCTGAAGAATGATAACATTTTGATTAGCTGGACCTGCATTAACAGCTGACCCAACTGGCTGAGCCATCTGAATTACTTGCATTGTTGAATTAAATGGAAGGATATTTGGGGGAGGCTGAGTTTTAATCGGTGGTTGAGCAATTAGTGGCTGCATAGGTAAAGATGGACAAGAAGGCAAAGTCACAACTACTTGCTCAACCTGCTGCCCATCTGTAGGAAATGAGCCATTCAAGGTGATGCTTGTAGCCATGTGTCTATTGTGGTTGGTAGCTGAGGTACCAGTGCCCGGCTCATTTAACATTGGGGTCACAATAGTGGATGGTGTCTGGCTTAATGGCTGAACAGTGTTTCCTGCCAGTTGCAATGTAGTCCATGTTGTCTGTGTGTTTCCAGATGAGGGGATGCGAGTAAGGCTGTTTATGTTTTTCAAATCAGAAGCACTAACACTTGAAGAAGGCAAAGAGCAAGAAAGAGACCAACCACTGTCTAAATGGCTTGTAGAGACTGTGCTTATAGCAGTTGTAGCCTTGACTGCTAGAGCCACAGAAGGTGCCTCTACACCAGCACTGCGTGTTAAGTCTGTGTTCTTACTAATGTTCACTGGAGAGGAATTTCTAGGGACTGAAGGTCTCAGAGGTTGGGAGCAAGCTGTATCAACAACTGGTGCCACAAAGTTGTCCTGACAATCACTTCTAAAATCCTGTAAGCTTAGACAGGATTTGTTTCCATGTTGCACTTGAAAGGAAAGTACAGAAGTGCTGGGGGGGATGCTGGTAGCACAGGACACAGGTCTTTTGGGTAACTTGGGGCTCTCTTGTCCATTTTTGCTTTCAGAAGTATTCTGACCACTTAGTGGCATATTTGACAAACTATGTTGGTGGGGTTCAGACCCAGGTGGAACAGTAATCTGTGAGCTGTTAGAACTAAGCACACTTGACTCACTTTCTGAGGTGGAAATTTCAAGAATGTTCTGAGCAGGAATGGTAGCAGGAAGACAAAGAGGAACGGACTGGCTAGCAGCCAAGGAGGAAACTGTGGTCTGATGCCATGGCTTATTTTCAGGGGGGTAAACTCCAGAAATGGACACAGGAGTCACTAGATTGCAAGTCCTTTGCACTGGCACAACATTAGCTGTCTGCTTTTGTAAATTGTGACCGACATTAAATGTAATTCCCTGAACAGCTGGCCCTTGGTTGTTTCCACCAGGCTGACTTCCATTTGAATAGACAATGATGTTCTTCTGTATCTGGTCACTAGGAATAACAACAGAAACTTTGGCATTTTTGAGATTTCCTTTCCAGTGGATTGTAGGGTCATCATACAGGCAAATGTCATTTGCTTTAAGTAATTCGATGTATCGGCCATTTTCCCTTTGGGTTTCTTCCAGCTGTTTCCGCAGTTTTTTAATTTCTTCAGCTGCAAAGTTTAAAAAATATAATATAAGAATTATGAATGTCAATTTCCAATAATCTCAGGAATACAAAACTCAAGTTAGTGAAACTGCTGATGTGAATGGCTCTACGTTTCTCACCACAGTACCGGGACTGAAGTTCTCTTCTAATACAAGTCAGAGTGCTGAATCTGGCATCAGAGGCCTAAGATTCAGACTTAGCCAATGCCACGTCTCACTTGTTTGCCCTCTGGCAAGTCCTAAAAAGCTTTAGGAGGCTCTGTTTCTTCACCTAAGAAATGAGATGGTTGAGTGAGATGAACTTATAAGGTTTATTCCAGCTCTGAATCTCTGATCCTATGATCCTATCATGGGCTAATACAACAGCAAGTCATTTACCACTTCAGGATTTTGCCAATTTCCCTTAGTCTACATTTTTAAAGTTTAATACTTGATAAGAAAATAATTTACCCTGGTTTCAAAAAGCTGTCATTGTGGCTTAATTTGCTCTAGGTTCGAATCTTGTCCTAACACTTCATAGCTGTATGACCAAGAACAAGTCACTTGACCTCTCTGAGTTTCAGTGTCTTCAGCTGAAAATGGGAATAATAATACCTCACTCACATAGCTGTTAAGAGGCTAAAAGGAGGTAATAGTTAAAAGGTGCTTTGCAAACTTAACAATGCTATGTAAGTGTCAGCTATTACTTTTATTATATGCTCCATGAATTTCTTTTTTTAAAATAGTATTTTATTTCTTCCAATATATGTGAAGACAATTTTTAATATTCATTTTTACAAAATTATGAGTTTCAAAATTTTCTCTGTCCCATCTTCCTAAAACAGTAAGCAATTTGATATAGATTATATATGTGCAATCATGTAAAACATATTCCCATTTTAGTCATAGTTGTGAAAGAAGAAACAGACTAAAAGGGAAAAACCACCAAAAAAAAAGTGAAAAAAGTCTGCTTCTATCTGCATTCAGACTCCACCAGTTCTTTCTCTGCACGTGGAGAGCATTTTCCATCATGAGTCTTTTGGCACCGTCTTGGATCACTGTATCATTGAGAAGAGCTAAGTCATTCATAGTTAATCATTACACAATATTGTTGTTACTTTGTACAATGTTCTCCTGGTTCTGTTCACTTCACTATACATTAGTTCATATACATCTTTTCAGGTTTTTCTGAAATCTGCCCACTCATCATTTTTTATTGCACAAAAGTATTACATTGGAGGCAGCTAGGTGGTGCAGTGGATAAAGCACTGGCCCTGGATTCAGGAGGACCTGAGTTCAAATCTGGGCTCAGACACTTGACACTTATTAGCTGTGTGACCCTGGGCAAGTCACTTAACCCTCATTGCCCCCCCCCCCAAAAAAAAGAAAGAAAGAAAAAGGTATTACATTACATTCATATACCATAGCTTGTACAGCCATTCCCCAATTGATGGGCAACCCTTCGATTTCCACTTCTTTGCCACCACAATAAAAGCTGCTATAAGCATTTTTGTGCATATAGATTCTTTTCCCATTTTTATGATCTCTTTGAGATACAGACCAGTAGTGGTATTGCTGTGCTCTATGTATTTCAATCCTCATTTTTACATAGATGATTCCTCAATTTCAATGACTCTGTCTCTCTATCTCTATTTCTCTCTTTGTCTCTCCCTCATCTTTCTATCCCTAGCCCTAATCTCTCTCCAGAAGTGATTATCTATTTTCACACCTTAACAGTCATCCTCAGCTTTTCCCCCTTTCATCCTCCATAATCTAATCAGTTACTAAGTCTTATGGATTCTACTGCCCTCCTATGTCTTACAGTTTTCTTCATTTCATTAACAAAGTTACAGCCTTATTTCAGGCTCTCATCATGTGTTAGACTATTTAATAACCTCCTAATTGCTTCCAATTTCCCTCCTCTCCAAACAATCTTCCTTAAAGCTACTGTCCAAAGAAGACAATACAAACTTCCTAGCCTGGCATTTAAAGTCCTGAGGTTCTACCTTTCTAGTCTTTTTTCACCTAACTTCCCTTCACACAATCTACAATTTAGTCAAACTAGAGCAGGAACTGTTTCCTGAACAAGACCTTGATGCAACTGTACCCACTTGGCATTGATCCCCCCACCCCCACCACCTCTGCCTCTCTGAAGCCTTGTCTTTGAGATCAGCTGAGGTGCCACTTCCCCAGAAGAGCTTTATCTGTTTCCTCATAAGTTATTTCTCTCTCTCCCTCCTCAACTAACCTTGTATTTACTTAACTTTGTAAATACTAGGGAATTAAACCCCTTGTTAACAGGGACCATTTATTTTTTCTGTGTGTTTTTTTCTGGGTTTTTTTTTGGGGGGGGGCAATGAGGGTTAAGTGACTTGCCCAGGGTCACACAGCTAGTGTCAAGTGTCTGAGGCCGCATTTGAACTCAGGTCCTCCTGAATCCAGGGCCGGTGCTTTATCCACTGCACCACCTAGCTGCCCCCCTGACCATTTTTTTTTTGGGGGGGTGAGGCAATGGGGGTTAAGTGACTTGCCTAAGGTCACACAGCTAGTAAGTGTTAAGTGTCTGAGGCCGAATTTGAACTCAGGTCCTCCTGACTCCAGGGCTGGTGCTCTATCCACTGCGCCACCTAGCTGCCCCTGACCATTTATTTTTAATCCCAAAAATATTACAAGTCTCAGAGCCTAGCACAGTACCTTATAAATAATAGACATTTACTCAGCTAAATTATCTGATTGCTGGAGTACATAACAGTACTTATTACTGTGTCAAATATCTACTGCAGATCAATTTGAAAGTACTCCTTATCTTTAGCAGCAACTAACACAGAAGAAAAGCTACATAGCATTGGAAAACTTATCACTAACTTTGCCCCAGTGGGGTCAATATATGGATATTTATGGAAGTTTAGTTGTCTTCTGGCTGACGCCATAGACATACAATAAGATTTCATCTTCATCAGGGACTTCTCTTCCCTGCTTCCAACTTTATCTGGGTCAAATACTGTACTTAAACTTGATGTTCTTTCACCTTTGCACTTATGGCAAATGAAATTCCTAGAGAGGGGGCTGTATATAGATGACCAAAAGGAGGTATCACAGTGAAAGGATAATAGATAGACAACCTAAGTGCTGCAGTGTTATACATGAAACAGGAAAAGAACCAGAGGAAGGTGGTTCAATGTTCCAGTGCATTAGGCAGATGCTATATAGAAGACTTACAAAAAGACAGGGACAAACTGTTGACCAAACTAAAAGTAGGATATGAAATTTGAGAATTGTGTACACAAAAGAATTGTGTAACTTTCTGTTAGAAAGTAGAAAGCAAGGAATTTAAAAGTTAAAAGACCTGGGTTCAAGTTTAAGCTTTACCACAGACACATCACTGTACCTCTATCTTTCTATGCATCGATTTCCTATTTTCTAAAATGGGCATAACAATATTTATATTCCCTACCTTGCAGGGTTGGTACAAAGAAAGCCACTTTGGGAACTGAAAGGTTCCATGTAAATTCTACCTATTATGTAGGACTAGTTTCTTGGAAGAACTAAGAAAAAAATTATTCCACCTGACACTTCCTATTCACTTCACAATTAGCCTCTATTGTAAATTTGGTGCTTGATCTAAGATCCCTCCAGGAGAGGTATTAAAGCTTGTTTAAAAATCTAATATCAGGGGCAGCTAGGTGGCACAGTGGATAGAACACCGGCCCTGGAGTCAGGAGGACCTGAGTTCAAATCCGGTCTCAAACACTTAACACTTACTAGCTGTGTGACCCTGGGCAAGTCACAACCCCAATTGCCTCACCAACAAAAATAAATAAATAAATAATAAAAATCTAATATCACATTTACCCCACTGGATAAATTTCCCCTCCTGTCCTCCCACCTAAATCAATAACTGGCCTATAGTACTGCTTTTCTCTCACCAAAGCTACAAATGTAGGTACAATCTAAATTTGCATGTCATGTGGATCTTCCCATTCCTGGGCAAGTTGTTTTAACCATCATAAACAAGTTTTCTCAGTGGGTAAATTGAAATTGCTTTATAATAGTAAAAATCACCTCTAATTCAAAAGCCAGGCAGTATCACATTTCTTGTAAACACAATAATTAAATCACTTAATAAGTTCCTTCTGACACAGACAGCAACATAACTCTTTTAAGTTTTCATAGATGGTCTCCATGAGTTACTGTGGCCAAAAAATATATTCTTTGTGGGCAACTTTTTGATAATGAGCCTCACCACACTCTGCTATGCTGGTCTTCTAACAACAATCACACAACCCACTGCCAGGCTCAAACTTGAAGCTGTTGGGGGCAGCTAGGTAGCACAGTGGATAAAGCACCGGCCTTGAATTCAGGAGTGCCTGAGTTCAAATCCAGCCTCAGACACTTGACATTTACTAGCTGTGTGACCCTGGGCAAGTCACTTAACCCTCATTTCCCCGCAAAAAACAAAAAAAAACCCAAAAAAAACCCCCAAAAACTTGAAGCTGTTATAAATTGTTCAACTGGGCAGGTCAAGCCTGTGCTCTGCTGGTGTAGCCTCTGAAAACCATTGGTCACTTCCACACTATCATGAGGTATCAGCTCTTTCTGTCCGTAAAAGTAATGTGAAGAGATATGAGTGGGCGTAGCCATAATAACTGATCCTGATTTCAACTTTGAAACTAAGCAGAAATCTGCCCTACAACCTTTTGGCATTGCCCTAACTAGTAGATACAACCCTAAGAAAGAGAAATAAGTATTCCTAGCATCATTACTTAAGAAAATTTGCACAGTCCCATAAGCCCTTTGGTCATAGTTCCAAATTGCTCTCCAGAATGGTTGGATCAGTTCACAGTTCCACCAACAATGGATTAGTGTTCCGATTTTCCCACAGCTCCGACATTTATTATTTCCTTTTTTGTCATATTAGCCAATCTGACAGGTGTGAGGTGTGAGGTGGTTCATAACCTTTGACCACTGCCAGGTCGATATCCCAAAGAGATCATGGAAGAGGGAAAAGGACCCACATGTATAAAAATATTTATAGCAGCTCTCTTTGTGGTGACAGAGAATTGGAAATCAAGGGAATGCACATCAATTGGGGAATGGCTAAACAAGTTGTAGTATATGAATGTAATGGAATACTATTGTGCTGTAAGAAATGATGAGCAGGAGGAGTTCAGAGAAACCTGGAAGGACTTACATGAACTGATGCTGACTGAGAGGAGCAGAACCAGGAGAACATTGTACAGAATAACAACATTGTGTGATGAACAACTGATAGATTTGGCTCTTCTCAGCAGTGCAATGATCCAAAACAATTTCAAAGAACTCATGAGAGAAAATGTTCTCAACATCCAGAAACAAGAACTGTGGATTATGCATGCAGATTGAACCATACTGTTTCTACTTTGAGGCTATTTTTTTTTTCATTGTTTTTTGAAGTTTTTCCCTTGTGCTCTGATTCTTCTTTCACAATATGACTAATGCAGAACTATGCTTAATGTGATTGTACATATATAACCTATATCAGATTGCTTTCTGTCATGGGGAGGAGGAAGGGAAAGAAGGGTTGGAGAAAAATTTGGAACTAAAAATCCTACGAAAACAAATGTTGAAAACTATCCTTACATGTAACTGGAAAAAAATTAAAATGATTTTATTATCCAATTAAAAGAAAAAGGAAAAAAAGAAAATTTGCAGAGAACTAGAGACTATCTGATTATATAAAAATAATGAGGGGCAGCTAGGTGGCGCAGTGGATAGAGCACCAGCCCTGGATTCAAAAGGACCTGAGTTCAAATCTGGCCTCAAACACTCAACACTTACTAGCTGTGTGACCCTGAGCAAGTCACTTAACCCCAATTGCCTCACCAAAAAAAATAATAATAATAATAATAATGGAAGAGTGATAGGTATAAAGTAGAAAAGGGGTGAAAATTATGGGTGAGTGTATATATGGTTTGAATGAAATGTATGTATTTACCTTGTTCATGGTTTCCTCCATTGAGTAAGAGCTCATCATTTTGCCTTTTTAGTTCTGTTATGTACTTGAAGGCTTGATCCAGGATCATATTCTTGCTCTGCCAGATAAACCCAAGTTTTAAAAGAATTCATTAAATGGTAAAGAAATAGCCAGAAAATTCTACAAGTAGGCATATATTTTTTCTCAACAAGGGTATCTGAAAATTTAGTCTATTCACACCTTTAACACAAAGCCATCTTCAAACACATATCATGCTGTTATATCTCTGTAGCCACCATTATAAATTTATTATATGATATTCTAAAAAAGAGTTTCACTGAAGAAAAAAAAATTTTTTAATTAAAAAAAACACTGCCGGGGCAGCTAGGTGGCTCAGTGGATAGAGCACCAGCCCTGGAGTCAGGAGTACCTGAGTTCAAATCCGGCCTCAGACACTTAACACTTACTAGCTGTGTGACCCTGGGCAAGTCACTTAACCCCAATTGCCTCACTAAAAAAAAAACCAAAAACCAAAACCAAAACAAAAACACTGAAGAGTTTTAGTGTCATACCCCAATATTTTCTATGCCTAGATAAATTCAGGACAATTGTTTTTTGTTTTGGTTTGTGTTTTTTTGCGGGGCAACAAGGGTTAAGTGACTTTCCCAGAGCCATATAGGATAAGTGTCAAGTGTCTGAGGCCAGATTTGAACTCAGGTCCTCCTGAATCCAGGGCCAGTGCTCTATCCACTGTACCACCTAGCTGCCCCAGGACAATTGTATTTTAAACCAAAATGTCTTGAAGTGTTGAGATATTCTGATAAGCATTAATTATGTTTCAATATCCCAATATGACTACGAAAACATCTCAATAAGATAGAAACTACATCTTATTTCATCTTTATGTCCCTAAGGCTTAGCACAATACAAGTCATGATTACTAAAGACATCACAATATGGTGAGAAGAGCATTGAGTAAGGGGGCAGCTAGATGGCACAGTGGATAAAGCACCGGCCTTGGATTCAGGAGGACCTGAGTTCAAATCTGGCCTCAGACACTTGATGCTTACTAGCTGTGTGACCCTGGGCAAGTCACTTAACCCTCACTGCCCTGCAAAATAATGATAATAATAAAATAAATAAATAAAACACTAAAAGAGCATTGAGCAGCATCAGAAAATGGGGTCTCTAGCTTTGGGCAAATCATCTAGCTTCTCTGAGCTCCAGTTTCATTATTAGTTTTTTTTAAAAAAGAGCAGTATCTGTACTATAGGCTCAGTGAAGTTTTAAGTTCTTTTAAAGTTTAAAGTTTTTAATTTAAAGCTACTTAAACTATTAAGCTTAAAGTTGCACCAAGACTTTTATGATACCTATTATTTCTTTCAAAATGATTGTGATAATCTATTAAGATAATATATAAATTGTTACATAAGTGAAAAGTACTTTCCCATAACTTCTCTAACTCACCTTAAGTTGAATCTTGGCTTTTAGGAATACTATGATACAGTAAGTACTCTTAGGCAAAGAGGGTTTTTCTTGACTCAAGCTAAGTACACTAAAGTGTTAATAATTAGCCCAGCAGAGACTTGCTATATGGTCCTAAAAAATATACTTTTAGGAGCAGCTAGGTGGTGCAGTGGATAGAGCACTGGCCCTGGAGTCAAGAGGAAATGAGTTCAAATCCTGCCTCAGACACTTGCTAGCTGTGTGACCCTGGGTGAGTCACTGAATCCCAACTGCCTCACCCCCCCCAAAATCATTTTAATATAAGATTGGGGGGCAGCTAGGTGGCATAGTAGATAGAGCACCGGCCCTGGAGTCAGGAGGACCTGAGTTCAGATCCGGCCTCAGACACTTGACACTTACTGGCTGTGTGACCTTGGGCAAGTCACTTAACCCCAGTTGCCTCACCAAAAAAAAAAAAGATAGGAAAAATCATGTTCTTCTATCTTATAAGGCTGCTATGCAAATAGGCACACAATTAATGAAGTTTACCTGCCATCCCCTCTGGTTGACTGCCCACCAGTTTCTACACCACAAATAAGTCTGCAACAACTGGCTGCATGTAGCAGTGGTAGAGAGTCCAAAATGGAAAAAAGGAGTCATCTGGAATGCATCTACAACTCTTCTCCACAATGATTCCAGATTTTTATCCACTCCTGCTTTCAGGTGCCCAACAATGGATTCCATTTGGAATTTAGAGGAATAGGGGTGAGAGGGGAGAGAGAAGCAGGGTCATAGTTCCTCCCTTGCACTTGCCCCTGGGGACAGCCAAGAGGTGAATACCTAGACCCGGACCTGACAGGACAGAAACCATATGAGGGAGCATTCAACAAATTTACTGTGTATTGTGTAGAGATAAAAAGAATTAAGAGGACACAATGCTTTCCCTCAAACTTATCTATTTAGGGAGACAGAACATAAATGCATGAAACAACTAAAGATAACTGTAAACAATGTGTACAAGTTCAAATTAATACAAGGCAAAGTACTTAGTTAATGAAGAGAGGCTTGGTCATGGGAATTAGTAACTCAAGACAAAACTCTTGATGTTCTGTTTCTATAAATGGTAAAGAATAATCATAACTATTTGAATATCTCAAGCATCAGTCCAAAGTGTAAAGGAACAACTGAGGGTTTTCCTAAGCAATGATAGACTTTTTTTTTTTTCAGTGAGGCAATTGGGGTTAAGTGACTTGCCCAGCGTCACACAGCTAGTAAGTGTTAAGTGTCTGAGGCCGGATTTGAACTCAGGTACTCCTGACTCCAGGGCCGGTGCTCTATCTACTACGCCACCTAGCTGCCCCTCCTAAACAATGAATGTAAGTGGAAGTGACTACTTACCTGCTTCAGTGCAGGTGAACATGGGACGAGTTCTCCAATTCGATTGATGCCAGCATTAATTTTCTTCTTTCGATGCCTCTCCACTGAATAGAAGAAATGTAATCACAGAACTAATAAAATATCACATCTATTCCATATTTTGGTGCTTTCTAACCTCTCTTCCTATCTGGATAAAGAAATGACTGTTAAGACATGTTTGACCCAGTCAAAGGTTTACACAAGCTTTTCCCTCTAAGTTATGAAAACAGGCATACCCTAGGCAGTGCAAGTGTGATTATCCCCATTTTTTTTGACCCATGAGGAAACTGGGGCTTTGAAAGGTTAATTAACAAGAGTCACACAATTAGTGTCAGTCAAGATGCAAACTCAAGTCTCTGAAGTTCAAGTCACAGAGATGGCATTCTTGGTCAGGCACTAACTAGTTGGGCTAGAGAGTCTCCAAGATCCCTTTAAACTCTTAAAGAGTCTGGGATGTTTTAAGATGAGTGTTGGATAAAAAGAGGTATAGCTACTCTTTTTTTAACGGGATCTTTAAGAAACTCAGGCACATGAAGGCATAATAGAAGACTGACAGATAAAAATTACACAAAGAAAGAATAGTTGTATTGATATTCTACATTCATCACTTTATTATTATATGGTATTTTACTTCAAACTAACAATTGCTAGACACTTTAACAAATGATGAATCTCAAGAGTCCGTAACCAAAGTAAGATATCAGGAAATTGCATAGCTTTACAGAGGGACACAAACTTGAATCTTAAATGTTAGCTGCCACACTAGATGTGACAACCTAGATAAGAGATGTTTAAAAAGCTTTTTGGAGGGGCAACTAGGTGGTGTGGTGGATAAAGCACCAGCCCTGGATTCAGGAGGACCCGAGTTCAAATCCAGCCTCAGACACTTGACATTTACTAGCTGTGTGACCCTGGACAAGTCACTTAACCCTCATTGCTCCAAAAAAACAACAACAACAGCAAACACAAAAGCTTTTTGAGAGGCCAGATAGCTAGTTAGGTGGAGGAATGCTTGTTGCACGTGGCTTAAAACAACTAAACGATTCCTGCTTCTAGATTAGTTCCTTCTCTATGAACTCAGGGCTGCCTGCCTACTCTGGGCCTACAGAATTCTCACCACTTCCATACAAAATTTTGTCACCTGTTATTTCTGTAATTTATGCCATCATTTGACAATGTACAAAATTATACTCTTCAAGGTTGCAAGGAATGAGGGAAATATACAAGAAGCTGTAACGTTCATTCCTATATGATATTATGATGGAAGCCCTGAATTTCTTTAACTAGTTCAGCTTTAATGTTGGGATGAAATGAGGTGGTCACTGAACTTAGAAGGTTTACTTTGTTCAAACACAGCAAGGACATACAACACTTAGGTTCTCTGGATGTGGTCTCCCTTGTCTCCAGATAAATACATCTGGTCAGTACATCATTAGGGTATGGCTACTCATTTGGTCTTAGGCTACCACAAAGTCTGAGAGGCACCTTTTTATGCCCTCAGGCCAGGAAACTGCTCGAGGGAAGCAGAGACCAATCAGCTTGCACAGGAGGAGGAAGTCAATGAAGTTAGTGAAGTCAGGGAATTCAGGGACAGTGAGAAAAGAAAACACCAGTCCTATCACAACACATAATGCCTCTTTTATAGTAGAGACAGTTACATCAATTATTAACTGGCCTCTAATTACTTCCCCATAATAGGCTGCTGTCAGAGTTAGGCAGCTCCACCAGTAACTCTTCCAATAGAAAAAATGTATAAGACAGGAGACCAAAGGAATACAGTATAAATACAGCATTCCCTTGTTTTCCCCCAAATTCCCTGGCAACGGATGCACAGAAGATATACAGGGAAAGGCTTTTGAAAAAGGGATAAGGATAAGGACTGGAAGAAAACTCCCTCTAGTAATATAGGCTGGCATCCAGCCTCGACCTTTCACCTTCTAATCTCACATCCCTAACTGCCTACTGGACATCTTGAACTAGATTAGACTTTTTAAACTCAACTGCTGAAAACTGAACTCATTATCTTTCCCCCCAAAATCTCCCTTCTTCCAAACTTCCCTATTGCTGTCAAGGGTACCACCATCCTCCCAGTCACGTAGGCTCACAAGCTGGCTGCTATCCTCAGCTCTTCTTTCTCCCCACCTCATATCCCATCAGTTACCAATTCACAATCCTGGGAATTCTCTCTTCACAGCAGCCCCTCATCATCTCAGGGCTAGAACTATCATAATAGCTTGCTGGTTGGTCTCGTCACTTCAAGTCTGTTTCCATTCCACTCCATCCTCCACTCAGCTGTCAAAGTGATCTGCCAAGTAGATGGAGCAGCTAGGTGGCACAGTGGAGGGAAAAAGACCTGACTTCAAATCTGACCTCAGACACTAGCTATGTGACCCTGGGCAATTCACTTAACCCACTTGCCTCAGTTTTCTCATCTGTAAATTAGGCCCAGGACCTAGCTCCCAAGGCTGTAGTGAAGATCAAATAAAATAATATTTGTCAATTACTTAGTGCAGTGCCTGGTAGTAGGCACTATACTCTCCAGAGATGTCCACAGAGATGATGAAGTTGAGACACCATTGCCAGAGCCAGCTCAGGGGTCTGGAAGGCTATGAAAGAAAGTGTGGGAGAGAAGAGGTAGCAGGCTGCCTACCAAACCAAATGTCTACATAACCATGGTGCTAATTTCATTGTTGTATACCTGTGAAAACTGGACACTCTATCAGCACAATGCCAGAAAACAGAACTACTTCCATTTGAATTGTGTTAGGAAGATTCTGAAGATCACCTGGCAAACTAAAGTCCCAGACACTGAGGTCCTCTGCTGAGCTGAACTGCCAAACTCAAACTTGTGGAAATTTATTTTGATTTGGGGGCCCTACCTTTAGGCTGAGATTAGAAAGCCTTAGGCCCTCAGGGTCTCTCCCCCTCCTCCTCAGCTTCAGCTGAGGGAAAAAGCCCCGTGGGCTATACAAGACCAGGTCAGACAGCTGGGGAAAAAAAGTGCCCCCCCCCTCCGACCTGAGCGGAGCTATCTGAAAGATAGCCTGTGCCGAGGCACGTGAAGTGGGAGTGCACCCCGCCCCCCAAACCAGCCGCAGCCCTGGCTGGCGGATTAGCTTGGTCTGTGGGGGCGAAGGAAGCACCGAGATTTGAGTGGAGAGAAGAAAAGGTATATATAGACCTGGGAGTTAGACAGGGAAAGAGGAGGAGGACGGACTAGGCGGACTAGAGGAGAGGGGCTGACTAGAGGGGAGTGCGGACAAGGACGGAGTGCGGACAAGGACGGAGGAGAGTTCCGTTTGGAAAAGGAGAGACCCGGCTGACAAGGTTACAGGCCTTATTACAAACCAGGGAAAGTGTAACATACCCTGAGGTGAGAGGCGGCTAAGGCCCTTATTGTATTCAAGAAGTTCAAAGCCCAGCAGGTGGGAAAGAGACCGCAGGAAAGCAGTCAGGTTGTACTTTATTTCCCTGTATTCCTACTTTGAAATAGTATCTCATAAATAAACTCTGCTTGGATTATTTGGTTAAGAGGCTTCTTAATCTTTGGTCTATCAGTTTGGGAGCAGTATGGTGGAACTTTATAAATGGCCCACATTAAATTAATGAAGTCAGATAGCCAAATAGTCAAAAGTCCCCAGATTAGTCCTCCAGTCAGCTTTAGTCCCCCCAAATTAAGTTAGTCAATTTAAAAATATTCTAACAAACTCTACTACAGAGTGTGAAACTCAGATGGGCTGGCCACGTAGCCCAAATGCCAAATGTACATTTACCTAAAAGACTATTCAACAGAGAACTTGCACCAGGCAAGTACTCACACAAAGGTCATTAGAAGCAATACAAGGACACTCTCAAGGTCTCTCTAAAGAACATTAGTATCAATTGTGGGACATGGAAGATGCTGGCAAAGGACCACCCAACATGATGTGCCTGCATTAAAGAAGGTATCAGCAAAGCAGAATTATAGTAGCACAAAGGAAACATGAGATGCACAAATCTAGAGATATTGCCATCCCAAATGTTCAAACAACAGAGTCTTCTGAACTTGTACTGGACTGATCAGCCACAGTTGAACACACAGTTGACCCCAACATTGTGACATCATTGGTCTTCTTTGAATACAAAGGATAAACAACAACAGGCACTACAGAAATGCTTATTCCTCTTCCTAAAGTGCAGATCTGACCCTTTTCAATAGATTCCAGTAGTTCCTTATGACCTCTAGGATCAAATATAAAATCCTCTGTTTGATGTTCATGTATCCTGTACATGTATTGTTCGTATATAGTTGCTTTAATGTTACTTCCCCAATTAGAGGCAGGGACTATCCTTTGCCTTTCTTTGTATCACTAGTGATTAGCCTGGTGCTTGGCACATAGAAGGTATTCAATAAATCCTTGCTGGCTCACTGACTGGAGAGTTGCCTGAGACACTGAGATGTTAAGTGACTTATCCTAAGTCACAGAACCAGGACAGCAGGACTTAGATGCAGGTTTCCTGGTTTCAAGGCTGGCTCTCTATCTACCACACACTGTTTTTCTTTTGATGAAGATGAGGGAAAAATGAGAAATGTGTATTTCTCTCCCCATCCCTTAGTTTCAGACATAGCTAAAAATAAATCTTTTTTTTTAAAGCAATAACAGAATATAAAGTTAAAGTTCAAAGGCTTTAACACTAAAGATATTTTTCTGCCTGGAAAGTAGCAACCTCCTACCAGGCCATTCACACATTTCCCTGTATCAGTAGGGAAACAGATCAGGTGTTTTCTGGGTCCTCAATGGAATGATGAAGGAACCCTTAAGAAAACAAAGCTCTGTACACTGATATAAATAAAAAGTTACTTAAGCTCAAAGCATTACATTACATGTGCAAATAACCCCTGTGCTTCTTACACTGGAATGATCAAACTTTACAACATGAAAAATAGATTAAAATTACCTAATAGAAATAAAATTCTGAGGTGGTTTTTTTTTTCCTTCTGGTAACTAATAAACTCAGAATTCTCCATTCAAGAACCCTTATGATATATATTTGCAACACTCCCTTCCTTCTTTGTACATGTGCCTTTCAATTACTTTGGGATTTTCTCAATTAATGTTATTCATTTAAGCCATGGGAAATGGTGGATTCTGGGACTTCATTAGCCTTTGGATTTCAGTATTTAAAGAAACAGTGAGTCAGAAGTATGTTAAAGTCTTTTTTCTTCCTTGATACTTTGGAGTACTTTATAATAATTAAATACTACAAAGGGACTTCTTATAATAATTAAATATAACAAAATGATACATTTCTATCATTAAATGAGCAATTCTTCTAGGTTTCAGAACATAAAAACTCGCCTTCCAAAGGCAGTACCTTGATTCTGAGTGTGAGAATGCCAAATATAAAAGTTAAACTCTTATATTCTTACCTGCATTATGTGTCTCCCGGTTTTTCTTTCTGTAACGAAAGGTATAAAACAGGTTGTATAAAAATAATAGGCAAAGATATTTAGCAAATCAAATAACTGAACATCTGATTTGTCAAGTAAGAAATATATCAAAATGAAGATAAACTTCCCTAGCGAGTACTGTGGTGTGGAAACTTCCAATTATAGATATTTCAATGTGAATCAGAAGCCATAATATTATGGGGGAAGGAGGAGGAGAGGAGAAAAGTCACACGCAGAAAATGAAAGTTTAATCAAGGTATTGATCATAAATTCATATTGCCTGTTCTTTTGGTGAGTATTAGGCAGGAATGAATGCATGCATGTTACGTTTATAAACATGTAGTCTTTTTGAAGGCTGATGTGGAAGGAGAATGAGGATGGAGAGGAACAGGACAAGCACAGGGGATTAGGAGCACAACAGCAATGACCAGTTTATGTGCCCCTCATAAAAGATACTTGCACCACCCCAAAATGAATTATCTCAGGTCGCCATTCTAGGCCTGAAGACAAATAACTTAAGGATTAGATTCCTCTTTTTGCTATACAATACCTAATATATTAACACATATCATGCTAGTTCAACAAAAAAGAAAAAACTACTAGTAACGTCATCTGCATTTTAATTCTAGACAGAAAAAGGGAGCTCAAAACCAAGAAGTTTCTAAGAAAAATATTTTGTTCATATGCTAAGAAGCAAAAATTGGCTGCAATATGATAAAATATCTAAATAAACCATTCAAATCAGCCTATATTGCCTAAGATCCAAAATCAGTCAAGAAATCAGCTTGTTCTATGCACAAGTACAGATTGAAATGGAAATTATACATAAGATATAGTACCATCATACTGATGCTCACTATTATTTGATATAAAGACAAGGCTGTGAATAAGAATAAAGTGAGTAAAAATGTAGCCATCTATCCATTTCTGTTATTCCACTTGTGTTCATAAAAATTCAAAAAAATTTTGTTTTCACATCATCAAAATGAACAGGTTTCTATGTCAACATGAGAATTGTAAAATAGCAGCTAATTTACACTTCCCCTAAACAGACAGTTAGCTTCTGTCTCCCAAATGATCTCATCTGATTCTAAAGGTTCAATTACCACCCATATGTAGATGATTATCAAATAGACAAAACAATTGCTAATCTCCCTCTCAAATCCTAGTCCTGGATTGCCAAATGCTTTCTGGACGTCTCAACCTGGAAATTTCATTGGCATCTCAAACTCAACACATTCAAAACTGAATCTATCATCCTCCTGAAAATTACTTCCTTCTAGATGCCCAATGTTCAAAACCAACCCCCGAGTCTTCTCTCTCCCTTACCTCCTCCCACTCCATACCCAATATTGTCAAGTGTTGTTGTTTCTACCATCATCATACTTCTCTTATCTGTGTGCTTTTCTTCACTCACAGGGCCACCTCTATGGGTCAGGTTCTTCAACTCCTTTGCCTGGGTCTGCTCAAATTGCTTGTGTGCTCAAAAACCTTCAGTGGCTCCCTATTTCTTTTAGGATCAAATACAAACTCTCCTGTTTGACTTCTCAGGCTCTCTACAATCTAGTTCCAACCTACTTTTTTACCCTTATTTTACATTAGTCCCTTCAAAAATCTACATTCCAGTCAAACTGGAGAACTATATGTTCCCTGAACTAGATCTTCCTTCCATCTCTCATCCCTGTATAGTTGCCCAAGCTGTCTGTTTCCCATGCTGGGAGTGTGCTCCCTCCTCATCTCTACCTCTTTGAATCCTTATCTTTATTCGAGGATTAGTTCAGGTGCAAGCTGCCCTTCCAAATGTTGGTATTCTCTGTCTTCTCACATTAATTAATATTTACTTATTTTTGCATACATTGTAAATCTTCCAATAAAGTGTAAGCCCCTTCAGTATGGAAACTGTCTTGTTTTTGTCTTTTTGTCATCAGCACCTAGAGCAAGAACTTTACAGAGCAGACATTTACTTAAACAAATGTTTGTCAAACAACCCCCTCCTCTTGGTGGGGATGATAGGGATATGAGGAACTATGGGGGCAGAATGTGGCATACGCTGCCAGATACAATCACTTTGTCAGTTAGCTTTGCTTAAATTTTTTTCTTTGTTATGAGCAAGAGTTCAACAGCACAAGGGAGAGAAAGACTAAGGAAAAATGACTGATATATAAACAAATGACAAGAATAGGGGGCAGCTAGGTGGTGCAGTGGATAAAGCACTGGCCCCGGATTCAGGAGGACCTGAGTTCAAATCGGACCTCAGACAGGTATGACACTTATTAGCTGTGTGACCTTGGGCAAGTCACTTAACCCTCATTGCCCCACCAAAAAAAATAAAATAAAGAAAAGAAATGACAAGAATAAAAAAGAATTTGAAAAGAAAAATGAAAGAAATGCTTGCTGAAAAGAACAAAATTGCTAGCCTGACCAGTGGATATGCTGTCTTTGCACTAGTTCCTTACCGGTGCTGCTTCTTTGTAGGAGTTTCATTTTCTGTCATCTCTGGCATGATTATAGAACAGAGGACCTGGAAGAATATGAAAAGATACACTGACAATTAAAAATTTTCTGGAACTTCACAACACAGAAAACTGAATTGAATCGGAATAGCAGTGTTTACTTCATGCCTATTCTGGGGAAGAAACTATGCCAAGTGCTTCAAATACAGTCATAAGGCAATCACTTTAAGGAGCTTATGGCTTAGTTGGGAAAACAGGATATAAACAGAAAAATACAAGGTAGCATATGCTAAGTGTGAAATGAAGATGAAGAGTAAAGGCAACAAGTACTAGAAGAATCCAGAAACAGAGATTTCTGTGGGATAGATCAGCTGAATAAAGCTTCATAGAGGAGATGAAACTGAGCCTTGAAAGACAAGTAGGTTTAAGAGACTGAGTGAGTGAGTGAGAGACAGATTGAGAGACAGAGACAGAGACAGAGAGAGAGGGGGAGAGGAAAAGGCATTACATTCCTTGTGACATTCTCCTAGGTACTGCGTAAGTTAAAATGGCAGTCCCCTCCCTACTACGGCTTTACAACTTAAATTTTCAAAGTAAAGGCTATTAAAAACTTAACAGTTTTTCAAACAAATGTATAATAAGATATAAATGGGGGGGAAAAAAACCTTTTCCATGTTTTCTCTGTAAGACATTTCAAGTTCTGGCTTAGATTTGTTGGATAAAAGAGGAATAAAGGATGTATTTAAAGGAGGAAAATAATGCTAAGAGTAGAAAAAATGACTGAGGTCCCCCCCACCCCCACCCCCTTCTAGAATGAAGTACCATTAAATGCTAAAGGAATTCAGAGAAGGGAGAAGTCTCTCTGGGCTTGGATACTTGAAGAAAGTTTGAAGGAGAAGGTGAAACTTTAACTGAGCCCTCCCTAAAGGTAAAATAGGACAGCTTGGTGCAGTGGATAGAGTACTGGGCCTGGAGTCAGAAAGACTCATATTTCTGAGTTCAAATCTGGTCTCAGATACTCATTATTATTATTATACAAAGTATCTCTTTTCTCTAATTTTTAAAAATTATATGACCTCTTATATTTAGATTATGTATCCATTTGGAATGGACAGCTAGGTGATGCAGTGAATAGATTGCCAGGCCTGGAGTCAGGAAAACCTGAGTTCAAATCTGGCCTCAGAAACTCACTACCTGCATGACCCTGGGCAAATCACTTAACCCTGTTTGCCTCAGTTTCCTCATCTGTACAATGAGCTGGAGAAGGAAATGGCAAACCACTCCAGGATCTTTGTCGAGAAAAACCAAAATGGATTCATGAAGAGTTGGACACAACTGAAAACAACCGAATAACAAGGTTAAACAGGTAAACCAGGCCCAGGGATAAGGGTGTGCTCAAGAACCATTGCTAGAAGCTTATCACAACTCTGGTCAGATACTCGTAAAGATATTAATGACCTAAAAACAACGCATTGATAGAAAAGCTGAGAATCATAATGCCTGCCATTTAAGGGTACTTGATCACCTTTCTCATCCAAAGGCTCAAAGAATTTCTTCACTTTGGATTCCTGGTTTCCAACTTCTTATTTCTGTTTCTGATCCATATGGATCATCTTCTGCCAGGAGATTGTCTATATATTATAATTTCTTCTTACTATAAGAGAAAAAAGAAAAGGATGTTTTCTGGGTCTCAGAAAAATATAGAGTAAGGATCGGTATATATGTGCCAAGGTGGCATGCTTGCTGCCATGGCCTCTTCCTTACTGCCTAGGAAAGGCTGCTGCCCCTTGAGTAACACCATCTCTCTTCAGAAATAAGGTCAAAGCTCTCCCCAGGGTACTTATCCTAATAAAAAGGTCTTGGGTATCCTCCCATAATATCCTTTCCATAATCCTTCCCTGAAAGGTACTCTCTCCTGTCCCTTAGGTACCTAGTATCCTCAAGACATCCTAATCCCACCTACAATTAAACTTATTTCCTCAGTGAAAATAAATTCAGGTGAAGTGGCTGGAAGAAAAAGAAAAGACTTGGGGCAGCTAGGTGGCACAGTGGATAGAGCACCGGCCCTGGAGTCAGGAGTACCTGAGTTCAAATCCGGCCTCAGACACTTAACACTTACGAGCTGTGTGACCCTGGGCAAGTCACTTAACCCCAACTGCCTCACTAAAAAAAAAAAAAGAAGAAGAAAAGAAAAGACTTAAATAAATTACATACCATCCACATTAAAGTTTCTTGAGGGCATATCCACATCTTTTTTATTTTTGCCTTGTAGAGAGCTAACACACCTAGTACAGCACACACACTGTACAGAGTAGGTTCTAAAGTAAATGGCTGTTAAATCACTAAATGAAAGTCTTCCTCAGAAACATCTGCATTTTCAAAAGACCTCTTGCAAACTCAAACAATTCTCAAATTGGGATTTTAAGCAGTGTGACAAAGTAAAAAGGAGAATTATAGGCAGAATGGCTGGGAGACCTTCCAAAGACCCCCTCCCCCAAATCATACTACTCTGCCTAGATCTAAAGCTGGACTTTTTACCTCACCATCCTACCCCCTCATCAGTCCTACCCCCAACAACAGTCAGAATTGGTATCTGCTCACTGATACCCTCCCCAACAAGCGGTAAGAAAAGGAATCAGAATCTTAGTATGTCGTTTGTGAAAAATTGACAAACTTCAGTTAAGGACGTTACAATTATGACAGAAGCCCTAAGTACTAGCTTCTGTAAAATCACAAAGGCAAACCACATTGAAGGGGACCACTGGGAAACTGGGCATATACACTAACTAAATACAACAAATGGGGCAAAGGGGTTGAACTAAAGAATGAAATCACTTTATGAACCTTAAAGTGTTTATATAAATGTGGCCTACCTATTACATCATTAACCAAACATTCATCTTGAATACAGGTAAGAATGAATTTTAACCAATAATATTTAACCTTCAGTTTAGTACAATGAGATAAAATGACATTTCAATTGATCTCTGATTACAGTTGAAGAGAAACTCCCTTCAAAACATAGCTCTTGGGCAGCTAGGTGGCGCAGTGGATAGAGCACCGGCCCTGGAGTCAGGAGGACCTGAGTTCAAATCCGGCCTCAGACACTTAACACTTACTAGCTGTGTGACCCTGGGCAAGTCACTTAACCCCAATTGCCTCACCAAAAAAAAAAAAACAAAACATAGCTCTTAACTCATTCATGAAAATTCATCCAAAGGACTCTGGCTCTCTATATTCTCTATATGTATCAGTGAAATCTCACCCAATGAACTGGGAGCCTTCCCCCAAGTCTTTTGACAATATATGTGCACCAAACTATTATCTCATTCTTGCTACGTGACCAATAAATCTTCTTTTCTGTCCATATATCTCCTTTATGCAACTTTTATGCCACTTCTTCTGAGTAATACTGCTGCCTACTTAGGTTCACCATGTATCTCCCAATTAACCAGTAGGTGACCCACATCATAGTATTCAGTGGTTTAAAGCCATGTTAAAAAATGCCTGCTGATATAGCATCATCAAGAATATTGGTGCAGAAAAGACGGCTCTTTGTTTCAGAAAGAATTTTATGGTCATTAAAAGTACCATATATTAAAAGCAATTCAATCCATTCTCTTGCTCCTATTCAATTCTCAGTCCAACTCACTGTCCATCTGCAGCATCTGTTGAAGAGATACGTATTGATGGTCTAGCTCTATAGGTTACATGCCATAGTCTGGACCACATGGATTTTTCATCTTATTTTTTTTTCCTGTGGAGATAGGTCAAACTCTTTTTAATGCTAATTTGCTACTGGGTACCTTGGTCAAGTTTTTTTCTCTTAGACAGAATTCTAGTACTTGTTTTTGGTGCCTTTGTGTACTTTCTCATTGTCCATTATGAATTGATAAAATAGTATTATTTGGAGAACTGCACTGTAAATGTTGTTAACTAAACACTGTGCTGCTATGCATGCTTTAAAAAAATTCTATATAAACCATTACTGGATAAATGGGGAGGGAGGGTTGAGAGGGGGGTATAGAGGAAGATTCTGAATTACCAAAAGATTCTTTCCTTTACAAAAAGAGTTCATTTAATACCCTTTGACCCAGCAATACCACTTTGGGGTCTTTTTCCCAAAGAAATCATGGAAAGGGGAAAGGGACCCACATGTACAAAAATATTTATAGCTGCTCTTTACGTGGTGGCAAGGAATTGGAAGTTGAGCGGGTGCCCATCAATTGGGGTATGGCTGGACAAGTTGTGGTATATGAATACAATGGAATACTATTGTGCTGTAAGAAATGATGAGCAAGAGGAGTTCAGAGAAACCTGGAGGGTCTTGCGTGAGCTGATGATGAGTGAGATGAGCAGAACCAGAAGAACATTGTACACAGTATCATCAACATTGAGTGTTGATCTACTGTGAGGGACTATATTCTTCTCACCAATGCAATGGCACAGAAGAGTTCCAGGGAACTCGTGATGGAAGAGGATCTCCAAATCCAAGAAAAAAAAAAAAAAGAACTGTGGAGTATAGATGCTGAATGAACCATGCTATTTCTTTTGTTTTTGGTACTGTTGTTTTTTTTCTATTTTGAGGTTTTTCATCATTGCTCTCATTTTTTCTCTTATAACATGACTAATGCAGAAATATGTTTAATGTTATTATGTGTGTGTGTGTATATATATATATATATATAACCTATATCAGATTACCTGCTGTCTAGGGGAGGGGGGAGGGAGGGAGAAAAATCTGAAATTGGAAAGCTTGTATAAACAAAAGTTGAGAACTATCTTTACATGTAACGGGAAAAAAATAAAATACTTTATTAACTTTTTTTTTAAAAAGAGTTCATTTAGTTAATCTATGAAGCATCTAAATATAGATATAGAACTACTTGAAAATGACTGAGATTTTGAATACAGAGAATCTGAAGTTGGAAGGGACCTGAGAATGTGTGAAATCCAAGGGTTCTTTACCTCAGGTCCATGGACCCCTTGGAGGTCTGTGGACAGAATCAGGGAGGTCTTTGAACCTGGACAGAAAAAAAAGTACATGTTTATTTTTGTCAACCTTTGGCTTCCTTTGTAATCCTATGTACTTTAAAACATTATCTGGAGGAGTCCATGGGCTTCACCAGACCGTCAAAGGGGTCCATGACATGACAAAAGGTTATGAACCCCTGGTCAAGACCTCATTTTACAGATGAGAAAACTGAAATTCAAAGAGGAAAGTATTTGCCTAAGGTCAAGAAGAGGATGGACTCCTCTACCCTCCTTTAAGGCACTTTGGTTCGAGCATATGAGAACTTTTCCTTTGGAAGACTTTCCCAAGGATCACTGCATTGTTATCTGCACTTAAGGAGTCATAGCTGGGCCCAGCTTCTAAATGTAAAGAGCAGAAATTGTACCACCTTCTACCTGGAGATGTATAAGAACAATACCAATGTAAACGTGGCGGGCCCTTAGAATTACAGGTGTAGTTGTAGGGCCACTCTACCATTAAACTTTGGGGCCTTGAGCAAATCATTTCCCCTCTTGGCACCTCGGTTTCCTCATTTATAAAATGGGGAAGTTGCACCAGATGGTCCTGAAAGTCCCTTCCAACTTTAATGGTTTGTGATTCTATGACTTCAAAAAAATTAACCTGAATGTCCTTAACTGCAAATATCTTTTAGCTAATTTTACTTTACACGATTTTTCCATAGCTTAAGGAAGACTTTCTAACCTCATCTTGTGTAAAGTAATTTCCAATTTGGTATTTATAATGAATGTTTTTCATAAAGTCTTTAATTTTCAGTTATTGGCAATAACTTTCTAAAAGAGTTGATTAGTTTAGATCAGGGCTTCTTAAACCTTTTCTACTCATGACCCCTGATATATAGGTGTGTAAAATAGATATACAAATCAAACATTTGCTGCCAAATTTTTTGTGAACCCAAAATTCAGTTAACTCGACCCCATGTGGGGTTGCCACCCACAATTTAATAAGCTGATTACTTACACACACAAACACACATACCCAGTTTTCTGTTTGCTACTTCTTCATTAATAAATTTTAATATACTTCTAATCCTCCTCAATCAAGCATTTATTAAGGCCAACTACGTTCTGATTTTGTGGTAGACACTAGCAATACAAAGACAAAAATTAAACAGTCCCTTACCCCAAGATGTATATATTCCTTTTTTTTTGGGGGGGGGGGATGAGGGCTAAGTGACTTGCCCAAGGTCACACAGTCAGTAAAGTGTCTGTGGCCAGATTTGAACTCAGGTCCTCCTGAATCCGGGGATGGTACTTTATCCACTGTGCCAGCTAGGTGACCCCCTGAGATGCATATATTCTTTTGAGGAAAACAACATGTACACATATGAGTAGATATAAAATGGTTACAAAATCAATTACAATGTAAATTCAAGGTACTACTCCTGTGAGATCGGAAACACCTGACCCAAAACCTTCAATTATTTTTTAAAATCTCCTCAACCTCTCACATTTAGTCCATTATCAAGTCCTGACACTAATTTCTCTGTAACATTTTTCAGGTCAGCTCTATTTTCAAAGCCACAACCTAATCCATAACTCTTCCTGATCAAGTAGGTGCTGAAATTATATCATAATACACTCCCTTTTCCCCCAAGCAGAGTTATACCTTATAAGAAAGGAAAAAAAAGAGAGAAAAGCAGTTCATCAAAATCAACCAATGCAACAATCAAGTCCCAACAGCACATGCAGTGTTTTACACACTAATACTCTACCTCTGCAAAGAAGGGAGGTTCATTCTCTTATCTCAACTTCAGGGTCAAGATTGGTTATTATCATTCCACAGCATTGTTTCAATTGTTCTGCTGCTATTCTTTATTTATATTGCTGTAGTCACTGTGACCATCCTTTATCCATTCTGCTTACTTCATCTTGCACCAATTTGGTCTTTCCATGCCTGCCTGTATTCTTCGTATTAATCATTTCTTATATCATAGTAATATTATGTTACATTCTTATGCCACAATTTACTTAGCTATTCACCAAACAATGAGCATCTTACTTTGTTTCCAGTTTTTTTGCTACTATAAAAAGTTTTGTTATGAATATTTTTGTATCTATGGGATCTTTCTTGGACTTTGTTAGGGGATTTGCTTAACAGTGGGACCAATAGGTCAAAAGATATAGCTATCCTTAGTTGCCTTTTTTGGGGGGGGGAGGGGCGGGGGTTACAAGGCAATGAGGGGTTAAGTGACTTGCCCAGAGTCACATGGCTAGTAAGTGTCAAGTGTCTGAGGCTGGATTTGAACTCACGTACTCCAGAATTCAGGGCCTGTGCTTTGTCCACGCACCACCTAGCTGCCCTCTTAGTCACCTTCTTAAACCTAATTCTAGATTGTTTTCCAAAACAGATGGACCAACTCACAGTTCTCCTAAAAAGATATCATTATGCCCATCTTTCTATATCCCTTTCAACACTGACAATTCCCATCCTGTCATCTTTGCCATTTTGCTAACCATGAAGTGAAACCTCAGAGTTGTTCTAATTTGCATTCCTCTTCTTACTACTAGGGATTAGGAGCAAACTTTTATATGCCTATTAACAGCCCACTATTATTTCTTTTGAGAACTATGTGTTCCTAGGGCAGCTAGGTGGTGCAGTGGATAGAGCACAGGCCCTGGACTCAGGAGGACCTAAATTCAAATCCAACCTCAGACACTTGACACTTACTAGCTGTGTGACCTTGGGCAAGTCACTTAACCCTCATTGCCCCGAAAAATAAATTAATTAAATTTAAGGGGCCAAAAAAATTAAAAAATAAAAAAATAAAATTAATAGAGCACGGATCCTAGAGTCAGGATTACCTGAGTTCAAATCTGACCTCAGATGATTGACACTTACTAGCTGTGTGACCCTGAGCAAGTCACTTAATCCCAATTGCCTCACCAAAAAAAAAAAAAAAAAAGGAGAACTATGTGTTCCTATCCTTTGACCATATATATTTTGTGCAATGGTTTGGGGTGTTTGATGTTTGTGTATATATAATACAGATAATTAACATATATACATATATATGTATACATATACATACATACACATACACACACACACATACTATGACAGCTAGATATATATATAACTATCGTGGCATCAGCTCCTTATAAGAGATATTTGATATAAAAGGTTTTTTTCCCCTGACTACTTCTTTTCTTATCCTAGTTGTGATGATTTTGTTAGTGCAAAGTTTTTCAATTTCGACCATATATAATTTGAATTCACACACAGAAAGACAGCTAGGTGGCAAAGTAGATAGAGCACCATGCCTGAAGTCAGGAAGACTCCTCTTCTTAAGTTCAAATCTGACTTACTAGCTGTGTAACCCTGGGCAAGTCACTTAATGCTGTTTGCCTCAGTTTCCTCATCTGTAAAATGAGCTGGAGAAGGAAATGGTAAACCACTCCAGAATCTTTGCCAAGAAAATCACAAATATGGTCACAAAGAGTTATGCATGACTGACCAACATACATACACACATCTGTGTGTATATGTGTATATATGTGTGTATGTTCATATATATACATATATTCTGCTAAAGGTTACACAATTAAGTAAAAGGAATATTTCTTTAAAGTTAGTGAATATGAATTAAGTACCAGTAACTTAATGCTTATTTATTTTGAAAACTGGCAGAACCAAATTCTAATGCAATTAATTGTAGTTTTAACTTCTCAGTTTCAATGAAAAGCCTAAAATCCCCCAAATGTATATAACAAAATGGGAAATAAATGACAAATGTTAACAAGGCCACTCTGGAATATTTTCTTTGTGGTATCTCAACTGTGCAGCTTCTCCTAAGTGGCACGGCTCCGATGGGGGCCTCATTATTAGAAGACACTTATAAAAGATATGTACCTTGATACTCTCCTCTCTGACAATGTCATCCCTCCCAGACCCATTTAAGATGCTTTTTACTTCAATCCTTCCTATCATTTCTTTCATGACATCACTGTTTTCCTAGCTGTCCTAACTGGATCACTTATCTTCACATTCACCTTAACACATTTCTAACTCTACTCTTATTTTCTCACCTTTTCTTTTAATCTTAAAGGAAAAATGCCTTTTGTTTTTTAACACTAAGCCCTCTCCTCCGTAGTGACCCACTTCTCTTACCACCACCCTCAATTGCTTAAAAGGCTGTCATGCCAGTCCCCATCCTTGAATCACCTTCACCATCTTTTTCTTCTCAGGCTCTCAACTGCTGCTACAACTATATTGCTATGGCCAACTGTGTGATTAAGTTGTCCAACTATGAATTAGTAAGGCTGCTTGAGCATTAGCAAGGATTTGCTAATTTGATTACAGTATAGTAAAAAGAACACTGGGCTTGGAGTCAGGAGTCTTGGGTTATATAATCCAGGTTCTGCCACTTATTATCTGCAGGACCATGGAGAAGTCACAATGTCTCTAGGTCTCATATCTCTCATCTGTAAAACTGAGCATTCTACTAAATGATCTCTATGGTCCTTTTAAATCCCACGACTCTCTAACCCTCGAAATTTTGTAAACCAATTGTTGTGCAGGCCTAGCAAGCTCCCCAAGTTCCCTTCCCAGTCTCAGCAGATGATCTTATGTTGATGAGGGTCATATGCCTCCTTCACTTTAACTGTATAACCCTGGGCAAATCATTTAACCTTTCTGGGCCTTAGTTTCTTCATCTGCAAAATAAGGTGATTGAACAACACCACTACCCCAAATGGAGCCCATTTGCTTGGTCAATTAAAACAATTTTCTTCCCTGCTTCCCTGGTCTTCCTTGATTCTAGCCTATTCCCTATCCCAGTTATCCTCTACACTGCTAAAATGAGCTTCCAAGGGCACATATCACTCCTCTGCTCAAAAACCTTCCATGGTTTTCTTTTGCCTCTAGTACAAAACACAAACTCTTTGGCTAGGCACCTCTGGCTCTTTGCCTATCTTTCCAGCCTCTCTCAATAATAATTTCTTCTTATGCACTCTGTGATGGTTTGACTACATTGTACTATTAACTATTCTCTGAATTTGACTCTCCATGTCTTGCTTCTATACATTTACACATGGTATTACCCATACCTTGAATGAATTCCTTCAAATCACTTTTCAGAATCCTTGCTTTTCCTGAAGGCTCAGTTGAGGTGCCACCTCCTCTAAGAAAAGCTTCTTTCCCTGCCCAACTATAGAAGTTAGTGTTCTCTCTCTCCTCGATTTATCTTATATTACATCGTGCACACATTAGATCACCCAGGAATGGTTTCATTTTTGTCCTTTTCTCCCAAGAACCTATCACAGTAGTTTTAAAATAGAATTTAAATAAATATCTGTTCAACTGAAAAACATCCAATTCCATATCTCTAGTTCTGGTCTTATCCAACCCAATCCTTGAACTGGTTTTATCTTCAAAACATCTCCACTTGGACACCAGGCAATTGTTTCAAACTCAACATGTCCTAAACTGAGATTATTCTTCCTTCTAAATCGACCTCACTCTCAATTTCCCCATTTTTGTTAACATCACCATTTTGTGATTTACCTAGGTCAGAGTTCATGTTCAATTTCTCTCTCACCAATTCCTGACGATTCTTCCCTTCCAATCTTCCTCAGGTTCATTTTTCCATTTACTTCCATCAACTTAGTCCAGGCTCTATTCATTTTGTATCTAGATTACTGAAAGTTTAGTGTCTCTGCTTCAAAAGTCTCTTTTCTCTCCCCTCCTTGGGGGTGGGGGGGAGTCCTATAGGCTATTGCCACAATTTTCCTAAAACACAATTTCCCATCGTGTCACTACTCCTGCTCAAAAACAAATGTTAAAAGTCTCTATTTTTCCCTTCCTACTGCCTGTTGGATCAAACCTGATAGTACTCATCCTGGAAAACAAAATGCTACATCAGCTCCTTCCCAATATTGCACCCTCAATTTCCCACTAAGTATCCTCTTCTTCATTGACAACAGTATCCTTACAACCCTTTTCTATTCTTACACTTATTTGTTCTCTGAATGGAATGCTCTTTCTACTAAACAGTTTATTCAAATCCTATTAAGAATCATCCCAAATTCCATCTCCTCCACAAAGCCCTCTTTAACAACTCTAATTTACACTTATTATTTTTCTCATCACCCATGATACCTTACCACACAATGTGGGCACCATCCTATACAGATATATATTGTTCTTGTGCTGTTTCATACTTACCTCCACAATAAGTTTATTACAAATGCCTTGAAAGACAGGCTCCCTCACGTACTTTTTTTTTCCATATTTACAGCACCTAGCAATTCTAAGTACATGCTCCATAAATATTTGCTGAATTGAATTTAAAACACACAATATGTAGGCATTAATAGCAGCTACTTATCACAGCCTACCATTATAATTAGAAGATTAGGCCTTCTGAGGCAATGCAACTGCAACCATATGTAAAATTTAATGAGAAAAGGAATAATCATCTAACTGGACAGTTAATAGCCTTACTCTTAGGAGACATTCCACAAGCTCTTTATTGATTACAAGAGCCAACCTTTGGAACTCTGGAAGAAAGATTCAAGGTGCACATATGAGTAGAGTGGGAAAAGACAAGATAGGACAGAGGGGGTCTGTCATTATCCCACTGCTTAATCCCTAGCATGGCACAAGTGAAAGAAAGGGACTATTTCATTGCAGAAGCCAGCTAATACTGAGCTAGCTATCTTGCTATTCTTAACTTATGCCAGAGGGCAGGAATGTGTTTTCTGAAATACTCTTTGTACACTTAGCCCAGCAACTGCAAAATTAAGTGCAGAACACTTTTATCAGGGGGAGGGGGAGAGGAAGGATGGATTAATTGTGTTATCTCTGTTAGTTAAGCTATCTGAAAGCTATGCAGATTATCACTGACAAGAACAGCCTCAACAAAAATTGTGTCCCTGAACAAAATTTATTTTTAGTTTTCCTAACCCTGATGATGATTACCGAGTAGGGAGGATTCTAATTACCCAGGTCTCAATTCAAAATGTCTTACACTTCTATGACATTCCAGGACCCTAGACTCCACAAATCCCTTTCCTTCAGGGAGGACTAGACTGCCTTACCACTGGTGCTTTCCTCACCCTTCACCCTACAAACCTCTCCCTCAAGGATTGAAAACAAAAAAATCAACATCATTGTTGATACCCTAGTCTGCTGCACATAGATTTCCTCTGGTGCGGGGTACCAGAACGCCTCTGCAAAATTCCCTTCCCTGCCACTATTGCCCCATACCCTTTTACTCATCCCTGTGAGTCTCATCCCTTCTATGTCCCCATCCCACTTTACTGTATCCTTCCATTGTGATGTCTGGCATGCACTTCCCGATACCTCTTCACTCCATTGTTAACAAACTACCCTCTCCATTAGACGGAGGCCCTCCACCTAGAAATTACATTTATATATATATATATATATATATATATATATATATATAAAATTCAATTTTCTTTGTATATGTTGCTTCTGAATAGAATGTAAACTCTCTGAGGGCTGGGCCTGTTTTATTTATCTAGTACAGTGCCTAGCATTTAGCAGGCATATGATACATCTTTTCTGAATTGAACCCAAAACTAAAGAATTAGACAACTCCAAGGACACCTTAAACACACTAAGCCAAAAGTGTAATTTCAATCAAAAAAACCAATAATGGCAAATAGGCTCAAAATGGAACAAAATCTATGTATCTGATAAGACTGCTGAACCTGAATGAAATTATAATATTGACAATATATTTGAACCAAACTGATTTTTTAAATATTTTATTTTATCTTTAGTGAGGCAATTGGGGTTGAGTTGCCCAGGGTCACACAGCTAGTAAGTGTTAAGTGTCTGGGGCCATATTTGAACTCAGGTCCTTCTGACTCCAGGGCTGGTGCTCTATACACTGCACCACCTAGCTGCCCCAAACCAAACTGATTAAAAAAAAAAAAAAAAAGGACTATGCACCATGAGAAAAACGTGTGCTAAAAGCCATAGAGAAGCTGAAAAAGTATTAGATTTATTCTTTGCTGTCTTAGAATCTAGTTAAAGAAGCTTATAATCCAGTAAGAGAATTAGGAAGTACATACAGGAAAAGTTCCACAATAATGTTCAAGCAAAGAATGGTACAGACAAGTGCTAGAGAAACACTTGTGTACTAAAAGTGAAGAAAATTCAATTCTAGCTCCATTTCTTCCAATAACTAGCTATAGGACATTGGTAAAACACCGAACTTCTCAGAGTTTCAGTGGCTTTATCTGTAAAATTAGGGGATTGGTCTATATAACCTCTAAAATTCCTTGCAGCCCTACAAGTCTATGATCTAGATTCAGGGAAGAAATGTCTGTGGACCCCAGTGATCTAGGAAGCCTTCTCAATGGAGAAGGAAGGATTTTAAGGATGAGAGAAAGCTAAACAAAGGAAAAAGGGGTAATAGTATGAACAAGGTTGGGAAAGCAGTTTAAAAAGTAATTTCTGAACTAAGTTTGAGCCCCTTTTTATATTCAGTCACTAATAAAACGGTTACCCATTCATTCTTAGGATAGTTAACAGATATTTTTCTCTTGCACTAAAAATAGCTTTTTATCTTTATCAAAACTATACTGACTTTCAGTTCAGTGACAGGGTGCACCTCTACTGTACAAGAACTAACTTGGTTAAATTTTAAGAGATCCATCAGTAAAGGGCTGGCTACCAGGTGACAAATATTTTTTTGGTATCAACTCATGCCATCTCCTATAGGTTATATGAGGGCTGTAATCTACCAGGGGAAGAGAAACCACATAGATGAAATCACAGATCTTTGGAAATACTGAAATACAGAAAACAATACCAGGCTCTAGGAATAGAAAAAAGATGTCAATTCTTTTTACATGATTGGTTCACTGACTGCATAGTGTATGATTTCAGAATTGCTATTTTCAAGGCATCTCTTTGACAAGTAACAGAAAATTGCTATTTCAGAACTCTAGCAAATACATTTGTGAGTGATTTTTCTATACTATAAACAAGTATGAGTCAGCCACACCATAAAAGTCCAGTTTTTTAACTGCTTCCTTTAAATACTGAGAAAATTCAGTTTTCAGGAATATATGTTCCTAGACTAGAGTACGGTATGGGATCTATAAATCCACTCCAATAAGCATTGTTAACGTTATTCAACAAGCCTATTATTAAGAGGTGAACTGTGATTTTAAAAAGGTTTTAAAGCATTTCACAAAAATAAAGTGATAATAAAATCAAGATGTTCTTGTTTGTGACCTCTCCCATAGTGGGAACTACCCATCATATAAGGCATGTCCTTAGCTGAAAAAAAAAAATTTAACAGGATATTTGGCGATTAGGTCAGATTGCTGAATTTATCGTTCAAGAAATGGCCAGTTTTTCTTCTTAGAAGAAAGCCGTTGTACCGACGGTGAGTTGTCTTATCTACATATTTCAATATAAAATTTAAATTGATGAACTCTGTACCGTTTCACCTGCTATATAAAAGAAGCAAGCTCACTTTATCACTGGGACTATATGATGGCCAAGTTTGTTTTTCCTGTGTTCTATGTGGCACTTAGGGAGCTGTGGATGCTTAAAGGACAATATAGTAAATAGACAAGGATGGGCATAGGAAGTCCCGAAGGATAAAGAGGCACGAGGATGAGTCGAAAGGAAACATCCACATTTGCAAGATCAGGGATCCAATTTGAGTAATGTAGTGGGGTGAATTGGAATTTAATTTTGGAATTTTTCTTGTTTTTCCTTCTTTGTATCCCCAGAGTTTAGCACGGTACCTGGCACATGCTAAGTGCTTCGTGAATGCCTGTTGAGTGACTTACACAGGAGTTCCGTTTCAGGAGCTAGATAACTCTCTGGAGGAAGGGACCCTGGGAGTAAAAGAGCAAACCCTAAGCACAATTCTGAGGAGGGGAAGTGTGCAGGGAATCAGGAAATCGAGGAAAGACTGCAAAGAAAGATGATGCCAGAGAGACTAAGGCCGTTCAGAGCAGGTCGCGATGCAGCTAGGGCAGGTGGGGGGGGAGGGGGGAGGGGAGAACCAGCCCATCTGAAAGCTGTCGGAAAGAAAGGCAAGCTGGGTGCGGTAGGGCCGAGAGATGGGGGGGGGGGGGGGGACGTCAGCAGGGTGGCCGAAATTTATCTTTCTTCCAGAAGGGAAAGCAGGGGATGGGGAGGGATGGGATGGAAGCAGAAAAGGAAGAGGGGCAGCAGAGGAAGAAAAAGCCGCCCCCGGTGCTCCACCTCCCCCCCACCGCCCCCCCCCCTCCAGAAGTCCGGGGTCTCCTCCTCTGCCCCCCGCTCCCGTGCCCCGGAGAGGACCACACTTTTGCTTCTCCGCTCCACACTCGGGCACAGCCGGGAGGGAAGCAGGGGAGGGGTGAACCGGACACAAGCCGCCAGGAGCTGCCCCGGGGGCGGCGGCAGCTGACAGCGGTGCCTCCTCTCGCAAACTCACCGGCCGGCAGGGCGCTCCTGGCCGTAGCGGCAGCTGCCCCAGCCCCGGCCATGATCCCCGGCAGACGACGGGGTGAGGGGGTGTGTGTGTCGGGGTGGGGGGGGGGAGGTGTCCGGCCGCCGAGATGGGTCCGTCTGTTTGTCCTTCCTTTCGCCTCGGCCTCCTCCGGGGCTGGGGGAGCGCGGGCCCCGGCCCCTCTCCCCCCGCCCCCAGCCGCCTCTTCTTGCGGCCGCTAAGAGGCCCCAAGGCCGGAGACCCCGGCGGCAGCGCGGCCTCAACTCTCCCAGCCCCCCCTCCCCCTTTCCCCTCCCCCCTCCCCCCTCCCGCGGCAACCGCTCCGCACACACAGAGCCTACCATGATGGTCCGACTTCCCGCCCCTGCCACGCAGCTAACCAACCCGCCGACAGGGAGTCAGCTGTGGCAGCCAATGGGAGGCCAGGACACCCTGAGGAGGCGGTGGAGGGAAGGCTGAGTCGTCAACGAACCCAAGCTGCTCCAATGAGTGATGCGAAGAGGCGGAGACGTTCAAGTTGAGTTGCAGTACACAGGAAATATTCTAAAGACAGAGTGATTGGCAAGAAGCAGAGCCAGCGCGCAGACAGGGAAGAGGTGGGCCCAAATCCCTTAAAGGGGACGCTCAAAGAAGCTAGTGTAAGAAACTTCCCAGATTTCCTATCCGTTTTTTATATGCACTCCTATAGTAATGCATTCAATAATGAAAACGGACAAGAGGACTAAGGTGCAGGTAAGGGGGAAGTTACCCTTAGGGACGCAATGCTGGGAACTGTGTTTCGTGAAATTGGTTAGGACTGAAAGCAGAGGCTACCTTTCATCCCTTCCCCGAAAGGAAAAGACTGCTGGGAAAATCTCTCAGCTCTTGATGCTGCTGTTGGTGGCATCCAGCTGTCGCCTCTGTTATTGTCCTGTGTCGGCATCACTGCGGAAATTGGGTTTGAGCAATTGGACCTTGCCGAGTTTACGGGTAGCATCTGTGGCCCCAACCAGGTAGATTGGCCCAGCAAGCTCGTAGACCAAGGCTACCCATTGAACAGGCATGCGGAACTTTTTTTTTTTTCAAACCGGAAAATATACATAGATACATGTCAAAAGCTACAACCATCCGTGTGCCAACCCCGTGAGTAAATCAGCGTGAGCATAGGATGCAATTAATAAGTGCCTGTGTATAGTGGCACAGATACCAAAGAGCCTGGAAGACCTGGGTTCGAGTTGCACTCCTGACGCTTATTGGATGGGTGACCCATGCCAAGTGACTTAATCTCTTACTGCAGTAGGCGACACTAAAGTTTTAAAGTTGCAGAAAAGGTGCAGAGCTTAAGGTTGAGCGAACTTCTTCACATTAACCTCAGGCTCTGGGCGACCTACATTAGGAGTGGGAGTTTTTTCACCTGCAAGTTCTGTAAACCAGTGAAATCACAGGTCCAGTCTCTATCCCATGTCCATATGTGTACGCAGTTTATTGTATTTCTAGGCAATAACAATATTCACTGTATAAGGACAGCTGGATAGTTGTAGCTTGTAGGTGGAGGAAGACTGTCATAACCGTGGGGGTTGTTTATATTTGTAGCTCTACTGCCTAGCACATAGGAGGCGCTTAATAAATGCACGTTGAATGATTGAAAACTTGAACCTCCGATATCTGCTTGGTAGCCCAGGAAGGGTTCACTGAGGCAACTAACTCACTAACTTCTCAGCCTTAGTTTACAAATTTCCCATCTGTAATTAGGGATCACCGCTATGCTTAATATCAAATAAAAAGGCATGTACTACACAATTCAAATCTCAAAAAGTGCACGCCAAATATATGCTCTTCTGCCTCCTTGTAAGCAAGGATGTCTGGATTAAAATTATTTTTGCATTCTGTACCCAAGCTTTGTACAATTCATCTACCTCTCTGGGTAAAAATATTAGAGACAACCACCCCCCAACTTATTAGAGGGTTGCAGTAACCAGTCACTGGGCCAAATGAACAAATCTTGTCCTAGTGTGGGTTGAGAGAATGTGCCCCAGGGCTTCTATGCTAGATAATGGGCATGCAAACTCGAGAACAAGATTTTTTTTTTTTTTGCATCTGATTTTCCATGGCTTAAACTGCAGTTAGCACATAGCATATAGTTAATAAATGCTTGTTGACTGAAAAAGTATATGTAAAGTGGAGATATATATACACATACACACGTGGTGTGTGGTGTGTATGTATATACAAATATCCATCCATCCCATCTCCCCCATCACCTTTTGCCTTGTTCCAATTTACTTGCCTTCTGACTAGTTTCTCTCAAATCTAGTCTGTCACCCCTCTGATCTATCCTTCATATTGCTACGATATTACTAATACATTGTTTATGGAGAAAAAATCTTTTATACCTAGTATTCAAAGCCCTTTGCACTTTGGCTGAAATTCACTTTTCCAACTTATTTCACTTCCTAATTCTGTGTTTTAACCTACCCACTGCCACCTCAAATGCATTTCTATTGGCAGTCTGCCATTCCCCAGCAATTATTCCACATGTAATCAAGATTTAAAACTAGAAGACACCTCAAAGATCATTAAATCCAACTGACTTTTTTCTTTTAAACAAATGAGCCAGGCTGGTGCCTGCCACATGGGTGAGGTTCACAGCCAGAATTTGAATGCCGTGTCAGAGGCAATTCCCTCAACCAATAAAATCCCAGGCTAAACATTTTTTTTTAAAGCACTTAAGAGCTGATTTAGCATATTAACTATTTAGTACAGGAGGAGTACAGTGGCTGACTAGAACACTGACCTCAAGAGTCAGGAAGGCAAGAGTCTAAATCTTGCCTCAGATTGTCCGTGTGATTGAGTCACTTCACCTTAGCCTCAGTATTCGAATATATAAATGAGGATAGCCATAGTACTTAATCTCAAAGGTTGTTAAAAGTTTAAATGAGATAAGAGCTATGAAATGCTTTATTCAGGTATGGGAGAAGCAGCTACAATTTGCCTTTATATATGGTGTTGAGGTTTACAAGATAATAGCACCTTTTATGTCCTAATTTAGCCTATGATTTCATTGGTTTAGGGCAATGTCAGCTTGATGACAGCAAGTGACTTGCCAAGTCATAGCCAGGGTGCATAAGAATGGAAATTGAAGCCAGGTCTTCTAGGATTCGAGGCCAGCTCTATCCACCAATACCAAGGCTTCCTTTCCAGTTCAGGTTGTTACACTATATAGATTGCCAGTTTAAAACAAATAAACCAACCAACCCTTACTGCACACAACTGACGATGGGGAGGCCAGGTTTCTACAGTGCCTCAGGATCATTGCAGGCACCAGTTATCATTATACTGATATAGTTTGGAATCAGCCCAGATTTCTGATTGAAACATGAAAACTATCACCTCAATCTTGTTTTTTCCTTATTTACTGAAGTACAAACCAAAGGTAGGGTAGTAGTTTCTATCCAGGGTCCCCTTTGCTTTGTGAAATCTTTGCATTGTTCTTAATTTCAAATGTCCATTTGATGACTCACATCTTTAGAAATTTTCTTAGTGAGACTCTGAAAACAACAACCTAAAGAAATGGGGGCTTTCTAGCTTCATCCAGAGAAAATTAAATTTTGCTGAAATCATACCCTGGCCTCTAATTGGTTTGAGGTATAAAAATTATACCTTAGTGTAAGAGAGCCCCCAAGGAGACCCCGGGTCCTAGTCCTGATTCTCAGCTAATGCTATTTGAGGCCTCAGGCAAGTCACAACTTCTCAGGGCCTGATTATCTCTAAAATGAAAATTAATCAAATTATGTATAAGGTTCCTTTCACATCTGGTGGGTCTCTTGATTCCCTTTCCGTCTGAACAGGTATCTCTTTCCTACCATCCTCCCCACAGCTCCTTCCTTAGGGTTCCAGATAACCAGCTATTAGTCCTAGCACCCACCCTTCTCCCCATAGCAGCCCCTAAACAACCCACACCATTCTAACAGAGCTAATCATAAAGCAGATATAGCAGGTCTCACCTTTTCTATTAAGGACAATTTAGTCAAATTAGATAACCCACCAGTTCTGAATTCAAGTTACACGAAAAAATAACTAGAGTTTGAATAATATTGAGTTATACAATTCAACAACAACAAAAATCCAACTATAGTAATCTAAAGCAAAAAGGTTTGAGTAGCAACAGATTATCCTGTCAACTTGGAGTCATCCAGTGTTTTGAGATTCTGCTATTAGCTGTAGGATCATGAGTAAACTATTCTTGATTCACTTTTTTCACTGTTCTAAATCTCTATTTTCTCACAATGCTAGGAAGTAGTGTCTGCATAGCATAGTGTTCGGACACACTGTCAAGCAAAGATCAGAACATAATGGAAGTGCTACCAGTTCCAAGGAAGAAATCCGCACCCAGCTTGCCTTTTTTCCCCCCAAGGTTTCAGATAGGCTGGTTCTTCACTCCCACCTCGCCCCCTACCTACATCCAGACTGTCTTTGAAAGGCCTGAACCTGCCTCTAGCATGTTTTGCAGTCTTTGTGACAGCTAGGTAGCTCAGTGGATAGAGCACCTGGCCTGGAATCAGGAAAACAAGTTCAAATCAGGTCACAGTTACTTACTGGTTTTGTGACCCTGGGCAAGTAAGTCACCTTACCTGTTTGCCTAATCCACTGGAGAAGAAAAAGGCAAATCACTCCAGTATCTTTGCCAAGAAAACTCCATATGGGGTCTGAGAGTCAGACAGGACTGAATGCTTTTTGCATATTCAAGTCATCTACTTTAAGCATATATACATACATGTTTATATGCCTTCCTTAGAGACTTCATCACAAGGTAACATAGCAAATTGCTAGCAAGTTTAATCAAATTCTACAATAATGGGATCTAAGAAAGCCTATGGAAATCATGTTTAAAATAAGCAATTAACTGGGGATTTGAAAGTGGTTTTGCTCAAGTTTCATACTCTTGGGATATGATCTGTATTTATAGTCTCGGAAAGAGATCAGTTGCAAGCCTTCATTTGTACAGTTATCTACCAGCAAAACTAGAGGGTCAGAAATGAACAACTAGGAATTACAGCCAGTTTTCAACTGTGCTTTGATTTCTATATAACACTACTAGTTTCCTTACATTTCAAAGGTGTTTGGAGAATAAAATACAATACAATCTCCACCACCTCCCATGTGATATAATTAAAATATTTTCCCCAAAATCTAAAATTAAGATGAACCCTAGTATAACAAGATTAAGCAAATCAGTGAACATTCCAATCCTATGTATTAGCATCACAAACCTAACAATTGCAAAAACAAAAACAAAACCCAACAGTTGTTTCCATCAAAAAACTGACTTAGGGTCCACCACTTGATTCTTCAGGTTTTTCAGTGCCAACTACTTATGGTTCTTAATTCTGTACTCAGATCCTTTCAGAGTGAGGTAAAAATCACATCAATCGCTCCAGAACTTCAAGTATACTGATTTTTATATGGTACACACTTCCAGGAGAAAATGCTTTCAACAGAACTTTTGTGAACTAGATTTTTCTAGCATACTCTGGTCTTTAATATGGTTATTCTGACCAGATGCTTTAGACTTAAAAGACAGCCACAAATAAGAAAAACAGCATAGAATACATCAAGCAAAGCAATCACCTTCATCTTTGCTAAAGAGATTCAAGAGACTTTTAGTCAATTATGTACCATGCCTCAGTATTCTAATAGCTTCCTCCTGTTCTACAATGTCCATCGTTTTCCACATGGCTACACTGGCATCTCATGGAATCATAAAAATGACAATTCATCAAGACTAAACTTGCATAGAAAAAGCACTGGACTTCCTGGCTATGTGATCTCAGACAAGTCACTCACCTCTGTGGACCACATAAAATATGGTGCTTGTAGAATTCGAATGATCTCAGGTACCTTCTAGCTCACTCCATTCCAATTACCTCCAGGACCTCCACCAAACCCCAACAATAGAAAATCTTTCTGGCAGACTCAGTAATATTTAATGACCACAACCCTCATTATTTTACATGGATTTTTTTTTAAACCACTGGTCTGAACGAAGCATAAATTTACCTTTTGAAAGCCAAATGCTATATACACATTCCTTAGGAAATTTAAGAAATGGCAATTTTAAGAGCTGAACCTGGAAATTTTCTAACTGGGTTTGGGAAGACACTGACTGATATCTTAACATTCCCTTCTTGTGGTGCAAAATAAATTTAAGTTTAGATCTTGCCTTGCAAACTTGAGAGTGAAAGTTTAAAATTAAATGTAGGCTATTATTCAAGCCCAGATCTATGAAATGAAGTCAGTAAACAATATGGATTTAAGTACCTAATCCAAACTGTTTTAGTGAATAAAAACAAACTTTCTACCCACTTATCAAAGAAAGGACCTAAATTGGTGAGAGTGTTTTAAGTCATCTGGGGGGGGGGGGGAACCTATTCTACAACAGTCCTGAGGCAATTTACCTCCCAGCTCAGAGAGAAGTGAAAAAATTCAAAACAATGGCCCAAATTTATATAGTGCTTTTACAATATTGGGGAGCTAACAATTGAAGGAGGCCAATACCAATCACTAAATAATAAAATTAGCATCATAAACACAGAATAAGGTGAATTTTCACCGGTTTTGCAGTTCCCAAATTAGAATTTGTTACTCCACAAAATTTCTGCAAAACAAGTACCAAAAATCACCTGGAGAATTTTTTCCCTAATAGTGTTTAAAAGACCTAGACCCTTTAAAATAAGTACTTCCCAAGGTTAAAAACAAGGACAGCAAGTTGACTTATCTGGATCACTTTGGTTTTATTATCTCTTATGAGCATTTCTTAGCTACTTCAGACCAAGGTCTGTCTTTTGCCTTTGTATCCTAGCACTTTATACAGTGTCTAGGTATATCACAGCAGGCATTTAATAAATTATATTGCAAACTACATTTTAAAAACAGTAACAATTAACTTGTCAGATGTTTTCTATTAAAAAAAACTGAGGTAGAATTCCAACTAGACTGATTCCAATACTACACTGAGTTATGAGAATGAGAAATTCTCCCCAACAGTAGGTAGGAGGGACCGTTGATTTTATTAAACTAGAGGCCCAGCTTTATCAAGTTTGGAGTGAAATTGAAGCTGTCCATTGTCTAGGGATATACTGACTTTTTAAAAAAGATGAATCACAATATTTTTGCTTATCATCCTTAAAGTTTGCACTTCTACACACAATGACACATCATTAAGTGCATTAAGTCCCTCTTCTCTCTCCCAACCTAAATAATTGTAAACATATTCACTTACATCCAAAAGTGCATTAATTTCATCTACTCTCTCCCAACCTGAATATTGGTAAGCATTTACTTATATCCAAAGCCATTAATTAATTTGAATTCAGTTAGATCTGCAGTCCAAATGCAGAATGAGAACTGCTAGGTAAGGAGCCACTTCAAAATGCCAAAACACTTACTAAAGTAAACTCCACAGGCAACATGCTAGAGCTTAAATCATGTTTCTTTCACTGGAACTGCACATGGTATGTGCACTTCTAAAAGTGGCACCTTTGAAAGGAGGGAAAACCCACACGTAGTAAAACACGCCTAACTCAGAGCACATTTATTCTGAACTAAATTTTGTGGTTTGAACTCTGAAGAGGGAGAGGGAACCAACAAAAATGTCTTTGATGCAAAATTATGTAGCAGTACTTGCACATGGTGGGTGTTTAACAAATGTTTATCTAAACATGATATTCTAGATGGTTCCATTTGTTTTTTGTACACTTCTCACCCAACTTTAATTTTTTTATAAGTATGTACATAAATACTATAATTAATCTGAATTAGGAGTTTACAATCAAATGTGGTTCATTTTAAATTTTCTAGTTGAAATTTTAAAGGAATAGGAAAGTCAGGAAGCCGTTTATAAAAAACACTCAATGGGCATAGCTATTAGCCTTCAAATATAGTGAAATATTTTCAATTTAGTTTACCAGACATCACAGGGCACTACCAGAACAAAACATCACTTAAGTTTATTTCAGATGTAACAGCAATGTCATGTTAAAATTGACAGGTTTAATCCTTAACTGCACCAAGTAAACTCAGCCACTTAAGTATTTTTAAAAAGATATTCCCTCCCCAAAAATGAGGGAGCTTTTCTTTCCCACTGCCCCACAGTACAGTTTCCTGGTATTTCTGTGTATGGACAACATATTCTTCATTGTTTTAACTGGTGACCAAGCTGCTGGGAAAATTTGAGAACTTTCCCTACAAACAACCTCTCTAGATGAATGTTATTATTTGCATAGATTTTCTTTGCATGCTCTTCCCCATGGAAACTTTGTTGATTAAGATCCTATATAAAGTTTTAATTGTTAAAGCACTAATGGATGTTTTCTCTTGTAGTATTCCAATTAATGGGATTCCTCCTTTCCTAAAACACCAGAGGTAATGAAATTTTACTACATACTCAAATAATTGTTCCATACTGGACACTGCATTTCAGTCTCCTGTTGACCTCACTAACACATAAGAACCATTCTTCACTTTCTTTTCTCTCATATTCCTCTCAAATTTGATACCAAATTTGGCATCAATGCCAGTCACATGACCATTACTACCCTTTACTTTCCTTCAAAACTTTCTATTATGAGAGCTTTCAGATTAAACCTTCCATTATTGTTAGGGGGGAAAACCACAACTGTGTGTCCCTACCAGATGTTACCCATATATTAAACTGGGTTTTTTCTTTCCCTTTATATAATATGTACTTGTGGTTCACAGTGAAACAGCTACTCTTTGATATAGTTTTTCAATAACCACTTTTAGGGACACATTCACAGGAGTAATGATGGTTCACTATAAGTGGTTTTAGAAATGGGAAGTAAAGTGATTTCAGATTAGTCATATACATATTACAACCTATACTGAATTCTGGAAGCTTACAAAAAACCTTAAGTTTTGCGATCTGAAGGGTGTTGTGTTTTGTTTTTTTAAACTCAAACACAGTTTTCTTAACCATAATCTGAATTTCATCTACATATGAAAATTAGGGCCTCTTCTATGCACAGCTTAGCTTTAAGTTGCTGTAGAATGTGGATCAGGAACTCATTTGTAGATATATCCAGTGTGGAAAATAACTAGAATCACTACACTCATTAAGGACCTCCCTTTTTGGTAGCATTTAATTATGGCACCCAAGATGATCCTAGATGAAGAAAGTTATGATTTCATACAGTATCTCTTGAGAAGTAAGATGGCTACGAAATGTGTGACAAAGGACATGTGGAATCTGTCACCTCTTCAAATGTGTAAAAACTTTACATAAAAGGACAAAAATATAATTTGATTGTATCCTTAAAAACAAAGGACAAACAGTTCAAACCCTATGTATTATATCTCCAAGAGTCTAAATAACATTTGCATTATTAGGCATCAACATTGGCAACTCAAAATTAAAAATTAAAATATATGAAGGGTAGGATCATGAGAGGGAAGCATGAAATCATGTGCATTTCTAACTTTCATAGACCTATTTCCTATAGCTCTTGGTTAGCACAAAAGTAATGTATTAGTCAACCAGTCAATACCCTCTTTTTACATGCCATAAAATATGGCATTAAACCAGTTCAATGGGCAGAGGCAGTCACAGTGACATCTGCATTATTTAACACCTTCTGAGAGAACAATTTTCAAGAGTAGAAACCCGTTTAACACCTCCATTCCCTAATGTCCTGTAACGAAAACAAGGCAGGCACATGGTGTAAGCAAATTTGGGATGTTTCCTGGTAGGTTATGGATAAGCATAGGATCCCCGTGATATAATTCTCAGAACAATTATTTGCACACATTCTTTGCCCTGCACCTCATATCCCAGTGGCCACAGGCTTAGGAGTCTGCATCAGCTGAATTTTAAGAAAGGGGAATAAAAGCTGACAAACACACAGATCATTATGCATAAGCCCATCTAAGCCTCACTTCAGATATTCTGAATAAAGTGATGAGCAGTCCCTTAAAAGCCCAAGTACCTGCACCCAGGTTAATTTAGGACTGACTTATACAAGGGTCTCTCCTCAATTACAAGGCTGGAACTGACCGCTGTTAAGGGTTCCAGAAGCAGACAGGGTGTTTGCAGAAAACAGGAGGAAAGCAAGTCACACCAAACCTTTCAGGTCGATTAAGGAACACAGTACATACTAGCTGGGATGTAAGAACTTCATTAACATCTCAGCAGCCCACATACACCAGAAATAATTAATGCCACTATAAGCCTGCAAGACAACCAGTCCGCTCATCAGCAAAAGCAGAGAAGCTTAACTCAAGAAATACTGAGACCAAAGGACGTAACACTTTTCACCCCCTTTCAAGGATTAGGGGGAAATATTTGCTTTTTAAAAAAAAGGATCAAGCTTAATATTTCTTACAGGGTTAACAATGCTCCAAACTCCTGAGAAATATCTCAGAAGGGTTGAAAGGTGGAGTGCAAGGCAATGTTTATGGGGATTATGTATCCCACAGATTTTTTTTTTTTAATCCCAAACACCACAAACACACAAAACTTGTCTGTGAATTAGAGGACAAGATATTGCTATTTTTTGGGGGGGTGGGGGAGGAGAAAAGAGAAATACACAAACAATTTGTTAATATCTGCCCTTCAATGTGAAAGCAGGACATAAAAATCACTCAAAAGTAAATCTGAAATTATGACATCCAATTTTTTAAGGACCACCTATTCCCCTCCAACTGTAAAACTAAAGAGATAAGACACCTCTTCCATTCTTTACCCACCCCACCCTCACCAAAAAAAAAAAACACCACAAAAAACAAAAAACAAACAAACAAACCCCAAACAAACAAAAAACCCAAACATGATTAATTTTACAGTCCTTGGAAGAAGTATTAAAATTTTGGAGGGAAAGGAACAAAGGAGAGGAAGAAAAGGTTAAGGAGGGGAAAAAAGCTTCTAAAAGGGGGAGGGAAGAGAAATCAAAGGGCCTCTCTTTTATTTGGCGACAAGCAAGTGCAAGAAAGTTCATTCGTAATTTGTTCAGTTGTCGGTCTTTTGCACGTCTGCATTCTGGCCAAGAGAAGGAACTTTGAGGTTTTTCTGCAGCACATGAGCATCCGCCGGTTCTATCCTCTTGTAATAGTTTTTCTTCGTCTCAATGATCTCAAAGCCAAATTTCCTGTAGAAGTCAATTGCTGACTCATTGCTGATCTGGACATGCCTAAAGTACAAAAGGATATCATGAAAAACACTCAGAAGAATAGATTCCGTGAACAGCAATAGCTGCCAGCCCACAGCTGTCTATACAACTGTCTCAAAATCAAATAGGTAGTAGGGGCAGCTAGGTGGCACAGTGGATAGAGCACTGGCCCTGGAGTCAGGAAGACCCGGGTTCAAATTCGACCTCAGACACTTAACACTTGACCCTAGGCAAGTCACTTAACCCCAATTGCCCCGCCCCCAAAATCAAATAGGTAAAAATGGTGTGTGTGTGTGTGTGTGTGTGTATTTATATATAAAAGACCATTAGTAAGGCTTAACTTTACATTTTTTTATGATAGTGATGGTGAATCTGCACTTAACACCTTCATAGGCTTGTTGAAGTTAGGGGATACAATAAAATCTGTTCTGAAGTTACAAAGGTCAGGGAACTGGTAAGGAAATTTTGGATTAAGAGAGCCTAGAATTCTAGCTTGACACTGACTGCAACAGCAACACCAATTTATAACAAAGTAATAGTGGAGTTATGAATCTGACCAACCACTGTGGACAGCATTTTGGAGTTATAGGGGGAAAAAAGGATACAATTTACAGCAAAACCATAGCAATACCTTTTGTAGCACCAACTGGAAACAAAAGAGATACCACTGAAAGAGGAATTCCTAAACAAACTGATTACAGGTCTGCATAGGAATATTACTGAATTATAAGAAAAGATAATGATTAATTCAGAAAATTATGGGAAGATTTATATGAACTGATGCAGTGACATAAGCAGAACCAGGAAAATAGCTTAGATAATGACAACAATGTAATGCCAAAGAAAAAACAAAATGTGTCCCTCTCTCTTTGCAGAGGCTGTGACCTTTAAGTGTGAAACACGGCATATACCATCAGACTTGGCTAATATTTCAGTTAAGTTTTGCCTTTCATTTTATCTTCTATTTACCCTTAATTTTTTTTTTAATCACAAGATGGCTTATATGGGAAGGCAGAGGAATACATTCTGAAATAAAGGTGATAGGAACAGCTTAAAAGTGACCAAAAAACCCTTTCATTACAAAGGAAGGGTATTGGGAAATGATAGCATTATTTTTTCAAAAGTACTAAAACAAAAAACAAAAAGAGTACAGGTATGGAAATGGGCACAACTAGTTGGTTCACAAAGGCTATAAAAACTGATGCTGTAACCTCACTAATGAGAACAAGAATACTAGGAACTGGGGAGAGAAGTAAACTGCATCTTCAAGCTCTTAAATCTTTATTCTTATTTTGGTAAATATATATTTCTTGGGGGGAAAAAAAACTTTTTCCATTCCCTTTCCCCTACTGAATGACATTAAATAGCTTCACAATTAAAAAAAGAAAAAAAGAAAAAAAAAAGAAAAAGCTGGAAATAAGGAAAATCTTATTTCAGAAACAGGTTTTGACAGGTCTCTAGGCAAGTTCCATCTACTCTTGATTTTCTTTAATGTTAACAAGTAGTTTCATCCAGTCTTGAGTTTCTAAAACAATTCGTAAGAACAAAATATCTCCTATCAGCTGAACCTCAAATCTTTGATCACTGATGCCTCAAGGTCAGTGAAAATCTTGAATGAAACAAAGTTTGCCACTCTAGCAATCTATAAAGAGCTTTTTCATTGTTTCAGTTCCCTCATCTAGTAAACAGGAATAATAAAAATAATACACATAAAAGAACTTTTAAGATATGAAAATCATTACATAAATAGTAAACTATCATTTCCAACATGGTAGTTCTTTAAAGGAGGACATGTAAATAATTTACTTACAGATAGATGTTGTCAAAAGTGCCATCTTTTTCACAGATGTTTAAGACATGATTCAACATTTTAGTTCCTATAAATAAGTGAAATACATTTTAAAATCTATTTATTGAAACAAAATCACAATTTCAACCCTTGTAACCTACCCTGATGCACATTAAATAGCCTCACTTTGGGAAACTGGAAGTAAGACTAATTTTATCCCAAATAGATTTTGAAAGCTCACAGGTTTGAGTTCCAGTCTTAACTTTCCTCTTAAATGTGTCAACTCCCTCAAAAACCAATCAGATTTTTAGCTAACAATCCCCCAAACCCTGAATAGTATTACCCATAAGAATTCAAGAGATCAGTTATAGTTCCCCAATTTTTCTAATACCTTCTAATGAAATTGGTAAGATAGACACCTACATTTATTAAGAAAAATGCCACAGAAATGTACGTTTCAAGAACTTAGATTTGCAACCACGGGGACTAAGTGCATTAAAAAACTAGGATTACAACTTTCTATAGGTCTCTCCCCTAATGAAGAACTATCAGAAAAAATAAAGGAGAAAGTAACATAAGACCAACTTGTGTTTGGTATATCACAGTCAATTCACCAAAAGCAAAATTTCCATTCAGGACTAAATGAAATGCACAATCAGCTGACTGATTAAGCTACAATTTCAAATGAGATCCTCTGAATGTGAATTAAAAATAAGACAAAGCATTATGCCTTAAAGTTATATATTAACAATACTAATTATGTCTCGCTCTGACCTATCAGACCTGTATTCTCTTTGAACATTTGTCCAAAGGGGGAGAAAAAAATTGCTTTACAAATAGCATCCCACCCCCATACCAAGATGTGTCAGGAAAAGAAGGCAATATGTTTAAGTTTCTTTCAGGAGAATGAAAAAAAAAAATTACCTATTCCTAGCCTTCGATAAGGTGCCAGACATCCTAGTGTCATGATGTAAAGTCTCTTCTGATTCTGTGAATGATCCACCCTACAGCATACTGCACCCACTGCAATATCATTGAAATAAGCTGCATGAAAGGATAAAAGAACAAAGGTGTGAGGCTCAACAGACAAAGCTAAGTAAATATTAATCAGTCCCCTTCCCCTATCAGTAGTTCTTTGGTCTTCTTGGTTAGAAACTACAATTTCATATCACTATAGGGAATTCCTGTGTGGGTAAGAGACATACCCATGATGACAGCTGGTATCATCAGAGCAGATTGGAAGCCAAGTCTTCCTGACTCTAAAGTTCTCCTTATCTACTAAACCATGCTGCCTCTGTTATCAAAGTCCATCTTTGTTAAACTAAATCACAATGGAATCTATTTGTACAAAAGTGCACAATTCTAAGATTTCGATGTCAAAAATATCAATAAAACATAAGTTACATACCAAGTTTTGCTAGTTCGCCAACCTCCAGCACATCCTTGTAGAACTTGTCATTGTAGCTGACTGGAAAGATGACCTGGTTTAACCTCTTCAACTGCTTAATGTTGTGTGGTGTCACGTCTCCCAGCTCGATCCGGCTACTGGAACAAACCAAAATGTGCTCAATACCCCCACAAATGACAATTACTGGTTACCACTTTAATACCATGCCAAAAGCGACCAACTTCTACATGAATAATGAACTTTCATTCCTATTTTCCTCCCTGAGAAAAGACTCAACATAAACTTTTTTTAAAGTAAGCATTTTTATTTAAAGCTGAGCTCCAAATTCGATCCCCTTCCTTTTCTCCCCTCCTCCCTGAGGTGGTAAGCAATCAAATATAGGTTACACACGTGCAATTATTTAAAACATCACCACCAAAATAAATTGTTTGCAAGTAGTCATGGTAAGTAATAAAGGCTCTAGAGGAAAAGTAGAACTATGTCATTGCTATTATAACAAGATAAATATTGTCCGGGGCACAAGTAGTTAACAATGACAGCCTGGTAATATTTTGTATTCAGTGAAACATTTTTTTTCAGCCTAATTTTAAATCGAAGACAAAACAACAAAATATTCATTTACTTCACAAACTTGCCACTATAACAGAACAATCCATCGAAAAGTAATGAACAAAATAATTAACACAACTGACAACAAAAGGCAGAAATCAAAGAATAAAACTGCAACTTTTCAGGTATCAAGTTAATACAAGTTAAAATCAGGAAGGGGTATTTTAATATTTTATCTATGTGCAACAACAGGTTCTCCTAATAGCGTAGATCAGAACCCCTCTACAGTTTAGTAGATAATCTTTGACAGTGACTGTGGTCAAAAAAAAAAATGACAGGCTGTTGGGAAGGAATATTGCTGAAATACCGATTTTTGTTGTTGTTCAGTGGTTTTAGTCATGTCCAACTCTTCACATTTCTCTTAAAATTGTTGTCAAACTTTAAACCGGTTTGTTTTCTCTACTCCTCACTCTGACCACCTTATCCCCAAACAAATTCCTTTTACTTGAATATAGTTATAGTTTTTGAACACTGGCTAAGGATAAAGCAGGGTGGGGTAGGGTGGGGTGGGGACTTTTCTTGAAGTAGCAATTCCAGAAGACCAGAGAAAAGGAAGCATCTCAAAATAACAAATGATCATGGCATTAACTTCTCATTATGATTAATTTCCTGACTTTTAGTTAATCTTAATAAGTCCAATATTCAAAGCTAGTTAGTTATATATTAATTCATTCAATCCATCATCATTGCAGAAGCAGACAATAGTTGCATACAATATGACATTTTGTATTTTTTTTTTGAGGGTCCAGGTCAACCAAGTGGTACTAAGTCTTTCCATACTTCACTATAACGGTTTTCTAGAAGCAAAAACTATTGCTAGAACTATACTCAAAGCTTTTCCAGTGTCGGAGATCCTGCTAGAGCTTGTGAAAGACTTTGTTATGTACAGACATATCACAACAAAATGTTGCCTCATACCAATAACACGAACACACTGCAACAAAATCCTATTGTACTCATCTTTTCTACCTTTCCCCCATAACTTTCCACAAAAGGCAAATCTGGTCAGAAAATGGTTGCTCAGGAAGAGGTAAAGAGGAAGAAACTCTCTCCTCATTCAGAAAAATAAAAATTCCCATGGGGCAGCTAGGTGGCGCAGTGGATAAAGCACCGGCCCTGGAGTCAGGAGTACCTGAGTTCAAATCCAGCCTCAGACACTTAACATGTACTAGCTGTGTGACCCTGGGCAAGTCACTTAACCCCAATTGCCTCACTTAAAAAAATAATAATGATAATAATTTTAAAAGCGACAGAGCCCTCCCTGGGAAGCACTCCAAAAGAGATACCTTCTCTTTTGAGATGACATTGACCCATTAAATGACTATTCTCTCCCCAGCTCACTATTCACTATTGTATTTACAAATATTTTTTTCAAGACTTACAATATAGCCTTATACCTTATACCTGTGAGGTATGTTTCAAGTATTTTACAGGAGTTAACGCCTTCAAAGAGGTTACATGACTTGCTCATGGTCACAAAGCTAAGCTAGCATCTGAACCTATGTTCTCTTCTTTTTTGTTTGTTTGTTGCCTTGTCTTTGTTTTTGGTTTTTATTGGGGGGAGGGGGGGGCAGAGCAATGAGGGTTAAGTGACTCATCCACGGTCACACAGCTAGTGTGTCAGGTGTTTGAGGTTGGATTTGAACTCAGGTCCTCCTGAATCTAGTGCTGGTGCGCTTTATCCACTGTGCCACCTAGCTGCCCCCAACCTAGATCTCTTCTAAGAAAAAAAAAAAATGCACTGCTTTGTGCCCATGGCTTTCTTACCACCGTTACGAATCAAAAGAAATAAGGGTGGTTAAAGCACCAGCCCTGGAGTCAGGAGGACCTGAGTTCAAATCCGGCCTCAGACACTTGACACTTACTAGCTGTGTGACCCTGGGCAAGTCACTTAACCCCCATTGCCTACAAAAAAAACAAACACCAAAAAAGAAAAGAAAAGAAATAAGAAAAATTCATAGTCCATTTGTTAGGCTGGCCACTACATACCTAACCAGTCTCTAAATAGATGAAATATTATAGAGAAAAAACAGACTAGCTATTCTCCATTTCAGCAAGAATATTTTTGTTTTAGAACTTCTTGACAGGTAGAGTGAATAAAAACATCATGAGAGGCTAACCAGAAAACTGAGCAGAAAGGACAAAGTAACCCTGAAGACAGGACAATCTTTAAGTGTTATAGAATAGATGTTTGTAGAAAGTAGATAGTATAAAGCTTTCTCATCATTAGAACACCAGAGGTTGTTTAGACGTGCTTATTACACAGAATCTCATCAGCAAAATCCAACTTCAAATATAGTTCCCTGAGAGTGAGGTCTGATTGAAATAGATACTTCTGTAACTGATCACTTGGCTCAAATTTAAGCCTGTGGGTATTTAAATATAGCAGAGCAGTATCATCACCTTGTAAATATACCTTAGCAAACAGATCATGCTACATTAAAGGCACAACTCAAAAGGTAACTGACATTTGAAAATTATTTTTTTAAAGCATTATCTGGCAATAAGCATCCAAAAAATTTCACTGGCTAAGCTAACTCAGAATTGCTAAGAATCCAAATTAATGCATAAAGCATTATAGATTATACCAGTAAATGTGTCTTTAAAATGACTTTACATAATCTTTTTCTTTGAAGACTTTTATGAAAACGCAAAGAAGTAACTCTTTAGAATACTGACAATACAGAAATAAAAATACCTAAATTTCTCGATTGGGATTACCAAACTGTATTTCAATTTACTGTAAAGGGTTGAAAATGGCACAATCCCTAGTGACAAGTGAATGAGAAAGATCAGAATTGTGGGTTGCCTCCCACTGCCCCTCTTCTCTTTTTGTTCTGCTGGAATTAGGAACAGGAGTATTATCTAGTCAGAAATCTGACCCCCAGGAAGAGTCTGTTGGATTCAGGCCACCATTTCCCCAAAGTTATTTACTTAGCATAGGTGTAGCTGTGATGCTTCACACAGTCCTACTCGGACAGCTCACAGGACAGAGGTGACTGAGGCCAAGTACAAGCTCTGTCGGGCTCCACCACACCAGCAAGGTTTTGTACAGTCTGAGCAATAATAGATGGTGATCTCCTTTTCGAGGAGCAGCCTAGTGTTGAACAGAGAGGTTTATCAACACAAGGCAGGTCACTAAAGAATGAATTCGTTGGCCATGACAACCCTAACAACAAACATTAAAAAGTATAAAATGGCCATTGGTCCTGGGGTCACTCCTTAGCCAATTCTCCAGTAACTGGGTCAGTTAAAGAAAAGGAACAGGGGGTGTTTAAGAATTAGGGTTTTGACCATCTATAAACATTACATTAATTGTTGGTACTATAAACCTGAGATTTTGAGCAGTGAGGAGCTGCATCAACTGTGTCATTGTGCTACAAGAAAAAGAAGCTGCAGATAAATTGAAAGTTTGCTTGATTTTCCATGGAGAAACATATAAGTCAGTTGGACTAGGTTTTAATGTGCTTTCAAAGGCAATAAGAAACGTCATTATTTCATGAGATACTTTGTCACCTCATATTGAAATAATACTCATGATGTTCATTGGTAAAAAGACCACACCATCGTGAGGATAATTCTAGTTTATGACCAAGCATTTGTTTCAGAGATGGAAGAGGTAAGGAAATTCTAAAAGTAATTCATGAAGATACTTCAAACAAAAATCCACAAATACTTTAATTCTCCAAAACTTAAATGCTAAAGGTGGGCATAGGGAAGAACAGAAAAAAAAAAAAAAGATGTAGCTTAAGAAGAAAACAAACCCAAAAGAAACCTCATACCTAGACAAACCGAGTACTTTCATTCTTTGAGAAGAGTCAGGAGAGATTCAACAAAATGAGCCACAAATAACAATGTAAAAAATAAAAACTGACACTATCTCATGACAGAAGCGACTAGCTACTAATGTAAGAGTCACTTAGAAAATTAGCTGTTTGTATGTATATATACACACATACACCATTAATTTCTTAAAATCAAGGTTAAACAACACCAAACTAAAAGAAAAAGAAAAAGACCCAACAGATAATGGCATATTAATTGAAGCATTTTAAATACGCTACCAGTGGAGAAAAATGGAAAATGGATAAAAGAAGATACAATGACAAAGACTGTTACCATTTCCTAAAAACGTTTAACTGATACAAATCAGCAACTCTGGTGAGGAGACCAAAAGAGTCTAGAAACTTCCTGATAGCAAAACACTTGATTCTTGACAAGCATAAAAATCTGAAAGCTAGGGACAACACTGGCTTAGAATTTAAGCCCTTTTTGCAGAATCTCATAGAAGATAATAGTGGGGTCAGCTAGATGGCGTAGTGGATAAAGCACTGGCCCTGGATTCAGGAATACCTGAGTTCAAATCCATCCTCAGACACGTGGCACTTACAAGCTGTGTGACCCTGGGCAAGTACTTAACCCCCATTGCCCCACAAAAAAAAAAAAAAGCTTTAGAAGATAATAGTGGAAGATTATGAATAACAATATCTTAAAATAATATCACTCAAAAGGAAAAGCAAATTTGTAGAAAGTTTGATTAGAGCATAACTAAGATCAGTAAGATAGTAAAGAATGAGGCTGGGGGCAGCTAGGCAGCACAGTGGATAAAGCACCAGCCCTGGATTCAGGAGGACCTGAGTTCTAATCTTACCTCAGATACTTGACACTTACTAGCTGTGTGACCCTGGGCAAGTCACTTAACCCTCAATGTCCCACAAAAACAAAACAAAGAATCACAAAATCTGGGGGCAGCTAGGTGGTGCAGTGGATAGAGCACCAGTCCTGGAGTCAGGAGGACCTGAGTTCAAATCTGGCCTCAGACACTTGACACTTACTAGCTGTGAGACCCTGGACAAGTCATTTAACCCTAATTGCCTCATCCAAAGAAGAAGAATGAAAGTGGAAGGAAAACAGAAAAATGTCAGTAACTTCCTTCCAACTACCATATATATAGATTTTAACACCAGAGTCCCTAAAATGCTATCAATAAATAAAGCATCATAAATAAGAGTAAAGCACGAAGCTAAATGCTGGGAATACAAAAAGAAAAATAAGATGACTAGTCTCTACTCTCAAGGAACTCACATTCTAATGAGGGAGACAACACAGATGGAAGGTTTAAGCAGCAAGTCAGACGGAAAGATCCCACCAATCTTAGGGCACAACCACAAAGCAAATAGTAATGCCTCTTCTTTAATGTCATTTCCACTGATAAAATAACATCAGTTTCTGATGTTGAACCATTAAATGGTTCAAAGAACTGTGATGACAAAAACTTTCTTTTTCAAGTCTTTATAGCTATGACTAGAGCACCTACAGGAACAGTTGCCAGGCTGCATCTCCCCAGAGGTTGTTTCCCAGGATGATGGCTGAACTAGAAGGATTGGTATTCCCAGTCTCTTGGGTTTGGGATTCTTTGCTGTTTCCATCAGGCTCCCAGGAGACAGCAGCGGAGGTGGTTGTGGTGACCTGACTTGCCTAACACTTGCTGACTCCAGTCTCTTTCAAGGTGCCTTACAGCTTCATTGAGGCTGGCTTGCCTGTCTCATGAGCGTCAGTGGGTGGAGACGACTGGCACCTTCTCCATCAGTGCTGACTCCCCAGATGAATGACTGTGATGGTTGGGGTGGAAGCAGGACCAGTGATCTGGGTATACTGTGACTCCCAGAGCTCTTGTGCCTATCTACAAGGAAGGACAAATAGCACTCAAGAAAACCAGACAGAAAGAACAGCCGGACTATATCTCATATACAGAGAGCTTTGTGCTGTAGAAGATAATAGTGAAGGGGATCAATTGTCCATATTTCTAAAAGAGCACAGGATAACAGATGTTTGGGGGAAATGATATGTACTTCATCAAAAGAGAAAAATAATACCCACTAATCAATGTAATGCTCCTTTTCCAATTTTCATGGAATACTGCAGAGTCCTAAATGGGATCTTATAATCACTTGAGAGGAGTAAATGTACAAAGTTAGGAAGACAGGAGGCATTCTTGCCCTACACACCAGGAAGCTGACAAAATTCACTATATAAATAGCCTGTTCAGTAACTAAAAAGATCAACACACCTGCACACCGTAATGGGGCAAGAATTATTTCTACATGGAGATACCACTCCATTTGCCCCATTTTCTGATAAGGTATTTTTTCTTTCTTTAATATTGTCTCCAACTCTCTAAAAGAAAGGCATTTATTTCTTGGATTTATGAAATATAACAGGCCTTTTTATAGAGAATCATGTGTTCGTAAATTTTATATATAAGTAACTGCAATGCTCCTTGACCTTTTAAATCTCAGAATATGCTTCAGGTATTTTAAAGTGTTTCAACACACTGACAACTAAGGAATGAGATAGGAATGTGATACAAACTTTACACAGGAAAAAAGAATAGGGTTTTAAGGTATGCTGTTTATGGTTAAATTAAGACTTTAATTCATTTGCTAACAGTTACTTTTAGTAAGTTCTCTTCCATTTGCTCTATTCATAATATTCTTCCATTTGGTTTCTTTCCTGATGAAAAATTTCTGTATACAGTATTATGCAGTGTCCAACTACATTCAATCAAGAACCAAGAGACTTTGGTTCTAATTAAGATGCATAAATTACTGTTACCTTCTACATGTTATAACTTCTCTTTATCTCAGTTTCCTTAGTATAATGGTAGATTGGGGGTGGAAAGCTGTGTCAGAACCTGCCCCCCACCCCCTTAACTCTAACCGTCTATGGAACAGAAAAAACTAAATTATATCGAAAGAATGACAGCAAAGAGGGCAATAATGGTGATTTGTCTCTGATACTAGAGGAAAATAAAAATTAGCATACAGGATAGAAATAAGATGGATTCTGATTCAGGTATCAAGAAGTATATTATACACAAGAGCAGACACAGAAAAGGACACAAAAGCTCCCTAACAAATGACTTCTTATAATCTGCAAACTAGATTTTTCTTAAGCACTCAAGTTAACTACTTTGGGGGCGGTGGAGCAATGGGGGTTAAGTGACTTGCCCAGGGTCACACAGCTAGTAAGTGTCAAATGTCTGAGGCCAGATTTGAACTCAGGTCCTCCTGAATCCAGGGCTGGTGCTTTATCCACTTCGCCTCCAGTTAACTACTTTTAAAGTCATCAGAATCTTCAAATTTAAGATTCTCTGAAACAGTAAAATATTAGACGGCAACCTCAGGTGGTGAATTAAATGACCACAGCCAACTCAATTAGCACTGGAAATCTGATAACTAAAAAAGCAATGAAATTCTTACATTATTCCTAAGTATGGGGAAAATAAATTACAATAAAGATGTTTAAGGCATTTCTAACCTAATGGGTCTCTTATTTCAAGAAATAGTCAAAATAAAAAGAACTATAATATAGCATATAAAACCAAAGTCAATAAAAACTTAATTTACATATTAAGCTTCTTTTCATACAACACAAGGAAGAAGTTTAATTTGGCAGTGGATAAGAGCTAATATTTTGCAGAAATTGAAGGAGGTCAAGAGTTGGTATGAGAAGATTCAATCTTTTAATTTGTCTAAGTACTGGAAAAAAGACAATGGGATCTGTCTTATTAGAAAACCTAACTGTCTTATAGTATGGCCATTTCTGTGCCTAAAAAGCAGTTTATCAGCCTCAGGTAACTCTCAAAAAAAGTACTAGGTAGAGGGTGCTGATTAATTCTTTCAATAAAAATAGTATAGAACCCAAGTGAAGAACCTTGTAATCTCAATTATACTCATAACTGGGAAAATATATTTATTCAAGGTCTTTAGGCAGCAATAATTTAAAAGATCATAAAATGCTGATATTCCATAAAAATTAAACCTTCTGACCCACTGATACCACTACTAGGCACATATCTCAAAGAGAGCAAATAAAAAGGAAATCACATCTCCAAAAATATTTACAGAAGCTCTTTTTCTGTAGTAGCACAGAACTACAAAGTAAGAGGGATCCGTCAACTGGGGAAGAGTCAAACAAATTACAGTATTACGAACATAATGGAATTATACAGTGCTATAAGAAATTAAGATTTTTTTTCTTTCCGGTTTTTTTTTTGGGGGGGGGGGGGGAGGAATGAAGGTTAAGTGACTTGCCCGAGGTCACACAGCTAGTAAGTGTCAAGTGTCTGAGGCCAGATTTGAACTCAGGTCCTCCTGAATTCAGGGCCGGCGCTTTATCCACTGCACCACCTAGCTGGGCCCTAAAATGATTGTTTTTGAGAAAACTGGAGATTTGCATGAACTGATAGGGAAATTATCAGAACCAGGAGAATAATTTATACAGTTACAAAACTGTAAAAACTAAAAACTTTGAAAGAATTCAGAGGAATGCAATGACCAACCATAATTCCAGAAAAGCAATGACGATATAACTACCCAACTCATGACAGTAAAGATAGGGTCTCAATATGTAACATAAGATATATTCTTGAACACGGTCAACGTTGGAATTTTAAAACAAAGTTTCTTACTGTTTTCCCCCAATGGGCAAAGAAATGAGATGGGGGGAGGCTTGTTGATGAAAAAGAAATTTTTAAAAAATTTATTAAAAACTCAACATATTTTTATTTTCAGCTTCCCATGAATTCTATGAGATAATGAATCTCTAAATTCCCTTGCACCTCTAAATCTATGATTTGGAAAATAATACTTAATAAAATGTATTTTGCCACAAAGACAAAATTAAAACTTTATCCTGGAAGTTAAGGCTGATAGGTCAAACCTATATTAATCTTTCCATCTGTATCCTACCATAGTTATATTTTCACTAATAACCCAATTGCTTATGTAGTTTCTTCCCCACCCTTGAACCTTTCTCCAAACTTTTGTGCCTTATGGTGAATCCTTTCCAACTAATGCCACTCTTAAGGCCTCATACATACTTTTCAGTCACATTGTCCTAGATATGCTCCTCAAATTGGCAGGTCTCCTTGCACACACCACTCCAAGGTAATAAACTAAGCACAATACTAGCCATATCCTCAGCATGCTAAACCTGATTTTCCAGCTGGAGAAAACCATTCTGAACAGAGTTGAAGGATGCACATTGAAACTTATAGGTGGATAAGCATAAGAAAACCATGATATAGAGAGCCCTGAAAGCGAAAATGACAGAATGAAACTTTATTATTCAAAGGATAATCCTTTATTTGGTGGGCATCTTTGTTATGATGAAAAGAGCACCGAATAATAAAAAAGAGGATAAACTGGGCTCAAGTTTTGGCTTAGCTCTCAGACCTTAGGCAAGTCATTTAACCTTGGCCTAAGTTTCACCATTTGCAGTCTATCTGTGTTGTTACAAGGACCAGAATATAAATGTATATAAATGTCACTTATTATTGTTATTGTTATTACATAAGGAAACTAAGTCCCAAGGTTAAGTAACTGGCTTAAGATGACACAAAAATTAGAGGCAGAGTGAGTAATAGCAGTGGATTGAAAAGAGCTGGGGAGAAGGGACAGGAATCAGGATTAGGAAGTACTAGTAGACAAGCAGTATCAAACTCAAATAGAAATGAGTGCCACTAACCTGTACACTAGGATCTCTATGTGGTGCATACTGGCTTAGAAAAGAAATTACACATTTATCTATTTCTTTTTCATACACTAACATTAAAATCAGATAGGTTCAGGCTACATTTGAGAGCTGTGGGCAGAACGCTGCCCCTGGCTGCATGTTTGCCACCTCTACAGAAGCAACTTTGGAATCTAGGGTCAGAACCCCAGGAGAGGCATAATTAGGTATGCAAATTATCAGCAGAGATGAAAACCAGTTAAGTGATATTGTTTTAGTGCTTACTAAGCCCAGGGCAATCAGTAGTGAAGCTAACCTTGGGATACACCTTATCAAACCCACCAGAATTCATTAGGGGGAAAAGCATACAACATAGGAGGCTGGGAAAGGCTCAGAACTATCACTAGTTTCAAATGAAAAATTTTAAATCAAACCCTTGATTTCTAAAGAAAAAGGTAATTAAGAGAAGTGACTAAAGAAAGGCTAGCCAAAATGCAATAATCTTCAGACAAGATGATGAGGACCTAGAAAAGGCATATGAGGACTCCTAATAAATGTTTGTTGACTTAACTTGGAATTATTAGAACTGGGAAAAGCTGCCAGATAAATTAAAAGATAAAAAGGTACCCATCCATAAAGGGAATAGGGACAAAGACCATCTGCCCACATTTCCCAAAATGCTAGGGATTGTGACACACAGGCAACTTGGTCAAAGCTGAAAGACAAACATTAGGAGATTCTGTTTTTTGTTTCACAGTGATAACTATCTTGGAGTTATTTGGTTGGAAACCAAATCTGTTATCATTAAGAAAAAAAGGAGGGGGCAACTAGGTAACACAGTGGATGAAGCACTGGCTCTGGATTCAGGAGGACCTGAGTTCAAATCTAACCTCAGACACTTGACACTTACTAGCTGTGACCCTGGGCAAGTCACTTAACCCCCATTGTCCCGCCCCCAAAAAAAGTATTTAAAAAGAAAAGGCAGTGCTGTGTAGTGGAGAGTCAGGTATGTATTACGTCTTTGCTTTGGACACATACTGGCAGCCTGTCTCTGGACAAGTCACTTAAATTCTCTGTGTCCAGGCAATCTAAGATTGTAAAGTATCAGAACTGCCAATCCACATTATAGGTGTTTCTTAAATCAATAAATCACAGGTCTAATTTAAAACAAAAACAAAAAACAATTGAGCTATGTAGGTGTGGTCTGCCACCTCCCCCAAAAGGATCCACTGAACATTAGACTTAGAAAACCACAAATTAACATCTATGCTGTGTTGCATTTTTATTTATTTTGTTAAATTTTTACATTTTAATCTGGTTCCCATAGCACTTGGTGGTTATGGTGGCCCAAGGCCAAGAGTTTGACACCTCTGGACTACATGACTACATTATATGCCCCATGGAATCTATTATATAATTCAGAAATTAAAGGTTTTGAAGCGCAATAGATTGCTCATTTAGGAAAGAGGATCTGCAAGGATCTTAAGAGCTCCTGACTGAGGATTACAAATGAGTGTTACACTTTACAATAAGATATCTTTACTTCTTGGTAAATGCTGAACCACATTACCCTTCACTGCAAATATTGATGTATAAATATCGAGTCCAAAAAAGATTAAACTCGAAGTACATTCTTTATAAAGAATGTTTTGTTATGTCTTGCACATATAATACTGTAGATACTTAGTTCGTTGTAGTCCACCTAGTGAACCTGAAATGAAAGACAGACTAAAACACCATATGAAAACAACACAACTTTATTTAAATTCAATTACGATTATGAAAACACTTAGATTTATAAAAAAGTAATTTTAATCATTAGTTGGTTTTTTTGACACTAGTAATGTACCAAACAGAAATAATTTTTCTAACAAATTTTAGTTCTAAACTGAACTCAGTGGAAAATTTTTCAACCCCTGTAAGAATTAAGAGTAACAGTCAAAGGAATGGTTCTGAAGCTTTAAAATGTCTTACATGTGAGACTTTTCTCGAATGTACACTGCAGTTGACTACATTTCTACCTGAGAAACGCCATTCAACAAACACACCTTTCTTTTTTGTATTCAAATGTCTTTTCCTACAAGACTAGAAGTAAATTTAAAATTTTTATAGTAGAGGCTTAATATCCTTTCCTTATTAACAGAGTCAACATACTACTCTATTTAACTGGATAATAGTTTCCCAACCTCCTCCTCTTTCCTTTTTCACTCACTGGCAGGTGGAAAAATAAAGTATTTGTCCTGCCTGATCTGATTTCACATTCCCTGGCTGTTTCTACTAATCTGAGAAAGGATGATAATCTGTACATTTCTTCATTTAGGGTTTAAATACTGGAATGTTTAGGTTATTATAAAAATATATTCTTATGTATTTATGGTATGTTAAATGCTTATAACTAAAAAGAATAATAAATGCCCTGACCCAAATTCAAAGCATTGTATACTTATTAGGTACATATATGATGTACAGTGCACTGTGATAGGTGCTAAGGATACAACAATGAAATAAGATAGCCTGCCCTCAAGAAGTTTATAATCTAATAAGACAAAAACACAGTATAAGTAAAAATATAAGTGCCTAGGATGATCCAAATAGAATAGTATGTAAAGTCTGAGAAGACACAGATTAGAAGATTAATGATATCAAAAGCCACCTAGGTCTAAGGAGAGATCTCTTTTCCTCCAGACTAGAATCTCTGACTTGGCCTAGATCTAGATTCTTAAACTATGGATCATATAACTGAATTTGGGGGCCATGAAAAATTTTGCAAAAGTAAAAGGTATGGGGCAGCTAGGTGGCGCAGTGTATAGAACACACAGCACCAGCCCTGGAATCAGGAGGACCTGAATTCAAACCCAGTCTCAGACACTTAACACCTACTAGCTGTGTGACCCTGGGCAAGTCACTTAACCCCAATTGCCTCACCAAAAAGAAAAGAAAAAAAAAAAGAAAAGTAAAAGGTTACGTATACCTCTTTTATATACTGATATGCCTGCCTCTGACTTACCTGTGTAGCCTTGGGGAAGTCACTTCTGGGCTTCAGTTGCCTCATCTATAAAATGAGGAGACTGGACCAGAGAGCTAGGCCTCTGAGGTCTCTTCTAACTCTATGATCCCATGAATAAAATTCAAGAATGGTGTACGTTGTCCAGGAAATAGGCTGTTTTATAAATTGGAACATCATATAACATTAAGATTGTAACATTTGTAGGCTCTAAAGTATGATCCAAGCTAGTGATGCTTATATACCCTAACCACCCCCCCCCCTTATAATGTTTACCTTTCTTTTCCCATCTCTCTAGATTACCTTGAATCTGATTCAGTCACCTAAACTATTTTGACCTGATTTCAGTAGTGCTGAACACTGTCTCCTGAGAGACTTTTAGACTGTCATGTCTTCAGGGCAGCAGAAACACCATAATCATGGTGGCAATGGCATAAACCATGTAAGACTATCTTGTTCAATGCTCAGCACTTATAATTTCTCCCTCATGAGCAAAATTTGGCAAAGAAAAGTAGCCTCCCCAATTTTGCCAAAGGAATAGAAGTAATTGAAATACCCGCCCCCCCCAATTTGTGCAAGCATTTATTATCACTTCCTCATACTATTCCAATAAAAAATAAAAAGTCACTTTCCCTACACTAGTCTCATCTATAAAATGAAAGGCCTGACCTATACCTTTTCTAAGGTCTTTTCCACCCCAAATTCTTACAATTCAATCCTTAAATTTAGTAGTAATGAAGCCTACAGTTTTGTTATCTTTTCCTTCGTGGATGTCACTAAAATAAGATTTAAAAACCCAAGCAACATTTTGTGGTGGCAAAGAATTGTAAATTATGGGGATGGCTGAACCAATTGTGGTAAAGGAATGTATTGGAATGAACAGGCAGATAACAGAAAAACCTGGACATATATGAACCAACGCTGAGTGAACTGAGCAGAACCAGAACACTGTACACAGTAACAGCAACATTGTGCAATGATCAACCCTGACAGATTTAGCTCTTCTCAGTAATATAATGATCCAAGATAATTCCAAAAGACTCATGATGGAAGATGCTATCTAAACCCAGAGAAAGATTGATGGAGTCTGAATGCAGATTGAAGCATTTTATTTTTACTTTTTTTTCTTTCTTGTGGTATTCCCCTTTTGTTCTGATTCTTCTTTCACAACATGACTAATGTGGAATTATGTTTAACATGACTGTACACGTCTAACCTGTATCAGACTGCTAGTTGTCCTGGAGAGGGCAGGAAGTGGGAGAAAAATTTGGAACTCAAAATCTTACCAAAAAATGAATGTCAAAAACTATCTTTACATGTAACTGGAAAAAATAAAATACAATTGTAAAGGGGGGGGGAGGGAAGACCCGAACAACTAAATTTTGTTAGAATTATCCAAGAAATTATATTTCTTTATATTCACTTTGTAATAAACTGAATGGACTGTGCCTTTGCTCTTCTCCACCAACTATGGACATATCAAAAGTTAAAGCTAAATGAGCCATGAAAATTATCTCTCTGCATTTGAACAGTGATGAGTATAAATGACTAAAACATTTACTTAGCTTTTGCTAACAATGTAAATTTTCTTTATCTGTCCAGTTTTCATACAACAGTCTGCATGAAAATTATTCTCATGTTGTTTAACATAATAATGTGTGAATCTCTCCTTTAACTTGCTTTTAATAAATTTTTCCCATAAGTTTTAAAACTCATGATATATAATACTATCCTTAGGTTTCAATAAATTGTAATAAGTGACAGAAGAAATGTTGGTACACTACTCAGTACCTATATCACCTGCCTACCCGACCACTCTCAAATTTAAAATTTCCTGATAATGATCCAGTTGGAGTCAAGAGCCCACTGTAGTAAAAAAACATTGAGGGCAGCTAGGTGGCGCAGTGGATATGAAATATACTATTTACCGGCCCTGGAGTCAGGAGGACCTGAGTTCAGATCCGGCCTCAGACACTTAACACTTACTAGCCATGTGACCCTGGGCAAGTCACTTAACCCCAATTGCCTCACTAAAAAAAAAAAAAAAAACATTGAGCCCATACGCTGAGTAGGAAAGGAAAAGAAACTACAATAGCTGTGTATACATTCTATTTATGAACACTAGAAACAGACAGAAAAGGAGTCTTAAGTATGTGTAAGGGAAAATAAATATAGCTACCAGACTAATACATCTTAGTTAGATGAGTGCTAAATATTGAAGAATTTATTCTCTCCACTCAGTAAACAAGGAGAAAAAGCCATTAGGGATGAAAACCACTGTCCTTTCTGTTTATCCCTTTCTAGAATATTTACTTCAGTGTTTCCTGAGGAGCTAGAGGAAAAATACCTATTTGACAAAACACTTTGTTGAACTTCAGTTTGAAACAGGATTTTGATATATGAAGATTACATTTAAGTCACTATATATTTAGGAATTATTGTCTGCACTGAATTAAATAGTATATTTCATAAAGTTTCCCCAGGATCTCAAGGTTGTTTTCACTTTACTTGGCAAGGGTTAAAAACAGCAATGTGGAGGTGGGGATACGTATATAGCAAGCTGCATTTCTGTCCATCTTGCTTGGGGTAGGGTTAGAAAATGGCAACTATGTTCCAAGAAGTTTGCCATTAAATCTAAGATTTTTCATTACCATTTACCAATATCAAGCAAACTCTCAATTTAGCCTTTCTCCCCTTAGCAAATGTTTGTTTTGTAAAATAGATACTGAAGCACAAGAACATGATGGGAGATTATAATTTTATTTCACTTTTCAAGTCAGTAACCTGAAAAGTCATAGTGCAAATTCAGTCAAGTCCACTTCTCAAGTCTGCCCCCAAAGATGAAGGAAGGAAAGAGTGAGAAACATAGTGAAGAGGATAGAAGAATATTCATTCACGTGTTCTCTTTCCCACCAAATCCTACTTCTTTAATTTAACCCTTTTTGCTCTAGTAAAAACAAAATATGTTCTGCCTGGAAAAGACTCTGACAGCATTAAGGTTGTTTCAGAAGAAATTAAGTGTGTTGGGGTGAGAATATAATTTTTTTCTTATTTTAGTCTCAGACAGTATAGGCAGATGGTTAGGCACAAACAAATATGCAAACACAGTATACTAGAAAGACACTTATTTCTCTTACTGTATCCAGAACAAAACATCTTTTTAGGATTTACAAAAACAAAAATAAAACCCTGCTTAGCAAGTCATTAGGTTAGGTATAGCATATGAGGTTAGTCTGGCTGAGTTACACATCCCTTTCCAACAAACGTATCATTTCCATTCCCTTTTCTAGGATTATGGGTATTTCTTCACAAACATTACTGAAACCACATGAGCAATACCTGGTGAGGATGAGCTATGCAGATGTTATTTACTCTTGCTTCATGAATACAGTTAACACTGATACACAGCTATGATCAGGTTTGAGAGTCCCAGAAGTGAAATAATAAACTAGGAAAGATCTGACCTAAAATGAGTAAGAGCTTTATGTACAAACTATTTTTCTATCGGGCATAGCAGGTTTGAGGCAGCTGGCTGGTATAGTGAATAGAATGCTGGTCCTACAGGCAGGAGTACCTGAGTTCAAGTCAGGCCTTAGACATTCACCATGTGTCCCTGGGCAAGTCACTTAACCTGTCTGCCTCAATCCACTGAAAAAGAAATTGGCAAACCACTCCAGTTTCCTTGTCAAGAAAATTCCATATGGGGTCACAGAGTCAGGACACAGCTGAATAACAAAACAGCAGGTTTGCAACACAACTGAGCAGGCAGTATTCAGCATTTCTGCTGAGCTGGGATTGGGTGATGGACTGCTAAGAAAGGCCTTAGGTGAAAGTGAAGAGAAAGGAAGGTATTAGAAAGTGTATACAGTGTATGTATTTGTCAGCACAACTCTTCACATATGAAAATCTAAAGAATCTTGAAGCACTTCTCCCATGTACTTATTTAATGGGAACTTTCCAGACACACTTTTGTTTAAGATCAGATAAATCAGTTATCTAGAATAAAGTCTTACTCTATGTAAAGTTGTAGAAAAAATTCCCAAGATGCAGCAGGGTATAATTGAAAGATCACTTTCTGACACTGAATTTAAGGTCAAAAGACTTTGGTTCAAATCCCACCTGTGTCACCACTTGTGGGATTTTGGGAAAGCCACAACTTCCATGGGCCTTAGTCCAAGTTATATCTTATACAAAGGGCAGCTAACTAATGTAAAGAATTAATTGTTATTTTGAATCTCCTCCCTTCTTCTTCCCAGCAGACCCCAGGCTGACCACACACACAGCCCCAAGCCAATTGGCTGGCAGCCCTGACTGACAAGTCACATGACTGCCCTCACTGGGCTTCCAGTCATTATAATTTTGCCAGGTCCATGTAGGTGTTGGTGAATGGTGATGAGGTGAGGTGCCAGCACCAGCTGCAACCACTGGGTGAAGCACCGTGCTGTTTCCGTTTGCCGAGGCAATGCGCCTGAGCTGGGCCAGGTTTTTTAAATTCTAGCCAAAAGATGGAGTCATAAAAACCTCAAATAACAATTAGTTCTTTACACTGACAACTGCCCCTTATTTGGGAGAACCCCTGTTCAAATTTCACCTTAGACACTAGATGTGTGGGGCAAATCACTTAATTCCAATTGTCTTAAACATCCAGGGCCATCTCCAGTTGTTCTAATATATATCTTGTCACTGGACCCAAATGGCTCTGGAGGAGAGTTAGGTTGGTGACCTTGCACAGCCCTCCCTCACTTAAATTCAATTCACTGCAAACCATGACGTCTGTGATGGTCCTCTTCGAGAACCAAAGTCTTTTACAAGAAGGCTATCCTGTTAGTACTCAATTACTTTGCACTTACCTGGATGTATGCATGCTCCTCCCCAATAAAGGTTAACTCCTTGAGAACAGGAACTATTTCACTCTTGTTTCTGTATTCCCTATTCCCATCATCCTATCTGGTACTGCAGGGGCTTAACAAACACTTGTTGAATTGAATCCATAAATCAATAAGCATTTATTAAGTTCATACTATCTACCAGGTAGGTAATGTGCTAGGTTTGGACATACAACTACAAAACTGAAACTTAACAGAGTTCATATGAGAATGGGAAAGAGACTCATACACATATACAAATCAACCAGGAACCATAGCTGCAGTAATCTAATTAGATTAGATTGTGGGGTCCACAAGTGAATGGATCAATTTCAGAGGGTCTGTGAACTTTGATGGGTTAAAAAAAATCGTATCTTTATTTTTACTAACCTCTAACTGAAATTTGGGGTTCCTGTCAATCATGTGTAGGCAACAAACATTATTCTGAATGTTACTAAACTGCCAAAGGAGTCCATGACATACAAAAAGTTAGGTGGTTTTTAAGGCCCCTTTCCAGATATGAATCTATGATCCTAAATGGAGAGACAGGAAATAGAAAGAGTGAAGGGATTTGGAGTCAAGAGTTCCAATTCTAGTTCTGCAAGTCACAATCTCTCTAGATTTATTCATCTTAAAAATTAGAAAGCTGGACTAGAAAGCCTTCAAGATCTGTTCCAGATCGAAATTTATGATGCTAGGATAATTATCAAAACAAGACTGAGGAACATGCATAGTTCCTATGTCACTCAATGAACTACTTAAATGAAATTCAGGTGCCAAAGAAAATACAAGTTCACTACTTTTCCCATACTTTTTATGCTAATTAGTGGTTTCAGATAAAAAAAACACCTCTTGGGATAAAAGATATTAATAATGGCATCTCACCATCGTGTCCTTTAGTTAAATTTTCATGGGCACCAATAAACGTGCTGTTAAGTTAACTCTTATCAAAATGTAGTTGCCCGATTAATCATAACAGCTTTAAAGTTTGAAAAAAGCTTTACACCTATCTTTTCTCATTTAATCTTAGGCTGATAATAAGGACAACGGTAGGAGGTAGAGGCAGAAGTTGTAGAAGACCCTAAGAAAAACTTCTGCCTAAAGACAAAATGTTTTTTAACTTGGTTATAAGAAGTCGATTAGAAATCAACAAATCACCATCATAAGTAATTTCAGAGTTATAATTTTTTAAAAGAAAAAGGAAGTGTAGCAAGACTGAGGCTAAATTAAATCACTGAACCTTATGATATCCCCTGTAGGTCAATTTTAACAATGTTAAAAGGTTAGCACCTTATCCTGACTGAATTCTGACCACTCTGCTTAGGTTACTTTAAAAAAAGCGGGTGGGGGGATGGGGATTAGTACTTCGTTTTAACCATAGATCCAGACCTGTTTAGATTATAATCCCCAAACCACAGGTCCACAACCTTTAAACTCCCGAAAAATGAGCACAAACTTTCTTTCATTTTACTAAAGTCTATTTTTGGATTTTACTTCCGAGGAAGGACTTCATTCAACATTTTAAAAAATCAACCTCTTCTAGAATGAGCTTACGATATAAGTATTCTGGGATTTTCTTTTTTGTTGCTTGGGGATGGGGGGGGGGGGGGTTTGCCTTTTTTTTTTTTAAATTGACCCCAGCAACATTTTCATCAGGACAAAAGGAGAAACATTTTGTCCAACTGCAACTCCTGGAGCCATCCCAGCCAGACGCATGAAAACTACCGAGTTCGAACTTTGGTTCGTGCCCAGACAAAGCGGGCGCCCCCGGCCCCGCGTTAGGTAGGTGGTCACCCAGCGAGAGGTAAGAGCTCCACCTACTGAAGCGCCCGCTCCACTTCCTCAAGCACTTGGCACTCACTCCCCGGCCTCCTGGGCTCTCCTCCCCCCGCCGCCGCCTCTGACACCCGAATCTCCGGTCAAACCACGAGCTCCCCTTCCTGCCCAAGTTCTTTGCCGGGTGGGCCATTGCCCACAACTGCCTCTCGGCTGCTTGGTGTTGGGGCACACGCGGGGCGACGACGCCGGCCGGCCCGGGCCCGTGCCGAGACGACGAGGAAGCGGCCGCGGCTAGCTCGCTCCCTCGGCCAGAAAGCAGCAGCCTGCGACCCCCTCCTTCCGGGGCGCCCCAACAGCGCACCCCCGAGGCCCAGCCCCGTCCCAGGCCCAGGCCCCGGCCCCGCTCCTCGCCTCGGCCTCTAGTATCCCCTCGCCCCGCGCCCGGGGCTCTTCTGGCCGCCGGGGCCAGGCCGAGCTCCCTCATTCCCCGCCATCGAGGCTGCCTCCCTCGGCTCGGAGACAGAGAGAGGCACGTCTCGCACTCGCCACCCTCCTCCTCCTCCTTCTCCTGGCCGCCGCTGCCGCCGTCCCCCCGGAGGGCAGCCCAGGCGCCCCTGCCTCACCCTTTCATCTTCCCCGCCTGCCGTGGCCGTCTTTACCGCCGATCCCGCCGCCGCCGTCGCCGCCGCCGCGCCCCGAGCCCGGGAGCGACCCTACTCCACACACCGGCCTCCGCCTCCTCAGCCGTCGCCGCCACCTCCTCGGGGCTGGAGGCCGGGCACGATTCGCTAGGGATCGCCGCGGCCTTCGGGGGCGTCTCAGGCCGCTGCCCTGGGGCTGGGGCTGCCGCCGCTCCTCCACATGTGCACACGGGGCCGCTCGCAGCACTCCAGCCCGCCTGCCCGCCAGCCAGCCAAGACCCGCCGCCGCGCCGCCGTGACCTTTCACCCCGCCCCCTCCGCGCGCGCGCCGGCGCGCACGCAGCCTTGCTGCTCCCGCCTCCTCTCGCTCGCTCGCCTTCTTCTCCCCGCCCCAGCCCAGATCCCTTAGGAAACCGTCCGCCTCCTGGATTGTACCATCTGCAGTCATCTCTCCTTGCCTCCTACCCCCTCTGACGGCTTTCGTTGGACTAGCCCGCCGTGCAGGGAGCGGTAGAATCCGGATCTCTCCGTCCCTCCCTCTACCTTTTCTTTCCGCTCTCTCAAGAGACTGGATCGATCTAGCCCACCCCTGCTTTTCCCGGGCATTTGGGTTATTCCGCCTCCTTCTAGGGTGACCTTCGAACTTTAATGTCGCTCCAAATTACGTATTAGCCTCTGTTCTTCCATTATATGGTTATAGTCAATTCTAAATTATGAGGCTCTTTTTTTAAAAAAAAGGTTTATAAAAACATTATATTCTGATACCTTGCCTGCCCCCAACCCGAGCCTTGTCGGTCACGTGGTCTGTGCACCCCCTAAGCCCCGGGGTTCTGAAAACCAGAACCCAGGGGATGGAATCCCCATCGCCATTTCCGTTCATCGAACAACAACGTCATTTCCTTGGCAATACCCTTTGACCCTGTCCCCTGATCTTGCTCACATTCTATAAATGGAGAGAGGTTATTTTCCGTTCCTTACGAAGTATATCTTTCTGGACGACTAAAAACAATTAACAGGGGACCCAAATAGCAAGAAAGTGAGTTTCTAAGACCATCCCAATTAAAAGAGAAGTTCCCGAGATGCATTGCGCCTTGGGGAGGAGGGTTGGGAGGAGAGAAGGTGGGGTTTAGGGGGGAATCATATGATTCTCGAGGCTCCGCCCCTGCTGCTGCTTCTGCTGCTGGAGTCGCGGAGATCCGCAGTGACAGAGCTGAAGGGCTTCCTTTACCCGGTCGCTCGCACACAGTCTTTGGCAGCTCGCGCCGTAGTAGGTGAGTACCGGGCGAAAGGAGGGCGGGCGGACGGATCGAGCGCGACCTTGGTCGGGTCAGCCCCGGAGCGAGATGCTGCTCCGCACAGGAGAGGGGCTTATCATCCCTCAGCCGCGCAACGAGTCCTCCTCCGGTGGCCGCCGCAGCCCTGCTGGGGCCGGTCACGGTATCGCGCTCTCCCCGGGGGCGGAGGCGAGCGCTGCCGGCCGTTATGGCTCTTCGCTGGGAACCGGCAGACCCTTGGGAGAGTAGGGCTGGCTCTGCCCCCTGACCTGCGGGGTGCAGCTCTGAGGCTGGGGGAGGGGGTCTCCCTCCCGTCTCTGGGGGAGTCACCTGGCTCTGGGAGCGGCTGGGAGGGGTCAGCCCATGATCGCCTTGGAGGGTGTTGCTGGGCCTTTAACCCCGTATCTAAAAGTCGAGGAAGAGTATTTAGGTATTTTCAAGTTATTAGGAACAAGGGGAAGGGCAGAATGTCGAGTCATTTGAAATGCAAACCTTTTTTCCCTGCCTTAAAAACAAGAATAGAATTTATATACATATCCGCATACGTATATACGTATGTCTATGTATATGTACATATAACATACGTTACATACATATACGTTAAACTGCATCCTTAAATAGGAGGTAGTGATGCGTCAGTCCAGATGGGATGGGGAGGAGTTGAAGAACATGGTATTGCAGCATCTTGGTCTGTAGGAGGCCCTTGTTAACCCATGGGGAAGTGAATTACCATTGATTTATCTCGGATCAGAAAAGGAAGGCAATACTAATTTTCTGGGCAAGGATTGGAGTAAAAAAACCAAACGTTTATCAAACAGTAGCGTACCTTAATTTTAGGTATTCACCTATTATTTCCTATCTTGGGTCTTTCAGGTGTGGTGGTGTTGGGGGTTTTTTTGTTTTTGTTTTTAGTTCCTAGACATTTTTACAGGTTCTTTTTCTCCCTCCTCCCTCCACCCTACCGCCCCCCCAACACACACACACATTGATCCAGACCTTTAGGAGCTGTTTCTAACCATTAGCAAATAATAATAAAGGAATGGGAAGCTTATGTTGTTTTTTTAGTAATTTGTATATAACCTCAGTCACCTTTCTTTTGGATTTCCTAGTTGTAAAACTCCAGGTGACCTTGTTAGGTTGTCAGGGTTGGTATTTTGTAAAGCTACAAAAATTCGAAGCTTTTTATTTACAAAACAGAAGCAACCGTCATTCCTGAATGACTAGGGATTTTGTACTGCTGAAGGTACTGCTACTTCATTTGGAATATGTGTTATTCCCCAAACAGTCTTGTCTTAGAGGTGGGTATGTTTTAGTTTGGGGATAAACTATGTCCATTATATATATAGCAAACTTAGACTGTACCTTGAATTACCCCCCCCCTCCCTAACATAAGCTCTACTATGAAAAATACTAATTTGATTTTAAATCCAGGACACGATTCATTTTTCTTAATATAACTGTGATGTGGTATATCAGTAGTTGTCTATCATTTAAATGTAATTTAAGAACACATGTGCAAGAAAACAAAAAAAATATATAGAATAACTTTGGCTTGGGTAAATATGGTTTTATTAAATCCAAAAGAAGAAAAAATTTGCCATGTTGAATAATCAGGTTCCACAAGGAACTTGAAAGGTCTGACCTGATCCCCTCTCTTCCTCCCTCTCACCAAGTTTTCAATTCTTTGTATTCAGATTGTGTGCCTAACACATTGTGAGATCAGACTGTAATTTCACCCATGTGGGGAACTTCTGGAGAGGACATTTCCTCCAACATAGGTGGGCAACTCTCAGTCAGTAAGCATTTATTAAGTACCTACTGTCTTCCAGGCACCATGCTAAACACTGGGGATACAAAGAGAGGCAAAAGACAGCCCCTGCCCTCCAGGGGCTCACCATCTAATGGAGGAGAAAACAAGCAAATATATACAAACAAGCTCTATACAGGATAAATAGAATATAATTTACAGAGGCTAGGTACTCAAATTAAGAGGGTCAGGGAAAGTCTTCTTAGAGAAAGTGGGGTTTTAATTGGGACTTTAAGGAAGCCAGGAGGCTGAGATGTGGGCAAGCATTCCAGGTATTTGGAAAAGCCAGAGAAAATGGATGGGAATTGAGTCTTCTTGTTTGAGGAACAGCAAGGAGACTCTGTTCGTGATGAGGTCTAAAGACTGGAATGGTAGGGGAGAGGCTAGGTTATAAAGGGCTTTGAATGCCAAACACAGACTTTTGTAGTTGATCCTTGAGGTGATTGGGAGCCACTGGGGTTTATTGAGTATGGCAGTGACACTGTCAATTTGCACTTGGCAACTGAAGAATAGAGTGGATTAAGGAAAAATATGATGGACAGATCCATCAGCAGGCTGTTATTGCAGTTTTCCAGGTCTGAGATGTTAGGAGATGAAGTCCTGTGGTAGATTGGTGCTAGTCAGAGGAGAGTTGGAGGTGTGGGGGTATTGGAGGGATGTTGCAAAAGTGAAATTAACAGGCCTTGGCAGCAGCTTGGGTATGAGGAGTGGCAAGAGAGAGATGAGTCAGTAGGTTGTGAGCCTCTAGGGGACCAGGAGAATAGGATTGCCTGACAGTAATAAGGAAGTGAGAATGAAGGGAGTGTTTGGGGGAAAATGATGAATTCCGTTTTAGACATGTTTATTTTAAGATATCTGCTGGACATTCAGTTCAAGATATCTGAAAGGCAGTTGGAGACTCTAGACTCAATTGAGGTCAGTGGAGAAAAGGTAGGTCTGGATAAATAGAAATGGTAGTTAAATCTATAGGAACTGAGATCACCAAGTGAAGCCAGTATGGATGGAGTCTTAGAGTTGTCTGGAACTCCAAAAGATTAAATGACTTAACTATGTCCACATCACCAGTTAAGTGTCAGCATTAAGAGACTTGAACACAGGTGTTCTTCACTCTTAATTAATATCATTCCTCCATCTCTTATGGCAAACTCCCTTTCAGATTGATGACATATAACCAAACTTCCCACAGGTATGAAAAGAGCTCTTCTGGTATGTGCAAGTGTTATAACCAACCAATTAGAGAGTCTCCTCTGACCTCTAAATAGAGGACAAAAACCACTTCATATCTAGGGAAGAGTTAGTTACTTCATTGCCCAGTTGAATCTCCACCAAATAACTATGGTTTCTGAAAGGTCTGAGGCAGTCCAGACTGGGTGAGACAAAAGCAATATTTACCAGGAAAGGCATTTCAATCTGGCTGATGTCATTAGGATTATATAGTGTTTGTTTTGTTGATTTTAATTGCAACAGAGTAATAAGGAAAAGATTTTAATGTAAGAAACATGGCAGTAAAGAAGTGTGAATAATCCTTCCATTGGATTTCTGCACCACCCTCAAGTTGTACTGAATTTAGGAAATTGGAAAAGTCATCATATTGTACATTCATGCTCACAAGCCCTTCCCTATGCATGGAATAAACCCTGTCATCTCCGCCTCAGAATCCTTATCTTCCTAGGAGACAACTTGGGGACCACCTTTTCCCTCTCGTCTTTCCCTTCCACCAGTAGAAAGTGAACTCCTTGAAGAAAAGGGGCCGTGAGGTTTTTTCTTTGTATCTCCAAGACCTAACACAAGGCCTTGAATTTTTTTTTTAATCTGAATTTGTGATTTCATTGGTATAAGGAACTTGTGGTGAAGAAATTCCCTCCTCTACCAATGGAGATAAGCAGCTGTTCTGCAATGTAGAATATCAGAGAATTGTCTTATACTTAGTAGGTATTTAATAAATGTTTAATTGAATTAAACTGAAATATTAGGAGCAGGAAAGTTTGTTAACTAGTTGACTATTAACAGAGTTTATTCACTTCTATTTCTTCCCTTTTATAATTGATTTGACAATTTGAAAATCCTTTACAGGAAAGTATATTATTAATGCATCATTAATTTGTTTTTGGAAATCTTGTACCACATAGCCCATCCAAGAGGGACTGGTATTATTTGGTGATTGCCCTAGCGCGTGAAAGCATACTGCCAGTATGCTTCACAGAACTATTTAGGGTTTTGTTTTGTTTTGAAATTTTATTTTATTTGTTTTTGAAGACTGAATCATGTCAACCAGACTGAAAATGTTAGGGCACTCATAGGCACAATCCCACTGTCACTGATCAGAAGTTTTGAACTGATCCTTTTCCAACCTGGATGCATTCAACCCTATAAGCAACCTGGTGCTGAACCCCTTCTAAGGGGCTCAGCACTGTAATACTGAATTTATGGCAGATTCCTAATCAGCATGATTAGCCTCTTGTATCTGAGAAATACTGAGTTAAAGAGATCCACCAGCCTTAGGGCTGTACACCACCACACCCAGCCATACTTCTATTTTTATTGACCAGAATTTATGTGACCTGAGGATATGATCCCTGAACCCCTGAGGATATGGATACCTAAACCCCATGATACATGGCTACGTAGGGTTTTGTATTTCTGAACAAAAGGTACATTCCAGCTGATAAGAGTTTTACTAGGGGAAATATTTAGATAAGTGCATACATGCACACTCACACAAAATCTCTCTTCCAGTGAAATTCTGTGTGTCCCAGTTGTGATCCAATTTTGCAGTTTTCTGTGAACCAGTTTTATATTGTGTTAATTCATTATTATTGTTAGGCTCTGGATTTAGAGGTTTTTGTTGTTTAGTGAGTCAGTGGTCTCTGACCCTTTGTGATTTAGAGTTAGAAAGTAACTTATTTTCTCCCTCCTCAATTTACAGATGAAATAATTTAGGCCCCGAGGAATTATGACTTGCCCAAAGTCACATACTAAGTCAGGGGGGAAAAATTTTTTTGTTTAATGCACATGAGGTGAACAACCAAATATTAAAATTAACATTAACAAGTACTAAAGATTTCTTATGTAAGGTGTAGCTGTGCTGACTGTATCTTTGGGATATGTGGTTTAACTTGATTTTCTAGAAATGTTAACCTGAGCCTTCTACCTTTTTTACCTTGTAATAAGTAGCTTGCTTTGTAAAACAATTGGCATTATGGGTGTGGAACTTTTGAACTAGAACCTGTGTTTTTCTTTGTGATAAATTAACTGAGATGGAACAATACCCTAGACTAAACAACATACTTTTCCTAATTAGAATTCAAAATACTTTCCATATGCAGTTTCATAAGTCTTCACAATGTTTCTGTAAAATTAATTGTAAGGGGCAGCTAGATGGCACAGTGGATGGAGCACCGGCCCTGGAGTCAGGAGTACCTGAGTTCAAATCCGGCCTCAGACACTTAACACTTACTAGCTGTGTGACCCTGGGCAAGTCATTTAACCCCAATTGCCTCACTAAAAAAAAAAAAATTTTTTAATTAATTGTATAAGAGAATCCAATTTGGCAATTTCTAACAATAATGATAATCATGAATGTGTGATATACTTTTTATAATAGGTACAGAAAGTGTAGAGTAGCTAACTAAAACAATTGCATATATAATTGGAGGATAAATCACCAAAGAATGTATTACAGCTATTAGCCCACAACTATATAAGCTTGAACCTGAAAGTATTTTAGAAAAAAATTCTAAAATATGCCAGGTCAGAGCTATTATAACTGCTTTCTGGGTGTTTTGCTATTTGATATTAAGAATACTGTCAAAATATGGTTGATTTGGCTATTGAGTGAGCTTAGTAAAAACACTGCAGAAATCTATGCTACAATGCACTCTATGCTACTGTTTGAGACAAGGCAGGAAAATTAATCAGAAAATTTTAAAAAATATTTTATACATATTATGCAAACAATAATAACCATAACCTCAGTAGAAAATTTCAAAATATCAAGCCATGGGGGCAGCTAGGTGGCACAGTGGATAGAGCACCAGCCCTGGAGTCAGGAGTACCGGAGTTCAAATCCGGCCTCAGACACTTAACACTTACTAGCTGTGTGACCCTGGGCAAGTCACTTAACCCCAATTGCCTCACTAAAAAAAAAAATATATCAAGCCATTTGTTTAGGGGAAATAGGATTGATAAGCAGTGGAAAGAACACATGGGGACTTTAAAGTCAAGAGACCTGAATTTGAGCCCCAGTCATGTGTTACCTTAGACAATTCACTTTAACCTCTGTGAGCCTCATCTCTTCTGTAAAGTGGAAACTACTACATTTGGGGATCAAATTAAATAATGGGTATAAAGCACTTTGCAAACTTTAAAGTGCTGCATTAATATTGGTTATTACTACTTAGAAGTAGTGAGACCTCTGTACTGATGTATATTTGAGTGTGCTCTGAAGATGAAAAATTGGCATGGTTTCCAAGGGAAGTCATGGCCTTCAACTTCCAATTGCTTTATCTTTGCTTTGAACACTGGGTCATGGAGAAATTTGGAATTAAACCACTGGGGGAAGGGGAGGTGGGGAAGATGGGGGAGGGGGTATGGATGGATGAATCCCCCCCTTTATTTTTATATATATATCAAGCAAAGAAGCTAAAGCAAAAACAAAACAAAAATCCTGAGGAATATTAATGTAAAACATTAGTCTTCTGGGTAACTGGGATAACTTTGATAAATGCTAGCTGGGCATTTACAAAAGTGGGTCTTTAATTTTTGGAATAAAAAAGACATGACATATTCTAAGCACTGTTACACAATAAGAAAGATTAAACTAGGCCCCTTTCCTCAAGAAATTTACCATCTTAATAGTGTTTTTAAATCTTCTTATTTTCATCCTCACAATCACCATATGAGGTAGACACATAAAAAAATGAACTACTTGAATCCGTAGATTTTTCCATTTCCTGAAAAAAGAATTAGTCTATATGGGTTTGGGTTGGGGGAGGGGGATGCTTGGAAAATTGTTGAATTAGATCAAATGTTAGTTTAAACTGAATTGTCACATGCTTGTGTGTCACTGTACTCCTGAGAAAAGTATTAATAATTTATTATAATAAAAATATTTTTTTTGATATTGTTCTCTTTAGTGTGGTACCTTTCAAAAAATATTTATTAAGCACTTAACTATAGTGGGCAAAAATTAAAGGAACAACCTGCTCCCAAGGAGTTTACAGATGGTAAAATTATATATTGTAATGGGGGGATCCTGCCAACTGGGGAACCTCAGAAAAGACCTTGTGTAAGAATTGGCACCTGAGCTGAGCCTTTAAGGGAACTGAGGTTTAAGAATCAAGCTGAGGGGGCGGCTAGATGGTGCAGTGGATAAAGCACTGGCTCTGGATTCAGGAGTACCTGAGTTCAAATCCAGCCTCAGACACTTGACACTTACTAGCTATGTGACCCTGGGCAAGTCACTTAACCCCCATTGCCCTGCAAAAAACAAAACAACAAAAAAAGAATCAAGCTGAGAAGAATACTCCAGTTCTCTGTAGGGGACTGGGGAGAAGAGGGGTATAGGTTTGGAGTCCCTGGATCTGGGCAAATGACCTTAGGCAAATCTCTGTTATTTATTTTAACATTTCTCAATTACGTTTTGCCCCAGCAAGTTTGACACCTTTAACGTTCTGCCCAGCTGTATATTGGATTCTGTGATATGCCCAAGACATACATACATGTGTGTGTGTGTGTGTGTATACACAAGTGTGTTCAAGATTTCCAGGCACAGAAGCAGAGTATAGTATGTATTTAACAGCAATAAAATCCACCATTCATTGACACAGCTTTGAAAATTATGTTCAAATGAAGTATGATTCAACTGATCTAGTGCTACTTTCTGATATTTTCCTATATGTAACTTTTTCCCCGGTTCCTTCACTTATCCCATGCCCAGGCTGTACCCCTGAACTATTGCTTTCACAATTCTTTGTGTCTCAAATGTCTTCCCTTTTTGGGGGGGGGGGGTGAGGCAATTGAGGTTAAGTGACTTGCCTAGGGTCACACAGCTAGTAAGTGTTAAGTGTCTGAGGCTGGATTTGAACTCAGGTACTCCTGACTCCAGGGCCAGTGCTCTATCTACTGTGCCACCTAGCTGCCCCTCAAATGTCTTCCTTTTAAAAAAAAAAATGTCTTCTTTCCCTCTGTCTTTCCAATTCTCTTCATTCTAACTCCAATTTTTCCCTCATTTCCCCAGGTAAGGTAGCATTTTGGCTACAGTGGCCTCCCCTTAACTGCTATTGCACTTAGAAAATCAACAAATTTCCAAGTTAAAAAAGAACCTTGAAGATGATCTAATTTAACTGAATTTTTACATGGGAAGAAACTCGGGTACCTGAGGTTGGGGGAGGTCACAGTGGATAGATAGGCACCATCTTTGCCTCAGGATAGAGAGGACAGACTCCTGTTTGACTCCCCTTTCAGATCCTCACCAGCTATGTGACCTCAGAATTCACCAAATTCTGTCAGTTTATCTCCTTATCTACGAATTCTGGGGCTTAGATTCAGTAGCCTCCAAGGCTTCTTCTGTCACTAATTAGCTCTTCAACTTGGGTATCTCAGCCTCTTTTATCTCCAATTTTCCCATCAACAAAAGAGAAATAATCAGCCCATTGATGAGAATACAGATTAATGGAGAATGTTGGATACTGTTATATTTCAAACCTATTTATTTTTCAAGAAGTGATGTAATTTACATAATGTAAATCTTGAGAGGCAGCTAGGTATAGGAGAGCTGCTTCGTACATAACAAGCCCATAACTTGCCCTGGACATTTCTCAGTACCGAAGACACGTCCCTGTCAGAGACTCCAAGTTATAGGGAAGGTGTGGACCTTCTTTGGGAGAGGGAATTTCCTCTTTGGATTGGATTCCCTATTCTAAAGAAGTTCCAGTCCCTCTCCCTACCGATGCATCTCATTTAATTAAAGAGTTCCTCTTTGGAGTGTCAAATCAGTAACTCTTTCCCGAGTTCTGTAACACTGGACCACCATGTTAGGAGTTAAAGAGGTGAGTGGAATAAGGAAGCCTTTCTTTTCTTCATGGAACTTCTTGTTGTCGTTTGTCCTTAATTCTCAAAGAGGACATGACAGATGTCATAACTCGCAGTGAACTGAATTTAAGTTAAGAAGGGCTGTCTGTGCAAAGTCACTAGCCTCACTTTCTCCTCTGGAGCCATCTGGATCCAGCGGCAAGATATGTTATCAGAACGACTGCTGATGACCCTAGATGTTTAAGGTATTTGGGGTTAAGTGACTTGCTCAGGGTCACACAGCTAGTAAAGTATCTAAGGTCACATTTGAACTCAGGTTCTCCCAACTTCAGCACCAGTGCTCTGTCTACTGCACCATCTAGCTGCCCCTCATGGAGCTTCCTTTCTAGGTGGAGAGATAAGTCAAGTGCTGAAAAGGTAGCTAATTAGGCCAAGTAGTTGCCCCCATCAGATGTGTCTTCCCAGTTTTCACTGGCTTGGCAGAGTGGGATGGACTGTGCAGTACACTGTAGATACAAAGTGTTATTAGGCAGGAAGGTGGCCCAGAAGATAGAGTCCTGGGCCCAGTTCAAACATGGCTTCAGACACTGATTGTGTGACCTTGGTCCAGTTGTTTAAGTGCTGTCTGCCTCAGTTTCGTTTTGTCAGCTGTAAAATGAGAATAATAGCACCCACCTTCCGGGGTTGTTGTGAGTATCAAATGAGATATTTATAAGCACTTAGCAGAGAGCCAGACACATTGTAGGTACTATATAAATGCTGTTAGTATTATGAGGCACAGTCATTGAATTTACAGTCTGATTGGGGAAACAGATAAATTGCAATACAACTTCCCATGATGGGGGGCAAGTGATTCCATCTCCCTGGGCCTCAATTGTCTTTGCTGGGAAGTGTAGGGGTTAGACTAGAGCAAAGATTCTTTTTTTTTTTTTTTGACGGGCAGTGGGGGTTAAGTGACTTGCCCAGGGTCACACAGCTAGTAAGTGTCAAGTATCAGGGGCCGGATTTGAACTCAGGTACTCCTGAATCCAGGGCCGGTGCTTTATCCACTGTGCCACTTAGCTGCCCCTAGAGCAAAGATTCTTAAGCTTTCTTGTGTCCAAGCAGTCTGGTGAAGCCTGTGGGAACCCTTTCTCAGAAAACTGTTTTTGAATGCATGAAATACTTAGGATTTTTAATTGAAGTATAATTATTAACAATGTTTTTTAAGTTCTTGGACCCCAAGTTAAATTAGCCCTGGACTAGATTATCTCCAAGGTCCCTTCCAGTTCTAACTGATCTTTTGCTGCTTCATATTTCTAAAAGAATAGCACAGGCAGTGTTCATTCAACAGGCTTTTGCTAAGTGACTGTTATGTGCTATTCCCATTTAAAGCCCTGAGGAAGATTCCAAAGATTAATCATCTTTATAATAGTAGGTAGCATTTATGTTGCCTTAAGATTTAGAAAGCCCTTTACTTAGACATAGGATCATTTGATCCTTGCCTCTACCCTGGGAGGTAGGTACTATTTTAATTCCCATTTTACTGATGAGGAAACTGAAGCCCTGAAGAGTTTAAGTGACTTAGTCCAAGGTCACCTGGCTAATAAGTGTCTGAGGCATGATTTGAATCTGAATCTGCCTGATTCCAGGCCCAGCATTCTATGTACTTCCCCACCCTGCTGGGGAGAATACTGCCCTACCATCTGATAACAGCATTTAACTCTAATTGTGAAGTTTTCCTTGATATTAAGTTGACATTTGCCCTTTTACAACTTCCCCCCCATTACTTTTAGTTCTACCCAGTATAGACAGCATGAATCAAATCCCCCCTTCTATGTGACAGCTCTTCAAATGTTTGGGTTAACATGCCCCCTCCTCCCTTGATTCTAGTCCAAGGTACACAACCCGATTCTCTCTACATGCCTTCCCTCCACCTATCATGGCTGCTCTCCTCTACATATATTCACTACAGCTCATTATTGTCCTCCTTAAGCTGTGTTGCACAGAACTGAATACAGTACTTCCTATGTATGACCAGGCAGGCTATTTTTTCCAATAAATACATGAACAGTTATCATTTTTGGCTGTGACATCACACTGCTCATTCAATTTGTGGTCCATTAAAACCCCTCAGATCTTTTTCAGACATGCCATTGTCTAACCATGCCTCACCCATCCTGTTCTTGTGAAATTGATTTTTTGAGTAAGACTTTACATTATTCGTGTCAAATTTGATTTTATTAGAATCAGCAATATTCTAAGCTACCTAGGTCCTTTTGGATCCTGAGTTTGTCTTCCTGGGTGTTATTTGTCTCTAGCTTCGTGTTCATCTGCAAATTTGTTGAGCGACAGCCACCCTGTGTCTCTCTCTTTGGGTGTTGATAAGTATGTTAACCAGTTTAGATACTGCAACATTCTACTGGAAACTTTGAATAGAGGTGACCTTGAAGCATTAAGAACAACTGAGACAAACCAATCAGTTCTGAATCCACCTAATTGTATTATTATCTCAGCCTTCAATGTCTACCTTCTTCATGAGAATAGTGAGTGCCTAAATCAAAGTAAACCTCTATAGCAATCTCCTGATGTACTGTGAATTCCGAGGGAATTTAATGCCAATATGAATAGTAGAAAGAGCTTTGGATTGGGTGTTAGGAGTTCGAGTGTGGATTCTGCCTCTGATACTCCCTCACTGGATTTCATTTTCCTCAGGTGAAAAATGAGGAGTTGGATTAGGTTTTCTGAAAACCTCTTTTCTTTGTCCTAGTGCTAGCTAATTTATTCTCTGACAAGTTCTCTCTGTGCAATGATATTTACCATATTTCAAAATTTTCGGTAAGCTCTATGAGTTTCAAATCTTATGTTAATGGAATTGACTCCTAAGTTTGTTTCCAGCCCTGATGCCTTTAACAAGCTCCAGGGGCAGCTAGGTGGTGCAGTGGATAAAGCACTGGCCCTGGAGTCAGGAGGACCTGAGTTCAAATCCGGCCTCAAACATCTAATACTTACTAGCTGTGTGACCCTGGGCAAGTCACTTAACCCCAATTGCCTCAACCCCCCCCCCAAAAAAAAAACCAAGCTCCATATCTACATCTCCTGGCACCCCAAACTTCATGAGGCCAGACTTTAAGATATGAGAACTACCACTCCTTGTGAGCCAAGAGTTTCCACACAGAGGATTCCTGATAGGATGAAATTTTACATTCAACAAATGCCAATTACAATTTCTGTTAAAGTTAAAAATAGTAAATGTATAAATTATGTGGGTTTTCTTTCAGCATCATAGGGAATTCTTCTGTGACTTGACTTAGAAAATCATATGCCTGGGAAGTTGTGATAATACCCCACCTTGGTCAGTTTCACCTCTAGCTTATAAGCTTTTGACAAGTAAGTATTGTTTCATTTATCATACATAGCCACAATGTCTGGCTCATAGTAGATTAGTAATAAATACTTGTTGATCAGATAATATATTTGAAGCAAGACTTAAACTCAAATCTTTCTCTCAGACTTCAGGGTCAGCCTGTCCACTGCGCCTTGTAGAGGTCTCAGGCCCTCTCAAGCTGCTCAAACTTATAAAATAGACACTGAATGGCCACAGTTTAAATTTTTACAGTTATTTGGTTATTTCAAGCATGCTGGGTTTTTAAAAAAATCATCCACATAATTATGTGGATTCTCTACTTTGTTTTGTACATGTAAATATAATCTTAGATTAGTAGAATATTAACATTTAAAATGGCAGAAGAAATTGAAATAAATTAAGTTGGTAATACTGGTAAGTCTTTGAGAAATAGCTTCTGCCCTTGAGGTATAGAAACAGTTGCACAAGTTTGTCTTGGGTCACCTGACTCCTAATCATATGACAGGATTCACAGAAGGAAATGTGAGGGTTTAGGTCAGTAAAATTTCTATAAACTTTTAAAACTGGATTATAGGTGTGTTTCCCTCAAATTAAGTATAGCTTCAAATAAAAATATATTTAGAAGAAAGGGAAATCAACAATTATTTAATGATTTCATGCTTTTTTAAAAAGCCTTGCAAAATAACTTCTTGTAGATTGCTGTTTACTGTGTACCCTATGGGAACTCAGTAAACTAAGTCATTCTGATATAATGGTCTTGTTAACAGATTGTGGTGGCAATTAATATTCTTCAGTTGATTAAATCTGTAGCAAAAGATTTTAAGACTGAATAGTTTCTACTTTCATTGAGATATACAGGGATTTTTTTGACAATCCTTTTTTGTATTGTACTTTAATTAGTTTCCTTGCTAAATATCCTTTTGCAATGAAAAATATTTTGTCTTTTCTTCCCAAACCTTTATTTTTTTTCCCCAATTACATGTAAAGATAGTTTTAACATTCACTTTTATAAGATTTTGAGTTCTAAATTTTTCTTCCACCCTCCCTTCCCTCCCCCCTCCCAAAGCCAACAAGCAATCTGATATAGGTTATACATTACAGTCATGTTAAACATATTTCCGCATTAATCAAGACATTTCTTCTTAAAAAATATTAACTATGCCTCTCTGAAGTGTTAACCCTTGAGTTTCCTGACTCATTTCTCTTTCCCTACTTGAGAACTACATTTTTGTAGAGAGGCCTAAATTTTTGGCATTTTTTTTAGATTGAAAAGGTTGTTTTCTTTCTATAAATGTATTATAACCTATTGTGATAAGTACTGATCTGTTCAACATTATACTTTTTTCTCTCTCTCTTTAACTTTTTTGTAAAAATTAAAGCAGGGGCAGCTAGGTGGCGCAGTGGATAAAGCACTGGCCCTGGAGTCAGGAGTACCTGAGTTCAAATCCGGCCTCAGACACTTGATACTTACTAGCTGTGTGACCCTGGGCAAGTCACTTAACCCCATTGCGCGCCCCCCCCCCCCCCCATTAAAGCAGGCTACCTTAAGAAACAAAACCTTTTTTTGCCTGGAAAACTTTTTTTCTTTTTCTTTTTTTAGGAGGTAAAGGGAGAGATTGGGTCTTTTTACCAGGCTAGAAATGCAGCAGAAACAGCCCAGCCTCACTGCTGATTGTAATGTGAAAGGCTTGACCTGCTCCATCTATGCCTTGGGCCAGCTTACCCCTTCATAGGAACCTTCCTTCTCTTCATGTGACTGGCACACCTCCATTTTCATTGGTACATTTCCTCCATAATATCTCACTGGCTGCTCTAGTGGTCATCCCTGGAAACATGCTGCAGCCCACTTTGAGCTACCATTGAATGTTCTGAGACTCACAGCAATATAACATCATTTGCATTTTACATAATTACATATATACATATATGTGTTTATTTTGCTGCTAGGATCCTTAAAGATCAACTGCACAGTTTCACAAATACAATCCAGTCTCCTCTTTGATTATTCCGCAATCCCCAAAGAAAAATGTATGGAAAATGCCAGTAGGCATTCAAGAAGAGACTATGAAGAGGAGTTGGGTGATCAGTCCTTTGAGTTCATATCTCAGTACAGATATTTGGAACTGTGTGCCATAAAGAGACAGCCTAAAAGCCAGGAAAAATCTAAAATCAAACCATCTTCTGACACAGATGGTTTGCAGAACCCTGTGCAAATGCCTTAAGCATGCAGTGCCCCAGATGATAGACACCCCGAGGACTGTAAATCGCACAGTCCAGTATTGGTAGAGGAAGTTTCTTCATCTAGGAATTTACTTTGCCACTGAAATCACAGGTCCACCCCACCCCCAATCCCCTTCCTATATTTAGGACAGGCAATACAGATACAGTTGCTTAAGTGTTGGTATCTGTAGAAAGTTAAACTATAATCCCTGCGTAGCATTTGGTTAAGAGTAAATGTCAGCATTGCTATAAGTCAGCTTTTTAGATGATTAATCCTCAAAAATAAAAGTCAGTATATACTGTCAGAATTTGTTAAAATGTCAGGCTCCTTAGCTTAGGAAATTGTTTTTTCCTTTTTTCCCTTTTTTTTTTTTAAATTTGTATCCCCTGATGTGGTTCCTGGCACGTAATAGGAACTTAATAAATACTTGCTGAATTCAATTACTTATAGAGAATAGCCTTTATATGAGCCAGGTAACATAATCTGTAATTTAACACATTAGTTGCTTAATAAATGTTTGTCGTAGTAACGAAAGACTGTATATAAATTTTTTTAAAAACCTCAATGATGGGGCAGGGGTTAGGATAGTATGATAAACAATCCAAATAGCCTACAAATTAGGGAATACTCACTATAATTGAGTGGATTGTGGCCTGATCCATCTTAAAATATATTTGATAAATGTTTAAACAAAAGTTTTTAAAATCCAGTACTATGTAGATAATGTTAATTAGTGGTTTTCTAAGTCAGCATGCCTTGATTTTAACACCATTGTCTATCTGGGAAATGCCTGAAGACTGGCTTTAGGTTATTGTCTCAAGCTTTGGGATCTAGGGGGACTATGGTTTCTCCTCTCTTCCCACCTTGGTATTCTGTTTGTGAAATGGTAATACAAGCAAACTATTCAGGTTCTGTAGGAGAGAGTTAATAAACTTTTTTTTTTTAATAAACTTTTAATAGACAGATTCCAACAAGGGAATAAGACCATATCAGTATATTTATGTATAAATGTATGTATGCATATATTCCACAGCAAAAAAATGTTGAATCATTCTTACTCCTCAGGTTGAAAGACAGCACTTGCAGTTACAGAATTCTAAAAAGCCAAATTAGAGCCTTAAACACATAAGAAGGGAAGTTATAGAGACCACAAGTCAGATACTACAAAATGAAATACAGCAAGCACAGTCTTAACATGGTCCCTATGACCCACTAGGACCTAGGCCTTGGGACTCAATCATTTGGAATTTCTCTGTACCCAGTTTTTAATCATTAAGTGAACCTTGGCAGATCACCTTTTTAACATAAGCCCATCCTTGTGCTTCTTTACCTCCCAAGAATCTTAAATATCTAGAAAGCATTTTGAGCTGTTTGTGATAAACTACCATTATTGTTCACTTATTTTCAGTGTTTCTGTTCCCCTCAGGTAATTTTTCTGATATTCAACTTTAACTGAAGTATGCCCATGATTATATTTTAAATCACTAAACACATATATGTGGAGGGAGAAGGAGTATATCCTTAAAATCAATCACTCACATATTCCTCTAGACTGAATGCTTATAGTTATTGGAAAAGGAAGTTAAGAGTTTGGAAATTCACCATCTGAATGACTTGTAATTTCTTTATCTGGTCATGAGGTACTCATGCTACATCCTGTTTTTCTTTAACTGTTGCCTTAATAGGATCATAGATTTAGCATCAGAAGGGATTTTAAGGATCCTTTGATCTGGAGGCCTAAAACTCGAGATCCACAGAACTCCCAAGTGTTGCCTGTACCAGATTGAAATGTAATTGGGAAACGGTTAATGAAATTAACAAAATGAAAATAAAATCTAATACAACTTAGATATTGTTAATTTATGGTTTTCTGAGTCAACATGCCACCTTCAGAGATCCATTTCTATTTGAGTTTGACTCAAAAATTTGATTTGGCTTTTAAATATAAGGGGTTAAAATTTTAATCCGGGCCTTTCCTCACTCTTACTGCATAATTTGTTACACTGTGCTGCTTCCATGGTATTTGAACGGTGAGAAACCATACACTAGTTATAAAGGGAATCAGAGGGATTTGTCTGTCCCATCCCTTGAGATGTACTAGATAATAGTTTTATTCAGTGGGAGGATTCCTATTGTTTTGGTAGTTTGTTGAATTGTTCGTTTGAGGCATTCTCTTTGTCCATGTTATCTTTAGTGACATAAATGACCTCGTTAAGACTTTGCTAATCCCCAACCCTGGATCTTTTTGGCATTTAAAGCCCTTTACAATCTGGCTCCTTCCTGTCTTTCTACTTACCACTGTCCCTCACAGACTGTAGTCATTCTAGATTTGACTCCAGGCTTTAATACAGGTGGTCCTGAATGCTTGTGGAGGCCCTGGTTCCCTCAAGCACCGCCTCCTAAAAGAGGACAGGTTATTGCTGAGGGGGAAAGGGAGTAGTTATAGAGCCCCAAATCAGACACTACAAAATGAAATACAGTCTTAACATGGCCCCTACAACCCACTAAAACCTAAGCCTCGGTATCAGTCAATTTGAATTTCTCTGTACCCAGTTTTTAATCATTAAGTGATCCTTGGCAGATCACCTTTCTAACACATACTTTACATTTATTGTGTCTATATTTTGTAGTTATATCTCTGTGTGTATGTTGTATTCCACACACCTGATAGTATATCTGCTACTTGTGGGACTGAATTGTTTGTTTTGGTTTTTTTTATTTTATACCTCAAGTACCTAACACAGTGAGTGTCTGACACATGTTGTGTGCCTCACAAATACTTGTTGAATTTAATTGAATTTAGAAAACCACAAAACTATTCCAATTGGTCACCACAGATTAGTGCTATTTAAATCTCTTCTAGGCTCTCTGAGGCTAACTTAAGTGGTTAGTTGGCCTGGGTTTTTTTTCTTTGTTTTGTCCTTTCCCTCTGCCTTGCACCCCCACCCACCCAAAAAAAAGAAACCTAAATTTGATTCCATGCAACTTCTCCATTCTCAAAGTCAAACCCCTATTCCACCTGACAGTTTCTTAGGTAGTAAGTGACTGAGGTCAGATTTGAGCCCCATCCTCCAAGGTCAAATCCGGCATTCTTTCCCTAGGATTGCGCTTTCCCTTTCGTTTCTCCTACCGCCAATCTCCTGACTTCATCATTGTGTCTTCCTGCAAGATTTCAACTCTGAAACTCACACCTGGTCAGCACCCCCAGGGTCCCTCCCCTTCTCTGATTGGAGACTTCCAGACAGCTCTTCCCACATCCTACATTTAACCCGGGCACACTGAGTAGCCATCTCAGCATTTCCCAATGGGCTGGAGGTCTTCTGGTAAGCAGATTGGTTGTGTCTTTATCCTTTGGTAATTCCAAATCCAATGGGATCTTTTCATTATACCATGCCAGAGATCCTTTTGTCCTACAGCCCATATCATCAGAGAATTTGCAGGTGATGGAGGATGTATCTAGTATCTAGAAAGGGTCTGTTCCACAAATCAAATTGCAATCCACAAAACTCCCAAACTAGATTAAAGTATAATTTGGAAGGGGCAGCTAGATGGCACAGTGGATAGAGCACCAGCCCTGGAGTCAGGAGTACCTGAGTTCAAATCCTCCCTCAGACACTTAACACTTAACTAGCTGTGTGACCCTGGGCAAGTCACTTAACACCAACTGCCTCACTTTTTTAAAAAAAGTATAATTTGGAAATGTTTTAGCAAAATCAATAGATACAATATAACACAGATAATGTTAATTTGTAGTTTTATGACTCACTGTGTGGCCTTAAGGGCCCTTCTATTTGAGTTTGATGCCCCTGAGCTAGTGTTAACAAATCCTGGAATAAACATAAAATGGAAATAAAGTGGGTCTCTGGCTTTGTGATTTGTCATTTAAGAGTTTTTATCCGTTTTTGTGAGGGTGACTCACTCATTAGATCAGGTGATCCTCAGGGTTGTACTGCTGAAATTTCCCATCTGCTACAGGCTTTTTACAGCTTTTTCCAAATGGGAGAATAATAGTCATTTGTGACTAAGTGGAATCTAGGTTGATTTGTTGGATTTTGTTTTTTAAGACCGAAATCATTTTTTTCTCCTAAACAATGTAGGAATCATTTCTTTTACGATTATAAGTTGGTTTCTCTATCACTGCAGTTATGCATTATACTGCATTTTGCTACTTGTATGAGCAAAGATTTTAAAGAGGCAACTGAAAGCCTCTAGTACCTGTGCATCAAGTAGAAGTTATTAAATACCATACATATATAAGTGCTGGGGACTATACTAAGTGCTTTACAAATATTATCCCATTTGATCCTCATGACAACCCTGGAAGGTAGTTGGCTATTATTTTACAGTTGAGGAAACTGAGGCAGACCGAAGTGTCTGAGGCCACTGTAGCTGCTAGTACCTTTCTCTGTTCCCTGTCCTTGCTAAAAATACCTGTCATTTATTTTGTATGCTTGTTATGTAAATGTGATCTTTTTTCCCTCCTCCCCACCCTAAAACAATCTGTCCTTGAGAACAGGGAATGTCACTTTCCTCCTTCCCTTTTGGCACATAATAAGCATTTATTAAATACTTGATAATATTGAATAAATTGATTCAGAATAGATTTGAGTGAGCTACTTCGAAATCATTCCTGTGTATATTTTCTTATGGACCATAGCATACAACAGTACATCATATCCTATAGGTTTTCCAATGTTGTTGACTATTTTGAAGCCCTGCATTGGTGTTTTAGCAACACATGAATCAACACATGAATCCTGAATTAATCTTTCTGTTTTCTTTTGTTATGTCATCATCTGGTTTCGCCAGAACAGCAGCAGTGGTTTGGGACTTGCTTGTTTGGTTTTTGAGGTCCCACATTGTCACTGAATAGGTTGAACCCTGAAGCTAAAGGAACCTCTGCATAGATAAACTTCTGGATTGCTTTGCGAATTAGCACATCTAAATAAATTCACAGAGTTAAGCAGCAACCATTGAGAAAAGAAGCAAAGGAGATTGCTTGAATGCAATGGTTCCTTTTCCCATCTCTGTGATTGAGAGGTTTATGGAGAAATATCATGAGATTAGGAATTTATTCCTTGAAGGCCACAGCTATATAGCAAAACCTGGAAATAAGGGAAAGGAAATAACTTGTTTCTTTATCGTGATCTCTGTCTCTCTTTTCTCCACCCCAACTTCCCAACTAATTGGCGGGCCACATTATTGGATGTAAAGAAGGAAATAAGACCACAAATTGGATGGCTACTAAAATAAAGCATTTTAGCCAGTAAACTACTCCCCTGAGAGTCTAAAGGGTTAAACAGAAGATGAAAGCAAATAAGTTAATTGGGTTACTTGTTAATAATTTTAGTTAAGGGGGCAGCTGGGTGGAACAGTGGAGAAAGAACTGGCCCTGGACTCAGGAGGACCTGAGTTCAAATTAGGCCTCAGACACTTGATACTTGCTAGCTGTGTGACCCTAGGCAAGTCACTTAAGCCCCATTGCCCCACAAAAAAAGACTTGGGAATGGGGAAGAAAAGCCTTTTGAAGGAAGTGGTATTTGAGCTGGCCATTGAAGGGAACAAGGGGTTCCAAGAACTGGGGATGAGAAAGGAGATCATTGGAGGCATGAAGACAGTCTCTGTGATGACACAGACAAGAGATGGAGTATTGAGGGAGAGGGATAAGATGAAAATGGTAGGGACAAAACTAAGCAGTACACCTGGTGGGAAATGTAAATTTGGCAATTGTGTGCAAGGTGGATTGAAAAAGAAAGAGACTGGAAGTACAAAAATCTAATTTGGACCTCTCAAAATAGTCCAAGCAGAAAAGATATCCAGATCCTGAAATAGGGTGTTTGAGTTGTAAATAGAGTGGGAAAGACTGAAGGGAAAGAGTTCTTTTTGAACCTAGGTGACTGGAAAAATAGTCATTTCTTGAATAGAATAGGGGCAATTAGGAGAAGTTCATTTAGGGGGAAAGATAATAATGAGTTTTCTTTGGGACATGATCATTTTGAAATGTATGTGGAACAGCCAGGTGGAGATAACTGGTTGGTAGTTTGAATTGTGACAATAAAGACTAAAAGAGACATAAGTGCTGGGGAGTGGGGGGAGGGGTTGCTACATTTACTCATTTGAATAAGGATCATAGTTAAACCTATGAGATCTGATCTGATCATCTGTAGTAAAGAGAAGACAACCCAGAATGGAGCCCTGGGGTATACACAATACTTTTGGAATGTGGATAAAGAACCTGCAAAGGAGATTGGAATAGATAGCTAGATAGTAGATAGAGAGTGCTGGACCTGAAATCAGAAAAACCTGAATTGAAATCTGGTATGAGATGCTTGACTTGTGGGCAAATCATTTAACCTCACTCTGCCTCAGTTTCCTCAATGGTAAAATAGGGATGATAATAATAGCATAGATGATAGAAGAAATCCCAGGGTTTTTGTGAGGATCAAATGAGATAATATTTGTGAAGTGATTCGCATAGTGCTTGGCACCATAATAGGGGCTATAAAAATGCTAGCCTGGTTATTATTTGAGTCAGAGAGGAGGAGAACCACCGCAGAATTGTATGCTGAATATGCAAGGTGGAGGGGTTGGTCAGCAATGGGGGGGAGAATATATGAACATGAGGACTGAGAAACTGCCATTAGATCTATTAATAAAGATAATTGGTGATTTCAGAGAGATTTCGTTTGAATGAGAGGGACAGAAGCCACATTGCAAGAAGTTGAAAAGTGAATGCTATGAGTGAGAAGGTAGAGGTAGTAGCAAGTTTAGATGGCTTTTTAAAGGAGTTTGATACTAGACTGTAGCTTGAAAGGCTCATAAGATCAAGTTAAAGTTTTTTAGGAGTTTGGTAAGGAGATATGGGCATGGTGGTAGAAAATAGGAAAAGGAACCAGTGGAGGAGTAGGGGGAGGGAAGGGAAGGGAGATCCTATTCCCAAAGAGACAGGTTCATCATGAGGAGATGTTAAAAAATGGGATCAGGGTTACAACTAGAGGAATTGGTGTGGGCAAGGAGATCTGCCACTGTATCTTTTTGAGACCAGAGCAAAGGAGAGAATGAGGTATGTAACATCTTCCAGGGACATGCTAACAGGAGGGGAGAAGGCACAGAGTGAGACTAAATTTAAATTTAACATTGGAATTTGGAAAGGGATAGAACAATGAGACAAGAGGGTCAAGGGTTGAAGGACAGCATCAAGCTGAAATAAATGGTTTAGCTAAATTAAGAGATTTTGAAGGGAGGAAAATGAAGTCAGTCCAGGGGTGATGACTTGAGAAAGCAAGGGAGGGACAGAGTGACTGCTTGTTGAAGGACAGAAAGTAGGTTTAACAGTGAGGCAGGGTAGGGGCAGCTAGGTGGCGCTGTGGATAGAGCAGTGGCCCCGGAATCAGGAGGACTTGAGTTCAAATGTGGCCTCAGATGCTTGACACTAGCTGTGTGACCCTGGGCAAGTCACTTAACCCCAGTTGCCTCACCCAAAAAAAAAAAAAAAGAAGAAAGAAACCAGTGAGGCAGGGGAGACTAGAAGGACAGAAGATTATGGCCAAAAGGAATTTTAGTTATATGTTGTGGAGGTGGAACATCGGTGGGTATTAACAAGGTCAGATTATATGACATCCCTGTGTATAGATGAAATGGAGTGATTAACTCAGAAAAAAATAACTGATCCAAATGACTTCAGTGGAACAAGAAGAAAGGGGATATGGGGAATGGTTCAACTGGCAAGTGAACCTCACTCTCATCTGAACTGGTCAGAGGAGGGAAGAATACACACAGACACATACACTGTTGGGTACAGAAATGCATTTTACTAAACAGGGAATGAGGATAAGAAAAAGGAGAAAGGAGAATAAGAGGGACAGACAAATTAAACAGGGATTAGTTCTAAGCATACCAAACTCCTAACTAAGAAAGTCAGACAAAAGAAATTTCCACAAATACTTGTATGACTGATCTGGAAATTAGTTTTGCTTGATGATACATATTTGTGACAGGAACTGTTTTTCCCCTATTGATCTAAATATATATATATTTATATATGTCTCATTCTTCACTTAGTCCTTCAACTCTCTATCAAGAGGTAGCTCAAATGTTGCTTTATCATGAAGTCTCTGGTTGGTCACTGCATCAGTCAGAATTCTTAAGTCTTTCAAAGCTATTTGTTGTCATTGTACAAACTGCTTTCCTTGTTCTGCTTACTTCCCTCTGAGTCAGTTCATTTAAGTCTTCCCAAGTTTCTTTGAAATCATTCTCTTCATCATTGCTTGGAACACAGTAGTATTCCATCACATTTATATTCCATAATTTGTTGAGCCATTCCTAAATTGATGGGGATCTTTTCAGTTTCCAATTCTTTCCACTGGAAAAAGAGCTATAAACTTGTTTGAACATTCTAAGTTAGGGTTTTGGTTAACATTTTCCAGGTTTCATCCTGCCTTCTCTGGCCTCTCTGTATTTGCATATACCAGTCCCATAAGTTGTCCTACCTGGAATAGATTGCTCTCAACTGGATGAAATTTTTCTCTTCTTTCAGAGCCTTACTACACTGGTCACACTCCACACATCCGTAAAGCTTTTCCTGACCTCTAAAATCTTTGATTCTCTAAATTACAATTTTCTCATGTATAAAATAAGGAGGTTACCCTAGGTCTCTAACGTTCTTTCTTGAATATAGGGGCTGTGTGATGTACTTCAAGGTCTGTGACATTGAGTAAGATGCTGTACAAATAACAAAAGGCCACTAGGCAGAAACTGGCAAAATGTAATGAAGTATTTTTATTTTAGAGGCAACCATGCTACAGTGAATAGATTCAAGAAGACCTGGTTCAAGTCCCTCTTCTGACATATAGACTAGCTCTGTGACCTTGGGCAGATCATTTAACTTCTCAGTGCAAGAGGCAGCTGGTTGTAGAGAAGATGCTGACTTGCTTTAGTAGAGGGGGTTGCCTCACCCAAGAATTTTGCTTGGTGAAATCACAAGTCTAGCCTCTATCCCTATAAGTATATATTTTAGATGAATTTCAGGTTAGGAGTTTTCATTTAATACTTCCCCTGGTGATAATGAACTTGTTAAGAAATGCTATGGTTGGGGCAGCTAGGTGGCACGGTGGATAAAATCCAGCCCTGGATTCAGGAGGACCTGAGTTCAAATCTGACCTCAGACACCTGACACTTACTAGCTGTGTGATCCTGAGCAAGTCACTTAACCCTCATTGCCCTGCCACCCCCCTGCCCCCCAAAAAGAAAATGCTATGGTAGCCATTACTAAAGTTATTGTTAACATTAGATGTGGTTATTTAAGTATATTTGATGACAGAAAGAATCCCTTGTAAAACAAAATATTCATAACAATACTTTGAAAAGGCAAAAATTTGGCAACAAAGTTAGCTACTCATTAATTGAGGATTGCCTGAATAAATTTATCATGTAGAATGGAATATGTTTCTTTTTCATCATGAGAAATGGCTATGAAGAAATCAGAGAAACAAGGGGAGAATGTCATACAAAGAAGCAAAGAGAATCATAAGTAATGTTAGTTAGTAAAAACAACACTGAAAGGCGATTGAAATCAAATTAATTGTAATAAGTGACTATGACCCTAGAGAAGGGAGAATGAAATACACATTCTTCATGATAGAGAAGTAGGAAATTATGGGTGTGGAAAGTTAGAATTGAATAGAACATGTTTTGCTTAATTAGTCTTATTTTTTCCTTTTTACTAGGAAGTCTCCTCAATGTAGCATCAGAAATCTAGCATTTATATAGTATTTTTATATATGTATATATATTTTTTCCTCTCATTTGATTCTCACAACAGCCCTGTGAGGTAGATGCATTCTATTGCTATCTCTATTTTACAGATGAGGAAACTGAGTCTGAAAGAGGTTTGATGAGGTTAGCATCAGGTAGGGAGTGACTGAGAAATTGCCATGATGCAAACAATAAAACCAAACTCACACAAATGTCTCTAATTAGAAAATGTTTGTGTCAGGAAATACAGCTTGTAGCTGTTTTAAGAGCCTTATTTTGTCCTTGTATTTGAAAGAAAGTTATAACAGAGAAAGGAAATCTGAAGTTAAGTATTAATTATAGGATACAACCATGTTCTGGTGGAAAGATTTGGGGTTAGGGGACCTGGGTTCAAATCTTCGGTCTGTTCTTTCTCTGGTAGGTAGTCTTGAGCAAAGTGACTTCATTGCTCTGAACCTTAGTTTCCCCATCTGTGAGTTTAACTGGGTGGTGTCTCAGAGCCTTTCAACCCTAATCCTATTTATTTGTTTGTTTTGTTCTATATAGGTAAATTAACAAGATGGATTTCTCCCAACTACCCAAAATTCGTGATGAAGATCAGGAAAGTGAATTTGGCTACGTATATGGAGTCTCAGGACCTGGTAAGTGCTGCTGCTTCATTTCAGTGGTGAAAGTTTGTTCCTCTGTAAATGCCTGGACCGCTTTATCACCACTCACAGGTAGACGTATTTGACATCCTCTCTCCCTAAGTCCTGGCTGTCTTTCCAGAACCAGTGCACAGCTTTACTTTGTCAGTCTTCCCCTCACCACCTTGGCCTTCAGTGATCACTCTTTCCTTTCGATTTTGATGGCAGTAATCACTGCTATATACATACATGACCTTGTAGTGTTTTGAACTGTTCTTTAAGTCTCTTAGCTGTTTATTCTTTCATTTAAGTCTTGTGGATAGAACCCACTTTTTTCCTCACAAAATTTTACATGTAATAGATGCTTAATAGAAATTTGAACCTTCAAAATTATTCAGCTATTAAAATGAGGGTCACTTACCATAACAATGGAATTAGGGTTCTATGAGATTATGAAGTTTTGAAATAAAGAAATTGAATAGGTTTTCTTCTACCTATTTTATTTCCTCCATTTGGTGACACATGCTTCTCAGATTATGTGGTAAGCCATGGGCAGTAGAGAAAGATGAAGGAAGAAGCCTGTTCACAAGACTTACATGGCCAGTCAATCAACAAGCATTTATTAGGCACTTCCTGTAGGTTAGGTGCTGTACTAGGTGCTAGGAATACAGATAATAAAGAATAAAACAATACTTAGAACATTGACCTCTCACAACTAGATGGAAGAGGGTTCTTTTGGTCCTCTATTTTCTCTTCATCCATATTGGAGTGATTATTTGGCAGCTCCTTCCAAAGTTGACTTCCTAGCTTTCCATTTTGAATAGGAAAAGTCCCATCTCTGATGTGTGGTAGAGATGCTCTCTTCTTTTTGGAAGTTCCAAGATGGAGATTGGTGGGGAGCAGGGTGTTAGCTACAGTATTACCTTCCCTTCCAGATCCAAGCTAAGTACATTAAATATATTATCTCATTTGATCCTCACAGTTGGAAGGTAGGTGCTATTATTATCCTCATTTTATAGATGAGGAAATTGAGCCAAAGAGTAGAGTGACTTCCCCAAGGGTTTCAAGAATCTGAAGCTGGATTTGAACTTGGGCCTTCCTGACTCCAGGAAAGTCTGTTCACTGTGCCACCTAACTGCCCCCAAGGTTCTGAGGCTGCGTGATTAGGTTTGGAGGAGGTGAATCATATTGTTCTGTTATACTGAGTTTAATCAGCCAAAATCCCCATTCCCCATGATCCCATGAGCCACTATAAAGTCAATGTACCAAACTATAGGACTTTGTGTTTCCCCTAATGTATTTAACACAAATCTGCCTCACTGTAGAGTTATGCAACTCACTTCTCCACAAAGTTGTAATGAGAAATTGTCAAATGCCTTGTTAATTACATATTTTACCTATATATTATATTTCTTCACTTGCAGTACAAAACCTTCTCTAACAGCCTGTCTTCAACCTTTAGGCTTGTTTGTTTGTCATCAGATTGTCTCTGGATTGTGGTGTCACTATCGCTGCCACAGGCAATATATTTCCCAGGCCTGGTCTGGTTTAACTAATTAAAAGGCAGGTTTTAGTTTCCATTTCTAGATTTCCAGATCAAGCCACAGAGGGACATGGGTTAATTATGCTCCACTTCCTTCCAGCTCTCATGCTCAAAAGATCCTCTATGTTAGTATTTCAGCCTGTTTAGTTCAACAAACCTAATTTTGAATCCCTGATACATTCTTTGTGCTAAAGAGAAAAAACCTATGTTGTCAAGGGCCTTTCAGAATAGCCTTAATTCAACTAACTGTCCCTTATAGGAAATAAGAAATTTTAACAAATTTAAACAAGGTTTTAAATTGGTTCCATTATACTTCTCCAGTGAGACCAAGTTCCTCATAGTCTTCCTTATACAAACACAATACTTGTCCTTGCTCCTGGAATGCTTTCCCTTATACTCTCTGTTTAGCTCAGTCTTATGCATCTAGTTCCTCTAAACCCTCTCAGCTCACCCTAAAAAGGTTAAAGAAATGTCACCAAAGGGGGCAGCTAGCTGGTGCAATGGATAAAGCACTGGCCCTGGATTCAGGAGGACCTGAGTTTTGATACTTACTAGCTGTGTGACCCTGGGCAAGTCACTTAACCCTCATTGCCCTGCAAAAAAAAAAAAAAAGTCACCAAAGAAACAAAATTTCTAAAAGCAACTTATTAGAAAGAAAATCGAAAAGAACTCTGATAAAATTTCTAAATTATATAAATTACAAAATGAAGCAAAAGATGCCATCCTCCACATGATAAAGCAGCACCAGAAACATAATATCCACTTGTTCTTATAGATGCTTTAAAGAAAGTAAAAGAAGGCTTAGTTTAGCCTACAGATCTCAGAAGATGATCAAATAACTTGGAAAAAATGGAAAATAATATAACAAATATTCCATAAATGGAATAAGCAACCCCTTCCCCCTGTGAATTGATGGCACCAGCATCTTGGGTGGGGATTGGGAGAAGATAGAGTATAGTGTTTGAGGGACAACCAAGCAGGCCAGTCCAGCTGGATTGTGGAGTGAAGACTACTGGAAAGGAGGAGGTGGATGGCACAGTGATAACAGACAATTGAAAGAAAACAGCTATTCATTTCATATTTTGTTTGTGTTTTCTTTGTCAAAAAGAAATGCCTTTGAACTCTAAAGCACGGAGCAAAAATAACTAATTGAGATAGTTGAGTGGACACAGTGGAAAGAAGAGCACTGGCTTTATAGTTAGAGGACCCAGATTCAAACCCTATTTCTGACACTTGGTTACTACCTCCATAATTTTGGGCAAGTCATTTAACTTTCCTGGGCTTCAGTTTACTCTTTTATATAATAAGGGGATTCTACCAAATGACCTCGAAGGTTCCTTCGGGCTCTAACTTGTCATTTCTAGCTTGATTTGAAAATAGAAGTTATTAGGTAAAATACCATGTATATAATAGGCATTGTTTGAGCTAAACTGGGAAAGTTAGCCTCTCTTCCTTTTCCCTTGTTTGCTAACCAGGTGAAACATTGACTTTAAATTTTTTCACGTTCTTTCTTAAGGTTACTTAAATTTGTTTTTGTTGTATGGATTTAAATTTTTTTATATTATTATATCCATCCCCGGAAACTTCCTATGAATAGCTTTGCTTCTATAAAATATTTCTCTCACACACATTTCAGGTGTGATCGATGTGTTGCTTAGTTTTGTTTGATAATACTTATTGTTGAAGAAGGGCAGATTGTATTGGTGAGATGAGTTAATGAATAGAAATAGAGATACCAAAAAGGATAAATCACAGGAAAACAAAGTTCAGAAAGAGATACAAACAAATGGCAGTTTTATTACTACTTCCCTAATTTAATATACACTTAAAAATAAACTATCTAACAGGTTCTTGTATTCACATGCAGTCCTCTATTTTTTATCTTTATATCAAAATTTTTGTCTTTGGTTCAGACTAAAAAAAAAAAAGATCTATGTTGTTTGCTGGAATGAGAGTATTAGTGTCCAGGTTAACAGAGGCTGACATTTAATTTTTTATTTTTCACTTGCTGTTTAGACTAATTACCAGCATCTGTGACTGTCTTTACAACTGACAGTGTTCTACCCTAACAGTTAATTAAAATGCTAGTGTTTAAACCTAGGCTTTAGCTTAATTCCAGTTTTAACCAAATGCACCAGTAGGCCTAATACTTACTAAGCAAGCTTACTTCAGTTTAGATCTGAAAAAAGTAGGTCTCTCTCCCTTCCTCCAACCTCCCCCCCAATCCCCCAAAAAAGAAAAAGAAAAAAAGCAACAACAACTCACTTGTCAGTTCACTTTACTTGGTGGTATTGTCTTGCTTATGAATCTTAAATAGTAAATTCTGGGTTAGCTAGGTGGCGCAGTGGATAGAGCACCGACCCTGGAGTCAGGAGTACCTGAGTTCAAATCCAGCCTCAGACACTTAACAATTACTAGCTGTGTGACCCTCGGCAAGTCACTTAACCCCAATTGCCTCACTAAAAAAAAAAAAAAACAAATAGTAAATTCTAACTTTGCCCAGGTATTTATAGAACCATTATGATGAGGTGCTGCTTTAATCAGAAGGACCTATTTCATATCAAATGTTGGTAATTGGATGGTCTAGCATCCTACCAACTAGAGCTCTGTAGAACAACTTCAGTTTCTGTTTTTAATCATATTTTAATTCTCTGAAAATTGGTAATCCCTACATATAATTCATCTCCATTACATAGAATACCCTTTTCCCCAACCATTGCCAAATGTTTACTATAATAATACTAATTATACTTGTATAATCACTATCATTTACTTTTTTACTTTTCAAAGTACCTTCATATACATTATCTAAAGGATCTTTTAAGCAAATATATTTGTCATTTTCCTCATGCCCCTGAAAGTGAGTTTTTGTGTCTAGTTATAAATGTTCCTTGGTCCACAGTTGTTGCTTCACTTCTTTAAACAAAGAATAAAATTATATTTTGTTAAGCTTTGGTTTTAATTATAGCTATCAAGTGCTCTTCAGATATTTTCATTTTAAATTAAAGTACATGATAGTTGTTCTTTTATTACAGTGGTCACTGCCTGTAACATGTCTGGTGCAGCTATGTATGAACTGGTAAGAGTGGGCCATAGTGAACTGGTGGGAGAGATTATTCGGTTGGAAGGTGAGATGGCCACTATCCAGGTGTATGAAGAAACCTGTATCCTTCTTGTTAACAGAAAAAATGTTATGGCAAAGGCAGAAGCAGCAAATGTGGTTTTTAGATTTTAATTTACAAAATCAGAAGCATTATTTAAAAATCATACACATACACACACATAAGACCCTCCTCTGACGTGTAGCAAAATGGAGAACAGCTACTAGAAAAGAGTAAAGCTACTAGAAATTAGGAACTTATTATCTTCAGAAAGATTTGTAAGAAACTGCCTATTTCTTAAAATGAAAAAATGTTGTTTTAAGTTGTGTACTAAGCATAGATGTAGTATGGTGACATTGTTAAATAAAACCGTCAAATAGCCATGTAAATGAATGGCAGCAATATGTAGTAATATTTGTTTCTTTGGGAGAATTCTTGTGATTTCATTGTCATTAATTTAGTAGCTGAAACATTGCATGACAACTGTAGCTTAGGGGAATATTTACTGTAACCTTTTGAGAACCAAAATTTTTGCTTTTAAATATAATATGTTTGCCATTTTTAAACTTAAAAAAAGGAAAAAATAAAGGCTTGATAAATTATTTCAGATTCCTATATTTAACTGTATAGAAGACTTCAAATTTTTTCATTATTCTTTTATAAGGCTACATGGACTTGTACAATATTTGTTTAGCAATGCTTTTATATAGTGCTAAATTGCATATCAAGATATATGTTGACCTAATTGAAGGATCGTGTCAAATTCTTCATCATATTTCTCAATTTCTTCATCTTCTGCAAGGATGTTGGTATATAAATGGTGGTTTGTTTGCTTATGTGCCTCATGAGCACTTTAGGTCAGATTCACCATAAAATTATGTTTCTTGTTGCTTTAATCATCACTAACTAAAATTTCACCTGGAGCATACTCTGTTGCAGAGAGCATAGCATAGAAGATAATGGAGCAAAGAGCAGTTTGGAGGGCAGCACTACAGAGGCTTGTGGGAAGCAGTGACAGCATAAAAAGTCTATTGGGAGGGGAGCAGTCTTGTGGAAATAGGGTTCATCACACAGGACAGTACCCCATCAGCATGTGTAGCTTCTTCTCCAGAATCCTTCAAGACAATTGTTCCCACACTTCCAAAGGACCATGCAGCAAGTTGTCAGAACAGCATTCATAGCAACTTTGGGGAAGAAGGTCCTCCCAATTTTAGCCCCCTTTGGAAAAGCCTCCTTCATCCTATACTACTTCCTGCTGTACCTTGTTCATGTGAAAATTTGGCTCAACTTCTTTGCATCTTTTGACTCCATAATGAGATTAGATGTATCCATTTCCTCACTACCCACTGATTCCATGGCCCCTTACAGTCTGGCTTCTAGCCATACAACTTTGTAGAAACTATTCTCCTCAAGTTTTCCAATGATCCATTTAATTGCTAAATATGGTGGGCTTATAAGAAATTTATTAGCAGCCACAACATTTCCTATCTTTAAAAATGATTCCTGGGGTAGCTAGGTGGTGCAGTGGATAGAGCACCGGCCCTGTATTTAGGAGGACCTGAGTTCAAATGCAGCCTCAGACACGTGACACTTACTAGCTGTGTGACCCCAGGCAAGTCACTTAACCCAAATTGCCTCACCAAAAAAAAAAAATAAAAAATAAAAAAGGATTCCCTCTACTGGCTGTGTGACCCTGGGCAAGTCACTTAACCCCAATTGCCTCACCAAACAAAACAAAAAAAAAAGATTCCTTCAAGGTCCAGCTTGTGTGCTACCTCCCATAGGAAGCCTCTTGTGAACCCCTTTATCTTTGCTCCCTTACTCTTTAGATGATCATGTATATGTTTATCTGTTTACATGTTGTATCTCTGTAGTTAGAAGTTCCTTGAGAACAAGGCCTACTTTTTGTTTGTTTGTTTGTTTTATCTGTATAGCCCTAGTGCATAGCACTAGGCTTCTAGTAGACATTTAATAAATGTTTAGGAATTTTAGGAAACTATAGCTCAAAGTATGTTGATTAAGAAAATGTACCAGGGGCAGCTAGGTGGCGCAGTGGATAGAGCACCGGCCTTGGAGTCAGGAGTACCTGAGTTCAAATCCGGCCTCAGACACTTAACACTTAATAGCTGTGTGACCCTGGGCAAGTCACTTAACCCCAATTGCCTCACTAAAAAAAAAAAAAAGAAAAGAAAATGTACCATAGGAAAAAGCTATGAAACTAGGAGTTGTAAAGTATGTGAATTTTGTTATCAGTTTTCAGTCAGTTTCTGAATTTTCATCTCTTTCCTCATATAAATCACTTCCCAGTTCATAAGATTCTTAAGTATAACTTTAGTTTGTGAATTTTGAACTTCATACTAAGAAGTGGACTTGACTTTAGACACTAAAACTAAATTTTCAAGTCTCTGTCCATCATTCATAGATTTATTTCTGCAGTAATATGGTATTTAAGCATTTCATAATATGTATAGACACAATGTGTACACACATGAACATGTATTGTGACTGTAGTGGCTTTCTTTCTGTTAAAATTTTCATATCAAGTTTTTCCTTAGCTTAGTGTTTCCAGCTGGTGTATCTGTTGGTGATCCAGTACTCCGGACTGGCAAACCCCTCTCTGTGGAGCTAGGTCCTGGCATAATGGGAGCCATTTTTGATGGCATTCAGAGACCTTTGTCGGACATCAGCCATCAGACTCAAAGCATTTACATTCCCAGAGGAGTCAACGTATCTGCTCTTAGCAGAGATATCAAATGGGAATTTACGCCTTATAAAAACCTTCGGGTATGTTGTGGCTCAATGACCAAGATCTTATAATGTTTCTGCAAAGAAGATCATAGGTTTAGAACTAGAAGGGGGAAGAGGTTGGAATGAAGGAAATAACACAAGGAGATTATGTTTGATTACAGTGCAATCCCAAATAGATCACAAAACATATTTGAATTTTTCCATGTTTTTTAGAGCAACCATATTTGCTGAAATGGTAGCAGTAATGTACTTAGAAATCGGGCAGAAGTCCAAGATTATTCCAGTGGAAGTGAACCAATTGGCATTTGTTTTAAAATTAACAAAATAACTATGTGTTCTCTAGGTTGGCAGTCATATCACTGGTGGCGATATTTATGGATTAGTAAATGAGAACTCCCTCATCAAACACAAACTTATGCTGCCACCCCGTAACCGAGGTACAGTGACGTACATTGCCCCACCTGGCAACTATGATACCTCAGTAAGTATCTTTCAGATGTTTTGGACAATGTAATTCTTATCCCTATGTTGTGTTGTTTTTTCAGTTCCCTAAGTAACATTTAACTTCAACTAATACTCACTTTAATTAAGTGAAACTTAACTTTGAGAAGAATTCTCGTAATTTTTATTTTAATTGGGGCTTTTTAACAGGGTTGGTCTTGGGAATAAGGACTACAAAGTATATTTTTATTTGACTTGACTAAGAGACAGGAGAAATATCTGGAGTTCATTTTTCCCTCTTAAATTCCGTCTTCTTGAAGCTCTACTCCTGTAGGAATCCAACAGACCTTGATCCCCCTTCTCTTCTGTTTATATTTATATACTTAACTAAATGAATGGTATATAAGAGGGATTAAACTTTTTTAGAAATTTATAGTTTAATATTATTCAAATTGATTATGGCTTTCTTATTGAAGTATATCAGATACTTAGATTAAATATTATAATTTATCATTTTGTTATAGTTTGAATAAGAAACATTCAATTTGATAGCAAATTTTGGTGTCCTCTTATAGGATGTTGTCTTGGAACTTGAATTTGAGGGAGTAAAAGAGAAGTTCACCATGGTCCAAGTGTGGCCTGTCCGTCAAGTCCGTCCTGTCACTGAGAAGCTGCCTGCCAATCACCCTCTGTTAACTGGCCAGCGAGTACTTGATGCCCTTTTCCCGTAAGCACACTCTGTGTTTGCTAGTGCTGAGCTGTCCTAGTTGGGACTGTTTCTGCTAATCTTGCCATGGGTTATCCACATGCCATTATGAACAAGAGCAGACTCTTGGGTAGCAGTTTTTAAGTTTTCTAAATATGGTACATGTATTTTCATGTGGTCCTCACATGTACCTGGGAAGGTAGATCATGGTGATAGTGATGGTGATGGTGATGATGCCCCTTTTATAGATTGGGAAACTGAGACTGAGAAAGGTAAAAAATGCTTTGTTCTTGGCCTTAAAGCTAGTAATGTCACAAGTGGGATTCAAACCCAAGTCACATTTCCATGTAGTAGAACTTTTTCTACCAGGCCCCATATTCAAATAAATTCTATTTTTTTAGATTCCAGAGTATTTTGTAAAATTTCCTGGGGAAAAAATCATTATCTATAAAAAGCACTGCAGTCCTCTTTTTAAAGTTCCTGCGACCTATATAATAAAAGTGATTTCTTCTATAAATATAACTTTAAAAAACACACACAGCAAAAAAGGAAAAAATTTTCTCCATTATCTAGGTACTTTTATTTTCTTAGAAATAGAAGTGCTATATTGCAGTACATGGTTTTCTTCCTTCACTAGAAAATGAATAATCTAGAAAACATTTTCTTTGTCCAGATGTGTACAAGGAGGAACTACCGCTATCCCTGGTGCTTTTGGCTGTGGAAAAACTGTGATATCACAGTCTTTATCCAAGTATTCAAACAGTGATGTGATCATCTATGTGGGTTGTGGAGAAAGAGGAAATGAAATGTCTGAAGTACTCAGAGACTTCCCAGAGGTTAGTATCCACAAGGCAGAGCATCACACAATGTTTGGGAGAAACCCCAATAATGGGTGGAGTGGTCATTGTAATTAATGGAACACTGTAGCAGCTGAGACCCCCAATGACTAGAAAAGACCTCTTAGCTTTCAGCAAAGTGAAAAACTTCCACTTAGGAAATAAGTTCAAGGGAAAGAATGGGTTTTTTGTTTTGTTTTGTTTTTTCAAATTATTTACAGCAAAAAAACACTGGAATTTGTGATGATTTTCAGTTCCTAGAAAAAAAGATAAAGGAAGACAAGTACACATTTTTTACTTGTAAACTTTATATTGAGTGTTCTTTAATATATGAAACCTAGTAGATGTATTTTCAGGTAAATAATACTGGGGTTTTTTTTAATTAAGTGAGGAAGGCAATTGCATTTTCACAGCACTCGTGCAAGTAGGCTATTAATATGGCCATGCTGTGATGAGGTGGGTATAGGATGTTTATAAGGGTGAATATATGGTGTGTAATCTCCAATTCAATTGAATAAACATTTAGTAAGTACATACTGTATGCCAGGCATTGTGCTAAATGCTGGGGATAAAAATAAGAAAGAAAAAGCAACATAGTCTCTGCCCTTGAAGAGTTTACAGTAGAATGGGAGAAGCAAAACACACAAGGAAGCTAAGAAGGAGGAATGGGGGAAGGGATTTTCAGTGGACTCAGACCAAGCAGAGGTGCTGATGGGAAATGGAGAGTTACTGTGAAAGTTCTGAGCCCTCTGTAAAGGAAGGTTTGGGGAGGAGTTTATTAAAACTGAAGCCGAGGTGAGTGAAAGAGCTAAAGTGTTAAGTCTCCACAAGTCATTATGAGATTTAAGGAAGCAAAAATACCCCCAAAGAGTTATTTCTGTTGGAACAGAAGAGTGTTTAGGAGCCACCGGTATTCTTCATCCTGGTACTGAGATGATACTGTCAGTACTAGGTCCTTTTAGATTTCCAAGGGTTAAAGTACCTTGTGCTACATTGATGGCAGTCCTGCCTTATACCCAACACCATTCTTGACATGCTGGTGTGCTGCCCAGTGATATCCTACAAGGTCAATAAACCACTGCCTGCTGTCATTATTGGACAATTTGAAAGGTACATTAGCTTCCTGGTGACAAGAATACAGCTCATAGTACAGCATGTGGTGCCCCAGTATGGTATTTAATAGATGATACTTTGTTGTGAAAAATAACAAGTTTAGAGCAGCAGGAAAGAAACTTTGAAATCACAGTTTAGCCTCCAACTTTGATAGAAGAGGAAGCAGGGGCCTAGAGAGAGAGAGTGACTTGCCCATGGTCACCCAGGTAGGAGCAGAGTAGAGAACAAGATCCAGAGCTATAAAGGGACATTAACATTAGTGATTACAATATCTGGTCCAGCCCTCTCATTTTACAGAGATTGGGGGATCAGGGCTCAGAAAATTATAAGCGACTTTGCTCCAAATTCATCCATTGGGAGAGCTGGGATTCAAAATCAAGTCCTCACAATGAATGAATGAATGTATGAAATTTTCTGAAATAAAATCTGTTTCAATGAGTGACTCAATCTGACTTAGAAATTAGGAGAACTCTAAACAGATTCTCTCTTTGTAGTTAACAATGGAAGTTGATGGGAAGGTGGAGTCTATAATGAAGAGAACAGCTTTGGTGGCTAACACCTCCAACATGCCTGTCGCTGCTAGAGAAGCTTCTATTTACACTGGTGAGTCCAATAATATATTCTTCATCTGTTCTCAAAAGATGTAGTGCTCAATCTTTTTCTTTCTTTTTTTTTTTTTTTAGTGCTCAGTCTTAACCTTGCTTCTCTTTTTGATTTTTTTACATCCCTCTATATCTAAACTATTAGCATGTGTTGTTGGGTTGGTTTTTTTGTTTTGTTTGTTTTGTTTTAGTGAGGCAATTGGGGTTAAGTGACTTGGCCAGGGTCACACAGCTAATAAGTGTTAAGTGTCTGAGGCCAGATTTGAACCCAGGTACTCCTGATTCCAGGGTCGGTGCTCTATCTACTGTGCCACCTAGCTGCCCCTTGTTTTTTTTTTAATCTAAGAAATTTAGCCTTTCACATTTTCACCTGTACCTGGTTCTGCTTACTAACATTTTTGGCTTATGGGCATATACATGTTACACACAGTGTTGGTGACATGTCATCAAAGTCAAATGTAATGGTTCTCAGCAAGTTGATAATTACTTTTTGGGGGGAAGGGGACTGTATCATTCAATAAAAGCAGGATTTCTTAAGTTAATATACTTAAGGCAAGTTTTTGGACAATACATTTAGTAACCAAAAAGCATATTTGCTATTCTAGAAAGCTATCAAAATATCCAAATAATATTAATGTAGTGAACATTTAGAAGATATATAAATAACAGACTAGCACTTTTTCTTTTTGAGTGTTATGTTGAAACCTCCCACAAAATATTTGTGGTTGTGTTTTTTGTTTTGTTTTGTTTTTCCTGAAAGTATCCAATTTGGTATACATTCTATTAGAAAGAATGTTAATGTATTTTTAATTTTTTAACTGGAATCTTTTTTGGTACTTGTTCTAATAGCCTTTGTGAAAACATCAGAATTGTATTTTTACTTTTATATAAGTTTTTCTAGACTAATAAATATAATTTAGTATTTTGGAAAAATTTTTATTAACATTTGTCAGCTGTGATACCCAGTTTTAGATATTGAAATAATTTCTGATAAATAAGTAATTCATTATTTTATTGCATATCCTTTCTGTTTAATTTGGAAGTGAAACAAAATAAAATTTGATGAGCTTTGGTTACCTCGTATTAAAAAAAAATCTTTGAAATTTAGCTACCTTATATATTAACTTTCTTAAAATTTTATACTATGGTATAGGAGAAAATATGAACATATGGCCTACTGACTAGTTTTTATAGAAACTTTGCTGTTTATTTAGCACATAGTATTGAACATTTTGAGTGGTCCTGCCCTAACTTCCTTAGAGGACCCTTGGTGATTTAACACGGTGCCAGCAGGTGACTTTTCCAAAATATATATTTCCTTGTTACTAGGTACCTATATTTTACCATTTTTAAAATAAGTCATTTGGTTTTGTTTTTGTTTTTAGTGAGGCAATTGGGGTTAAGTGACTTGCCCAGGGTCACACAACTAGTAAGGGTTAAGTGTCTGAGACCAGATTTGAACTCAGGTCCTCCTGACTCCAGAGCCAGTGCTCTATCCACTGCACCACCTAGCTGCCCCCAAAATAAGTCATTTGAAAGCATGCAAAAAAGATGTTTTTTTCTTTAAGCTGAATAAGCTATAGGGTATAATGGAGAGATTGGCTAAGTTCAAAGTCAGATGAGTTTAGTATTTTTCAGTTACATGTAGAGATAGTTTTCAACATTTGTTTTTATAAGATTTCCAATTTCAAATTTTTCTCCCTCCCTCCCCCCTTCCCCAAGACAGCAGGTAATCTGATATAGGTTATATATATACAATAACATTAAACATATTTCTGCATTAGTCATGTTATAGGAGAAGAATCAGAGCAAAAAGGAAAAACAACAGCACCAAAAACAAAAGAAATAATATGGTTCGATCAGCATTCATATTCCACAGTTATTTTTTTTTGTCTAGATTTTTTCTGGATATTTTAATATAAACTTATCTCCAATAAGATACTGCTGTCAGGAAAGAAGAAAGGATTTTTCCATCATGAGTCCTTTGGAACTTTCTTATACCATTTTATTGGTGAGAAGAATCTAGTCTATCACAGTTGATCAACACATAATGTTGATGATACTGTGTTTAATGTTCTTCTGGTTCTGCTCATCTCACTCATCATCAGTTCATGCAAGTCCTTCCAGGTTTCTCTGAACTCTTCCTGCTCATCGTTTCTTACAGCACAATATAATTCCATTACATTCATATACCATAACTTGTTCAGCCATTCCCCACTTGATGGGCAACCCCTCAATTTCCAATTCCTTTATTTTGCAGGTTTTTAAGGGGGAAATCACTTTATCAGCTCCAAAGCATGCTATAAATGTGAGCTATTATTGCTCAGAATTATACTTCATTTTTCCACCTTCTGTTTCAACATAGGAATTCCTGAAGGCTTTAATTTTTTTAAAAAATGTTTATAAGGAAATATAAAATGCAAGAATTAAACTACTGAGCAAGATTTAAATTGTTATACAGTACAACCTATATAAATATATAAATTAGGACCAAGCACAATCTGGGCATTAAAAAATGTGGTTACCCTTGACACTTACTAGCTGTGTGACCCTGGGCAAGTCACCTAACCCCCATTGCCCTGCAAAAACAAACAAACAAACAAAAAAATGTGGTTACCCAAGGACAACCTCCCACACAATACAAAATTTTAGTGTGTAAACTGACACACTGAGACCTTTCCCCTGGAAAGGTAGTCTCTCAGATGATATGAAGGAATAGTGGATTTAAATTATATTCAATTTAAATTATCATTTAATATAAACTTATCTCCTATAAGATACTGCTGGCAGGAAAGAAGAAAGGATTTATATAGCATCTGCTATGTGCCAGGCACAAAGTGTTTTATAAATATTATCTTGTTTAATCCTCATAACAACCCTGACAGGTAGGTGCTATTACTATCCCCATTTTATAGTTGAGGAAACTGAGGTAGACAGAGGTTAAGTGACTTGTCCAAGGTCACTCAGGTTGTAAGCGTCTCAAGTTGGATTTGAACTCAGGTCTTCATGACTGTAGGCCCAGTCACTTACCTGTCTCTGGAAGTATTACATTTATTAGCATACTCATTGTGGTAACAGAAGGATCATTGGATTATTTTTCAAGGACCTGGCTCTGAAAATCACTATCTGTGTGGCCCCAACTGGAGGGGTCCCTCATATATGAAGTATGGATTCTCTTTGCTCTGGTTAGGATACAGGATGGTTTTGAAGGTCCAATGAGATAATATCTGTGAAAACACTCCCATCTGTTTTAAAAGCTATACAGTTATAAGATGATCTTTTTAATGATCTCTGTTTCACAGATGGGAAAACTAAAACTCAGAAAAGTTGATTTGCCCAGGGTCATGCAGATAATATGTGACAAAGCCAGCATCTGTTGACTCTTAGCTCACTTCTCTTTCCATTAGTTTGTAATCTCATCCAAGCATTTGAGTATATGTAAAAAGAGCAATTATGACATAGTAGAATTACTTCAATGAATGAGGCTGTGTGATTTTTAACAGTTAATGTGTTTCTCATCAAGAGGGGGAAAAAGGTTGGCAATTAGGCAGTCTTTTGAGCTTCATGGTGCAGGGAGTAGAGCAATAGGCCTCTAGTCAGGAAGACCTAAATTCAAATGTGGCGTCAGACACTTACTAGCTGTATGACCTTGGGCAACTCACTTAACCTCTGTCTACCTCAGTTTCCTCAACTGTCAATAAGGGTAATAATAGCACCTCCCTCACAAGGTTGTTGTGGTGATCAAACAAGATAATATTTGTTAGCAACAATAGTGCCTGACACATCATAGATACTTAAGAAATGCTTGTTTCCTTCCTTCCTAAATAAAAATCATTTCAGGCTCTCATTGAGTTACTATAAAGAATGTTCTGTATTTGTTGCTTTAAAAAATTGGTGCTCTTCTGAATTAAAAGGACTTTGGTGGCACTTGATTAGCTTTATAACTTTTCCCCCTTCATTCCTCAAATCCAGGAATTACTCTGTCTGAATATTTCCGTGACATGGGCTACAATGTCAGTATGATGGCTGATTCTACATCTCGATGGGCAGAAGCCCTTAGAGAAATTTCCGGTCGCTTAGCTGAAATGCCTGCTGGTGAGTCGTCCTCATATCACTCTTTAATCTAATCCAAGTATTTTAGTTTGTGTGTTTCCATTTTTAAGAAAACTGACCCTCTTTCCTGATTTTTGCAGACAGTGGTTATCCTGCATATCTTGGTGCCCGTTTGGCCTCTTTTTATGAGCGAGCTGGCCGAGTAAAATGTCTTGGAAACCCAGAAAGAGAAGGCAGCGTCAGCATTGTAGGAGCGTAAGTGTACAAAATCTGTGTTTCAGATGAAAGGACTTTTTTTGTTTTTTAAATAATCGTTACATTAAAATGCCATGATGTTTGTTACTAACTTGTGACTTTTGGAACTGTTATGTGAATGAACATGTACATATCATACCACTAATTGCTGAGAGAAAAATATACTAAATTTGTCAGATCTTGGTTTTGTTTAAAATAGTCAGTCTTGTCCCATTCAATGTTTGTTTCATTTTGTTTTGACCTGGTGATATATGTTTTCCTGGATACCCATAGGGAAATAAACACGAAATGTGATTATTTTTATCTTTTCAATTTGACTTTGGGGGGGGGGGTGAGGCAATTGGGGTTAAGTGACTTGCCCAGGGTCACACAGCTAGTAAGTGTCAAGGGTCTGAGGCCAGATTTGAACTCAGGTCCTCCTGAATCCAGGACCGGCGTTCTGTCCACTGCACCACCCAGCTGCCCCTATTGTTATCTTTACAAACGATATATTGGATTCACCAACCTTTGACCTATATCTTTGTCTTACTTAGGTAATTTTTTCTCTTCAAAAAATACACATGTGTACGGGGCAGCTGGGTGGTGCAGTGGATAGAGCACCAGCCCTGGACTCAGGAGGACCTGAGTTCAAACCTGGTCTCAGACACTTAACACTTATGAGCTGTGTGACCCTGGGCAAATCACTTAATCCCAATTGCCTCACAAAAAAACAACAACAACAAAAATACACGTGTGTGTGTGTCTGTGTGTCTGTGTGTGTGTGTGTGTGCATACATACATTTGTATGTAAATATGTGTATATGTATGCATGTATACATACTTATGTATCTCAGTAAAAATAGAACATGCAATCATATATAGAACCAATTTACCATTTACCAAAGGGAAGTGTGTGTGTGTGTGTGTGTGTGTGTGTGTGTGTGTGTGTGTGTGTGTGTGTGTGTGTGTGTGTAGTCTTATCAAAATAATTACCATGAAATCTTAATTGCTCTATACATGATATTTTATCATATTTTCTAACATTTACTTTTATATGGTTGTAGTCTGTTGTTTTCTTTCTATTACTCAACCTGTCTTTCTGTATGTCTTTATTAGTCTTCATAGTTGTCATTTTAATGGTACAATAGTATTCCCCTACTTTGATACGGGCATATTACTCTTTAATCTAATCAAGTATTTTAGTTCGTGTGTTTCCATTTTTAAGAAAACTGACCCTCTTCCCTGATTTTTGCAGACAGTGGTTATCCTGCATATCTTGGTATCCTTTCCCCAATCATTGGACGTATGAACAGTTACTACTTTTTCCAGAAATAAAACTATTATGAATATTTTGATAATGTAATTTGTTTTTCCTTTTAATGACATCCTTAAGATAGAATCCTAGTAGTCATTTCTCACAGTGTTTCCATGTTGCTGCCTCCAAGTATGTGTGAATCCTTCCTCATGGGTGTTTGTAATAACTCTTATTCTCTTTGGTTTTTCTCCTTAGTGTTTCTCCCCCTGGTGGTGATTTCTCTGATCCTGTCACATCTGCCACTCTTGGTATTGTCCAGGTAAGCTCTTTTTTGATAGAATCAACACTTGAACAATTTCTTTGAGCTCTTATTCAAATTCAGCTATAAAAGAAGGAATGTTAGTGAATAACCAGATTTACACTAAATGCTTTTCAGAAGCATTCCTTATATTGAACATCACTAATATTCAGGATTAAATTTGGACACACGAGAGGCAGTGTGTCGTATAATACATAGAGCCTTTCTGCATTTGGACCAATGGAGGGCCTCTTTTGTCCCTTATTCCATGAGTCTGTTGTGAAGAGTAGGCAAAAGTTAGGCAGGAACATTACTGTTCTCACATAAAATATTTGTTGTAAAATTTGTATCTGCTACCTAATGGTCTTTATATCTGTATTTTATGAATATATGTAAAATGTTTACAAACATTCTTCTTTGGAAAATTGACTCCTCTTGCAGGATGGGCTTTTATTTTTGCCTAAATATGATTGGACTGTATTGAATGTTTTCAGACAGAAAAGTGATGGTGTTATACAAATGTAATCATACTGTATGATTTGCAATTCATGATGGAACCTTTAATCTAGGGTGGGATTTAATATATATGAATAAGTTGATTTTGATATCTTTTTTTAAATGGTTTAAACACAGTTTGTTCTTTTGGACAGGTGTTCTGGGGCTTAGATAAGAAACTAGCTCAGCGTAAGCACTTCCCTTCAGTAAACTGGCTGATCAGCTACAGCAAGTATATGCGTGCCTTGGATGAGTACTATGACAAGCATTTTACAGAGTTTGTTCCTCTGAGGACCAAGGCTAAGGAGATCCTGCAGGAAGAAGAGGATCTGGCAGAGATCGTACAGCTTGTGGGCAAGGTGTGTTGTTTACATCTACGTTTAGAAAGTGGGCGAGATTTTTGGCAGTGATGTTGGGATAGGTGGGACTTTATATATGTGAGCTCATTCATCATTCACCTGCTATAGATTTCCATATACCAGTTCACTTATTAATTCAGCATATAATTATTGAATTCTGACTGTTCTTCAAAGTGGGATGACTAGGTGTGAAACAAATACAAGTAGCACCTGTTCTTTACAGTCTAGTCATTAATGTCATGTTGACATGATATGTGTTTTTTTCTGCTTGTGGGGAAGGAGAAGTGAAAGGGAGAGGTGCCAGCAAGAAGACTGCCCAAAAGAAAAGAAGGTCATTGAATCCTTTTTTTTTTTTTAAGTACACAAAAGAAAACCAAAGGAAGACCAGAGCAGACAAAGCAGAGCAGCTTTGAAAATTATATGTTGGATTTATTTGAATGGAAAAGCCAGCTGTACACAATAGAAATTATGATTTCATGTACAGTCTTCTGTTTTGTATATGGAAATGCTTGTTTTATTTGGTTTTTGTTCAGAATAAAAATAAACCAAAACTGTTCTTAGAAAATTATGTACCTGCTATATTAGTAAATTTTTATTGAAAAAATAAAGTGAGGTTGATAGGAAAATTCAAGTGGTCTGTCATAAATATATAGAAACAGCAACAGACAAGAGCTTTCAAGAGAGTTCTTTGGAATAAGCAATTAAGAGAAGTACTTCATTTATTAATCTTCAGTAGGCTAACATGTTAGCTTTTAAGAATAATGAAATACTGTATATGAAATATTTCATTAGAAAATTGAAGAATTCCCTTCCACTAGGACTTTGTTTTCTGTGTAATATTGCCTATGTTTAAAGTAGATCGGCACTTTTTTTTTTTTTGGTGAGGTAATTGGGATTAAGTGACTTGCCCAGGGTCACATAGCTAGTAAATGTTAGGTGTCCGAGGCCAGATTTGAATTCAGGTCCTCCTGACTCCAGGGCCAGTGCTCTATCCACTGCACCACCTAGCTGCCCCCCCCCTTTTTTTTAATCTTCATTGGAATCTACTATTGTTGTTATCACTACTTTCAGACAAACCATAATTTGGAACTCTTATTTGCATAAATCTATGATAGATCAAAAATTTCAGGTTCAAACAGTGCGTTTACTCAATAAATAAGAATGCCAAGATGAGAGAAGCATATAGCAGTACTAAAGGGTCTTTTGAACACAATCTCAAAGCATTCATTGAGTGCTTAACTATACATGTTATCGTATTAACAGCTGTGAAGACCCAGCTAAAATGATATATTTATTCACAGTTCTATAATTTAAAATTTTGTCAATCTTGTATTTTATAGGCTTCTTTAGCAGAAACAGATAAAATTACCCTGGAGGTAGCAAAACTTATCAAAGATGACTTCCTGCAGCAAAATGGATATACTCCTTATGACAGGTAAGCCATGGTGGTTTTTATTCATTTGTTGTTGTTTTAGTACAGTAAGAGCCTTTCTGTTCATCAGTTAATGAGCGACCAGTGGTAATAAATGTCATCATAGGAAGAGTTAGAAAGAATACCTTCCTCCTGTTTTAGCTAACATTTATCCAGCTATGACTCTCAGGACCCTAACTGCTCAGGGAATAGTCTTTGAAGAGATACTTCACTGTATCAGATAATTTTAGAATCATTTATTGTTACCTCCCCCAAAGACTTTTCTTTGCCATAGTTTACTACCTCCCTGCCTTTTTATAATTAAAGGTCTTTATTTTCACCTTCTCTACTTGTAGCTAGCTATCCTTTTTTTGTGGCTTATCTCTTCCCCAAAAGTCCTGTTTCTCATTCTTCTTCTTTACCAAATACATTCATGGACACACACACACACACACAAACTTACCTCTAGTTTTCATCTGTCATTATCTCTGCTGCATTTTTGGCTTACCATGACCTTTCTTTTCTTATTCTAAGAGCTAAAGTCCTTAAATTTGTCTTCCCTGATTCATTAGTTACAATCAAGTATAAAACTAAAGATAACTGAGCATAGCCATAGAAAAGTTCCTGGGCAAGGAAGGATTTTTATATATCATTTCAGCCACAGAAACATTAGAAAATCCATGTCACAGTGACCTCTATGTATGGTGTGCTTGAATATGTGACCCATAAATGTCAGAATAGGTTGATGATATGAATATGTAGTGCCTTCACCTATATAGATCACAGCCCATAGATGTGGCCTTCTTATCCTGTGTATTTTTTACTCCATAAAGTTTCTGTCAGCCATATATTTATATCACATTACAAGTTGCCTTTTTGAAGCAGCTTGTCCATACCAGGCTATAGGAAGTTCATATTATTTTTAAAAGCCTGGGCTGCTTGTTTGTTATTCATTAAGCCTTGTCCAGCCGTCTCAAGGGAGTCTTTATTATCATTTGAGTTACTTCTTAAACTGCAGAGCACCAGAACAAGCCTTCAGAGAGTAATTAAATTTTAGCAGTAATCTTCCATCTCTCCTTCTGTTTTACTCTGGCTGTGAAACATACATATGGTAATAGACAAAGGAAATTGATTCATCTGAGTTTTTTGCCATGAAAAAGTATTGGTCAAAAGTCCCTCCTTTTTTTTCTACTTCACCTCATTTTCCAACATCTTGATGTTTAAGAATGTACAGTGTTTACTATTCTGTAGATTTAAGTGATGAAACTACCTTTCTGATACCTTTTGGATTAAGTTTCATACTGAACTAACTTTAAGCCCAATATCTTGGGATTTTAATTTCTCAATCATGTTATTCCATTTGCCCTAGGTTCTGCCCATTCTACAAGACTGTAGGCATGCTCTCCAATATGATCGCGTTTTATGATATGGCACGCAGAGCTATTGAAACAACTGCCCAGAGTGATAATAAAATCACATGGTCCATTATCCGAGAACAGATGGGAGATATTCTCTATAAACTGTCCTCCATGAAATTCAAGGTATGTTATATGGCATTCTTAAGAGTTTTCCCAGTATCCTTTACTAGGAAATTTCTTTTTTTGAATTCTAAATACTGTGACTAAGACATGTGAATTATCCCATATCCATACAACCCAGGTTCTGGAAACGGTAGACCAGGTCTAAAAATTATGCAGCAGTTGAAATTCCAATTATCAAATTTAAAATATATGTTTGTACAAATTTAATAATGTGCTTCCCTTTTTGCCTTAATTACTAGGAAACTAAGAATAGATTTGAGAGGCAAGAAAAAGAGTAGGTTGACAAAGACTTGGATTCAAGTCCTATATCCTGTACATACTTAGTACTTTTGTGACCACAGGCACATTATGTCACTTATGCTCTCTGTGCCCCAGGCAACTCTCTAAAGCTGAAATACAGCTAAATTACTGATCTACCTTTGTAGAAAGGGGTTCCACACCCAGATCTCTCAGCACTGATGAAATCACAGGTCCAAATTAATCAACAACAAAAACCCCAGTAGAATTAGTTTTAAGTTTTATACTGAACTAACTTTAAGCCCAATATCTTGGGGTTTAAATTTCTTAACCATCTAATTCCATTTGCCCTAGGTTCTGCCAATTCTACAAGACTGTAGGCATGCTTTCCAATATGATATAACCCTATTAGATGGTGTCTACTCCATTTTCTGCTGTTACAATTGCTAAATTAAGGGCATTATCTTTGATTATATAAGATTCCTCTAAGCCTTGCATAAATAAATGAAAGAGATAACATGTAAAGTACTAGTAAGATTTCCTATATAAGATCTTTTAAAATTCTTTGGTCAGTTCATTGATCTTATGTACTTTATCTCCATAATTATTTCTAATAAGAATAACTCACATTTATATAGCACTTTAAAGTTTATCAGGTATTTGCCTTACTGAAGGGTGGGGGTGGGGGTGGGGAAGAGTATAGGAAACAGGATTTTACCTGTCTAATTGCTGGGGTAGATGCCTTGGTCACAGATAAAGTATAATTTCCCTGAGGACTGGAGCATAAGGGTAAAGGCTGGGAGGTTACGCTGCCACAGGAGGCCAGTAGCTGAAGTGGGTGGCATGTTGGGTATACTGGGTAATAATGGATAGGGATTTTTTGGAGTTGTATGTATTATAAACTATTCAACATTGATTTTTAAAGTTCATAATAAAATAGTTTATAATAAAAAATAATCATGAAATATAATGATATGTAGATTGTATTAAATATAGAAATAAAATATAATTCATAATTATTTCCATTGTAAATCACCTTAAGAAACCATAAGTGGCATGTTTGACGGTTGCATGTTTGAATGATAGTGGTTGACTAGCATCAGCTGTTCAGTGCTTGTTGTCTACAGAGTTGTACAAAAATAACAGTAATATAAAATAATATGTAATATATGTGTAAGAGATGCAAAATGCTATAGGAGTATCTTATCTCCTCCAGACCATAAACTCTTAGCGGATAAGTGCAATACCTTATTCATCTTGTGTCTCACTTAGTGACTCACTCATAGTAGGTGTTCAGGAAATCTTGGTTTAATGGAGAGAGAGAGGGGTGATACATGAGGCCTGAAGGGGGTGACCCCACCAACTGGAGGGAGGATAGGAAGCAGGGAGTGGAGATTAGATGGGTGTCATAGAAGACAGGATGTTGGAATTGGAGTTTGAGGGATGATGGATAGTCTAGTCATTCAATGGGGCAATGGTAAAGAGACAAAAAATTGCAAGATCTGTTTGGGGATACTCTGATTAGTCTGGTTTGGCCAGAGCATAGAGTATATAAAGGGAAATCTAGAAAGAAAGAGTGCTGTCAGAATATGGGGAACCTTGAATGCCAAGTTAAAGAGTTTAAATTTTAGTATATGACAGTAAACTACATTTTAAAATCCTTTTTTAACTCCTATTGTATGGTTCTAGATTACAGTCCTTGTTAGAGAGATTCTGTTTTACAGCCCCAGTGATAAATTGTCCCATCTTTAAATTCATTATCACTTTTTTGATGCATACACATTGGCACCCAGTATTCCCTCCTCCTGTAATTATTGATACTTTCCAGTAGTTTTGAGACTAAGACATCATACTTTTATGCATGTAATCAGAAGCCAAGACAAAAATAAAGGTGTTTTAAGTATCTCACAGTCAGCCAAAAAGGTCACCACAGATGATAATTATATGATTCTCTGACTTTATTCAAAGATTTAGTAAATACTTGTAACTTAAGAGATCTTCCAAGGTTGTTTAAATTCATGCTTGTTTTCAGGATCCAGTAAAAGATGGTGAAGCCAAGATCAAGGCTGACTATGCTCAACTTCTTGAAGATATGCAGAATGCATTCCGAAGTCTGGAAGACTAGAACTGTGATTTCTTTTCTTCTCCTCTCCCTCGACCAGCTCACGTGTTCTTATCTCTTTAAATTCTATATCCCTTCCCCTTTGCTTCCTCATTGTGCATCATTGAGACCAGTATGTGTGTGTGTGTGTGTGTGTGTGTGTGAGTGTGTGTGTGTGAGTGTGTGACTAATTATTCATTTTCTTGTTCATATTTGGTGGGTCTTACATAAAACAAACATTCCTTGGTTTCAGTGTTTGATGGGCCTCCCTGATTCTTTGTCTGAAGTGTCGTATATAATGACTGTGACTATCTCTGGTACAGAGTGGGAATGGCTACACTAACAGTAACTCAGATAGAGGATGACTTGATGACTCTCCCCCTTTCCCCAAGTTACAGACAGGAGTAACACAGGTACTTTTTTTTAAAGCATTTGTTTTGGCTTAAACAGCCTTGCCCCTGTGTCTTTTGACATGGAGTCAGTACATGGAATGATCCATTGTTCTCTATGGTGAGCGTATTTGAAGCTTAGCATTCTGCTAGCTGCTTACTATGCAGAAAATAAGTGGTTTCTTTTTTTAAGTAATGAGATTGATTAATATTGTTCCAATTATGGGTTGCTTCTACTAATAAAAAATCAGGAATATTTGTAGAAAATTGTGGAGAATTACTCTGTTTCTCCGATTGTGCCTGAAATAGTGAGTGCATTGAAAGGCAGTTATGGGGCTCAGCACAATATTTGAATCGGTACCAAAAAGGGGGATAGGGAGGAGCCAGGTTGCTAGCTGAACATGAACATCATACTTTGAAAGCATGCTCTGTTTCCATAAGTAAATATGTTGCATCAAGAATTGTTGTAGTGCACTGATGTTGGATTTATTTGAAAAGTGTGCTTCAAATGATCGGTAGGGACACGTACCACCTTGCTCTCTTTCTTTCCTTGACAACCATTTTAGACACCTAAGCTTTTCCAAATTTGGTAGAGTACATATGAGCTTCAAGATGCAGAGAATGGTGGCTCGGTGGCTACTTGGGACCGTTAAGGAAAAGTTTGACTATAAAAATGCTACCCTGGCCCCACGAATCACGTTTTCTTTGAAATGATTACCTGTCCACCACATTGTGTGCATGTTTAAAAAAAGTATCCTGTTGGCCAGTTTGTGAAAAATACCTGTTCAAGAGCATTTTCCTTCTTGTGGTTGGTGATGTTGGCTCTGGTTTTTCCCATTACTGGCACAAGAAATTCCCCAGATTGTCTGTTTGTATGTAGCCATCGCAACATGACTTCAAAGGTTCCCCTCCATTTTGTAGGGCTGATGGGAGTAGTAAATTCTTGTGTTTGTTACTAATCCCTAAAGGTATTGGTGACAGTGGTAACATTCCACTCTACAGAGAAACTAAGGGTCATCTGAAAAAGGAGGTGGCTTCATCCTGTCTCTTAATGTACATTTTTAAAACGTGCTTGTTGTAGGGTACACGAGGAAGGAAAACTACAGAGCTTCCCTGAGAGTGGCAGTTTCCCATTTAACTATCACTTGCCAAAAGTTCTGGTATCAGTGCTTCAGAATTAATAGATTTTAGAAGAAAAGGGGGAGAGTTCTTTGAAAGGAGCACTTTAGCTATGTCAAATAGTTCTAAAGAGCCCAGATAAAGTAACTTATTTATTTTATGCCACGATAGATTGTTTTATTTTCAGACAATATCTTTTTATTGGCCTATTAAGGGTAGGTGCAATCATTTGAAGTTATTTTTCTAGTTTTGTTTATCCATTATAGATTGCATATTCTTGTGGTGGCCTGTTGCTCAAGAAAGCTGTTCTTCCCAATGAAACTTTTTTGAAACCTTTTCAACATACTGCCAGATAAGAGAAATTATGCCTTGGATTATTGTTGGCCTGTAGACCTCAGGGTGCTGTTTAATCAGTATGCTTGCAATGTGGCCCCCTACCCATTGGCCCTAAGACCAACAGAAATTTTAAAAGATTTTCCACACATCAAAAATTCTTCCTTATTCTACCATAAACCAATAGGCAAACTGAGATTGTGCCAGTGAAGAGTGACCAAGATTTTACTGTTACCTGAACGTCCAGTGTATGCATCTCCTTTTAAGAATGTTGATGTATGAGTTTGAGTTGTCATCGAAACCATTTTCCTTCATCTCTGGTGCCCCTTCACCACTGTACCATGTGTCGTAGAATTTCAGATTAGGGGACTGATCTTATTTCTTTAATGGGGGTGTGGTAAACTTAGAACAATCTTTTAAAAAAAGATGATGCAGTTCTATATTTATTGTGCTGTACCTGGCCCAGGTGGAGCCAGTTCAACCAGTTTAATTTGTATTTTTTCCAGTGTTAAATCTCACATTGTGCCCATTAAAAAATTTCCCCCCCCTCAGGAATGAGGCAAAAATATTGCCTGTTTTCTCCTTGAGATTTCACTTTATGTTACGAGTTGTGTACAATTGTTCATCTATGAGAGAATAAAAAGTGGATTTAAAGTAATCCTGGGTTTTCCTCCTTTTGTGGCCAAATCTACTAAAATAATATTATACAAAATGTTTAGATGTGTGGTCAATTTCTAATACTTTGGGAATTAGCTTATGGGTGAAGTCTTTTAATCTTTTGTGGTAAGGAAATGAGAACACAACTTGCTACTTTTGGCTAACTATTTGAATAATGATCCATAGAGTCCCCAGATAGCTCCTTCCCTTCCTTCTCCACCCCCCACCCCCCGTTTTTTTGTGGGGGTTTTTTGTTCCTTTGGGTGTTTTGTTTTTGTCGGGGTTTTTTGGTTTTGGGGGGGATTTGTGGGACAGTGGGGGTTAAGTGACTTGCCCAGGGTCACACAGCTAGTAAGTGTCAAGTGTCTGAGACCAGATTTGAATTCAGGTCCTCCTGAATCCAAGGCTGGTGCTTTATCCACTGTACAACCTAGCTAGCTGCCCCTTGTTCCTTTGGTTTTAAAGACTAGCACCCACTTAACCCCCATTGCCCTGAAAAAAAAAAAGAATAGCACCTAGACCCTCCCAAGTCTTAGCATTTGCTATTCTCAATGTTCTGTCTTAATGAGGAACATCTAAACAATCTCTAAAACTACACTTAAATTCAAGAGGAGGTCTATGAGACAAGGAAAAAGTAAAGCCTTATAAATTAGTTTACTTGTAAATAATTTAACTTACTTATAAGTAGTAAGGAAGCATTGCAAATTACATGAATGTTTTTTAAAACAGTATTTTGTTAATATCCTTCCAATTACCAAACACTTCTTGGAAGAAGAGCCCAAATATGTCTAGAGAATAAACATTAAATAAAAATAACACAGGAAGGAATAGTCTCTATAAAAGACCTTGAACTTGGTCTCTTAGCGCTTTTAAAGTGACTTAAAGACATTAGGTAATGTATTGCCACAGTATGAGAGCAGCTTAATCTAAACCTGCCAAAAGGAAGCATCCAGTTCCCCAAAATAAAATTACAAAATAGCTTAGGGTATGAAGTGCTTCTGTGACTTAAAAACACAGAAAACTATTTCTGCAACAATTTCTGAGGAACTTGAAAAGTTACTAAATAACTGAAAAGCCATTTCTAACAAATGAAATATCAAATCAGAAGGATCAATAGTGAATCTCAAGAAAGGATAAACTTTTTTTTTTTTAACAAAGAAGTAAGTAAAAAGAAGCCAGCTGCTGTGGGATTTAATTTACTTGTTTTTTGTGGTTGGTTTTTTTTGGAGGGGCAATGAGGGTTAAGTGACTTGCCCAGGGTCACACAGCTAGTAAGTGTCAAGTGTCTGAGGCTGGATTTGAACTCAGGTACTCCTGAATCCAAGGCCAGTGCTTTATCCACTGCACCACCTAGCTGCCCCTGGTTTAATTTACTTGTAAGGGAAAGGACACCTCTAAAATCAGGCACCCTTAGAGCTAGGAGAGGTATTACAGATCACATAGCCCGGCACCTTCATTTTACAAACTCTACACCCAGAGGACCTAAAATGTTTAGTTGTTTACCTAAGACTTCAGAGTTAGAACTAGAAACTAGATCAAGGTAGATTTAGGCAGATAGCAGGCATTGTGGACAAAGTGCTGGACCTGAAGTCAAGGAGATCAGTTCAAATGTAGCTTCAGATGCTTTCTAGCTCTAGGACTCTGGGAAAGTCACTTTGACCTCTGTCTGCCTCGATTTCCTCATCTGTCAAATGAGAATAACATTACCCACCTCCCAGAGGATAAAATGAAATATTTATAAATCACTTTGCAAGCCCCATAGTGCTTTAATTATTAAGCCTCTTAATTCCAAGCCCAATAGTTCTTCAATTCTGTCTTTTTCTCCTTCCTTAGCTTAAAAAAAAAATTGGAAATCAAGAAAATTCCTTGTCTGATAAAAGTAGAAGGGATGCAAACCGGCAGTTTCCAAAGGAAATCCGCACTATGAACAGCTACGTGGGGAAAAAATTGTTCCAAGTCGTGAATTATTACAGAAATGCAAATTAAAGCAATTCTAAGGTTACCCTTTACATCCATCAGATTGAAAACAATGACAAAAAAAAGAAATTGACAATTTTTGGAGGGGATGTGGGAAAAGGGACACCACTACAAGGTTGGAGATCATAGAGGAAGAGGTTCCATATATACAAAGTAATTTATAATAGCAAAGAATTAGAAATTAAGGGGGTGCCCATCGATTGGAGAATGGCTTAATAAATTGTGGCATGAAGGTAATGGAGCACTTTTATAATTACTATAAGTATTAAAAGGTTTCAGAGAATACTTGTATGATGAACTACTGCAAAGTGTAGTAAGCAGAACTAGGAACAATTTCTACAACAGCTGCAACACCATTGTAAAATATTTGACTTAAGAACACTGATCAAAGTAATGACCAACCATGATTCCAGAGGATTGATGATGAAGTATGCTGCCCACTTCCTGAAATAGAAATCTATGCACTCTAAGTGCATCAGATGTATTTTTGGATGTGGCTAATGCAGGCATTTGTTTTGATTGTGCATTTTTGTTTTTCTTTTTTTCTTACTGGAAGGGGGATAGAAAACAAAATGTTCATTGAAAAAAAAGATAAATTTCAATTTTAAAAAATAAGATAAACTAAAAAAATTTTTTAAAGAAGAACTAAAACTGATGCTTATACTGGCTAAGTAAAAAAGCCCAGAGTGTCAAAGATTGTCCTGTGACAATCACAGAGAGGTCTCTCTCTTAGACATTGCGGGCAAGATTCTTGCCAGAGTCTTCTTTAATAGGCTGATCCTTCACCTGGAAGATGGTCCACTACCTGAGAGTTAGTATGGCCTCAGAAAGGACTGAGAAATAGTTGATATGGTGTCTGCTGCCCAACTACTTCAGGAGAAATGTTCACTGATCTGACCAAGGCCTTTGATACTGTCAGTCATAAGAACTTATGGAAAATTATGTCAAAATTTGGTTGCCTGGAGTTCATCAGTATTGCACATCAGTTTCATGATAGCATGCTTTGCCTAGGTTCTGGATAATGGACAATGTTTCAGTCACCACTGGAGCGAAGGAAAGCTGTGTGCTTGCTCCCATGCTTTTTAGCATGTTTTCAGCAATGTTGTCAGACACCTTCAATGAGGATGAACATGGCTTCAAGGTCAGCTTCTGCTCTGATGGCGAATTATTGAACTTGAAAAGGCTACAAGCCAAGACTAAAATGGAGAGAGAGTTGGTACATGACTTTTTGTTCACAGATAATTGTGCACTCCATGCAACTTCTGAAGCTGAGGTTCAACAGAACATGGATCGATTCTCTGCTGCTTGTGCTAATTTTGGCCTAATGATTAACACCAAGAAAGCACAGGTTTCCACCAGCCAGAACCACACCATTCATACATGGAACCATCAATTATATAGCAGATGAAGAAATTGTGAATACTGTGGATAAATTCACTTACCTTGGCAGTATATTTTCCAGGGTACATAGTACATAGTACGTAGATGAGGAAGTTGATGCATGCATTGCCAGAGCTAGTTCAGTGTTTAGGAAGCTCTGAGGGAAAGTGTGGAAAGAAGTATTAGGTGCAGCAAGGTGGCTCAGTGGATAGAACACCGGCCCTGGATTCAGGAGGACCTAAGTTCAAATCTGGCCTCAGACACTTAACACTTACTAGCTGTGTGACCCTGGGCAAGTCAACCCCAACTTCCTCACCCCAAAAAAAAAAAAAAGTATTAGACTGCTTACCAAACAAAGTCGACAGAGCTGTTGTGCTGATCTTATTGTTGTATGCCTGTGAATCCTGGACAGTCAGTCTACCAGCATTATGTCAGGAAACTGAATCGCTTCCTTTTGAATTGTTTTAGGAATATTCTGAAGATCACTGTGAGGAAATGGGGATTGGTCTCCTCTCAATCCAGACCTATTTGAGGAAAAAGGTCTGCTTCTCCTCCCCCCCACCCCACCTCTGGCAAAACAAAATCACATGATTCAGGGAAAACCTAAGCTGGTTGCAATTAGATATGCTCCTAAACTGTGTCCATATAAGGGAGGAATTGAAGAGTTGTCATGAACTGTATTTCCTCCCCTTTGACTGATTAGCTAGTTTGGGGCGCATAGATTGTAACCCTTGAGTAATCAGAATAATAGTGAAAAAGGAGAGGAGCCATTAAAAGGCCTTTAAGCCTCCATTTTGGTGTTCACTCCACAAAGTGTGGCCCATTCTTGTGAGAATGACAATAAATGAGCTTTTAACACATCACCAACGCTGAGTTCCAGAAGTTATTTGAAGTGATTTTTCTCACAATCACCCAGCAGGATAAGGTACTAGACCAAAAAAAAGGTACTAGACACTAAAGTCCCTTCTTCAGCTAACCTGACAAGCATTCAAACTTTATAGAGATCTCATGCAAGGCAGGCACTCACATGGTGATGAGAAAAAGCAATACAAGGACACTCTTGAGGTCTCTTTGAAGAACTTTGGGATCAGTTGTGTGACATGGGGGATGCTGGCAAAGGATCGCCCAGCATGGTTTGCCCACATCAAAGAAGGCACAGTGATCTATGAGCTAAGGAGAATTGCAGTAGGTCAAAGGAAACATGAGATGCACACATTTAGAGACATTTCTACTCCAAATGTTCATATGGACCATTTGTACCCAACCTGTGGTAGAATGTGTTAAGCTCATATTGGTCTGATTAGCCACAGTAGGACACACTGTACCTTAACTCCAGCATAATAATGTTATTTTGAACCTCTTTGAGAATGAAAGACAACAATCATTATTCCTTGGTGGCTTATAATGTCATTAACTTTCCCTTGCCCAATTCTAATTTTTAAGAAGTTAATTTCTTCCTTAAGTTTTTGGATCTCTTTTTTCACTTGGTTGACTTTTTTTTTTCATATTTTTTCTTGATTTTCTTAGATTGAGCTTTTTTTTCTGAATTTTTCCTCAATCTCTCTTATTTGACCTTTAAAGTCCTTTTTTTTTTTTTTTGGTTTGGTTTTGCGGGGCAGTGGGGGTTAAGTGACTTGCCCAAGGTCACACAGCTAGTAGGTGTCAAGTGTCTGAGGCCAGATTTGAACTCAGGTACTCCTGAATCCAGGGCCGGTGCTTTATCCACTGTGCCACCTAGCTGCCCCTAAAGTCCTTTTTAAACTCTTTTAAGAACTCTTTTTGGACTTGTGACCACTTGACATTTTTCTTTAAAGTAGGAGTGGCTTTTTTAACTTCACTGTCTTCTGAGTATGAGCCCATATTTTCTCTATCCCCATAGTAGATATCTTTGGTTGGGTTCTTTCTTCTTTGCTTACTCATTATTTTTTTTTTAGTGACATTACTATAATCAGCTTCTAGTCCTGAGGTGTGTGGGAGGGTTTGGGGAGAGGGCAGAGCAGGGGTGATGCCTCAGGCCTCAAACTTTTCATACTGTTGTTTTCTAAGTACTGTCTGGGGAGCTAGGTGGAGCAGTGGATAGAGCCCCGGCCCTGGATTCAGGAAGACCTGAGTTCAAATCTGACCTCAGACCTTTGACACTTTTAGCTGTGTGACCCTGGGCAAGTCATTTAACCCCAATTGCCTCACAAAAAAAAAAAATTAAGTACTGTCTGGGGTCTGACCTCAGGCACTCCTCTTTGCCCCTGAGCCATGGCAAGGGCCCCTAGCCAGGCTGTCACTACAAATACTCTTGCTCTTTGCAGTCCCTCCTGTGAGTGCAAACTTCAGCTCATCCCTCTGCCTTGGAGCCAAAACCAGGGATTCAGCTGCAAGTGTCTACAGCCAGAAGTATCCCTGCCCCTCTACTCCCACACTCACCAGGTCTGAGCTCACTATCAGACCCCCACACTGGCAGTGAGGTAAAAGCTCCTGAAGCAGAGGATGCTCCCGAATCCAACTCCCCTAGGGCTTGTTGTTTGTTGATTTAGCTGAGGCTACCTGGAGGTGTTTACACTTCAGTTGGGCCAAACCACTGCTCTTAGAGGTCTGGTCTTTCCTAGGGTTTTCTCAAGTTGTCTTAGGAGGACACTTGCTTTATTTTGACTTATTATTATTTCTGCAGTTCTAGATTCACTTTGAGGCAATGTTTTTTTTTTGGTTTTTTGTTTTTTTGTTTTAGTGAGGCAATTGGGGTTAAGTGACTTGCCCAGGGTCACACAGCTAGTTAGTGTTAAGTGCCTGAGGCCGCATTTGAACTCAGGTACTCCTGACTCCAGGGCCGGTGCTCTATCCACTGCGCCACCTAGCTGCCCCATTGAGGCAATGTTTTATCTTGTTTGTGGGGGAAATTTGGAGGGACTGGTATTTTCTGTTCTACTGTGCCATGTTCTCTTTGATGACTTTTCCTTACTCTATTTCAAATCATGTATTTATCTTGCTCTAAGGTCTTTGTATTGTAACAATTGGGATGACACCACCTGCTGGAGAGTTACTGTAGGAAAGCTCTGCCATGAGGAGAAGGCATCTGAAGGCAAGCCATGGGGCTTTTCCTTGGCATCAGGAAGTGACGTTTGCTCGTGGGTACTGTCTATCAAAGCTACCAGCTGATTAGCTTGAAGCTGTGTGTGTGTGTGTGTGTGTGTGTGTGTACAGGATGTTCCCAGTTTCACAGGCAGCTTCTGGAAGGAAGGAAGAAGTGTTGGTCCTTTGGTTCTTGACCTTGCTATGGCAGGTCGGATGATGGGGTCTCTTAGAAATAGTTAGATTTTTACCTTTCTTTTTCTCTTCACCAAATTCTTGTTCTCCTTAATAAATGCTTAAAAGTCTAAACTCTTGATAAAGCTTATAATTTACTGGCGACCACTCATTAGATATTTTAGACAGTATAGCTAGAATTTTAGCCCCTTACAGAATAGAACTTTGCATCTTTAGTAACTAATGACTTTTGTGTCTTTGTTACATATGGAAATTGATCTTTTTAAAAGTAGGCAATGATCTAGATTGGAATAAAAGTTTCACTGAGTCATAACACCATGAAATACTATATCCCAAATTCATTCATTATTTTCTCTGATGTTAAAAATATGAATATAATATATGATACAGTTTGTTAATAGTGAGGCTTTATGACTCAAACTGACTAGTAACTTAAAATCTCAGTTGTACTTACCTGTACCAGATTTGAACATGAGAGATGTTAGCAATCTGATGTGTGAGACTAAAGATAGTGATAGTCACTGGAAAACCAGTAAAAGAGATTCAAGGAAGATAGTTGAGAGAAAAATCAGAAAAAGGGTGCAATGGAAATAATTGAAAAAAGCAACAAAACTAACAGAAATCCTCAAAAAGAATATTTAAAAATCACTAAGAAGAGTGAATAAACCAAAGAAGGCCAGCATGATTTCTAAAAACATTATGGCAAGTCACTTAACCCTCATTGCCCTGCAAAAAAAAACAAAAACAAAACCAACATTATGGCTTAGAAGATGTGAGGAAATGGGGGATGGTCTCCTCTCAATAAGAATATAATAGTCACCATTCAAATTACATTCCTCTGGACCTGTTTGAGGAAAAAGGTCTTAGATGCCTTCCTTCCCTTCCAACAAACAAGATCACATGGTTCAAGGAGCCCTGAGCTGTTCTCAATTAGGTCCTCTCCTGGGCTGTGTCCATATAAAGAAGATTGAAGAAATGCCTCTGTGTCACCTCCCCCATTGGCTAAGAACCCAAAGAATAATTATGGAAATTAGGGTTAGGAATACTGCATTCTGACTAGCTAGTTTTTGCTCAGAGATTGTAACCCTTGAGTAATCAGACAAGTGATGAAAAAGGGGAGGGTCCATTCCTAGGGACTACGGTTTAAAATGGGGCCTGCGAGCCCCCATTCTTGGCACCCACCAGCTGCACACTGGGTTGCCCATTCTCGAGATAATGACAATAAATGAGCCTTTGACACATCACCATGACTGAGTTCCAGAGAATTATTGAGCAGGAGTTGTTTTCCTCACAGAAGAAGCTGACATAAAAACTTATTTCAATACTTCAAGGTTTTGTAATTTCATCAATGTGAGAAAATTACACAGTGTTAAAATCTCACAATGATTCAATCACAACCCCCTTTAACTTAATAGAACATCTGAGAGTCATTCCCAAAAAAAATTCATACCAATATCTCACATGATTTCCCTTAACATCAATTCTTCAAAATCAATTCTTCACTATTTGTCCCCTTTCTACCCTTGCTCCCACAGTGTCCTATGACTTGATTGTACTTTCCCCCAAAATTCCCCTGAGCCCTCAATTGCTGCCTGTTGAAATCCTGCCCATCCTTCAAGGACAAGTATAGGTATTCCCTACTTCAAAGAATTTGCTCTTCTGAGTTTCCTCAATACCTGTACCTCTCACACATATTTCACATACATCCTTAAAAGGGTAGGTATTGTCTTAATTACCTTTGTATCTCTTTTATTGCATACAATTCAATTCAACTCATGAAGCATTTTTAATTGCCTACCGTGAGTGCCTGTTATGAGTAAGGCATTCACAATAAAAAGACAAAAATTGTTTCTGCATTTACATTCTCCTTGGGAGATTTTTTAAAAAGGCCTATATAGATAATTTCAGGAGTGAAAGAGAACATGGTAGAAAATTTCCTGGTAGAGGGAAGTGCCTGAACTGAGCCTGAGAAGAAGTAGGGCAGAATGGAAGGGATAGCAGGCAGAAGGCAGGGAAATAATTAGAGGACAGATCACTTGTTCCAAAGAAGGATCAGAGGGATGTCCTAGTACCCTTCCTTTGTCTTTGCCTACAGCTTTCTGGGGTATCACCAGTTAATGAGCCACATGACCTTCCTTTTGGGGCTTTTCCTTACACACCAAATAAAAAGGCCTAATGCACTAGTTGTTGTTCAGGCCTGTCCAACTCTAGATTTTCTAGTTATTTCCTTCTCCAATGTGTCCCCATTGTACAGATGATGAACTGAGCCAAATAGGGGTTAAGTGACTTGCCTGGGTCACATAGCAAGTAAGTGTCTGAATCCAGGTTTTAGCATTGACTAATTTATCTAATTCTTCTGTGAAGTCCTATTGTAGTTCCAGAAGAGAGTTCTGTTACAGACCCCCAAAAAATGTTATATCCTTCCTCTCCATTACCTGTCAAGTGAAACACTGTCATAATATATAAACCAAGTGGCAAAGAATTGGAAATTGAGGGAATGCCCATCAATAGGGGAATGGCTAAATAAGTTGTGGTATATGAATGTAATGGAAAACTATTGTGCTGTAAGAAATGATGAGCAGGAGGAGTTCAGAGAAACCTGGAAGGATTTACATGAACTGATGCTGACTGAGAGGAACAGAACCAGGAGAACATTGTACACAGTAACAGCAACATTGTGTGATGAGCAATGGTGATAGATTTGGCTCTTCTCAGCAGTGCAGGGATCCAAAACAATTTCAAAGAACTCATGATAGAAAATGTTCTCAACATCCAGAAAAAAAGAACTGTGGATTATGCATGCAGATTGAACCATACTGTTTCTACTTTGGGGCTGGTTTTTTCCCTTCTTTTCTGAGGTTTTTCCCTTGTACTCTGATTCTTCTTTCACCAGATGCAGAAATATGTTTAATGTGATTGTACATATATAACCTATATCAGACTACTTTCCATCTTGGGGAGGAGGGAGGGAAGGGAGGGTCAGAGGAAAAAAAATTGTAACTAAAAATCCTGTGAAAACAAATGTCGAAAACTATCCTTATATGTAACTGGAAAATAATAAAATACTTTAATATATATATATATATAAACCAATTATATAATTCAGTACATAAAAAAACAGAACTCAGTACAATGTCCTTTGTACATATAGGCATTACTTCATAAATATTCCTTGAATTCATTGAATTTTGTCCCTTTAGCCTTAGCCTACCTTGTCCAAAAATGAATTTTGACCTTCATTCCTACCTACTAAAAATATTGTCAGCATTAAATTGAACAAATATGAGTATGACTGGAACTAATTGCTTCTTAGAAAAACATCTGCCACTTGCATGAGCTGATGCAAAGTGAAATGTACTGTGCACAAAGTAACAGCAATATTGTAAGATGATCAGTCAGCTGTGAGTGACTTAGCTCTTCTCTGCAATACAATGATCCAAGAGAACTCTGAAGGACTTAGAGGAAAAATGGTGTCTGAATACAAACTGAAGCATACTTTTTAAAAAACCTTTCTTTTTCTTCAGGTTTTTCTTGTCTATGTTTTCTTTTACAACATGACTAATAAGGAAATGTTTTTCATGACTACCCATGTACATCCTATATCGAATTGCTTGCCTTCTCAGGGTGGGGGGAGGAAGGGAGAGAATTTGGAAGTCAAAGTTTTAAAAACGATTGTTTAAAATTGTTTTTACATGTAATTGGGGGAAAAGAAAATACTAAATAAATTCAAGAAAAAGAAAAGAAAAACATCTGCCCCACTGCAACACATCAACAATGCTCAGCTGAACTCCTTTTCAATCCAATCCTAGGGCAACAATGCTCAGCTGAACTCCTTTTCAATCCAATCTCTAGTTGAAGCAAGTGCAAATTATGTTGTCTTTGATTTTATTTTAGTTTCTCTACTTTGGTGTATATTTCCCCTAAAATTACTCATTTGTAGAAAGTCTGGATCATTTTAGTATAAAGTAATTGCCTAATGCCATCTGTGCCTTAATATTATGTTTTTCTTACTACCTCAAAGGATTGTTTTTAGATTGCATGTACTCTTCTGGATGCAAAGAACTTCCTGACATCAGACCCCCTAAGTAACTATTGACACTATCCTAATCATTTGCCAGTGGAATTTCCTAAACAAAGAACCTTGGGCAGGAAGAAAGTATAGGAAAGCAGTCATTCTATAAGATATGTTTTACCTAGTACGAAATTACTTATGAAGGTTGTCAACACATTCTCTTGGTGTGCTGAGTATATTCTTGTTAACTCTCTCAGAGTCAGGCCGATTATGTCACTCCCTCGGGATTCTAAGGGTACCTTCAAGGGTTTGGGGTTTTTCTCTTCTCCTGCAATTGACTGAAGCCCCTAATGTTTGTTTCTCCTACCCCCACCCCCACTGTTAGCAGCCCAGTTCCACTTAATTATTTAACATCAATTATCTTTTTTTAAAAGGGATATTTACTTCAAAGCTGTAGAGATAACAAATGTACAAACGTTTCCTCCCCAACACCTCAGGGGTATTCTCTCCCCTATCCCACCTCAATTTCTGGGGAGAGTGGGCTCAATTTAGCTCATTGGTGCCACCAAGTTCATGTCCAGCTGTGACCCAATCCTGCTACCACTCGTCATTGCTCCTCATGTCATGGATGATGAGTAGGTTACCTTCCCGACCTTTCAAGACTCAAGGTCAAAGCTTCCAGATTAATTTACTTCACCTAAAATGGAAAAGAACAAATTCTGAGGTAGTCAAAGAACTGAAGAGACACATTTTCACATGAGGAAGGAACATGACCCTTTCCCTTAGAGCAATGCCTCTCACCAGTCAGTGAAGAGAAACATCAAGCTGGAGCAACAGCTGACAAAATGAATTGACCAAGGCTAATTAAGGCTTTTTTGAAGGTGTCCCTAGTTCCTTTTTCACAACTGCAGCCTATGTAAGAGGCTTTTCCTAATTATGTGGTTAGCAGATAGTAGAAGTGGAGGCGAATATATAAATAATCAAAACTATATCTATATCTATGTTCATTGGTATGATATGCATAATGATAATACTCAACATTTAGACTTGTTGGAACTTCCCTACTTTCCAGGGTAGCCTGTCTTGGAAGCTGAACCAAAGTGATCAATCAGATCGATCCCCTGACATGCTTAACAATCCCCCACTCTTGTACCTGCCAAATGAACTGAATCAGGTGCTCTGCTGCTGCTCCTGGCCATGTTAATCCTGGTTCTGCACCCTGCTGAGCAGCCACAAGGCTCAGTGATCCTAATGACTTGGAGACTGTTTACTCAAAACCCAAGACTGCCTGTGTTATGGTCCAGCTGTTTGTGTTTTTCACAAACCCTATGCCTGTCATAAGCAAGTGAGCTTTGCTTCTTAGAAAGGAGGACTTAGCTTGCAAGCTGTTTCCTTCACCTTGAAATTAAACTTCTATTTGATTCTAGACTCTCCTGTCTCTAGCCCATTCTGTTCGGCTCTGGCCATCTACAGGTTAGAGGCCAGTTTGGTCCAACTCACAAGATCATAACCTGGTTTTTTTGTTTGTTTTTTTTTTATTTTGGTTTTGGTGAGGCAATTGGGGTTAAGTGACTTGCCCAAGGTCACACAGCTAGTAAGTGTCAAGTGTCTGAGGTCGGATTTGAACTCAGGTCCTCCTGACTCCAGGGCCAGTGCTCTATCCACTTCGCCACTTAGCTGCCCTGATCATAACCTGTTAAAGAGTGTCTACACATGCTTAAGTTTCTAAAAGATACTTCCATTACACATTATCACAACTCTCTCAATGAAACAGATTTGTTGTTGTTCAGTCCTTTTAGTCATGTCTGACTCGTCATGATCCCATTTAGGGTTTTCTTGGCAAAGACACTGCAGTGCTTTGTCATTTCCTTCTCTGGCTAATTTTACAGATGAGGAAACTGAGGTAAACAGTGACTTGCTTGGGTCACAAAGCCAGTAAGTATCTGAGGCCAGATTTGGACTCATGTCTTCCTGATTCCAGAGCCAGAGCTCTACCTGCCCAGATATATGGCTTCCAAATATACTTTATTAGTTTATTTAGCAACAAGAGACTTTAGCACTTTTACTGCCCAGTCCTCATATTATATTTTAGGGTGGTGCTAATGATCCTCTGGTTACCTGAGAAAGTTAGGTCAGAACCTTTCAGATCCTGCAAGTAGATCTGTTTTGGAACTGAACTGACTCCTGAACTGGATTGTCTCCTGTTCCTCTCCACCACTGGTTTTCAATTATCTTTATGGTCTAATTTTTAGAAGACCAGTTTGGAATGTATTCAAAATTCTGAAGAAGGTAAAGTTGAGAAGAGCCTTTGGAACTAATTACATTATACCTAGGGTTTTTCTAAACTTTCAAAAATTAAAATGTGACTGTTTTTCAGAGCCCTATGATCCTAACCCCTGTTAAGGGGTCTCCTGAACTTGTCTTTTTGAGTTGCCATATTTTCCAGAAACACTGGACCCAGAGCATGCAGGAGGCCCTGAATGTGTCAAGGATGAAACTCCTCCTGAACTGATACAACTTGTTGTTGCACCCAAAGCTGGGATCCTTGTGTGTCCTTGGGAAGCAAGGCCAGTGCCAGCCAGTCTGTTCCAGGCTGGGAAAATTCTTGTGCAGCTGGGGTCTTCTGCAGTTAAGGGGACCCTCCTATCTTTATATTCTAGTAATTCCCAAGGGAAAAGAATGCAGCTTTTGGACATGTGTACGCATGTTTCTATTTTGTGTGTATGTACATGTGTAATTCTTGTCCTCAAGGTGTTTACAATCCTGTTGGAAAAATAAAAATAGATATAAAACAAAAGAAATAAAAAAGAATACAGCATTTGCCATCACCTTGCTCCTCCACATGGGGAGTGATCTTGTCTTTTTTCCCATCTTTGCTGCACTGATCCCCTTCCCAAGTCATGCCCCTTCCTGGTATCCCTTCTTCCCTTTGTTCTGCTATTATAACTACTGTAAGGACTGGGAACTCTTTGGATTCCACATGCATGTTTATTTCTCTTGTAACAAACCTGGTTTTTACATAAGTCTCATGACTTCATGATATTGCCTGCTAACACCACAAAGAGGCAGAATCATTCAGTGAAATCCAAAAACTGGTTCGTCATGAAATCTTCCTCAGACTTAGAAATGTCTCTTACTCCTTACTTCTATTACTATCAAAACTTGCAACAACTTTATGAAAAAAAGTTTTACAAAGTAGCATATTTTCTAAAATGTATTCAATTTGATAGTAATTCTCTATCAAGTCCATCACTAATAGGTAACCTCTCAAAAACAGAATAGTTGGGGGTAAGGAGAAGTAGATAAATAATGATAGTGATAAAAGATAAGGGAGAAAGAAAAAAGTGTCAATGAAATAGTAAAAACACACTCAGAAGAGAATAGAAGGAAGTTTAGAAAGGGACACAGAGAAGCAGGCAATATTGGTCATATGAGTGGGTGGTCCAGGAAGTCATCGTCACATTTCATTTCATTTTTTCATTTACTCCCTTGGCTTTTTTAGCAAACCAACATGTCATCCACAAATAGATATTTTAACTTCTTATCAATGTTTATTCTTTTAAACTTTTCTTAGTCCTGAAAGCAACATCACAAAGTGAAGAGAGGTCCAGCCATCAAGTTAGGAAGACCTGGGTTCAAGTGGCACCTTTAACATTTAGTGACTGAGCACCCTAGGCAAGTTTCTAAGACTATAAATTGCAAAGCAAGTGTCAACCTGCATTGTTAGAGAGAGTTTCCTCATCAGAAATTGTTTGTCAATGAAATCACAGTTCCAGTCCACAAGAATCAATCTTAGTCCTCTAGCTAACATTTCTGTTCAAATAATAGTGAGAGGGCAGCCTTGCTTAACCCCTACACTTAGTAAGAAAGGTTCTAAGATCTCCCCATTACATATAATACTGATTCTTGAATTCATATTAAATGCATTCTGTTGTGACAAGTAAAAATCTTTCTATTCTCATATTTTTTAATATTTTAAAAAATGAATCAGGGCTGTTAGGTGGCACAGTGGATAGAGCACTGGCCCTGGAGTCAGGAGGACCTGAGTTCAAATCTGGCCTCAGACACTTAACACTTACTAGCTGTGTGACCCTGGGCAAGTCACTTAACCCCAATTGCCTCATTAAAAAAAAAAAAAGAAGAAAAAAAGAATTGATATTTTCAAAAGCTTTTGTATCTATGAATATAGTCATGCAGTTAATTCTTATTAAAGTAGCCTTTAAAAACATTCAGGATAGAGCACCGGTCCTGGAATCAGGAGTACCTGAGTTCAAATCCGGCCTCAGACACTTAACACTTACTAGCTGTGTGACCCTGGGCAAGTCACTTAACCCCAACTGCCTCACTAAAAAAATAAATAAATTTTAAAAATATAAAAACATTCAGGATCCTTATCCCAATTCCAACACTGGAAAATTAGGTTCCCAAAGTGAACTGGCTATATTTTCCCTCAGTGTTCTAGGATTTTCATTTCATTTTCATTTTCATTTTTTGTCACCTTTGCCAGTTGGTATGACTGCTTTACTGAGGGGTAATGGTATTTTTAAAATATTCTTCTAATATCAATACCCTCATTCAGTTGTGTTTTCCCCAATATCATTTGCCAGTAATCACTGCCCCAATATCATTTGTCAGTGCCAGTTTTGTTCAGTCATTTTTCAGTTGGGATTTTCTTGGCAAAGATGCTGGAGTGGTTTTTGATTTCCTTCTCCAGTACATTTTACAGATGAGGAAACTGCAACAAACCAGATTAAGTGACTTGTTCAGGGTCACACAGCCAGTAAGTGTCTGAGGCCACATTTAAACTCAGTTCTTCCTGACTGTGCCTGGTGCTCTATCCATTGTGCCACCTATCTGCCCAATTAATATTTCCTAAATGTCATTCACACTAGGACAATAACTTAACTATCAATTAAACCAGTTTCTTTTTCTTTTTCTTTTTTAAGTGAGGCAATTGGGGTTAAGTGACTTACCCAGGGTCACACAGCTAGTAAGTGTTATGTGTCTGAGGTCAGATTTGAACTCAGGTACTCCTGACTCCAGGGCTGGTGCTCCATCCACTTCGCCACCTAGCTGCCCCTTTATTTTTCTTCAATATCAATTATCTAATTAACAACAATTAGCCTTTGTAATTAGATATTTACTGAAAAGGTAAAGCAAGAATCAGAATATAAAAATATCTTTTTGGACAAGAGTGGGCTCAAATATAAAGTGATTACTACAAAGCATTCACCTTATCAAATTTATTTCTGAATGTGGCATAGCCCATGGAAGATGTTTCTCCTTGGCTTGCAGGGAGTGGTGTCTCAGGTTGATACAAAGCTGGGCTGGGTCAAGCAGATTGTTTTTCAAATGGGTACATGATCTAACATAAAAGTTTCCACCTTTAAACAATTATTGGAGCAATAAAGACATTACTTTTTGGAAGTAGGAAAGAGTTCATGGCTAAAGAAGTGATAGTGAGGATCACATATGACAAGGTGGAAAATTTTTGATTATATAAAGTTTAAAGTTTTTTTAAAAGCTAATATAAAAAAAGGGGGGGCAGCTAGGTGGCGCAGTGGATAGAGCACTGGCCCTGGAGTCAGGAGTACCTGAGTTCAAATCCGGCCTCAGATACTTAACACTTACTAGCTGTGTGACCCTGGGCAAGTCACTTAACCCCAATTGCCTCACCAAAAAAAAAAAAAAGCTAATATAAAAGTTATAAGGGAAATGGGTAACTAGGAAAGAAATCTTTGCAACAGATTATGCTGCCAAAGGTCTCCTATCCAAGATATATAAAGAACTTACTCAAGTTTATAAGACTAAAAGCAATTCCACAGTAGATAAATGACCAAAAGATGTTTACAAAGCAAGAAAGGTAAGCTATTAATAATTGTATGAAAAAATTATCTAAATCACTGTTAATTACAGAAATGTAAATTAAAGCAACTTAGAGAATTAAAGTTAAATTAAATGTAAATTAAAGCAGTCATACCTACTGGCAAAGGTGACAAAAAATGAAAATGACAAATATTGGAGGGGCTATGAGAAAATATATACACTAGTGCACTGTTGTTGGAGCTGTGAATTGGTCCAGCCACTCTGGAAATTAATATGGATCTGTGCCCAGAAAGTTACTAAGTTGAGTATACCATTTGACCCAGCAATATCACTTCTTAGGCCTACAGCCCAAAGAAATAAAAGAAAGAGGAAAAGGAACTATATGTACAAAAATATAGGAACTCTTTTCGTAGTAGCCCTAAATTGAAACTAAGGGGGCTTTCCTTACTTTTCTTCCTCCTTTTTGGGAATGGCTAAACAAATTGTGGTATGTGAATGTAATAGGATATTACTGGGGGCAGCTAGGTGGTGCAGTGGATAAAGCACCTGCCCTGGATTCAGGAGTACCTGAGTTCAAATTTGGCCTCAGACACTTGACACTTACTAGCTGTGTGACTCTGGGCAAGTCACTTAACCCCCATTGCCCCACCAAAAAAAAAAAAAAAAGATATTACTGTGCCATAAGAAATGATCAAATACAACTAAGAGAACAATTTAACAATAGAGAGCATTTATATTGTGCTTTAAGGTCTACAAAGTGTTTCTTTACATGTTAACTCTTTTAAGTCTCACAACAATCCTGTGAGGTAGGTGCTACCATTATCCTCATTTTACAGATGAGGGAACTGAGGTAGGCAGAGGTCACAGAGATAAGAGGAGTATCTGAGGCAGGATTCAAATTTAAGTCTTCCTAACTGAAGTCTTATACTCTATCCACTGCACCATCTGTCTTTACATATTATATGAAAATTATAGAGAAAAAAAAATTTTAAAAGACTTTTTGCTCAGAGATCATCTCTGATTAAGGCAATGATAAATTACAAGTTCAAAAGAATGAAGATAAAACACATAACTCACCTCCCAACAGAGAGACAATGGGCTCAAAAAACAGAAAGAGAAGTGCATTTTTGGACATTGCTATGTTGGATTTTGTTTTGCTGAACCATGCAGCTATGTATTGAGGGATTTATTTTTCAGGTTTGTTTTTTTATTTTCTCAATGGATGGGTGTGGGGGGGGGAGGAGTAACAGCTTAATTGGGGGGGGGGGACAATGAGGTTTAAGTGACTTGCCCAGGGTCACACAGCTCGTTAAGTGTCAAGTGTCTGAGGCTGGATTTGAACTCAGGTCCTCCTGAATCCAGGGCTGGTGCTTTATCCACTGCGCCACTTAGTTGCCCCAACAGGTTAATTTTTAAAATGCTTGTTAGTTGAAAAAAACTAAAATAATAAACTTTTTTAAAAAGCAGGTTGCTCCTCATTGCTGTTGCTGGTGGCCCAGGCTCAGCTGCTGGCAAACTCTAGCACATAGGCACCAGTTCCTGCACCTCTGGTGGCTTTTCCAACCTTTCAAAGCCCCACTTTAGCTTAGGCCATACTCCTCCACCTATGAGCAGGAAAGAACAGTCATAACAGGCCAGAAGCAACGCAGGACCATGTATTCTAGTGTTGGCCAAGGTCGGGGGTGTGTAGACTGCTAATCCTAGCTTTCTCCCCCACACTAGGAGGCTTACAGAAATCCTTGTTCAGTCACTATCAGGAAAAAAGGGGCAGCTAGGTGGTGCAGTGGATAGAGCGCCAGCCCTGGAATCAGGAGGACCTGAGTTCAAATCCGACCTAGACACTTGATACTTACTAGCTGTGTGACCCTGGGTAAGTCACTTAGCCCTCATTGCCCTGCCAAAAAAATAAAGGAAAGAGAGACCTGAGTTTTGCTTGCTAGCCTTTTGTACTCACACCCAGTTCTGGCTCAGCAACAGATGAAAAGACTTTTCTTTTTTTTTTTTAAATTTCTCAACAAACATTTATTTTATTTTCCATTTACATGTAAGGGTAGTTTTCAACATTCATTTTCATAAGATTTATAGTTCCAAATTTTTCTCCCTCCCTCCCTTTCCTCCCCCCTCCACAAGATCGCAATCAGGTTATATATGTACAATCCACAAGTGTTCTTTTTATCAGTTCTTTCTATAGCAGTGCATAGTATGCTTCCTCATTAGTTCCTTGGGATTGTCCTGATCATTGTACTGCTGAGAGTAGTTAAGTCATTCACAATTACTCATTGAACAATACTGCTGTCACTATGCACAATGTCCTCTCAGCTCTGCTCACTTCACCATACATCGATGTTCATTAGTCTTTCAAGGTTTTTCGGGGATCATCCTGTTTGTCATTTCCTATAGCACAAGTCCATTCCACTACAATCATATAACATAGCTTTTTCCATCATTCCTCAATTGATGGACATTCCCTTGATTCTCAATTCTTAGCCTCCACCAAGAGTTGCTATAAATGTTTTTTGTACAATTTTCCCCCTTTTCTCTTTTTCATGATTACTATTGTTAACTGTTTCCCTTCCATCCTATTCCCTTCCCCATGATATTAATTCTATTATCCATCTTCTTTCATCCTATCACTCTTCAAAAGGGATTTGCTTCTGTCTGTCCCCTCCCCAACTCTGCCCTTCCTTCTTTTGCCCCTCTCTCTTTATCCCCTTCCCCTCTTATTTTCCTGCAGGGTTATAGAGATTGCTGTACCCAGTTGATGAAAAGGCTTTTCTTCACTGAGTAAGCAGATGGGCAACAGTCACAGAGTACCTTCTTATGTTCTGAAGTGGAGAGCTGGGCTTCTCTATTTCAAGTTTTCATGAGCTTCCAGAAAGAAGAAGCAAGTTCTCTATGTATCCTCACAGATTTCCAGCAAGCAGAGACTATATCATATGCTTCCTGGACTGGGCCACAATCCACCTATTCTCCGTTATGTTATTATAATTTATTATGCTAATTGTTTCCCCAATATTAAACCATCTTGTATAAATTCAGCTTGATCATTATGAACAATTTTACATATTGCTGTATTATATTCAAAAATATTTTTGCATCAATATGAAGTGTATTATTTCATTAAAGATATTGATCTATTATTTTTTCTTCTGTTTTATCTTTCCATGCATGACTTGGGTATTAGGACTATATATACTGTGACCAGTAAAATGACACTGAGGCAAGTTTTCTGGGCAAGATAACAGTTTATTAACATAGCTCTCTCTCTCTCTCTCTCTTTTGGTTGGCCAATGAGGTAAGTTAAGTGATATGCCCAGGGTTACACAGCTAGTAAGTTTCAAGTGTCTGGGGTCATATTTGAACTCAGGTCCTCCTGAATCCAGGGCTGGTGCTTTAAACCCTTAGCATAGCTTTATTGTGGCTATTATTGAAGTGGGTCACTCAGGGACCCTATGGGATGGAAAAAAAACATATTTATTGAAACCTGAAAGGAATGAAGGTGAAAATAGTTGGTAAGTTTTATGATTAGCTGTGGAAAGTGAGTTCACCTTCAGGGATGGCTGCTCACACCCTTCTCTGACAATTAAGAAATGTTCATTGCTTTATGACCCTCAATTGACTCTAGTGATCTTGGCTAGAACATCAGAACCACCCCAATCAGAATTGTCCCCTTGGAGAGGGCAAATCACCCCTAATTTTGACTGGAAAAGAATTGTCTCTTGGAGATGGGCCCAGCCTATTCTGGGTTTTTTTGTTTACAGGTAAACAAAGCAAGCCAGGTAAAACTGTTTAGCAAAGAAATTGGGGGGGGGCGGGGAACCAAGTAGATGAGTTGAAAGCTATGACCACTCCCTTTCAACCATGCCTCTAAGCCCATTCAGATGGACAGCACTTTAAGGCAGATACTGACAAGTCTAAAAATCAATGCAATATAAATACTAATTACATTATAAAAGAAATACAGTAGAGATCAGAGGTAATATTAATTTTTCTCTCTAACAATACTTTATAGAAAGAATTGGGTCAAATGGCATCTTTCTCTATTTTTGAAAACTTTACATAGAATAAAGATTATTTTTCTTTTAACTTATATAGAATTCATTCCTGAATACATATGGTCTTAAATATGCTTTATTTTTTTTTTAATGTAGTGATTCATTGATAGCCTGTTCATTTTTTTTCTGAAATATCTTTACTTACATTACCTATTTTTATTATGTCAATTTGGGTACTTTATATGTATTCACACTTTTTTATATTCCCAGTTTTGTTGTTATAAAACTGTATATGATATTACTGATTTTTAAAATTCCTCACCATTCATAGTTATTTTCTATTTAATTTTTTTTCAATTGGTTCTCCTATATCTCCTTTTTAGTTCATTACAGGTCTTTTAAAAAAACAGCTCTTCAATTTGGAACAATGCACAAAGGGCTATGGGACTGTTCATATCCTTTGACCCAGTGATACCACTGCTAGGTCTGTATCCCAAAGAGACCATAGAAAAGGGAAAAGGACCCACATGTACAAAAATATTTATAGCAGCTCTCTTTGTGGTGGCAAAGAATTGGAAATCGAGGGGATGCCCATCAATAGGGGAATGGCTAAACAAGTTGTAGTATATGAATGTAATGGAATACTATTGTGCTATAAGAAACGATGAGCAGGAGGAGTTCAGAAAAACCTGGAAGGACTTACATGAACTGATGCTGACTGAGAGGAGCAGAACCAGGAGAACATTGTACACAGTAACAGCAACATTATGTGATGAACAATGGTGATAGATTTGGCTCTTCTCAGCAGTGCAGGGATCCAAAACAATTTCAAAGAACTCATGATAGAAAATGTTCTCAACATCCAGAAAAAAAGAACTGTGGATTATGCATGCAGATTGAACCATACTGTTTCTACTTTGGGGCTGGTTTTTTTCCTTCTTTTCTGAGGTTTTTCCCTTGTACTCTGATTCTTCTTTCACCAGATGCAGAAATATGTTTAATGTGATTGTACATATATAACCTATCCGTCTTGGGGAGGAGGGAGGGAAGGGAGGGTGGGAGAAAAATTCGGAACTAAAAATCCTATGAAAAGAAATGTTGAAAACTATCCTTATATGTAACTGGAAAATAATAAAATACTTTTAAAATAGCTCTTTATTTTGTGTATTAATTCAATTATATTTTGTCTTTCAACCTATTATTTTTCTCCTTTGAAAACTGCAAACTCAACTCTTAACATATACATTTATAGAAAGATGTATATTTAAGAATTTATTTTGCTGGGGCAGCTAGGTGGCTCAGTGGATAGAGCACTGGCCCTGGAGTCAGGAGTACCTGAGTTCAAATCTGGCCTCAGACACTTAACACTTAACTAGCTGTGTGACCCTGGGCAAGTCACTTAACCCCAATTGCCTCACTTAAAAAAAAAAAAAAAGAATTTATTTTGCTGCATACTACACATTGTCAATTAATCAACAAGTATTTATAAAGTGCCTACTATGAACCAGGCATTGCACTAGGCACTGAAGATACAAAAACAGAAATTAAACAGTCCCTGCCCTCAAGCAACTTACATTTTATCAGGAGAGAAAACTGTGGGAAAACTTTACTGCATTTGAACTGAGCCCTGCATGGTTGAAAAACCAGACCTGTTACTTAGAGACCAAGTTTGTTTAATGCTTAACTCAGGACCTAAGTTATGCTGACCAGAAACCCAGTTAGATCTGAAGATTGATTGAAGGAATGTAAGCGGTTTTCTTCCATCATACAACTCAAGCAACCCACATGTCTTATGGGAAACTGCCTCTGTGCTATCTAATCATATACTGTTTCCTTGTTCCTTTGTCTGAATCCTATACAATGTGTAACTTACAGACACTGAGGAGGATAGGCCACCTCTTTTTCAGCTTCCTCCTCTGCTGGACTACTTAATAAATGTCTTTCTAAATCATGTTGATTGTAGTTTTTGTTCTCAGCTAACAATTGGTGTCAGAAGTGGAATCTCTGATGGTTGATCTTAGAGGTGGACTTTGGCTTAGATGAGATCATTCGATAAAGTAAGAACTGGATGAGTACCCTCATGGTTCAGGTGGAGCATAATGGAGCTGCCCCTGGCCCCAGGCTAGGCCTCTGGACTCCTCTTGTCCAAAAAGGTCTTGACCTGGGCAGTTACCAGTTACCCAGGGAAGTTTAGAACTAGCATAGCCACCCTTATGGGCAAATAAGTAGTTCTCTTGGACCATCACACTGGAGTTCTGTGGAGGTAGATCCATCACTTGTTAATTGGGCCAGCCCTCCAGCAGATCTTTTTCTTTTCTCTCTCTCTCCTTCTTTTCCACTTTTTGTACTTCTACTCTCTCTTAGAAAATAAGCCAGGGGCATCTAGATGATGCAGTAGATAGAGCACCGGCCCTGGATTCAGGAGTACCTGAGTTCAAATCCGGCCTCAGACACTTAATACTTACTAGCTGTGTGACCCTGGGCAAGTCACTTAACCCCAATTGCCTCACTAAAAAAAAAAAAACAAAAAGAAAAAAGAAAATAAGCCAAATACTGGGTCTGTGCACTATACTGGTGGCAGCAAACACAAGGGCCATCAATTGAACCACATGACCCGAAGGAAGGGAATCCTTGATCTGTTTAGTTGATTAAGCCACCCTGATGAACCAGTGTCCTAACATTAATTAGTCCTACACTCATTCACTAAGGATGACCCTAGAGTAATTTGGGAAGTTCATACCTGTATTAGTCAAATGAACTGTTCTCCAGGGTTGAGCCAATGCTCATACCCCAACAGTAGGGAACCTCTCTTTTTCCCCTTTCTACTTGCCCTACCAGTTTCTCAGGAAAATCTTTATGTTGTGTCTAGAGTTATTTGTAGATTCTGCTACTTTGGAAGATTTCTAAGGGGAAAATGCAGCCAGCCATAAAGGCTGCTGTAAAAAAAAAATACAGTCAGAGAGTTTGGAATACTGGGGAAGATTAATGAAGTTTCATATGTGAAGCAGTTCTCCCAGCTTTCTGTAATCTGATGCTAAATTCTGTCCCAGTAAGCAGGGATTTATTTCCACTTCAGACTCTCAGTGTGAGATAAAGTTTTAGGAAGAGGGAAAGAAGGAGAAAGAAAAAGGAGGGAAGAAGGCAGAGAGAGAGAGAGAGACAAGGACAGAGAGAGACAGAGACAGAGAGAGACACAGAGAGAAAGAGAAGAAGAAGAAAGGAGATAGATTACATGGACTATCACGTATCATGTATCATGTGTTGCATGAACCATCACATGTACACACATACATATGCATATGTACACATATATACATGCATGTGTATAATACATATATACACAGTATGTTATAATCACTTAATGTGATTATTTTCTTAATTTCTAATGACTGCTGTCTACTCCAAGATGGATTTAAACAAGAAAGCATATAAGGTTTGTGTCACAGGTGAGAGATGGTGGTTCTTAGGTATTTCTCAATAAAGAATTACACTCTCAAACACAGTCCAATTAGAATTAAAGTAGGTTGGGTTTTTTTAATTTGGCGCTAGGAAAGGTGACTGAGAGAGAAGTAGAGGTAGCTTCTCAAGGAGAAAAAAGTTGGAAAGAATTTCCTCAAAAGACAGCAGGAAGGTTGTGAGAGAAACCAGTCAAAAACCCCCCAAAACTTCGGCAAGGCTTGTTATTTATAGAGGATGGGGGGGAGGCGGGGGGGGGGGAGCAGGCAGGCGGGGGCCGGGGCAGGGAGAGACTACTTGAAAATTGGAAAGTTCCTTTTTGGGGTGAGGTGGGAAAGTTTGGATGTTTGTCATATTCCTGAGAGTTGAGGGGAATTTTTTTTTAAATTATGGTCCTGACCTTTGGGGTTATCTCTGTCCCCTGACTTCCAGCCAGGTTTGTAGACACACCCAGCCAGCATTCCTGCTCTAAACCTTTATCTCCCCTTACTTACTTGGTATGTCTGTCCTGACCTGTCTGGTCATCTTTGAGTCCAGTCCCCTCCAATTGATTCCAAGCCCATGTCATTCTTTTTTTTTTTTAATCATAAAAGTATTTTATTATTTTCCAGTTACATGTAAAGATAGTTTTCAATATTTGTTTTTATAAGATTTTGAGTTCCAAATTTTTCCCCTCCCTCCCTTCCCTTCCCAAGACAGAAAGCAATCTGATATGGGTTATATTTATACAATCACATTAAACTTATTTCTGCATTAGTCATGTTGAGAAAGAATAATCAGAAACAAACGGAAAAACCTCAAAAAAATGTAGAAACAGCATGGTTCAATCTGCATTCAGAATCTACAATTCTTTTTTTCTGGATGTGGAGAACATTTTCCATCATGAGTCCTTTGGCGTTGCCTTGGATCATTGTATTGCAGAGAAGAGCTAAATCTATCACAGTTGATCATCACACAATGTTTTTGTTTTTTGGGTTTTTTTTGTTTTTTTGTTTTTTTTAGTGAGGCAATTGGGGCTAAGTGACTTGCCCAGGGTCACACAGCTAGTAAGTGTTAAGTGTCTGAAGCCGGATTTGAACTCAGGTACTCCTGACTCCAGGGCCGGTGCTCTATCCACTGCGCCATCTAGCTGCCCCAATCATCACACAATGTTGCTGTTACTATGTACAATGTTCTCCTGTTTCTGCTCACTTCACTCAGCATCAGTCCACTTAAGTCTTTCCAGGTTTTTCTGAAATCTGCCTGCTCATCATTTCTTAAAGCACAATAGTATTCCATTACATTCATATACCACAACTTGTTAAGTCATTCCCCAGTTGATGGGCATCCCCTTGATTTCCAAGTCTTTGCTACCACAAAGAGAGCTGCTATAAATATTTTTAAATGTGCACCCTTTTCCCTTTTTTATGATCTCTTGGGGATGTGGACCTAGTAGAGCTGGACCCAATAATATGCACAGCCTCATAGCCCTTTGGGCATAGTTACAAATTGCTCTCCAGAATGGTTGGATCAGTTCACAACTCCACCAACAATGTATTAGTGTTTCAATTTCTCCACAGGTTCTCCAACATTTATTAATTTCCTTTTTTGTCATATTAGCCAATCTGATAGGTGTGAAGTGGTACCTCAGAGTTGTTTTAATTTGCATTTCTCTAATTAATAGTGATTTAGAGCATTTTTTTATATGGCAATAGATAGCTTTGATTTCTTCATCTGAAAACTGCCTGTTCATGTCCTTTGATCATTTCTCAATTGGGGAATGACCAAGCCCATTTCATTCTAAGCCTGTGTCAGTTTGTATGTGTTTATAGTTAACTATTATTGCAACAAGGTAGTCCAGTGATATAGTGGATAGAGCTCTGGGCTTGGAATCAGAAAGATTCCTCTTCCTAGGTTCAAATCTGGCCTCAGACATTTACTGGCTGTGTGACCATGGGCAAGTCCCTTAACACTATTTGCCTCAGTTTCCTCATCTGTAAAATGAGTTAGGGAAGGAAATGGCAAACCACTCCAGTGACTTTGCCAAGAAAACCCCAAATGGGGTCATGAAGAGCTGGACATGACTGAAAATGACTGAACAACAATTGCAACAACATTATAATAATAGTTATACCTAAATCTAAGTTGTGATTATTGGTCCAAGAAAAAAATCTGTTGGGGCTATAATTTGATATTGTCCTAAGTTTTGAATTTCTAAGTGAAAAATGTTTCAAAGTATCAAATGGCTATATGGGACAGCTAAGACTCAAGATGAAATAAATTGATTAAATGTATTTAATCTATAACCTGACTAGTTTACCTATAGAGTTTGTTTAGGTTATTTTCCTTAGGGGATAAATGAGATTATGACTGCTTAACCAAGTTTATTCAGCTTTTACAAGATCGAACTAAGTATGAAAGATGGGCAGTGAAGGAGTTGTTTCCATTCACTCAGGTTATTTTAAACTTAAAACCTAGCTATCTGTTTCTATAATTGTGCTTCTACTAATATAAGAAATTTGGGCTTTAAGCCCCCAAAAGATGAAAATTGTGTGAAAACTGTATTCCAATTGTAGAACCTAACATGGCCGAGAAACCAGACCTGTTACTTAGGGACCAGATGTGTTTAATACTTAACTCAAGACCTAGGTTATGCTGACCAGAAACCGAGTTAGATATGAAGATTTATTGAAGGAATGTAAGGAGTTATCTTCTGTTATACATTTCAAACATCTACCCATTTTATCTGGAAACTGTCTTTATGTTGGTCAATCATCTATTGTTTCCATGTTCCTTTGAATTCTATATAATGTGTAACTTACAGATATTCAGGAAAGAGTGGGCTACCCTTTTTTCACCCCTTTGTCCTCTCTGCTGGACAAATTAACAGACTTCTTTCTAAATTAATTTCAGTTCTGGATTTTGTTCTCAGCTAACAAAACACATTTATATAAGTATACACAGAATAAAATCAAAATAAATATAAGGTAATTAAGAAGGGAGGGCATTAGTAGTTGAGGTGATCAGGAAAAACTTCATGTAGAGGATTATGTTTAAGTACTGGAATCTTAAAGAAAATACTGTATGGATTCTGGGAGACAAAGGTAAAGAAGGAAAGGCTTTCTAAGCAAAGTCACATAGATAGGAGATGGAGTATATGTGAGGAAAAAGAAAAAATCATTTTAGCTAGATCATAGAGAATAGGAAAGGAGGTAATGTTTAATGAAGCTGAAAAGGTAGACTGGAACCAGATTTTAGATGGCTTTAAATGTCATAGAGAGGAGTTTATATTAGATCCAAGTGGCAATAGGGAGCCAGCCACTATGACTTATTGAGTAGGAGAGTGAAATGGTCAGAGCTGTAATTAGCCTCTATTGAAGGAGGGAGGTCAGCACAGAACATTTCATTTCTCATATGGCTGCATGACTGTGGGACATGTCTGAGTTCACCATGCCCCAGAAGCTCATTACTGGTCAAACTTAATCATTCTGCAAGATCCCATCAGGCTTGGTTATCACTACTCTCTGTGCCTCTGATTGACAGGTAGAGCCAAGAACACCAAAACTTCCATCAAAGGAGTGAGCTCAGCTCAGAACATATCATTTCTCACCCGGACGCTCTACTCTGAGACTTCTCTGATTTAATGTTGGGGACACCTCCCCTCCTGCTTCTCAGCTTCTTTTTGTGTGTTATCTTTCTTCATTAGATTGTAAGCTTTTTGAAGGCAGGAACTTTATTTCTTTTTTGTATTTGTATCCTTAGCACTTAGCACAGTGCCTTGCTTGTAGTATGTACCTAATAAACTTTTATTTGCTATTTATTGATTTTTTAGCAGCTCAGCAAAATTGATCAATATATCAACTGAGTCTGATAGTATTTTCAGGATTCCACACCCATGGTCCCCCACCTCTGGAAAGAGGGGAGGGAGGTCTATTTTCTCATCTTTTCATTGGAGCCAGGCTTTGTCACTGTACAGTCAGTTCTGCTATAATATAACATATGCTTTCCCAAAAAGCATTGTACTGTGCAAAATCATGCAAGAAAAAACACAGAGTTTATGGGGAAAATGGGGTTAGGGATAGAACACTCAAAAATTTTTTCAGTGACACATTAAAAAAATAGGAACCTAATAAAAATGGTAGCAAAGTTTTATACATATCAAATGGTTAAGAAATATATAAATACTATAATAAGTAGTGGCCATAGCCATGGTCTTGGCCTCCAGCTGATGCCCACCTTGCTACCCAGGCTGTGAGTTTGGTAAGGCCATAACTCCAGGGTCTTTGGGCCAGAGGCCATGGCAAGAGGGGATGGGGATACAGTTGGGAATTGGAGTATGGGTGGTTCAGGCCAGCCCTCCTCCACTCACAGCTGCTACTACACCAAAAGATGTTCAACAAATATGGTCCTTTACCTTGACAGAGCCCTGATGGCTACAGCTTATAAGTTATTATGCAGTGGCATCATTTTTCTGAGTTCTCTTGATGTTTCTCCAAGGCAGAATCATGAAGAAGCAAATTCAAAATTAGTGTTATGCTCAAAATCCCCTCAGATGATGTATTGATAATTGCCTAATATATCAATCATGTTGGAACACATTTTTTTGTTGTTGTTGTTTTTGTTTGGTTTGGTTTGGTTTTGTGGGGCAATGAGAGTAAAGTGACTTGCCCAGGGTCACACAACTAATAAGTGTCAAGTGTCTGAGGCCTGATTTGAACTCGGATCCTCCTGAATCCAGGGCTGATGCTTTATCCACTTGTGCCACCTAGCTGCCCCCCTTGGAACACATATTTCTGAGTTATAGCAGAATGGACTTTAATTTGACAGCATTCACTCTCATCTTGGGGGTATTCTTTACATTTACATTGTTGTAGTCATCGTATCTACTGTTCTCCTGGTTCTTCTTATTTCACTTGTATGTCATAAAAGTTTTCCCATGCTTCTCTTATTTGTTATCATTTTGATTCTTACCACTTTTCTATTACATTCATATACCAAGTGGGGTTATTCTGAGGGATTTATAACTGGCATTTAGGAAGATTATTCTGGCAGCTTTCCCCTTCTGGGTGGGAGAACTGGATATAGTAGGAGTGGAAAGGAGGGGATGAATGTCAGAAACATTGCTGAGGTAGAATATATAGGGCTCAACAAATTAATTAGATTGGTTGTTAGAGAGATGGAAGAATCGAACAAGACTTTGAATCTTGGATACTAGGAGGATGGTGGGGTCATTAACAGAAATAAGGATCAGGAAGAACATTTTTTGAGGTAATATGATGAGTTCAGTTTGGGACATATGGTGTTTGAGAATGCCTATGCAGAGGTTAAAATTATAGATGATAAAAAATGAGAGTTGGAAGGGAATATCATCTAGTCTAGGGAAAGACCATTTACTTAAATAATTTTATTTTACAGATAAAGAAAATGAGGGCCAGAGTGTGTCCATGACTTTCCTAAGGGCAGCTTTGGATCTGAGTAAGGAGAAGAGTCACAACTAGAGCTCAGGCCTCCTGAATCCCCAGGCCAATACTTTTCCCACTGCACTTCTAGGACAAAGAACATAATCTTATTTGGACATGGTTGAGTTTCATATTCCTAAAGGATGTCCTGTATAGAATGTCTAATAAGCAGTTGGTAATCCAATAATAGAGTTCAGGAGAGAAATTAGGGCTGGATATAGCTTCTTGGAAATGATCATTGAACCCAAGTTAACTGATGTCATTGTGTGTGTGTGTGTGTGTGTGTGTGAGAGAGAGAGAGAGAGAAGGGAATCCAGGACAGAACTTTTGGGGTCTTCCCATAATTAGAGGTCAAACTATAGATGATTATCCAACAAGAGATCGAGGAGTGGTCAGACAGGTAGGAGAACCACAACAGCAATGTCACAAAATTCCAGAGAGGAGAGAGCATACAGGAGCAGAGAGTAGGCAACAGTGTCAAATATAGCAGATAGGTAAAGGAAGAGGAAGCCTGAAATAGACCATTTGATTTGGCAGTTAAGAGATCATTGATAACTTTGAAGAGAACTTTTCAAAGGGTTGAAAAGAGAGGGAGAGGAGATAAAGTGGGAGCAATGTATGTAGACAGCTTTTTCTAGGACTTTGATGGGGAAAGAAAGCAGAGATACAGGACAATAGTAGAATCTGGAGAGGGTTTTCAAAGATAAAGGAGATCTGGGTATGTTTTAGGTATCTGGTAATAAGCCAATAGATAGAGATTAAAGATTTAAAAGAGATGAAGGAAAATAGCATGATCGTGGGGGCAATTTTCCATGGAAATGAAAGGGGATTAAATCCAAGGTTATAAGTAGAGAAGTTGGCCATGGTGACAAGAAAAGTCAATTTTTCATCACACTTGAGTAAAAGGAGATAATCTAGGATGATGTCACAGAATTTTGAGATAAAGAATATGGGAGAAGAGGGAATGAGTTTTGAATAGGCTTGGTAAAGTAGAAGGTATAAAGTCTTTTGCTGAGAATGTGGGTGAAGGGTATGTTAGGAAGCTTGAGAAAAGAAGAGAAGGTCTGGAATAGCTACTCTGAGGAGTGAGTTAGAGAATCAGTTAAGGAAGAATGAAAACATTACCTTGCTAAAATGAAGGCCCAGTTGAGTTTACATAACAAAAATATGTAGTGTACCCGGTCAGCATAATTTTATGACTTCCCATGGACAGGAGCCCTTGAGTAGGAGCAGAAGAGGCATGTGGTAGGAAGAATATAGGGTTAGGTTTTAGAAAGGCAAAAACAGAGGTAGCACAAGGGAGCAAGAAAGTCAAGTCTTCACTTGTAATATTAAACTGATTAACTACGAAGTCAGTTTTGGGAGCAAAGGAAAACAAAGGGAAGGAACAAAAGAATAAAGTGGATAGTAGAGCAAATAGAAAACTTTTGTTTTTGTTTTTGTTTTTGTTTTTGTCTAAAGTAATGGGAAGTTTGAAAATGTTTTAGTCAGAGAGCAAGAAACCAATGGAATACTTACTAGCTGTGTGACCCTGGGCAAGTCACTTAACCCCAACTGCCTCACTAAAAAAAACAAAAAACAAAATAAACCAATGGAATGAGAAAAGTAATTGAAGATGAAAGAGAAAGAAGAGATAACAGATGTAAAAAAGCCCAGGCATTAGCCACTTTCTGCCAGTTTCTGTAGTGGTTGAAAGATGGGCAAACTGCTTGCCTCCTGACACCCTATGAAAGGACTGATAATAGGAAAAATGTTTTTGGTTTTTTGGTGGTTTTTTTTTTTTTAATGTGGCTTTTTTTTTTTTTAAGTGAGGCAGTTGGGGTTAAGTGACTTGCCCAGGGTCACACAGCTAGCAAGTGTTAAGTGTCTGAGGCCGGATTTGAACTCAGGTACTCCTGACTTCAGGGCCAATGCTCTATCCTCTGCACCACCTAGCTGCCTCCTTCCAATTAATTTTTGATCTATCTTTCCATGACTCTTTATTACACATAATTTTTATTGCATCATGATCTGAAAAAGGATGCATTTACTATTTCTGCCTTTCTGCATTTGACTGTAAGGTTTTTATGCCCTAATACATGGTCAATTTTTGTGTAGTGCCATGTACTGCTGAGGAAAAGGTATTATTATTATTATGGGCCTAGGGTGCCTCAGAATGATGTAGGAGGATCCATTTGACCCTAAATTCCATCCCACATCAAGAAGTTTTCTGGGGGAAATCAAGAAACTTTCTCCTTGAGAAACTAAACCCAAGGACAGACACACCTAAAAAGATAAGTGGTACCAGATCTGGACTGAGATAACTCCAGAACCACCACCCTTCATTCCAGTCTCCCCCACCCCTTGAGGAGATAATCTTATCTGGCGTGGCTGCTGCCAAAGTGGTGGAGGGGACAGAACAACAGCCCTTCACCAGACTGCTTCCAACCCATCACCCAATAAAGGAACTTTCCACAGTCAGATGATCATCCCATCAGACCACAATGGGTCCTCTATAAAAGTATCTGCTTGTCTCCTGCTGTAAAAGCCATGCTCCATGAGAAGAAGTCCAAGGATTTCTCTCTTATCTTTACCTAGCACCTAAATAAAATATTATTTTATTCTAATTGGATTTGTGTGCAAGATGGTGTAATTCTTTAGTTTATCTGTTTGTTTGTGGGGGAGGTGTAATTCTTTAAAGAGGAATTCCAAAGAACCCCTACCCCAAATCCCCACCAATTTCCCCCATAATAGTTATAAACCCAGTTCCTTTGCCTTCTGGAATATCATATTTCAAGCCCTCCAATCCTTTAATGTTAAAGCTGCCAGATTCTGTGTAATCCTGATTGTTGTTCTTTGATATTTATATTGTTTCCTTCTGGCTGTTTGCAGTATTTTCTCCTTTACTTGATAATTCTGGACTACAATATTCCTTGGAGTTTTCCTTTTGAGAGTCTTTCAGGAGGTGATTGGTGGATTCTTTCAATGACTATTTTTTTCCTCTGGTTCTTAGACATTGGGGCCGTTCTCCTTCATAATGTCATGAAATATGCTTTCTAGGTTCTTTTTTGGATCATGGTCCTCAGGTGGTCCAATTATTCTTAGATTATACCTACTGGATCTATTTTCTAGGTCTGTTGTTTTTCTGAAGATGTATTTTATATTTTCTTGTACTTTTATATTCTTTTGATTCTGCTTTAATTCTTCCTGTTGTCTTACTGAGTCATTAGCTTCCATCTGTCTAATTCTGATTCTTAAGGAATTATTCTCTCTTGTCAACTTTTGCATCTCCTTTTCCATTTGACCAATTGCATTTTTTAATGAGTTGTTTTTCTTAGTCAATGTGTCCTTCTTTTCCCAAGCTATTGACTCTCTCTTGTATAACTCTCATTTATTTTCCTAATTTTTCTTCTACCTCTCTTATTTGGTTCATAAAATCCTTTTTGAGCCCTTCCAAGAGGACTTTTTGGTCTCAAGACCAATTCCTCTTCCCCTTTAAGGCTTCACATGTAGGCATTTTGATATTGTTGTCCTTCTGAGTTTATGTTTTGATCCTCCCTGTTGCCATAATAATTTTTTATGGTGAGAGTTCTTTTTTGTTTCTTATTCATATTTTAGCCTCTTTTGTGCCTTTTAAAGTTGAGTTCTGTCCCTGGGGTACAGTGTACACTGTCCCAAACTTCTTTTGCTGGGGACCAGGGTCCCAGTCACTGGCTTTCTGCTCTGAGACCTCAGCTGTTTGCAAATTGCTCACTGCACTGGAGTAGCCTGGCCTAGTGGGGCCTGGTGGGTAGCAGACACCCCAGCTGGTAGATTATCTTTTTGCAGGTTTTACAGCTCCAGAATCTGTTGAGAGGCTTAATTTAATGTTGTTTCTGAGGAAAATTTGGTAGAGCTCAGGTAGCTTCCTGGTTTCACTCCACCATCTTGGCTCCACTATTTACTATTTCTAAGACTATTTAAGGAAAGTCATTTTGTAAGCTGTTTGGAGAATGAATTGGGGTAGAAATGCCTGAAATGAGGTGGCAATGATATGAATAGTGAGAAAATGATGAATGGGAGAGATGTTGGGGAGCGAGAAATGGCAAAATTTGGCAACCAGTTGTATATGTAGGAATATGAGGATCTAATTGTAATGCTGAAGTTGTAAACCTAGGAGACTAGAAGAATGGTGGCACCTTCAGTAGAAATATTCAGGGGGCAGCTAGGTGGCGCAGTGGATAGAGCACCAGCCCTGGAGTCAGGAGTACCTGAGTTCAAATCCAGCCTCAGACACTTAACACTTATTAGTTGTGTGACCCTGGGCAAGTCACTTAACCCCAACTGCCTCACTAAAATTAAAAAAAATAAATAATAATAAAATTAAATTTAAAAAAAAGAAAAAGAAATATTCAAGAAGAGAGGTAGGTTTTGGGGAAAAGATAATGAATTTTGGGGGGGACATTATGTTTGAAAAATCTTCAGGATACAGTTTGAAATGTCTATGGCAGTTGGTGATTGAGGACCGGAGCTCAGGAGAAATACTAGGACAGATAGGTATATCTGGGAGCTATCTGCACAAAAGACTGATCAAGTAAATCAAAGGATATGAACAGGCAGTTTTCAGATGAAGAAATCAAAGCTATCTATTGTGATATGAAAAAATGCTCTAAATCACTACTGAATAGAGAAATGCAAATTAAAACAACTCTGAGGTACCACCTCACACCTATCAGATTGGCTAATGTAAGGGGCTAAAATTCTAGCTATGATGTCTAAAATCTAAAGAGTGGTTGCCTTAAATTAGAAAAAGTATAGCACCAATCTTTGGGCATTAAGTATTTATTAAAGTATATTAGGGGTAAGTAAAGAGGAACACATGGATCAAGTATGAAATTTGCTTGCTATCCCTATCCTGCCTGTCTCTAGCTCCCCTGCTGAAGTCTCCACCTGAAAGGCCCCCTTGCTCCTCAGTTTCCCCCAGAAGCCACTTGAGAAACCGAAAACAGTGCTGTCTACACACACATAGCTTCAAACTAACTGGCTGGTAGCTCTGATTGACAGGTCCCACAGGTCGTTCTATAGCTGTAACTTCTAAATTCTGGAAATTCTGGATGCTAAAGTCACATGGTTTCTAAATCACATGCTTTCTCCTCATGGTGGAGCTTTCCTGAAATATCTTTCCCAGCAGGGGGTGTTATTCCAATTCTCACACTAATATGACAAAAAGGGAAAATAATAAATATTGGAGAAATTGAAACATTAATACATTGTTGGTGGAGTTGTAGACTGACCCAACCATTCTGGAGAGCAATTTGGAGCCATGCCCAAAGGGCTATGGGGCTGTGCATACCCTTTGATCCAGTAATACCACTACTAGGTCTGTATCCCAAAAAGATCATAATGTGAGATTCAAAATTGGATATGTGGAACATTAAACTCCCCCTTTTAACTTTTCCCATATATATATATATATATATATATATATATATATCTCCCAGACCACTAAGAAAAAGAAGTCTCTGAGCTTTGATCTGTGAGGGATTAGTTTTTATTGCACTTGGGAATTAATTAGACAGCAAAAGGTGATACCAATTAGGGAAACAGGGAAGTAGAAATACAGATGAATGACCTTAGATCTAAACTTAATCTATTTTCCTTTATAAAACTCACCAAATTCCAAACTGCCCACCAGGCTGAGAACCAGCATACCCAAAGCCGAACACCAACCATGTGTTTATGAAATCCTCTCCCCCTCACAAGCTGCCACAGCTAAGTTTAACAGCCAGAGAACCCCAACTTCTGTTCCTGCCCTCACTTTTAAGTCCGCGTATCGGCAGTTCCTCTCATTCTCCTCCACAAAAAAGGAGGTCCTTCAAAAGCCACTTTAGTAGGGTGTGCAATCTCTCAAATGATTCAGCTAAAACTTCCAATAAGCTGGATTCTCTATATCTTTACCAGAAATAATTTTTACCACAATTAAAAAGAGAAAAGGACCCACATGTACAAAAATATTTATAGCAGCTCTCTTTGTGGTGGCAAAGAATTGGAAATCAAGGGGATGCCTATCAAACTGGGGAATGGCTGAACAAGTTGTGGTGTATGAATGTAATGGAATACTATTGTGCTTTAAGAAATGATGAACATGGGGCAGTTAGGTGGCGCAGTGGATAAAGCAGTGGCCCTGGATTTAGGAGGACCTGAGTTCAAATCCAACCTCAGACACTTGACACTTACTAGCTGTGTGACCCTGGGCAAGTCACTAAACTCTCATTGCCCTGCAAAACAAACAAACAAGAAATGATGAGTAGGCACATTTCAGAAAAACCTGGAAAGATTTAAGTGGATTGATGCTGAGTGAAATGAGCAGAACCAGGAGAACATTGTACACAGTAACAGCAACATTGTGTAATGATCAGCTGTGATAGACTTAGCTCTTCTCAGCAATACAATGATACAAGACAATTCCAAAGGACTCATGATAGAAAATGCTTTCCACCTTCAGAAAAAAAGAACTGTGTAATCTGAATGCAGATTGAGCCAAACTCTACTTTTTTTTCTTTTTTGAGGTTTTTCCCTTTGGTTCTTATTCTTCTTTCACAACTTGACTAATGCAGAAATATGTTTAATGTGATTATACATATATAACTTATATCAGATTGCTTTCTGTTTTGGGGAGGGGGATGGGAGGGGGGGAGAGAGAAAAAAATTGGAACTCAAAATCTTAGAAAAACAAATGTTGAAAACTATCTTTACATGTAACTGGAAAATAATAAAATAATTTTTAAATTGGAAAAAAAGAGTCACCAAGTGACAAGTATACAGAGAAAAGAGAAGAGGATCAAGAGGAGAGCTTTAGGGTACACTTAAAATGAGGGGGAATGTTACAGATGGTGATCCAGCAAGAGAGATGGAAAAGCAGTCAGATGGGTAGGAGGAGAGCCAGAAGAGAACAGCACACTTCCACTGGAATCTTCAGTTAAGAGGAAGAGTGGATTTCACCATCTTCCTTTTAACTTTGAACCCAGATACTTAACATTGAGATTTTTAGGAAAATGGGCCCCTCAAATACAGAGTATCATGGGAAAACCTCCAACTGCTTTTCTATCCGTAAGAAGGGGGAAATATGTCAGTTATCAGAGCATTGGCTATGGCCACTTTTTCTCTTCAGAAGAAGTCTTCATTTCCTGGCACTGATTTCTTTTAGAACCCAGAACAGCCAGCCAGATAATTAGCAGCCACTGGCATTTGTCTTTGAAGCATTCCTTTTCACCATAAGGCATACCTGTTTGTCAAAGCCTCTAACAGAGTGAAAAAGTACTTGAATATGCTACTCAGTTCCCTTATGGGAAATCTGCTCCAACAGCCATTTCATGAGAGACCAAAAAAATCCCCAAAAGAGCTATGGGGATTTCAGGGTCCTCAATTTTCCCTCAATCTGAAGATGATTTGGAACTCTCATGCAAAGGAATGGGGGGAAGAAAGGGGAAACAAAACCCAAAAACCCTGGAGCCACCTCATCTCTTTCTACCTCAATCTTTTGTTCCAAGTCTTTATTTTGTATATGTGGTCAGCAACAAACCTCCTCAACTTTGAGCCATGTTACAAATATTCTTACCTTTCCTTGTTAGGTACATTCTACTCCTGACATGTCATCCCTTTCTTTTAATAAAAAGTGTCTGGCACTAAATTAAACAATAGAAAATTACATTCATTCATAGAACAGAATAGAACATTCAGGAATAGAAGAAAGTATATATGGGGCAGCTAGATGGCGCAGTGGATAGAGCACTGGCCCTGGAGTCAGGACTACCTGAGTTCAAGTCCGGCCTCAGACACTTAACACTTACTAGCTGTGTGACCCTGGGCAAGTCACTTAACCCCAATTGCCTCACTAAAAAAAAAAAAAGTATATATGACTACACATACACACATATTCAACTGGGTGAAGACTCTCCCTCAAAATGCAGAGAAGTCCAGCTGAGTTGAAAGCAGAAGTTTTATTAGGAAGAAAATCAGACACTGGTGCCAAGGCACACTAGTACAAAGTACAGGAGAGTCCACAGTAGGGGAGATTTATGCTTGAAAACCACAAAGGGGAGGGTAGGGGAGGGGTTGGGGAAAAGAATGGACAGTCTTTCCCAGGAACGGGTGGGACACAGAAGCAGGAACAGTTGGCCACAAGTTTGGTTTGGGCCAGTTTTTTTTTTTTGGGGGGGGGCACAGCTCAGGGAGATCAATCAGCAAATACCAGCAAAGGCATCTGGGAGTGATTAAGACTTTGGCTCACTCTAGGGTTCTGATTGGCCCCTTTTAGCAAATAGGTTTACTCTGTTTGCAGTGTAGTTGCCTGAGAAGGTAACTCATAGAAAATAAACATTAATCTCATTGATACTTCCACATTCCCCACTTTTGGTCAAGGTGGCTGCAGAGCCCACTGCTGACCAAGGAGGCATGATCTATAGCTACCCTGTGTGGTTTCCCCTTGCACAGATCTAACAAGGTGTGAGGTTGCCAGTTTTTGCTAGGACTTGAAGCAGACTCTTGAGGAGTATTGGGTTCCCTCCCTTCCCTTAGCAATGGAGAAGGCAGAAAGGAAGAAAAAAAAGAATTCTTAACAGAATCAACAAGGTCCACAAAAACAGATGAGTGAAATGACAAAACACAAGGCAAACAAATAAGCATCAGGAACAAAAGAAAACCCAAAGTGACTGTCTGGTAGTCAGACAGGCCATATACTCAGCCTACATCTGGAATCTTTGGAGAGTAATCTCTTCAAGGTGTCATCTGTTTCAGAACTTGCTTGAAGTGGTCCTTGAGACCCTCACCAGGTTTGGTGGTCCACTTGAGGACTGGAGCTTTCTTTGGATGATACAAATTTGGCAGCTGTGGGAGTTGTCAGAAGGACCTGATAGGGAAAAGTGAACAGGTACAGTTCCCTGAATTCAGAAAAGGAGGTATCCGACTCCCCAGATCTCTGTAACGTGGAAACAATAGTCAATTGATCAGTATGGGACCAGTTTTCAGATAAGACATATGGATTTCTTGAGGTATACAATTGTGAGAAAACTCCTTGCATCAGTTTTTGGATCTGAGTGAGTTTCTGGTCGGCATAACTTAGGTCCTTGGTTGAGTCTCTAAACAGCACATAGAGATGGTCCAATTTCCTAGTCATGCAGGGCTATGTTCAAACAATGCAACAAGGTTTTCTCCTAGTTGAACAAAGTTTTCTCATAAGACAGAAGTTGGACTAGACCCATAATTGAATAGACACTAAGCTAACTCCAGGATTGAGTCACTCAATGTAGTTCACTCAATTTCTTCTGTCTTAATCCCCTCAATTCATTCAATTTTCCTTTTTTGCTTTATAGGGAAGTGGGCAACCCATTCCCTCCATGGATCATTTATCTATAAGCCAAATCTATAAGGTTTTTTAATAATTTCATAATCATAATCACATTAAGTCAGGTTACATTAATGTCAGGTTACAGATCAAACTACCTGGAAGGCTCACAAGGAACTAGTTTTGAGAAAGGAGATTCACATGTCACCAACGTAACCAAGAAAACTCAAACACAAACATCATGAAACAAAAGACCAAAGCAATACAATAATTATCACCAATATTAACTAACATCAAATCTCCTTGCATTCTAGTAACCCATTCTCAATGTCCATTTAATCAGCACATTTTGAGTCCCAGATGTCCCATGTAATCCTCTGTCATTAGATATCTTCTCTTGTACAATAGACTTCATTCTTAGTACAGCTCTAAGGCGAGGCTCTGCTTCACTGGTTCCAAATATAGAAGTTCCTAGATAATTCTGCTAGTAACAAGCCTTGACACAATTTAGGACAATCACTTAAATTTGGTTCTCCAAACTTGAAACTTCAGAGTATTTCAGTTCATATTGCCATTTGCTCTTTCTATTCTTATCTAAATCCTGTACTTGACAGAAGAATCTTTTTTTTTAAATTATGAAGGTCTAATCCTAAAATGAACTTTTCTGCTTTTTAAAATGATCAGATTCTTTAAGAATGGGAAAATCATTTCACTTTCTTTACTGTTATCAATACAGTTTTATGTGTAAAATCCTTTATCTAATTTTGAGAACTTATTACCAAAACATACTCAAAACCTGAATGTCCATGATAGGTAAATTTGGAAGCCAGTCATGTACATGTATATCCTTTGTGTGTGTGTGTATGTTTTGGGGTTTTTTTTGGTGAGGCAATTGGGGTTAAGTGACTTGCCCAGGGTCACACAGCTAGTAAGTGTCAAGTGTCTGAGGTCAGATTTGAACTCAGGTCCTCCTGAATCCAGGGCCGGTGCTCTATCCACTGTGCCCCCTAGCTGCCCCCCTGTATATCCTTCTTAAAGAAAACAATCTAATCCTGTTGCTTTTTCAAAATTTATTATTCCATTTAATTAGAAAGCTTTTACATTGCATCTTTGTCTAGTCATTCCTCTTTTTAGGACGATATCATCCATCTCTATTATAATTTGACCACAAATACAGGTTAAAATTGTAAGATGTTCATACTTGTATCCTATTATAGTAACTAAGAGATTTTCCAGTATCAATATATTACGTAGTAGATTTAGTATTGTGTGCAAACAACTTCTTGATTATAGAAATTTGCTATAAAAGGAAAAGGAGGGACATAGTTATAACAGTGTCATATATTATAACGGGGAAAACTCCCTTAGTTCTGATTGATTCCAGGATGAGTCATATCTGACAATCAATCATGTAGTCACAGGGTATCAAAAACAAGGCTCATGATTAACCATATGGGGAAATTTCCTTTTCAGACAGGAAATAGCACAATGGGGAAATAGAGGCAAGAAGATTCTAGCTTAGGGCATGCCAAGGCCACCCCCAAAACTTTTCCCAGCACAGACGTCCACTGTTAGCAGTTCTACTATTGGCTTCATGACAGTTCAAATAATGATCCATGTAATCAAAATACAAAACAATAGTAAATTACAGCCCCAGGAATTTTTATCTCAAATAGCAAAATTTCACTAACCACGACTTAGGCCTTGAAAATCTTTACCTGTAGGGGCAGCTAGGTGGATAGAGCACCGACCCTGGAGTCAAGAGTACCTGAGTTCAAGTCCAGCCTCAGACACTTAACACTTACTAGCTGTGTGACCCTGGGCAAGTCACTTAACCCCAATTGCCTCACTAAAAAAAAAAAAATCTTTACCTATGTTTCCCTAACAGTTAACATTTCATTTATCCTTTACTTATAAATTAAAACTAACCATATTCTGGGCTTTAGATATACAGCAAATACTGGGATACCAAATTTTTTATCTTCATTCTGGTATTACTTCCAAACTCACCGACTGCCATCACTGCCCTAAAACAATGAGACTATCAGTCTTTGGGGTGGGGGGGAAGAGGGGGATTACTTAAGTGCCATTTACTTTTTATAGAATTTTATAGAAATTAATTCTTATTTTTTCTTAAAACAAATTCTACAGAATGGTACCCCAAAACTCACTAAGATATTTCAGAAGGGAGTGAGTTCCTGGAATTACCCAAAATTCCAGGAGTTCACTCCCTTAAAGCTTTTTTTTTGGGGGGGGGGCAATGGGGGTTAAGTGACTTGCCCAGGGTCACACAGTTAGTAAGTGTCAAGTGTTTGAGGCTGGATTTGAACTCAGGTACTCCTGAATCCAGGGCCAGTGCTTTATCCACTGTGCCACCTAGTTGCACCCCCTCCCCCATCTTAAATCTTAAAATGATAAATCTCCAAACCTCCAAATTCTGCTAAGATGTTTTAGCAGTTCTGCTACTTTGATTATCTGACTTAATTTCTGTAATTCCAATGTGACTAAGGCTAAAATGACAAGAAAAAATATCTTTTAGGTTTTTTTCTTTCTCTCTTTTCTTTTCTCTTTTGCTTTTTTTTGGTGGGTTTTGTTGTTGTTGTTGTTGTTTTTGGTGAGGCAGTTGGGGTCAAGTGACCTGCCCAGGGTCACACAGCTAACGAGTGTCAAGCATCTGAGGCTGAACCTGAACTCAGGTCCTCCTGAATCCAGGGCCGGCGCTCCATCCACTGCACCACCCAGCTGCCCCTTTCTCTCTTTTCTTATAACCTAATCTTCCACAGAAAGCCTAAAGTGGGGGTTAGTCCTATTTACTGGGGCAATTGCTTCATGTATAAAAGTTTATTAATCTTTCTCAGTGTTCTAAACTCTTTGCAGTTTTTTAGCAGTTTTTTCTTTCTGGCTGCATTTTCCCTTTTAAGAAAAATTTTCAAGGAAACAGAATCTGCAAACAACACAAACACAATGTGAGACAAAGATTTTCCTATATTTTACAAAGACAAAATAAGACAGAATTGGCATTTTTATGACTTTTAAAGTAAAAAACTTCTTTTTTTTTAGTGAGGCAATTGGGATTAAGTGACTTGCCCAGGGTCACACAGCTAGTAAGTGTTAAGTGTCTAAGGCCGGATTTGAACTCAGGTCCTCCTGACTCCAGGGCCGGTGCTCTATCCACTGGGCCACCTAGCTGCCCCTGAAAAACTTTTTAAAGTGAGAAATGCAGGACAGAGTAAGGAGATTTCTAACTCAGTGCAAGACCTGAAAGCTCTACTTAAGAAATGAATCATGAAAAAAAAAAGGAACTGAATTATGAAATCTCACAGTTGGAAGGGGTTATGAGCCGAACCTGCACAAAAGTGTTCTCTACAAACAGTCCTGAAATGTAAGTCATACAACTTCTGCTAGATAGTCTTTAAACAGGAACTGTAAAATGAGGGCAATAATAGCACTATCTCCCAGGGTTATTCTGAGGATCAAATGAGATATTTGTATTGCAATTTAGCATAAAACCTGGCACATAGTAAGCACTATCTATATGTTAATTATTGTTATTATCTGAGCTCATAATTCTGTCTTCAGACACTAGCTGTGTGACCCTGGGCAAGTTGCTCATAGCCTCAGTTTCCTCATTCATAAAATGGGGATAATAATATGAGGGTTGTTGGGAGGATCAAATGAGATAACATATGTAAAGTAAACCTTAAAGTGCTATATACTACTGCTAGCTATTACTATATGTATGGATCTTCAATTCTATGGCTTTATCCTGTTGCATTGAAAATAATTACTATAGACACCAGTTTTGGGCAAGCGTATTATTAATTTATCAATATTATACCACTAAAGGATTGGTCATGTGTCTCCCTAACTTCTCATGGTCCCAGGCTATGTGGTAGAGAAAGCAGGGAGAGAACTTCAGCCTGACAGTTTGCTCAAGCAGGGGAAAAGCCCCAAAAGAATCATGTAGTCTCCCAGAAAGAGAGCATGTGGTCCCAGAGAAAGAAGAGAGACTCAGAACATGCCTTAGCCACCCCTTTATGCCTTTTTTTCAAGGGTTTTTAATCCTCTTTTTTTTTTTTTCAGTGAGGCAATTGGGGTTAAGTGACTTGCCCAGGGTCACACAGCTAGTAAGTGTTAAGTGTCTGAGGCAGGATTTGAACTCAGGTACTCCTGACTCCAGGGCTAGTGCTCTATCCATTGTGCCACCTAGCTGCCCCGGTTTTATCCTCTTTTGATAGAGTTGTGTCATTATACATTGATCAAAGCTAATCGGGGTCATTATTACATCAAAGCTAATTGTTTGCATCATTCAACTCTATTGATTGACTTGACTCCAAGGTGGTCGACTTTAAAATGAACTCTAGGGGGGAAGTCAGGGAAAAGAATGTTAAAAAAAAAAACCTCGTGCAGCTAGATGGCACAGTGGATAGAGCACCGGCCCTGGAGTCAGAAGTACCTGAGTTCAAATGCGGCCTCAGACACTTAACACTTACTAGCTGTGTGACCCTGGGCAAGTCACTTAACCCCAATTGCCTCACTAAAAAACAAAACAAAACATCCCCCTCCCCCCACCTCTCTGGAGGCAAACTCCCATAATCTAGGTGGGTTTAATCTCATCAATCCTTTAGCAGTCTAAAACAAAAGAATCTATCTCCATTCCTTTTGTTCTTTAGGGTTTGTCCTAGATGAGATTTGAAGAAGTTTCTCAAGGAGACTGGACTTTCTGAAGGGGAGTGGGACAGAGAAAGAACTGATAAAGTGGACTCTGGGTTACCCAAAAAATTGATTATTAATAATTATCATCTCACAATCCTCAGTCCCCTCATGATTTCAGCCACTGCTATTTTTTTTTAATCTGATCATCCCTATCACATTTGTCTCCTATAGAGTGTTCCAAAAGTCTTAGTGCAGTTTAAAACTATTAAAGCCTCTCATTTGAATTCCCCTCCATCTTGACTCCTGGGCTCTCTCTCCCTTCCATCCTCTCCTCCAATGTACATTTCTTTCCTCTTCTTCCCACTGGAGGAAAAAGAAGCAAAATCCTTGTAACAAAGATACAGAGTCAAGGAATTCTTTGTCCGGTCCCCCCCACCCCCCCACCCCGCCCCGCCCCCAAACATTAATTTCCCCTTCTACCTACTTGAGGGTTAAAAAAAAAATCCTTGTGACAAATATGCATAGTCAATGAATGAATTCCCCCCCCCCCCCCCCCCGTGAGCAAGCATTTATTTTCTCTTCTGAGTGGATGAAAAAAATTCCCCAATCCTTGTAACAAAGCGTGCACAGTCGAGCAAAACTAGTCCCCACGAGGGGTACCCGTTGAGCAGCTGTACAGCAGAGGGAATGACCTGGGGACTGTGGCGAGGAGCCGAGCCTAACCCTGACTGTTCGTACTTGGGAGGAGGGGGATTGATCCTCATAAGGGGTAAGGCGGGGATCTGCAGTCGACCAGGGGCCTCCGAAATTATTCCCGTTACTTTGCACTTGGCGCCAGACTCTGCTCCCCAACCGCCGCCAGGGGGAGCGCGGGCGCCCACGTGCTCCGAGCGAGGGGCGGGCTAGCGGGGGACCTGGTGAGGGAGGTCCCGGCTAGAGAGGACCCGCAGAAGGAAAGGGAAAGGGGTAGGGGAAGCGGTAGAGCTGCGCCTGCGCACATGCTCGGCTCATTTTCCCCCCCGCCCCTCTTCCCCAGTTGGAAGGTCACCGGGGTGTTTTGCGTGGTGTGAGTGCTTTGGGGGTAGGGAGGGTGGTAGTGGTGGTGGGTTGAGACCGAGGGCAGCTGCGCCTGCGCAGTACCGCCCTGACAGGAGGAGGGCAGAGATGGAGGGCGCTTTGACAGCCCACCAGGTAAGAGCGATCTGGGGAGCCGGAGGCGTGGACCTGGCCGGGGGTGGGGGCGCATTTCATTAAGCATTGGTAAATTCCCCGTTGCTATGGGTGTCCCCTTTGCCCTTCTTTTATTTTATTTTTTCATTTTGTGATCCACCGACTCCGCGCCCGTCTCCCCCCTCCCTCCCCCTTCTGTTTCCAAAGTTTTCATTTTGAAGAAGTGGAAAGTGATTTCCAAGGATCCGACAGCCTTCCTCCTCCTTCCGTGCCTCAGAAGGCTCCTGCCTTCCCATGTTTGTTGGCCTACCCAACTTTGACCCAGATGTGACTCTTGCACCCATACACTGACTTGGGCTGGGGGAAAAGAGTTTTAATCCTGAAGCACTGCTAGTAGATTTAATTCAAAAAGCATCTAAGTGCCTTCTATGTAACAAGTACGGTGCCAGTTGCTAAAAAACCCCAAAATTGAATCGATAAAACATCTAAGTTTCTACTCTGTGCCAAGTACTGTGTGGGGTGGGTAAAAAAAAATTTAGAAAAAGCATCTTGTTAAAGTGCCTACTGTATTAAGTGTAACTAGAAGTTAGGAAGATCTGAGTTCAAATGTGGCCTCAAACACTTAATAGCTGTGTGACCCTGGGCAAGTCACTTAACCCGGTTTGCCTCAGTTTCCTCATCTGTAAATGAACTGGAGAAGGAAATGGCAAACCATTCTAGTGTCTCTATCCCAAATCGGGTCACAAAAAGTCAGATGCTGAACAACAACAGTGCTAGTCTAGGGGTGGGGTCTGGAGGGCAATACAAAAAATAGAAAAAGCATTTATTAAGTGCCTACTATGTGCCAAGTCCTGTGCTAAGCTGGGGGACAGGTAAAAAACAAAAGAGAATCCAAAAAGAATTTAAGTGCCAGCCATGTGCCAAATACTGTGCCAGGTTGGTGGGGAGCATTAGAATCCAAAAAGTGTTTAAGTGCCTACTGTGTGCCAAGATGCTGCCCAAGAAACAGTCCCTTAAATTCTGTTGTGGAGAAGCAGTTAAATAGTTGCAGGGTATCCCAAAAGTCTTTTTTTTTCCAAGTCTTTTTTTTTTTTTGGTGGGCCAATGAGGATTAAGTGACTAGGTCAGATTTGAACTCAGGTCTTCCTGAATACAGGGCTGGTGCTTTACCCACCTCGCCACCTAGCTGCCCCTCAAAAGTCTTTTAATAACTTTTTTAAAATGCACCAAGACTTTTGGGACACCTTGTGGAGGTCTAGGTTCTAATCCTGTGATTTCATTGATATAAAAGACTCTCTAGGATGCATATCCGGACTTTTAAAGCAACTTAAACGTCTTCAGAAGAAGCTTTTTGCTGGGAATCACAGACCATGCCAGAAATGAAATTGTGGGTGACCCAAAAGGCAATGGAGAAAATTGAGGTGGTCATGAGGGGGCTGTCCCATATTACCAAGGATGGGTTGGGCATTAATGTGGCTGTCCCTCCTGGCCTTGAAGATTTGGTTCAAATGCCATCTTCTGAAGGCAGCCTTTCCTGGCTCTCCTCCTGCCCCAGCCCCTGCTGCCTTCAAAGGTTACCTTCCCGTTACTCTAGACTTTTTGTGTGTTTGGGGTGGTGGGCAGTGAGGGTTAAGTGACTTGCCCAGGGTCACACAGCTAGTAAGTATCAAGTGTCTGAGGCCGTATTTGAACTCAGGTCTTCTTAAATTCAGGATGTGAGGGAAAAATCAATCCTCTTCTCAATAATCCTCAGGAACTCAGCATTGATTGTGACAAAGGCTCTTTTATTTCCTTCTCATGAGGAGACACCCTAGTGTGCAGCTAGGTGCAAAGAAAGTAGGCTTGAAGACCCTGTTTTATACCCTACTCTCTAACACAAATGGACCCTCCCCTTTTTCATCATTGGTCTGATTACTCAAGGGTTATAATCTATAGGCAAAAACTATCTAATTGGAAGGCAGTATTCACATCCCTCTTCCTTATATGGGCATAATTCAGGAGTGGACCTTATTCTTTATATGGATACAACTCCGAGCAGACCTTATTGAGAACAGGGCTCCTTGAACCACGTGATTTTGTTAGCCTGAGGGGGAGGAGGAGATCTGAGACCTTTGTCCTACAATCAGGTCAGGAGGGGTATGATTGACTGTTATATCCTCATTGAGAGGAGACAGCTACCCATTTTCTCACAAGGGTGGGTGCTCTATCCACTGTACCACCTAGCTGCCCTCTTACCATTATTCTATATGTATCTTCTTTGTTCATATTCTCTCTCTGTGTCTCTTTCTCTCTCTTGTAAATTCTTTGAGAGCAGAGATTATTTCTATTTTTTTCTTTATCTATTCTTTCTTTATATCCCCATTGCTCAGCACAATAACTGGCCCATAAAGTTTAATAAATACTCCCCCCCCCCCCCCCCCCCGCCAGGGCAGTGAGGTTTAAGTGACTTGCCCAGGGTCATACAGCTAGTAAGTGTCAAGTGTCTGAGGCTGGATTTGAACCCAAGTCCTCCTGAATCCAAGCCTGGTGCTTTATCACCACTGTGCCACCTAGCTGCCCCATTAATGAATGCTTTTTGATTGACCAAAAAAAAGTCTTCAGAGAGCTTCCTGGAGCAAAACTTAAAAGTTGGGTTGCATAACTGAATGTTGGGGTTGCGATAAATTTGGCAACAGTAAAAGGTTATGTATACCTATTTTATATACCTATATACCTGGAGTCGTTTAAAATTTCTTGGGTAAAAAGGGGTCTTGAGTGGAAAAAGTTTGAGAAAGCTTTGTCTTGTAGCGCTGAGACTTGCCTGGGGTTACACAGCTAGTATGTCAAGGGTGGGTCTTGAAACCAGGTCTTCTTGTTTCTGAAACTGGTGTTCTCTCTACCTACTTCATACTTCATCCCAATAAAAATATGTCACTGGGGAATAGCTGTGTGTGTGTGGGAGGGGTGGGGGGGGGGAGGAGGGGGGATCCTTAGATATTCCTTGAACACAGTCCAATTAGGATTAAAAATCTTTTCTTGGGGCGCTAGAGAAAGTGACTATGAGGGAAGTGGAAAACTTCTTCGCCTCAAGGGGAGGAGATGCCTTACTGACCTCTTTCTCCTAGAAAAGAAGGAAGAACGAGGCTTTTATCTAGAGGATAGGTGGAGTGACCACCTGACAATGGAAAGTTCCTTTTGGGGGTGGGGTGGAGAAAGATTCCTGAGAGTCCTGGAGGATTATTGTTTAGGAATGGTGGTTCTGACTTCAGGAGTTATCGCTCTCCCCTGGTGCCCCCCAGGTAGTAGCCACACCTAATGGACTTTCTTGCCATTGAATTTTATCTCCCCTTCTTTTGGTGTGTCTATCCTGTTATCTAGTCGTCCTGTTATCTAGTCTCTTAATTCCTCCTTGCTTCCTAAACCCCAAATCAAATATGCATACAAAATAAATAAGAAGAGGTTTGGGTGGGGGTTTTTTTGGTGGGGGAGAACTAGCAACTTGTGGGATCAATGTAGCCCTCCCCTCCCCCCCATATGGAAAGTGGCCCTTGAATTGAGCCTTGAAGGAAGCCAAGGATTTTTCATGCTGGTGGTGAGGAGGGAGTGCACTCACTGACTGTGGGACAAATCAGGGTGATAGGAAATGCAGTGTTGTTTCTGGGCAGCAGCCAGGAGGTCAGTTTGACTGGACTGTAAAGTAGGAGGAGAGTGCATATATTTGTCTTCAAAATAGCTATAAGTAAATCTTAGAAACTCTGCTATACCCCCCCCCCCCCCAGTAAACCTTAAATTCAATGTGTCAAAGAAAATGAAAAATAGCATGTGTTCTAGTCTGTGTACTAGTCTATGTTCAATCAACATCAGTTCTTTCTTTGGAGATGGATAGTATGCTTCATCATGAGTTCTTTGGGATTTTCTTGGATCATTGTATTGCTGAGAACAGTTAAGTCACTCACAGTTCTTCATCAAACAATATTGCTGTCACTGTGCACAATGTTCTCTTGGTTCTGCTCACTTCATTATACATCAATTTATATAGTTCTTTCCAGTCCTTTCTGAAATCATCCTGCTTGTCATTTCTTATTGCACAATAATATTCCAGGTGAGTCGTTTTAAAATCTCCAGTCCTGTTTTCTTATCTATAAAATGAGGGAATTGGAGTACGTTACCACTGAGGTGCAGTTAGCCTTACATCTGTGATCCATGCTACCTATTCCCTCACATGAATCTTCTGTTCTAAACAAACTGGAACATTCATTATTCTTGAACATGTTTTGCCTTTTCCTATCTATACCTTGACTTTGTTCTGCTTCTCTGCCTTACCTAGCCATAAAGTTCTAGACCAAGTTTCACCTTCACAAAGTCTTTGCCAAATGCTCAACCTTTGAAAACTCAGCTTCTCCTTCTTTTGAACTCTACCACCTTCTCTTTGGGTGACTCATTTGACAATTACTGTATATTACCTTGTATTGTTTTATGTGTATATATGTATGTGTATATGTATATATGTATATGTATGTACAGTGGGAAAAGTCATGGGACTTTAGTTTGAATCCTGACTCAGCTTCTTTTTTTTTTTTTTGGTGGGGCAATGAGGGTTAAGTGACTTGCCCAGGGTCACACAGCTAGTAAGTGTTAAGTGCCTGAAGCTGGATTTGAACTCAGGTCCTCCTGAATCCAGGGCAGGTGCTTTATCCTAGCTCCCCTGACTCAGCTTCTTAATGCCTTGTGTGGCCTTTCATGAGTAAATCACTTAACTTCTCTGTACTTTATTTAGTTTCCTCATCTTTAAAATGAAGGGATTGGACTAAATAATCTCTAAGGTCCCTTCTAACCCTATGATTCTAGACCTAAGCCTCATCTTGACTTCCAATCTCTTTCCGTTTAATAATGTACGGACTATACTCTTCTTCCTTTCCTATTCTCGACCCCGTAGTGAACCAGTTCAGCTTTACAGCATTATTTTCTACTCTTGAATCCATTTCCCCCTTGTCTTATTAGTGACCCCATTTTGCCAAAACCCAACCTTCTTTTGCTTCTGGTAATATGCTGGAGACGGCCCCAGATGTTTTTAAGGCAATTGCGGTTAAGTGACTTGCCCAGGTTCACATGGCAACTAAGTATCTGAGGTGATATTCAGGTCCTCCTAACTTTAGGGCCAGTGTTCTATCCACAATGCCACCTAGCTGCCTTAGTTGTCCTGATACATATCTTGCCACTGGGCCCAGATGGCTCTGGAAGAGAGAGTGAGGTTGGTGACCTTGCACAGCCCTCCCTCACTTAAATCCAATTCACTGCAAGTTCTGACATCACCCTGATGTCTTGGTCCTCTTCTAGAACAAGGACAAAAAACAAACAAGTCATATGCTAATGAACAGAGGCTGGAGGAAGTCACAAAATTGTTCTGATTGCGTCTACTACAAATTTATGTTATCTAATCTCAATTGAGCCCTCACTGCTCCCAAGTGGTCCTTTTACTCTTCCCTGATATATTCTCTATCCTACTCTTCACAGTAACTATTCCAAACCTCTTCTCAACCCACCATAATATCCCTAAGCCTCATCCTCTCAGCTGAGAACTTTGTAAATCTTCAGGCTCTCCCTAACTAGCATCTTTCTTCCTACCTGCCTGTCTCCCTGATCTTGAAAAAAGCATCCCTTGAACCTAACATCCACATTAATTATCATCTTGTAACTTACCTTGTCTTCTTTTTTTTTTTTGGTGAGCCAGTTGGGGTTAAGTGACTTGCCCATGGTCACACAGCTAGTGTTGTGTCTGAGGCCGCATTTGAACTCAGGTCCTTCTGACTCCAGGGCCGGTGCTCTATCCACTGCACCACCTAGCTGCCCCTCCTTGTCTTCTTGCAAAAGTGGTATACGATTTGTGTTTACTTCCAAGATAAATTGGAGTGGGGAGAGATTCAAGGTACGTACTCAAATTAGAAAGCCACTACCATAGTTCAAGTAATGAAGGTTTGATTGGAGAGAAGGGGATGTGTAGGAGAGATATTGTGAGGGTAGAAATGATAAAATTTGACAACAGATTTGGTTTGTGGTGTGAGGGAGAGAGAACAGTTGAAGATGATAGCCAAGGTTGGGAGCATGGATAAGTGATAGGATAATGATGCCCTTAATAGTAATATGAAAGTTGAGAAGAGAGGAGGGTTTTGGAGGGAAGATCATGAATTGTTTTTTGAACATGAGACCTAAATGTACATGCATTTCAAGTTGTTCAAAAGGCAGTTGGTAATACAGGTCTGGAGCTGAAGAGAAAGATTATGGCTAGATAGATCAATCTGGGAATCAATTGCATAGAGATGATAATTGAGTCCATGGTAGTTGGTGAGTTCACCAAGTAGGACAGTAATCGAGGGAAAAGGGAAGAAAGCTCAATACAGAGCCTGAAAGAGCACCCACAGTTAATGATTATGACCTGGATAAAAATCTAGCAAAGGACACTGAGGAATGGGTTGGACAAATAGAAGCAGAGAGTATCCAGGAGATGATTAACAGTATCAAAGGTTGCCATGATGTCAACAAAAATCAGGATTGAGTCAATCAGTCAGTAAACATTTTTTTCAGTGCCAGTTATATGTCTGCCATTGTGCAATGCCTAGCAATGTAAAGAGACAATCCCTGCTTTTAACGAGGTCACAGTCTAACTGGGTCTGGAGACAACATGCAAACAACTATTTATAAACTATATAGGAGATAAATATGAGGAAACAGGAAAGACAATAGAATTAAGTAAGAAGGATCAGGAGAGGCAGGCTTATAGAAGGTAGGATTTTAAATTTTAGCTGGGACTTCAGGGAAGCCAGGAAGGTGAATTTTTTTTTTCCTTTGTAACAAACATGTATCAAACTAGAAAAATTTTGACACTGGCTGTATCCAGAAACATATATCTCATCCTGTAACTTGAGTTCATCATTTCTCTATTAGGAGGTGTGTAGCAGGTCTCATCATCAGTCCTCTGGAATCGTGGTTGATCATTGCATTGATCAGAGTTCATAAACCTTTCAGAGGTGTATATTTGCCTTTGTTATTGTATAAATTATTCTGTTCGCACTTTACTTTGCCTTCAGTTTATTTTGGGGGGGGGGAGGGGGTAGACAATGAGGGTTAAATGATTTGCCCCAGCTCACACAGCTAGGAAGTGTCAAGTGTCTGAGGTTGGATTTCAACTCAGGTCCTCCTGAATGCAGGGCCAGTACTTTATCCACTGCGCCACCCAGCTGCCCCCTGTGCTGTCAGTTCATAAAGTCTTCCGAAGTTTCTCTGAAACCATCCCTGGCATCATTTTTTTTAAAGACTAGGTAAAACCTTATTTGAAGATGATCAATAATCATATAAGATATTCAACTGAATTAAAGAATCACAGAATTACCTGTTATCTATGTCTTGATCAAAATGAACAAATGAGATTTATAAATCTGACAGGAAAAAAATCTGTAAAGAAACATGCAACCTTGTTTTAAAAATGTTTCTACAAAGTGTTTGGGAGTATAAAACCCAACAAATGGTACTTTTCAGTTCTCTTCCAAAGATTTCACTGTACACATTGCTTAAAACAAGAATTAACATCAGCTTTTCTGGAAAGTTAGCTTACAGTTGAAGAAGAGAAACTCAAATCCACATATGGTAAATGTTCTCTTCAAAAATACACTCTTCCAGATAGAAAATGTTTCTATAGGTGGTATGTGACAGAGATAATTTTTCTGGTCATTTTGCAACTTCTGAGTTAGTCTTTTAGTTTACAGACTTTTTCACATAGATTTTCTTTTTTTTCGGTGAGGCAATTGAGGTTAAGTAACTTGCCCAGGGTCACACAGCTAGTAAGTGTCAAATGTCTGAGGTAGGATTTGAACTCAGGTCTTCCTAACTCCAGGGCCGGTGCTCTATCCACTATGCCACCTAGCTGCCCCCACATAGATTTTCAACATTACAAACCAAATTTTACAGATATCAGGCTTTGGGAGATCCCCATTCTAGTACTGTCTGATAAGAATTTACTGTTAACTGGTTGATTATGTTCTGTGCTGCTGTAGTTAAATATTACATTGTTTAATTTCAGCAGAAAATTGAGGAACTTATCACCTCTGATTTCTGAGTTTATCACTTCAGTCAGCTCTCTAAATTTTATGTCCTCTACCTGTAATTCTTTATCAGAATCCAGAGTTTTTTGTTGGTCTCTAATATTAGTAATTTCATTCTCAGAAAAGTCTTCCTTTCTAATAAGGTTATGATTCTTTCCTTTAGTAATTCTTTCATATGATCAAATCCTTTAAAAATGCTTCCAGATGACCAAAAGCTATATAGGAATTACATTTAAGGTCTTTCCCTGTATCACCATCCATTGTCAAAAGTCTGCATATTTCTTTGGAGCATTCTTTGCCATGGATTCACAAAGAAAGTAAAGTGAAGAGCTCTAAATGTTTATTCCCTTTAGCAATCTTTCTCACTTTCTTTTCATCTTTGGTTTGTATTGTTTTATTAGCTCCTAGTTCAAGCAACTTTCAAAACTATACTTTTATGACCCTGTTGTGCTGCCCACATTAAAGGTAGATAACTATTTGCATGTTGGGTATTTATTTTTGCTCCATGAGCAACAGCCTAAGGGATGGCCTTCTAAAGCTGCAAATCTGATTGGAGTCATACATTTTCTGCAAGTAACATTTGGGTTAGCATTTCCCGATAGCAGTGGTTGTACTTTCTTTAAAATCTGACCCTCTAAATCATGTAAAGAACATGCAACCATCAGAATATTATATTGGTCATTACCAAAGCCTTTCTGTCCAAGAAGATACTCACTCACTCCACATTAGCAATACCAGCTTCATAAATGAGAAGAATCCATCCAAACTGAAAACTAGATTCCATACTCATTCCAGAATTTAGAATTTTTTCAAGCAGTGAAACATCTTTTGAAGTCAAAGCTTTCTTCAAGTTTCATCCTTTCCCCCCCCAGTCACTAACGAACCTTCATTGTCAAAGGTGCCTGATTTATATGCCCAATATCTCAGTGGTCTTCTTCACCATTGCTGCTTTCACCTCCCCCTGCTATGACTAGACGATGTACTTGATTCCTAAGCCTAACCCCACAAAAGGCTGTTCTCACCTCTCCTGCTCATTGCAGCTCCTTTCATCTTTTCTTATTAAGCAATAATATTTCAATACATTCATCTACCATAATTTGTTCAGTCATTTCCCAGTTAAATGGGCACAATTCTTGGCTTCTAGCTCTTTGCTATAACAAAGAAATCTGCTGTAAATAATTTTTGCATATATGGATCTATTCTTTGATCTCACTGTCTAGTTGTTATATATCTACTACATCAATTAAAGAGCCAGAAAATTCTTGTCATCAAAGTCCTTGGTACTGTAAAATGCTTTAACATCAGGAACTGATATTTTATCAGTGGAAATGACATTAAACAATAGCCATTACCATTGCTTTGACCTTTCCATCTGACTTAGAGCTGAAACCTTCTCCACCATTAGAATGTGAATGCTCCTTGAGAGCAGGAACTATTTGATTTTCTATTGCTATCCACAGTGTTTAGATAACATAGTGCTTCGCACATATTAAGCACTTGATAAATGCTTTTTTCCCCATTCATTCATTTATTCATTCATTTCTTTCATTCATTTCTAAGTTTAAGGGTTTACACAGTTTGATGACTTTTTGGCTATAGTCCCAAAATGCCAATTTATAGTTCTGCCAGCAGCATATTAGTGCACCTTCTTTTACCTTAGCCTTTCTTAATAATTGTTTTTCTCTTTTTTGTCCATCTAATTAGTGTCAGGTGGAACTTTAGAATTGTTCTGTTTTTCTATTTGTGATTCAGAGCATTTTTAAACATGCTTAGATTTCTTACTTAGAAAACTGCCTGATATTATCTTTTGACCATTTATCTATTAGGTAATGGCTCTTGTTCTTATAAATTTGAACCAGTTCTGCATATATTTTGGATGAAGCCTTTATCAAAACAACATTCTGCACAATTTTTTTCTCAGTTAACTTTCTTTTAAAATTTTGACTATATTGGTTTTGTGTAAAACCTTTTAAGCTTTATATAATCAAAATTGTCTGTTTTATCTTTTCTCATCCTCTCTATCCCTTGTTTGGTTGTGATTTTTTTACCCCATCCATAATTGTGAAAGGTATTTTCTTCCTTACGCCTCTGATTTATTTATAATGAGGTCAGGTAGAATGATGACTCATAAAATGACATCGAATTCAGTAGTTAAAACATCATTGGTAACCTAGAGAGAGCCATTTTAATAGGGAGATGGGATTGGAATGCAGATTATAAAGTGAATGGGAGATGAGGAGTTGAGTTGGAGGCCATGAGTGTACATAATGACTCTAGGATCCTAGGATCATGGATTTAGAGTGGGAAGGTCATGTAGTCCAACCTCCTTATTTTACACATAAGGAATCCGACATTAATGTACCCTTGATCCCACACCCTCCTCTCTTCTCTAGTAAGTTACTCCTTCAACTGTCCCCTCTCTCTTGTTCTAATCTTAAATCATTTTGTTTACTGGTTCTTGTCCGGGATTAACAGGACAAGAAAAAGAAATTGGGGAGATGAACACAAGCAAATAGGAAACAAAAATATCACTTTTGCAAATGATATGGTTTATTTAAGAGTACCCTTGCAACTCAACTAAAATTGATTGAAACAATAACTTTAGCCAAGTAGTGGAATATAAAATGAAGCTGCAGATTTTACTATCCTTAATATGTATTTACAAAACACCCCAAACAAACAAAAAATATAACCCCAAGCGTCTCAGCAGGAATAAATAGAAAAAATTCTATTAAAAATAATTATAAAATATATAAGATGTTCAGGACTCCACCTTCCAAGATACACAGGAGTTAGAAGAATACAACTACAAAACAATCTTTACAGAAATAAAGTCAGACTTAGATAATTGGAGAGTAGTTGTTTGTAGTTTTACTGTGCCAACAACATTACCTAAATTCATTTACAAATTCAATTACATACTAATCATACTAGCAAAAGGTTGTTTTACATAACTAGAAAAAAATAATATACTTCATTTGAAAGAACAAAAGGTTTTGAAACTCAAGGGAAATGATTAATACAAATAGAAAGGAAGGATACCCCTACCAAATCCTAAACTATGAAGCAATAATTATTAAAACTACTTGATACTGTTTAAAAATAGCAAAGTTGGTTGGTAGAGTAGATTAGCCATATAAGATCCTGAAGCTAATGAACACAGTAGCATAGTGTTTGATAAACCTGAGCATACCAACTACATGGGTAAGGACTCGCTCTTTGACAAAAAGCACTGGGCAAACTGGAAAGTATTCTGACAGAAATTAGATTTAGATTAAAATCTCATGCATTACACCACAGTAAGCTCCAAATGGATACTTGACCTGGATCTAAAGGATCATGTCATAAATAAGTCAGAAGAACGGGAAAGGCGATACCTTTCTGTATTATCTCTTTTGGATCACAGCAGAGATCTTGACCAAAGGATAACAAAAGTATGGCAAGATAAAATGAACAATTTTGATTTCACAAAATTGAAATGTTTTTGTGTAATTAAAAATAGTGGGTGTATGGGACAATTGCCTCAGTTTACTCAAATAATTCGAGAAGACCACCGAGTCAAGCAGAGACAGATTTATTTCATGCTTATGAGAATGGGCGACCCCATACAAGGAATGAGGAGCACCCCAATGAGCTCATGAGTTGGGTTTTTATAGAAATTTGAGGGGGCAGTCCCCTTGTGCACTAGCTGGGCTCACAATCTAACATCCAATCCTGTCCCACCTGTTCCACATGATGAGCTCACTGTTAGGGTATGGAGGCATGTTCAGCTAGGTCTGAGAGCTGGGGAAAGGGGAGGGGGAAAGGGTGAAACCACTTCACCTGTGTAAGGAGGGGGCAGATGGTTATGGTACCGGGAGCTAGGGGCTTTGGAATGCAAGAAGGGAGGGGTGGTACCAGTGTGGGTTTGCACTAAAAGGAGACAGACACCATGTTTAGTAAGACAAAATATGTGTCTCTCAGGACAACACCCTGTTTGGCCAAAGAACTGGGGTGGGGGGGGTGTTTTAGCAATGGGATGGAATATGGACAGAATGGTCTAACAATAACAGGGACTGGGGTGTTAGGTTCCAGACCCCAGCCTCAGAGTCTGAATTGACTGAAGTCCACTACATCCCACTCTGGGGAAACAGTGAAATAGGAAAAGTCTTGCAGTAGATTTCTCTGATAAAGATCTCCTATCCAAGATAAATAGAACTGATTGGAAAATATAGAGAGGTAGGTTTGAAGCCAGAAGACCTCTGTTCAGGACCTACATCTGATTCATACTGACTGTGTGCCCTTGGGTAAATTCCTTAACATTGCAGAACTACCTAGGACTATAAATGACTTCTGCTCTCAATCTTGAAAAAAAAAAGAAAACTAATTCTTCAATAAACCACTCTATTTTCATTTGGTTTTGGTAGTGCCTTTGTTGGTTTTGGATTCTGATGTTTTAAATCTTATGTTTTGGGGCAGCTAGGTGGCACAGTGGATAGAGCACGGGCCCTGGATTCAGGAGTACCTGAGTTCAAATCTGGCCTCAGACACTTAACACTTACTAGCTGTGTGACCCTGGGCAAGTCACTTAACCCCAATTGCCTCACAAAAAAAAAAAACCACACACACACATAAATCTTATGTTTTATCATCATGGGTAAGTAGAACCATCTAAGTAGAACAATGATATCACTTTTTTTTGTTTGTTTTTGGTTTTTTGCTGGACAATGAGGGTTAAAGTGACTTGCCCAGGGTCACATAGCTAGTAAGTGTCAAGTGTCTGAGGCCAGATTTGAACTCAGGTCCTCCTGAATCCAGGGCCAGTGCTTTATCCACTGTAACACCTAGCTGCTCCACTTTTAATTCTTTTTTTTTTTGGTGAGGCAATTGGTGTTAAGTGACTTGCTGAGGGTCACACAGCTAGTAATTGTTAAGTGTCTGAGGCTGGATTTGAACTCGGGTCCTCCTGAATCCAGGGCCAGTGCTTTATCCACTGTGCCACCTAGGTGCCCCAATTTCCTTTTAATTCTTAAGAATAGAGATGGTTTTCTTTTGTTTTGTTTTTTTTTTTTGTGAGGCAATTGGGGTTAAGTGACTTGCCCAGGGTCACACAGCTAGTAAGTGTTAAGTGTCTGAGGCCGGATTTGAACTCAGGTACTCCTGACTCCAGGGCCGGTGCTCTATCCACTGTGCCACCTAGCCGCCCCAATGGTATTCTTTTTAAATTAAATTTTATTTTTTAAAAATTAACTAAAATTTATCTTCTCTTCTTCCCACCTCCCTCCCACAACCAACTGAAAAGAAAAAAAGAAAAACAAATCCTTGTAACAAAAATGTGCAGTCAAGCAAAACAGATTCCTACATTAGCAGTGTGATGGTGTGCTTCTAAAAACAATTTGTTCTTTGGAGTTGGTTTATAAATTTTGAACATGAAAGAACTGTTCATTTTTCTCTTTACTTTTGACATGTCCTGTTAAGTAGGCTTATTTTCTGATTCTTGTTGACAGGCGGTACAGGAAGAAGATACTGGCTTCATCAGTGAATTATTGGAAGATGTGGAAGAAAAACTCAGCCCTGTTGTAGAAGAAAATAGCGTATCGCCAGTTAAAAAACAGGGGCCTAATTTACACAATCCTTGGAGTACTGACTGGAGCTTTTGGGTAACTCAGCAGTTTTTCCCCCATCTTGCTATTATTTGTTCATAATTTTTTATCTTTAGAATCTTATGTAACATTTCTTTGTAGATACCCAGACTTAATTTTATAACTAGGTTTCAGCATAACTGAATATCTCATCTGTGGTCACTTTGGCAGTTCTCAGAGCAATAATCTTTATTACTATTCTTTGACCACTAGACTGTGCTGTTGTCTACCTTGATGTTAACTGGAAATCATCTGCTTAAATTTCCTCCCTGGGAAACCTTATACCACACAGTGCAGTAATCTTGATATGTTGTCATTTTCTGCATGTACCAGAAATGAAATTTATATCTATACTATATTTTTCTGTGGTATTAGGAAGAAACTTATTTTACATGATTCCTTTGATTTTAAAAGGGATTTCCTAAGAATGAGTAACTGTATTTAATTTTAGCTTTTAACAACTATAAAAGAGAGTTTCAGAGTTGGCGTTTCAGGTTCTGTTTGCATGGTGTAACCTGGAAGTGCCTCTGGCTTCTTTCTGGATGGTAAAATGAGAATACTGCTTGTTGTTCAGGTGTACTGAAATCCTCCCCGTTAGATTCTGTCTGCAGGAACAAAATGTGGTTGCTGTTCCTTTTGTTACTTATTGTTATAATAGAGGCATTACTCTCCCCTACCAGGATTTTTGGTGGTTATGAAATAGTAGATAAGAAACCTGTTTCAACACTTTTTTTTTTTACTTTTTTTGGTGAGGTAATTAGGGTTAAGTGACCTGCCCAGAGTCACACAGCTGGTAAGTGTTAAGTGTCTGAGGTCATATTTGAACTCAGGTCCTCCTGAATCCAGGGCCAGTGCTTTATCCACTGTGCCACCTAGCTGCCCCTCAACACATTTTTAATGCAAATTATACAAATACAGATTATATATCATTGTGAAGCAAACACTTTTTTGTGTTAAAGCATAAAGGTAATGTTGTTGTTCAGTCCAGTTGTGTCTAACTCTCCATGACTCCAGGGACCAAAGCACACCAGACCTTTTGTCCTCCACTACTTCCCTGAGTCTGTTCAAGCTTATGTTTGTTGCTTCCATGACACTATCTCTCCCTCTCATCCTCTGCTGTTCTTCTCTCCTTCTGCCTTCAATCTTTCCCAGCATCAGAGTCTTTTCCAAATGAGTCCTGTCTTCTTTTTTTAAAAAATTCTAGTCAAAAGATGGGATCATAAAAGCCTCAAATAACAATTAATTCTTTATACTTATCATCATTTGGCCAAAGTATTCAAGCTTCAGCTTCTGTGTTTGCCCTTCTGGTGAATAGTCAGAATTAATTTCTATGTTCATTTTTGGTTTTATATCTACTTCATAGAGATGCACCTGGTACATTGTAGTCACTTAATAAATGTTGAATTGAGTTAGAGCTAGTCAGAATTTATTTTATAATTTGGAAAGACTAAGGAAGTGCAAAGTCATCATATCAATAGGACTAGGAAGTAAAGATTGGTACATATCTATGCACCAATTTATGCTTCAGTTTATTGAATATTTGTTATGATGTTCAGCCTTTAAATGACCTTGAACTTAACTCCTCATCTCCCAGGAGGCTCCCAATTCCTAGGTAACACTTTTAATTATATAATAATTATGTAAAATAGTCACCAATCTTAAAGTCATCTCAGCTATCTTTTTTCATTATAGTTTTTCTGTTTGTTTTTAGAAAAACTATTACTGTTTTGTCTCTCCTATCTTCGGAATTGTTGATGTTGTTTTTACAGCTTGTATTTTATTTCAATTTTTTATAATTATATTTATCATTCATTTAAAAAAATTTGAGTTTCCAATTCTCTCTACTCTAGCCCCTCCCCAATTGAAAAGGCAGGCAATAGGATACTAATTATTCATCTGAAGTCATACAAAACATTTCCATATTAGTCATAGTGCAAAAAAAGCATGAAAATTTAAGTGAAAAAAGTATGCTTCAGTCTGCACTGAGAGTTCATCTTCATCAATTCTCTCTCTGGATGCACATCGATTTTTTTTTTCTTTGTGAGTCCTTTGGAGTTGTCTTGGATCCTTGTATTGATTAAAGTAGCTAAGTCTTTCACAGTTGATCATCATTACACTATTACAGCCTGTCTTTTAAATGTGCAATGACAATACCCTGAGTTCCAAGGGCTGCCAGCAGGGCTAAGCAATGTCCATGGATGCTGCTGATAGGAACAAGTGAGAAGAAAAAAATAGAAAGGAGGAAGCAAATGCCTGGAACATTGTCATGTTGGGGAATTCGCTCGAGTGAGGGAAATGGAGCCTCACTCTTGGGAGAGGCAGACCAGTTATCGGGAGTTTGATAACTGTGAGTCAAAGATAGGAGACCAAATGAAAGCACAGAAATGTATTAGCATGCTCAGGAAGACTGCTCTCGCTGATAATAGTGAGTACAGGGTACAGATTGGGTTTTTATAACTTTTCAGACTCGCTTAGAATACAGACAGCATTCAGCAACATCTTAGGATAGAAAAGTAAAGCATTTCACGGGAGAGGGAGAGAAAGTGGGATTGATCATTCAAGGGAGAAATTATTATCATAATAAGGAAGCATTCCCTGTTCAAGGGGAGCGACTAAATACTTTTGCAATTGTGAAAAAGCCCTTGAAGAGAAAACTAGGGTCGAGGTAGCCATTTACACAAGACTTCAGGTGTCTCTTATTAAAGGACAAATATGGGTTCATCTGCTTTACTGTACAGTTAGATTCTATTTCTCCTTCAGTAGTGGTCGGGTGCTTTCCAATATTAGACCACCAGCTATTTGGGGAATTTCTACATTGTTAATCCATCAAGATGATTGTATTTTAAGTGTTAGGCACTTCATAAATGTGTGCTAACTTGTTGAGAAAAAAAGAGGGAGAAAAAAGAAAAAGAAAGCATTTTCTATGCTGGATAATCATTTAATCTTACCAGTAGTTTCCTCAGGTGCTACTCAGTTGTAATAATTTCTTCAGTTACTGAAGTAGTGATTGCCTGTCCTTGGAGTAGCAGTATTTTGCTCTATTTTTGTATTTATTGTTACTGTTTTGCTTTGAAAAAATTCACATTTATTTTTGCACTTTGTAGTTGACAGAGCACTTTCCTTGCTATAACCTTGGGAGCAGGTAGTGAATGTATGATCATCCTTAGTTTATTGAAGAGGAAACTGAGGCTCAAAGGAGTTTAAATGACGTGCCCCAGGTCACACAACTAGGAAATGTTGGAGCTAGAATTAAAGTTGTGATCTCTTGACTACAAAGTCTTTCAATACTGCACCATGCTGGAAAGAAACACTCTACTTGTACAAAGGTTGCTCATTCAGTAGCCTGATGTGGTATGCAGATAGGAACTTGGAGATAACTTCAGTTAAAGTAGATATTACAAGTACATGCATTGATTTTCATGTTCTTTATTCATAGGAAAGCCACATAGAATCCATTTTCTCTTATTTAAATATATTTCTTACAAGTTTGGCTATTTGATTTCCTTACTTTTTGGGGGGGGCAGGGCAATGAGGGTAAAGTGACTTGCCCAAGGTTATACAGCTAGTAAGTGTCAAGTGTCTGAGGCCGGATTTGAACTCAGGTCCTCCTGAATCCAGGGCCAGTGCTCTATCCACTGCGCCACCTAGCTGCCCCCTCGCTATTTGATTTCTTACCCTGTGGCAGAAGGAAAGCAAGGTAATATTGGGAGAGGAAAGGAGAAACTGCTGGAGAAAGGAACAATAGGGGCAGCTAGGTAGCACAGTGGGGAGCAGCTAGCTGGCACAGTGGATAAAGCACCAGCCCTGAATTCAGAAGGACCTGAGTTCAAATCTGGCCTCAGACACTTGACACTTTCCTAGCTGTGTGACTCTGGGCAAGTCACTTAACCCTCATTGCCTGGCAAAAAAAAAAAAAAAAAAAAGAAAGGAACAATAATAGGAACGAGAATGGAAAACATATGCCAAACAATAAAAAGCAGACATAACATAAAAAGTACTGCAACCTGAATTTGATCTGGGATAGGAATTCAACAGGGAAACAAGGAGGACATTCTATGCATAGGAAGCAGAGTGAATATAGTCAGTGAAGTGTGAAGCACACAATCTGAGTTGTAAAGCTCCTGTTAGGCTAATCAGCCAGGCTATCCAAACCGGAGCAAGGTACATGGAAGCAAGAAGCACTGTGTGATGAGGTTGGGAAAGTTGGATGGTATCAGATTGTTGAGGGCCTTGAATGCCAGATTGAAGAGTTTGAACTTTACATGGTAGGCAGTAGGGAACTAGTAGAGATCTTTTGGAGCAAAAGAGTTTGACATGACAAGGTCTGTGCCTGAAAGATTACTCTGGCAGCCCCCTAGAGGGGACAGAGCATGAAGGCAGGACAGCATATGAAGAGCTTTTATAACAGTGAGTAGTAAGTAATAAGGAAAGCAATAAAGGGTGGTCACAATTGGGATAAAGTGAAGGAGATACATATGAGAGATGTTACAGAGATGGATTTGTCGGGACTTGATAAGGTATTAGGTATGGGTTGGGAATGTTGAGGGTGTTTTTTGGTCTTTTGAGTCTTTAATACTTTGGGGTTTTTCCCAATTACATGTAAAAAGTTTTTAACTTTTTAAAAGTTGGTGTTTTTTTTTTTTAGTGAGGCAGTTGGGGTTAAGTGACTTGCCCAGGGTCACACAGCTAATAAGTGTTAAGTGTCTGAGGCTGGATTTGAACTCAGGGTACTCCTGACTCCAGGGCTGGTGCCACTGCGCCCACCTAGCTGCCCCTAACATTCATTTTTTTTTTTAATTTTGAGTTCCAAATTCTCTCCTTTCCTTCCCCAACCCTTGAGAAGGCAAGCAATTCGATATAGGTTATACTGTGCAGTCATGCAATAACATATTTCCATATTAATCATTTTGTGAAAGAAAACACAGCCCAAAAAAACCCCCCAAGAAAAATAAAGTTTAAAAAGTATGCTTTGATCATCATTCAGAAGCCATCAGTTTTTTCTCTGCCAGTGGATAGCATTTTTCATCTTAAGTCCTTCAGAACTGTTTTGGTATCCTTCTGTTGCTGAGAATAGCTAAGTCTTTTCACTGTTCATCATTGTACAATATTGCTATTACTGTGTACAGTGTCCTCCTGGTTTTTGTTCATGTCACTTTGTATCAGCCATGTGAGTCTTCCAGGTTTTTCTGAGAGCTTCCTGTTTATCATTTCTTATAGTACAATAGTATTCCCATCACCACAATTTGTTCAGTCATTTCCCAGTTGCTGGACATGACCTCAATTTCTAATTCTTTGCCACAAAAAGAGCTGTTATAAATATTTTTGTACATACAGGCACTTTCCCCTTTTGTTTTCTATCTTTTTGGTACATACACTAGCAGTGGTCCTGAATTGCGGGGCCAAATGAGTGGTTTTGGGCATAGTTCCAAATTACTTTCCAGATGGTTGAATCAGTTCATATTCTACTAGCAGTGCATGGGTTGTCTCGGTTTTCCCACATCCCCTCCCAAAATTTGTCATTTCCCTTTTCTGTCATATAGTCAGTCTGATAGGTATGGAGTGGTACCTCAGAATTGTTTTAATTTGCATTTCTCTAATCAATAGTAATTTAGAGCATTTTTTATATGACTATAGATTGCTTTGATTACTTTGTCTGAAAACTGCATGATCATATCCCTTTAACCATTTATCATTTGGGGAGTGGCTCTTATTTTTATAAATTTGACTTGATTTCTCTATATATTTGAGAATGAGGCCATTTATCAGAGAAATGCTGTTAATTTGTTTTCAGTTATGATTACTGTGTTATTTCCTTCCATCCTCTTTCCCCCCCTGTTTATCCTACTCTCTCTCCATTCACCCTGTCTGTCCTCAAAAGTGTTTTGCTTTTGACTTGTACCCTTTCCCATTCTACCCTCCCTTCTGTCAGATTCTGCTTACCCCTTCCCCCCTTTCCACCCTGGTCATCTTCAAGATTAGATATGTAACGATTGGAATAACGCCACCTGCTGGATACTAACTGTAGAAGAGTTCTGCCCATGAAGCGACGGTCTTTGAGGGCAAGACAAGGAGTCTTTGGTATCAGGAAGTGACGCGGACTAGTGGGAGGAGGAAGGAGGGAGACGGAGGCGCTTTCCCTCTTTGGACTCTGGCGGAGAGCAGGAGCTAGAAATGTGCTCTCCCTTTAATAGATAGGAATCTAGGCCTTTCTTTTTCTTTACCAAATTCTTATTCTCCTTAATAAATGCTTAAAAGCCTAACTCTTGCTAAAGCTTATAATTTATTGGCGACCACTCATTAAATAGTTTAGACAGTTTAGCTAGAATTTTAGCCCTTAACAGATATGTGGAGGGAAAAAGAAAGAATCAAAGATAAGCCCAGTGCTTCTAATCAGAGGGACTAGGTGAATGGTGATGAGACAGAACAAGGGGGAAAGATAAAAAACTTGGTCTGGGATATATTGAGTTTGAGGTACTTCTCAGAAGAACCAGGTTTCCATTCTAGTACTACCACAGGTTTGTTAGGTTTTTGACCTTGGCCAAGTCACTCAGTTTCTTTCTAGTCTGTAAAATAACAGGGTTGGATTAGATGAGCTCTACAGTCTCTTCAAGCTAAAAAAAATTAGGTGATTCTATTATTTGGAGCTCCTTAAGCAAAAATTATGACAACTTAAAGTACATATGCCTGAAGCTTGTGCCAGAGGTTTATGGAAGCTTATTTAAAAATCAGTCAGATTGAATAACCTATGAGGTTCCTTCACCTTTAAATGTATACTTCTTTTAGATCCTGGGCTTATTCAAATGCTTATTAATGACAAAGTTAACTCGTTTGGCAATTGGTTAGGATTAATTTTATTTAACAGTATGATTCCTCTTGTTGAAAGTGAGATAAGCAGGTTTGGATTTTGAATTTCAGCATTAGTGAGTTACATAAAGTTAGGAAATATATTCTCTTTTAAGTTTCTCTCTTTTAAATTTTACTCATATAATTAAAGGGTATTTCTTTTTTTTTTTTTTTTGGCCAGGCAGTGAGGGTTAAGTGACTTGCCAGAGTCACTCAGCTAGTAAGTGTCAAGTGTCTGAGGTTGGTTTGAACTCAGGTCTTCCTGAATCCAGGGTGGGGTGCTTATCCACTGCACCACCTAGCAGCCCATCCAAGACCCAAGATTTTAAAAGAAAGGAAATACTCCCTTGCAGCTAGGTGATGCAGTGGATAATGCACGGTTGTGGATTCAGGAGGACCTGAGTTCAAATCTGGCCTCAGACACTTACACTTACTAGCTGTTGTGACCCCTGGGCCAAGTCACTCAACCTTCATTGCCCTGCCCCCCTCCCCCCCCCCAAAAAAAATTCAGTAAAAAGTTTATGATTATTCTGTTTTATTTCTGTTAATAATCATGGGTCATAGATGTAGAGCTAGAAGGGAATTAAGAAGCCATCCACTCCTCTTCTTCCTCTTAAATTTGGTTAATAAAAACACCCAACTTTTTTTTTCTTTTAAGGCAAAGCAAAGCAACAGTACCTCTCTTCCCCTGTTAAAATAATGGTTTATTCAGGTGACTAAAGTCTCACGGGAGATGGAAAGACAATAAACAGATCTGCAGCATATATTTGTTTAGTGCTCACTTCTCTTAGTGATAGAGAGTTAGCAACTACTGGGAGTAGAAAAAGCCTTTGAGATTTCTGCCCTCGTGTTTAGAAGATGTTATATTTCAGCATTTTTTTTTTGACCAGAGGTAAGAGTATCAGCTAGAGGTACATAATGCTGCATTTTGTATACCTTTAGGACGTAAGTAGCATCAGTCACATTATTTTGATGTTTTTATTTCAATAGCATATTTGTTATTTTCTTGGCTTTAACAGCTAATTAGTTGAAAGTTCCATTTAAGGAGTGAAGAATACTTTATACCTTTTGAATTGGCTAGCTAAAATTGACTTAAAGTAGGGACTCAGGATTGCTTCCTTACTTGCTTTCTGGGTCAGCGTGTTTGACAACCTCATCAGTGAAATAAACATACACAAACTGAAAATTATTAAATCTTACATCTTTATTTGGAAGAGGAAGAGAAAGAGGAAAATTACATAATTTCTAAAAGAAGTTGAAGATAAACTTTATATTTTCTGAAGTTTTCTGTTAAAAGATGTTTAAAATGAAATAGCTAACTTGCCATTGGAACATGAGTCTTCTCTCTATACAAAAAAAATTAAACAGTGAATATTTCTAGATAAAATATTTTGGATCTGGATTTTCTATAGACCTAGAAATTCTGGTTCTATGCTTCTCATTGCTTTATTGTCTTATCTGGCTGCTTACTTTCTTTGTATGTAAGCTCTTTCACTTTTAAATAGTGGTGATAATACTTGCCACTAGCCTCCTTTACAAGGATATCATGAGGATTAATTAATGTTGGTCTTGCCAAATTTTAAAAAATAAAAACTCAGGAGGATTCATTAGTGAGTTTATAAGGTAAGTTGGCAATTTAAGATAAAAAGTTTTATATATTCATTGTATTGTCTTTTAATATAAACATGAAGGCATTTTCATATTTTCTTTGGGTTCATATACAAAAAGCCAGCGCATTTCTGATTAAAAGTTTATTTAATTCATGACTTTTGGTTTTAAAGCATTTTTTATCTGATTGCACTTTGTTTTGTTTTTTGCAGGGAAATGAGGTTATAGTGACTTGCCCAAGGTCACACAGCTATTAAGTGTCAAGTGTCTGAGGCCGGATTTGAACTCAGGTCCTCCTGAATCCAGGGCCAGTGCATTATCCACTGTGCCACCCTAGCTGCCCCTGATTGCACTCTGAATAAACATTTTACTTCACCCGCCAATTTAGATTGAAACCATTAAAAAGGTTTGCCAGAAAAGAAATTAAAGTTTAAAAGTAGCAGAGATATTTGATAAAATTCCACATGAATGGTTTGTCTAATTATTGATATGCCATAAATCTTCCTCTGTAAAACTTCTTTGATACTTGACTAAAGAAGGAAGACTAGTGAAAGAAAAAAATTCAAATTTTACCCAAAAACAGTTGGGTCCAGAAAGTTGTAACAACATCAGAAGAATAATTATGATAGTGGGAAAAGGTGATCACAGAGAGATGTAAAATTATTTGAAATAACATATCCAGAAAAAGACCTTAGAGAATTAACCAATTAAGAAAGCCTTTAGAAAAGATCTAGGAAAATTGTCACTTACTTCCATAATGTAGAGGTTCTGGAATATTAACTGGAGCTTTGTACTTTTTAATTCTGTTCCTTTTTAGGTTTAAAAATGACCAGTTGGGGGCAGCTAGGTAGCACAGTGAATAGAGCACTGGCTCTGTAGTCAGGAGGACCTGAGTTCAAATTTGGCCTCAGACACTTGACACTTACTAGCTGTGTGACCCTGGGCAAGGCACTTAACCCCATCTACAGCAATGGATAAATTAAGTAGTGTGGATCAGAGAATCACAGTCTAAGGGCTAGGAGAGGCTCAGCCTAGTCTCTTTTTCCTTCATGCATAATTCCCCAAGTGGAAGGTCACTCAGCTTGGGCTATTCAGGGACAATCACTGGCCCCATCTCCTGCTGTAACTCCAAGAGGAGTGCTGTTTTCAGGCCTTTTGAAGAGCTCTCCTTCCCTTCTTCCCCCACTTCCTGGGCTCTGTCTCCCTGTGTGGCACTGAGAGGATATTGCCTTCAGGGCTCGTGGAAGTCCTCTGCTTGTTATGGGCTTGTCTTCCAGCATCGACCCTACTGGGACTGACTCTAATTCCTGCTGCTGAAACCAAGAAGCCAGAGCCCAGCCCTGCCCCCTTTGCTTGTCCCCTCTCCAAGTTCCTGAAGACTTGTAGCCATCTTCTTGTCTCGGAAGACTTGAGGAGTTTATTAGTGTCGTTAGTCTTCTTGGTCAGTGTTCCATCTGGTGACCTTTTAGGTATTTGCTGGATTTTTTGCCTTCTTAACTGGGAGTCTCAACATGTATTTAGTAAGTTCGTACTATGTGTCAAAGGGCAGCTAGGTGGTGCAGTGGATGCAATACTGGACCTTAAATCAGGAAGACTCATCTTGAGTTCTAATCTGGCCTTGAAGACACTAGCTGTGTGACCCTGGGCAAGTCTGCTATGTCTTTTTGCCTCAGTTTCCTCATCTGTAAAAAATGAGCCGGAGAAGGCAGTGGCAAACCACTCCCATATCTTTGCCAAGAAAGCCTCAAATTGGGTCATGAAGAGACAGACAGAACTGACTGAACAACAACAAAGGCAGAGGGGAGGAAGGAGCACGTTCAGGAATTGGGATGGACTGCACAAAGGCCCAGAGGTAGAGTCTTCTGGATGAGGAATTTCAAGTAATAGAATTTGACTTGAGCATTGATTGTGTAAGAAGGACAGTGTTCAGAAAGAAAAGTAGGCTCTACAATGTGGTATATTCTAATATTGAGAAGCATTTCAATTACGTGTTATTATTGTATTATAATAAAGTAATCATAGCCTTATAAATATGCAAGTTGCTAGAATCATCTTGCAAACATGAAAAAAATTTCTTCATGTATAGAGGATCAGGATGAAAATCAGTCAAGCAACAAGAATTTATAAAACACTTAGTTGTATGCCAGTCACTGAGGATATAAAATGCAAAAATGAGAACAGCCTCTGATCTCAAAAAATTCAAAGATAAGTTATAGTCACAGGAATAGGGGTCAGGTCTGGTTTCTATTGAGTGGATCAAGAAAGACCTCTGAGAGAAGGTGGCACTTTTGCTGAGCAATTAAGGTAAACTAGGATTTGGAAAGGGAAAAAAAAAAAAATCTGTACTCGTTGTTTTAGGTGTAAATCTGTTGGAAACAATTTTATTTTTAACATTAATCTAATATCTAAACTATTTCTAGCTGAGAGAGAGAGGTCCAAACTGGCATAATTCCCTAATGCCCTCCAGCAGTCTCTCTTAGTCACTCTTTTGGGGAGGGGGGACAGGACAATGAGGGTTAAGTGACTTGCCTAAGGTTACACAGCTAGTAAGTGTCAAGTGTCTGAGGCTGGATTTGAACTCAGGTCCTCCTGACTCCAGGGCCAGTGCTCTATCCACTGCACCACCTAGCTGCCCCCAGCATGTCTCTCTAGAATAATTTTAGGAGTCTTGAATTTGGAAGAAGTCAGAATATTTTAAAATAAAGTTTGAGTTTAACATTCCAAAACAATAGTCACTTTTCCTTGTCAGTGACTGAAAGGGATTCCTGTGATCAATATCTTAACATTGAATGGAAAAAAGAACATTTCTCGTTTTATGGGTAAGGGAATTGTGGTGGTGCCTATGCCTTCTGGTGGAGGTGGGGAAGAGGCAATGATCCATATAGGTAATAGTAAAACCATTAATTCCATTTCCCTAAGAAAGGCCTTAGATTTTTGTTCTACTCAGTTTGCTAAAAGGAATAGTCTGGAAAGCATTTAGGCTGGAGAAAATATTATTTAATATTTCACTTGAACTTAAAAGAAGTATTTAATATGCTTCCATGGGAAAATGATGTGTAATTAACCTGGAAATACAGGCTGAAACTAGATCCTGAAGGGCTTTAAATTCCAGAGGAATTGTATTTTATCTTCAAGGAGAGAGAGAACCCCTGAAAATTCTTGAGGAGGGGAGCGACATGGGTGGATCTGTGTTTTGAGAATATCAGTTTGGCAGCCATGTGGAAGATGGATTGGACAGGAGAAATACTGGATGTAGGTTGGGTAGCTGTTTTTCTCTATGCCACAGTCCTGTAGCTGTAACACCAGCATCACAAAGGATTGTATAATTATCATTCTTAAAGAGTCAGATATTGCAAGCAAGCAGCTGTTTACAAAGATGTTATAAATAGCTTCATCTGGAGGTAAGCTACCTGAATAATGGTATAATACATATTTTGGCAAAGCATTCATTATCAATACCTGAAAATACAGATTGGCAGAAAATGTTTAAGTTACTAGGATCATACCATTTACTTGACAGATGTTTTTTAGATTTAGAATAGGAAGGTATCCTAAAGAACTGCAAATACTATGAATAAACACATGGAAATGCTTCAAATCACCAGTAATAATAGAAAGGCAATGAAAACAACTCTGAAGTTTCACCTCATATCCAGTGACAAAGATGATAGAAAAAAAGGAAAATGACACTTGCTGGAGGGGGCTGTGGAAGAGTAGACACATAACGACCTGCTGACAAAGCTATGAATTGGTTTAACCATTCTGGAAAGCAGTTTGGAGCTATATTCCAAAAGTCACTATATAAATTTTTAAGAAAAATGCAGAATTGGGGCAGCTAGATGGCACAGTGGATAGAGTATCGGCCCTGGATTCAGGAGGACCTGAGTTCAAATCTGGCCTCAGACACTTAACACTTACTAGCTGTGTGACCCTGGGCAAGTCACTTAATCCCAATTGCCTCACCAGAAAGAAAAAAAAAAAAGAAAGAAAATGCAGAATTTATTTATTTTTTTTATTTTTCCAATTTATTTTTAATTTTTATTTTTTCTCAATTACCTGTAAAAATATTTTTGAGTTCCAATTTTTCCTCCCACCATCTCTTCCCTTTTCCTTCCCCCCTCCCAAAGCCAGCAAGCAATTTTATGTAGGTTATATATTACTATCATGTTAAACATATTTCCACATTAATCAGAACTAAAGGAAAAAAAAGGCAAGAAAGAACAAACAAGGGGGCAGCTAGGTGGTACAGTAGATAAAGCACTGGCCCTGGATTCAGGAGTACCTGAGTTCAAATCCGGCCTCAGACACTTGACACTTACTAGCTGTGTGACCCTGGGCAAGTCACTTAATCCCCATTGTCCCGCCAAAAAAAAAAAAAGAAAGAAAGAAAGAACAAACAAGAACAAGAACAAAAAAGCAACAACAAAAGTGAAAATAGTATGCTTCAGTCTGCATTCTGACTCCATAGTTCTTTTTCTGAATGTGGAGAGCATTTTCCACCATAAGTCAAAATGTAGAATTTATTGTCAGTTTATGCTACTGTAAATATTTAACTTCATTACAGAATAAATTACCACAAAGCCCTATCCCTCCACAGAAGTTCTACTCTAGTGTCTCATTTTGCTGTGGAGATGACCTTACCTTCTTTTTTAAAAAAATTAATTTATTTTAATTATTTTTCCATTTACATATAAAGATATTTTTTTAAGTTCCAGATTTTTCTCCCACCTTCCCTTCCCTCCCCGCTCCCAAGGATAGCAAGCAATTTGATACAGGTTATACATTACAATCATGTTAAACATATTTCCACTTCAGTCATGTTGTGAGAAGAATCAGAACAAAAGGAAAAAAACTGCAAGAAAGAATAAACAACGACCAAAAAAGCAACAACAAAAGTGAAAATAGTATGCTTCAATCTGCATTCAGACTCCTTAGTTCTTTTTCTGAATGTTGAGAGCATTTTCTACCTTTTGGCATTGTCTTGGATCATCGCATTCCTGAGAAGAGTTAAGTACATCACAGTTGATCATCACACAACATTGTTGATACTGTGTACAATGTTCTCTTGGTTCTGCTCATTTCACTCAGCATCAATTCATGTCAGTCTTTCTAGGTTTTCCTGAAATCCATCTGCTTCTCATTTCTTATAGCGCAATAATATTCCATTACATTCATATACCACAACTTGTTTAGCCAGACCTTATCTTCTTAAAGTCCTTGCAGGCTCCAGCAGGTTCTACTAAACAGGAAAGGCTTTTATAATAAGGACCTTACCATAATCTGTACTAATGTACTACCTTAGGATCACCCTTCTTCAGTATAGAGAGATGAAGCACCAGAAGATTGGCCACTTGGAAATGAAATTTGGTCATGGTGATTCATGGGAAAAATAAGCAACATGTTTAGAACTTGGTGTTAGAAGAATGCTTCAAAGTCATGTGAAACAAACATGTATTTCATGCAGCAAGCCTGACATTCTACCAGGTACACTTTGTTTAACACAGTGGCAAAGTAGTTTTGCTAAGTAAAAGCTCTGATTCCTCAGATTCTTTCATAAACATGGATATGGTCTCGAATTCTTAAAAGATTATGTCAGGGGCGACTAGGTGGCGCAGTGGCTAAAGCACAGGCCCTAGAGTCAGGAGGACCTGAGTTCAAATCCAGCCTCAGACACTTGACACTTACCAGCTGTGTGACCCTGGGCAGGTCACTTAACCCCCATTGCCCCGAGCAAAAAAAAAAAAAGATTATGTCAGCAGAGCTGCACACCAAGTTGGAAAGGCTTTAATAGGGACTTAGCCACAGACTTTGTCCACTATTTATTGGTAAACCTGGTTAAGTAGAGAGACTCATCACTAGATTATTCATTAGTAAATGAATCCTTTGGATGTGATGACCTAGGAAACAGATGAACATGTGTTATGTATATAGTTCATAGGTTTTAGGAAGTTAAGGGACTTTAACCACATCACCTAACTTATGATGTGCTATGCTGTATGCTCCAATAAATGCTGATTGACATTTATCTTTATCTCATCTTCTTATATATTTTGTGGTACTGTATAAGATGCCAAGGATTTGAGTAAAAAAAAAGTTGACATTTAAAAGAAAACACTTAAAGAATAAGGTGACAAAGTACTATCATTGATAGGAAAGTTCATGAAGGAAAATTTTAGTGATTTTTTTTTTCACTTGAGACTCATTGTTAAAGTAATTGAAATTTTCTTTGAGAATATCTTAGAATGGGAATTTGGGGAGGAGCCAAGATAGCAGAAGAGAGTCTGTGACTCCTGCAAGCTCCTAATAAACTCTTCTACTTACTCCCAAATAATGCCATAAAAAAAACCCCAAAACACCAAAGCAGCCTAACATAAGAACAGAGTGAGACTATTTTCCAGCCAAAAATGGCAATTGATATTGCCTGCTGATTGGGGTAAAAGAGGAGCTCAGTGTGCAGCCTGGACCTATCTAGTCTTCAATGCCAGCGGCCTCTTCTGAGGCTCAGCTCACGGACTGGTGAGGGGGTTCGGCGGTTGGCTGGGGTGAAGTGGCTATAGTCTCTGCTGGAGTTGGGGCAAAGTGCCCTGGTTCTGGACCAGTGGACCAAATTGATTGGTGGTGGCCCAGTGGGGGAGGGGCACAGGAACGCTAAGCTTCCGACCACAGAGAATCAGATTCCAATCAGACATGTGCTTCCAGGTTGAGATGAGTCAGCAAAGAAAACAGTGGACAATAGATGGCTTCTTGTGGGAAAGGGCAGACCAGAATACACCCTCAGAAGAAGATAATAACAAAATCAAAGCTCCAACATCCAAAGCTTCCAAGAAAAATATGAACTGGTCTCAGGCCTTGGAAGCGCTCAAAAGGGACTTTGAAGAGAAAGTAGGAGAGATAGAAGGAAGATTTAGAGAGAGGGAGGAAAGATTGGAAAGAGAAATGAGAGCGATGCAGGAGAGTCATGAGAAAAAAGTCAACAGCTTGAAAAGCCAAATGGGAAAGGAGATAGAAAAACTCTGAAGAAAAAACTTGCCTAAGAATTAGGATTGAACAAATGGAAGCTAGTGACTTTATGAGAAACCAAGACACAGTAAAGCAAATCCAATTGAATGAAAAAATAGAGGGCAATATGAAGTATCTCCTTGGAAAAACAGCTGATCTGGAAAATAGATCCAGGAGAGGTAATTTGAAAATCATTGGACTACCTGAAAACCATGACCAAAATAAGAGCCTAAACATCATCTTCCAAGAAATTACAAGGGAAAATTGTCCTGATATTCTAGAAGCAGAGGGTAAAATAGAAATCGAAAGAATTCAGCAATCACCTCCTGAAAGAGATCCCAAAAGGAAAACTTCCAGGAATATTATAGCCACATTCCAGAGATCCCAGGTCAAGGAGAAAATATTACAAGCAGCTAGAAAAAAAGGAATTCAAATACTGTGGAGCAACAGTCAGGATAACACAAGATTTAGCAGCTTCTACAGTAAAGGACTGTAGGGCATGAAATATGATATTCCAGAGGGCAAAGGAACCAGGACTACAACCTAAAATAACCTACCCAGCAAAACTGGGTATAATGTTTCAGGTGAAAAATGGGATTTCAATGAAAAAGAGGACTTTCAGGCATTTGTGATGAAAAGACCAGAACTGAATAGAAAATTTGATTTTCAAATACAAGACCCTAGGGAAGCATAAAAAGAGAAACAAGAAAAAGAAATCATGAGGGACATTAAAAGGTTAAACTGTTTACATTTTTACGTGAGAAGATAATATTTCCAACTCATAAGAACTTTCTAAGTATTAGGGCAGCTGAAAGGAATGAATATACATAGACAGAGGGCACAGGTGTGAATTGAATATGAAGGGATGGTATCTGTAAAGCATTTGTCCTTGTTTTTTGTGGGGCAGGCAGGGTGAGGTGGCTTATATCTGGGGCTAGATTTGGGCTTGGGGCCTCCTGGGCCCAGGGCTGGTGCTTTGTCCATTGTATCACCTAGCAGACCCATGATGACATCTTTAAAATAAAGTTAAGGGGTAAGATAAATGTACTGGAAGAAAGGGAAAGGGAGAGGTGGAGGGGTGTAAAAAAGCTCACATAAAAGAAACAAGAAAAAGCTGATGGAGTGGAGGGGAAAATGGGGAAGGAGTGGGAGTGAGTGAGCCTTACTTTGATCAGAATTGGGTCAAAGAGGAATAACATAAACACTCAAGTGGGTATAGTAATATATTTTGCCCTGAGGGAAAGTGGGAGGGGAAGGGGAAAAGGGGGGAGAGGTGAAGGAAGGGAGGGCAGATTGTGGCAGGGGGCAGTAAAAAGCAAAACACTTTTGAGGAGGGATAGGGTGAAAGAAGATAGAAAATGGAGTAAATATCAAGGGGAGGGAATAGGATGGAGGGTAATGCAGTTAGTAAGTAACTGAAAAAAATGATGAGCAGGATGATATCAGAAGGATGTATGAAAAATGCAAACCATCAACAGAGGAAGAACTGATGGTATTTGAATACAGATTAAAGTATAATTTTATTTGTTCTCTTTCTAAAGTTATTCTATTTTCTTTCACAACTTGACTAATGTGAAGATGCTTGGCTTAACTGCACATGTATGACTTACATTGAATTGCTTGATTCCATAGGAAGGAGGAGGGAGGGAGGAAGAAAATTTAGAACACAAAGTTTTAAAAAAAAATCATTGTGGTGAAATGATGAGCAAGCAGATTTCAGAGAAATCTGGGAGGACTCACATGAACTAATGCTGAGTGAGACGAGCAGAACCAGGAGACCATTGTACACAGTATCAACATTGTGTGTTGATCAACTGTGGTAGACTTGACTCTTCTCAGCAATACAGTGGTCCAAGATAGTTCCAAAGGATTCATGATGGAAGATGCTCTCCAAATCCAGAAAGAAAAAAAAAAGAAAGAAAAAAAAAGAACTGTGGAATCTAGATGCAGATTGAACTATACTATTTCTACTTTTTTTTTGTTTTCCTTTTTTGAGGTTTTTCCCCTTTTGCTCTGATTCTTCTTTCACAGCATGGCTAATGTGGAAATGTGTTTAGTGTAATTGTACATGTATAACCTATATCAGATTGCTTGCTGTCTTGGAGAGGAGGGAGGGAAGGGAGGGAGGGAGAAAAATTTGAAACTAGAAATCTTTTTTTTTTCTGCTATAAAGTAAAAAGCATATTTTAAGTTTATTTTTTAAACTAAAACTAAATGCTGCACTAAGATGTTTTCATTGAAAATAGCCCATTTTTAATTTAATTTGATTTAATCCTTGTCAACTGTTGGTCCTGGGTTCTTCTAATCCTAATTTCTTTTTTTTTAATTGAATAGAATTTTATTTTCCAAAATATATGTAAAAACAAATTTTAACATCAATTTGTAAAAAATTTGTGTTCCAACTTCTCTTCCTCCTCCATTCCCACCCCCCACCCACTAGAACTCAAGCATTTCAAACTAAGTTATACATGAGTAGTCATGGAAAACATTCCCACATTAGCTGGGTTGTGAGAGAAAACAGTCAAAAAACCCCCAAAACTTTAGATTGAGGAATTTTCAAAGAGGAAAAAAAAATTTTTTAAAATGTGTTTCCAGGGGCAGCTAGGTGGTGCAGTGGACAGAGCACCGGCCCAGAACCAGGAGCACCCAAGCTTAAATCCAGCCCCAGACACCCAACACCCACCAGCTGTGTGACCCTGGGCAAGTCACTCAACCCCAATTGCCTCACCAAAAAAAAAAAAAAAGTGTTTCCATCTATTTTCAGATACTATCACTTCTTTCTCTGTAGATGGGTTGCCATTTTCATAAGTCCTTCAGGGTTATATTGGGATCATTGCCTTGCTGAAAATAAGCACATGCTTCCCAGCAGATCATCTTACACTATTGCTGTTATTTTGTATACAGTACATTTCACTCTGCTTCAGTTCATGTAGGTCTTTCCAGGTTTTTCTGATAGTATCCTGTTCATCATAACCTAAATAAAGTACCTTAAACTTGACAAAGAATTTTCTTCACATTAGCCCAGCAAAGTAGGTACCATACATTTTGCCATTATATTCAATCATTATAACTATTTCCCTCCCTCCTATTCCCTTCCCATGATATTTACTCTATTTTCTATCTTCTTTTAAACTATTCCTCCTCAAAAGTGTTTTACTTCTGACTGTCCCCTCCCCTACTCTGCACTCCCTTTCTTTTCACCCTTCCTTCCTTATCCTCTTCCCCTCATACTTTCCTGTAGGGTTAAATAGATTACTCCTCCCAACTGGGTGTGAATGTTATTCCCTCCATGAGCCAACTCTGATGAGTTTAAGGTCTTTGAGCTAATTCTATGTTCCAAATTTTCTTCCTCCCTCTCTCCTCAACCCTCCCTATGAAATCAAGCAATTCAATATGTCATACTTGTGCAGTTATGCAGAACATCTTTATCTTCCTCAAAAGTATTTTGCTTTTTACTGCTCTCTCCCCCAGTCTGCCCTGAAACTAGAAATCTTATGAAAACTAATGTTGAAAACTATCTTTACATGTGACTAGAAAAAAATAATAAAACACATTTATGATAAAAAAAAGAAAGAAAATACCTTAGAATGCCTTTTCTGTTTGAAACATTGGGTTTATTTTGTGCTATACATGTGCCCTGTGGCATTTCACAAAGACTGTTGTGTGACACTATACTTATTTAAGCATAAGTAAAACAGACCTAACCAAAAAAAAAAATAAGAACACCTTAGAAACACGTGCCTTAATTACCATAATTTTGTAGCTAAATGGTGCTGGTATCTCCCTTAGTGAGAGCTGAAATTTCCAGCAGGTGCTCCAGTCTGATGAGGTAATAAAGGCCACCCAGATTGCAGCTGAGCTTTTGATTTCATAAGAAACAACAGGAAACTTTCCAGGTTGTCGTACAGTGAGTCCTGTTTTATAAATTTGGCTACCTTAACAATACCAACCAAATTGAAGAGGAAAAACTTGTTCCAACATTGACAGTCTTTCACTAGTTCCTCTGTGGTTTAAATAATGAGCTATACAAATTAGACTGTCATGGGGACAGCTTTCATTTCCACTGTAATTTTTCTTATTAGTGACTTTTAAATCAAATATAGAATATTGTTTATATTAGTTGGAGACTTTTGTGTTTACAAAGGTAGTAAAGATACCAGAGAAATGAAGTAAAGGGAAATACTCAATTCATAATGATTTTAGAAGCTTACTTCCTTTTCTTTCTTTTTTTAGAAACTAATTTTTAAAATTTTTTGTGTTGAAATTTAAATGGTATGTGTACTTGCTTCACATTGTCTTTCTAGGTTGGCGTTCATGATTCAAGTATTTCAATCTTTTTTGGATTCATTTTCCAAATGAAAAAACTGAAGTTACAAGGGAGGCAACCATGTGCTCAAATAGTCTGGCAATGACCCACCTTTTTTTTTTTTCTCTCTCTCTCTCTCTGTTTTCTTTTTTCCTTTTAAAAATGTATTTATTGCAAGTTGAAAAAACAAACAAACCGAAAAGCAAAGAACAAAACAGAAATGCTTTACAGATATCATCCCTTCATATTGAGAAGCTTACTTTCTAAAAGACCAATGAGGACTTCTGGAAAGCTATCAGCAGTGGCACTTCATAAACCTATTGAAAGGAAGAACCAGCACCTTTAACTCTTCTTTGTCTAGGATTTTTTGGGGACCATACCTGTATTTTCATTGGTGTTGGAAATTCCTGCTGGGGAAACACTACCAATGGAGAGCTGAATCAGCTGTGCAACTTAAAGTCCTGGAAGGTTGACTGAGGACTTTAGAGATTAAGTGACTTGCTCAAGGTCACAGCCTCAGTGTATTAGAGGCAGAACTGGAACCTAGTTCTTGCTGACTCTGAGCTTGAATCTCTCACTATTTCCCTACCCTGCTTCACTGTCTGGGGTAATTTAAAAATTTTATATGTAGTGATTACTCTCTGGTTTCACTCTAGAGTAAAATAAGCTTTACTTTCCCCTCAGCGTCGTAGGGTATCCCTGAGAGGTCATGGGGTGGCTTCTTCTAATGCTGTGGCACAAGTCTACATTAGGATGTATTCTCCCTCGTGTTTATTGCCAGTGATTAACTCCTTGGTACCACTTAACTCTTGCTGTTATTGTTGTTCAGTTGTTTTCAGTCATGTCTGATTCTCCAGCTCATTTTAGAGATGAGGAGACTGAGGCAAATGAATTAAGGGATTTGCCCAGGGTCACATAGCTGGTAAGTGTCTGAGGCCAAATTTGAACTCAGGAACATTAGTTAAAAATCTGTTTCCTATTGGTTTTAGTTCTGTTGTAGAGGACTAAGTAGAACAAGTTCAGTGTAGCTTCTGTGTGATAAACCCTGCAGATATTTAAAAAAAACTAAACCCACTTCATATCTCTGGAGAAGTCTCCCTTAAGTCTTTTCCAGGTTTATATTGTATCCCTGGTTCTTTCAAGTGGCTCTCCTATGACTTGGTTAGGAGCCCTCTTGCTAGGCCCCCCTCATCTAAGCACTTAAAGCTGGTTAATTTCTTTCTTAAGTTGTAGTGCCCAGAACTAAACATGATATTCAATATAGTCTGACAATTCATTCTCTCTCTCTCTCATCTGACAAAAGAGTACAGTAAAGACCCTTAGCTCACTGTTGAGTATTCTGTATTCAGTAACAATAGAGGCTTAGAAGATTAAAAAAAATTTTTTTAAATAAAATTTAAAATTCTGAACTTAAACACTAAAAAAAGAGTATTTCTATATATGCTGCTGAACATAAAAAGAGGATTCAAGATGAAACTATGAATCTCCATTTCATATTGCTTACTTTAAAAAGTCTACATTTTATTTTGCTTTTAATATTGCCCTGTCTGTTTCCTTCTGAAGTTCCTCTTGTTCTCTTCTTTGTGTGTGTGTGTGTGTGTGTGTTTTTTTTTAGTGAGGCAATTGGGGTTAAGTGACTTGCCCAGGGTCACACAGCTAGTAAGTGTTAAGTGCCTGAGGTCGGATTTGAACTCAGGTCCTCCTCAGGTCAGAGCCCAGGGTGACTCCAGGGCTGGTGCTCTATCCACTGCGCCACCTAGCTGCCCCCAAAATGCCAATTCTTATAGGTGACAGAGAGGACACTGCCCCATGGTAGGCCCCTTCACCGCCCCCCCCATCCCCACGCCTCCAGTGTCTCCAATTGTGCAGCCCACAGTGATCTTTACCCTTTCCTGCCACCTTTCTTTGTCATTTGCCTTAAAATCTCCCTGGGTCCATGCCCCCTACTCCTTCGGTGCCAGTTGCCCCCAGGAGCTCTAATTATTCCCTTTCTGACACAAGATGATTGGTCTTCTCACAGATAATAGCCAGTGCAAGCTCTTCATCTCCCTTCATATAACATCTATCTCTGCTTAATAGGATCATTCATCAGTAGAACTTCCTCCCACTACCAAAATAAGGTTTCACCCTTTTCAGTCCTTCCCACAGCTGAGAACTATAGAAGTCACTTTCCCCTCTGGCCAGACTTCTGCTTGACTAGGTGACATCACACTCTCCTATCAACCTTCATCTTCCCCTCCAGTCTCTCGTTTTTTGTCATTTAGTCCTATAAAAAAACATTGATTCACTTGTAGAGAGAATGCTGTCACACTCTCCTATCAACCTTCGTCTTCCCCTCCAGTCTCTCGTTTTTTGTCATTTAGTCCTATAAAAAAACATTGATTCACTTGTAGAGAGAATGCTGTGAGGTTTGGTTAATAATGCCCCAGCCCTGCCTGTCCACCATTACCTCCATCTCATGTCTTCCTTTACCTCTCTTCCTTCTTTCTTATGTACAGTCAGAAAGAAGTTGAGCACTGGTCTCTGCTATCACTGTGTTGCTTTTGCTATTCTCTGCTGCATTTTTTGACCCCTCTTTCATTTCTGTTGGCTGGCATATTCAAGAAGCATATACTCTCTTCATATCTGGCTTTCTTCCTAAGAATGTTTTGAACGCTTCTTTACTACTTTCCTCTGTCTTTATTATTTATGGTTAAGCTCACATTTGCATTATAGGTCACCCTGGGCTCTGTCCTGGGTTCCTTTGCTCTCCCGAACACATCATTCCATTCTCTCCTGCATTTTCTAGTAGGTTCAGAATAGTCTTCTTATTAAGGTTTCCTTAAGTTGGTACTTGAAGGTCTTTTTTGTGATCACCTGTAGAATTTATTGTTTCTGAAATGAATTGATAAATTTAACTATTTGTCTTGGAGTTTGCATTCTTGGTTTTATTTTATTTTCTGCAGGCAATCTATTAAATCTATTGGATTCTTTCAGTTTTCTTGAATTATTTCTTGCATTGTGATTTTAAGGTTTTTTGTTTTGTTGTTTTCTGGAAGACCTATAAGCCTTAGGTTATCTCTAAGTAACTTGTCTTTGAGATTAAAATGCCTTTGCTTGAATAAAGAGCGTTTTCTTTTTCTTTTCTTTATTATTTTATTGCTTTTTGCTTCTCTTCTTCTAAATTGTATTTTACTTTTGTGTATTTCCATTCCCAATCAATCTCTCTTTTGTTTCTTTAGTGAAACTTGCCATCATATATTTCATTTTTTTTCTTCTGCCAATTATTTCTCCTGTACAGGCCATAAATTCCATTCTCACTATTCTTATTTATCTTTTAAACCATTCAGGAACAACATGTATTCCATGCTCTCCATAATCTATAGTCCTCTGACTCATCAGGGTGTTGAATAATTTCCTTTGTTTTATAGTATTTATTTGTGGGTACCTGAACTAGTTTACTACATCTTGAGGCCACATTTCCTTCTGCTGTTACTGTTTTCCCCATTGATTTATTTGCTTATGTACAAAGGCTTTCAGTTTTCTTCCTCCTGATATATGTTTTATTTTCTTAAAAAGAGTATTTTACTCACTTTTAGCATAATTCCAAATTGCTTTAGAGAATGTTTGGATAAATTTGCAGCTCTTCCAACAATGTATTAGTTGTTCAGTTGTATCTGAGTCTTTGTGACCCCATTTGGGTGGTTTTTGGTTGTTGTTTTTTTGTCAAAGATATTGGAGTGATTGGCCATTTCCTTCTCCAGCTCATTTTACAGATGAAGAAATTGAGGTAAATAGGGTTAAGTGATTTGCCCAAGGTCACACAGATAGTAAGTGTCTGAGGCCAGATTTGAACATGAGTCTTCCTGATTCCAGGCTTGGTGCTATATTCACTATGCCACCCACCTTCCCCAATATTTTTTATGATGTCAGGTTTTTTTCCTCCAATTTTTTTGCTATTGCTTACTTTCTGACTCTCTCCCCTCTGATGTTGGTTTCTGTGGGTGCTGAATCTCAAAAGTGTCTCAGTTCATAGTTCATATAGGATTCTACCTTAAGTGACTTCCTGGGCACTGTAACGATTGGAATGACGCCACCTGCTGGAGACTTACTGTAGAAGAGTTCCACCCATGAAGCGAAGGTCTTTGAGGGCAAGACCAGGAGTCTTTTCTTTGGTGTCAGGAAGTGACGCGGGCTAGTGGGAGGAGGAAGGAAGAGACTGGCGCTCAGTCTCCCTCTCTTTCCTGAGGACGCTGGTAGAGAAGGGAGCTAGAAATGTGCTCTCCCTTTAATAGATAGGAATCTAGGCCTTTTCTTCTCTCTTTACCAAACTCTTATTCTCCTTAATAAATGCTTAAAAGTCTAACTCTTGCTAAAGCTTATAATTTATTGGCGACCACTCATTAGATATTTTAGACAGTTTAGCTAGAATTTTAGCCCTTAACAGCACGTCATTTAACCTCTTACTGTCTTAGGTAACTCTTTTAGACTGTATGTTATAGAATAATTCCTAGTCTTAATTGGCAGAGGAAGTTCCTCACCAGGAACTCCCTATTCTGGTAAAATTATAGGGCTGATTAAAACAAATTAGTGATCAAAATAGCTATTTAAATTGCTTTATTTAAATGAAATCAACAAAATTATATATTTTGGATATTTTCTTCAAGAACAAATATACTTATTTTAATAAGCAAGTTATAAATACATGTTTGTATTTATTAATTAGATGACTTCAGTAGGTAAGTACGAGGAATTTAAAATATTGGATTATGCAGGTAATCTAGCCTATGCTTTTCCTTTCATAGGATCATAGATTTAGAGCTGAAAAGTACCTGAGAGGTACTCCTTTTCTGTCATTATAAGGAAATTAGGGTTAACTGACATGCCCAAAAGTCACACAGGTTGTAAGTGTCTGAGACAGGATTCAAATTCAGGTCTTTCTAATTCCAAGTCTAGTACCAGCTACATAAATACATAAATAACCAGCTACATAAATATCTTTTCCCTAATTTTTTCATTTCCCAAATGATTCTTATGAGGATTTGTCTGTAGGAAAGTTATGATGTGAAAATTCCTTCTGTCAACAATGGATCAGATTGTAACCAGTTTTAAAACAGCAAATAAGACCCCAGATTGCCTGAAAACTAAGAGCTTAGAGCGTTCACATGATGGAAAAACTGCTGGATTTTTAGTCTGAGGACTTGGGTTTAAATGCTTCCTTAGTCAGTATCTGGGTGAACTATATTTTGTACTACACATAGATTGAGGGAATTGGGCTAGATAATTTTCAAGGTCCTTTCCATCTCTGAATGTAGGATCTTATGAAGAGGATTGCTCATTGTCACAGCTACTATGTGTCTAAGACAGCGCTTGAACCTAGGTGTTTCTTACTGGAAGCCTAGCGCTCTATCCACTGCCGCACATTGCTTTTAAGGAAGTTGTTTTAAAAATAAGCTCTTTTTCTTTTCTTTTACTTTTTCTTATAATTTTCTTAACATATTTACTTTTGGAGTTAGTCTAACTCGAATATTTGACTGATAAACTGTAAGGTCTAGATTGACAATAGTAGGCCCAAGAAGGGAAAAAGATAAGGTTTATTTGAAGGGGGCTTTTAAAAGGTTAAGGTAGTGATGTATGAAAAAACATACATCAGTGATTTTATATGTAGTACAGAGATTAATACTGTTAATATGATAGGCACGTTATAGAGAATGTTCAATCTTTACCAAAAATATTATCAAGATACTCAAAACATAATAGTTATAAGATTTTCTGGAGATTGAGGGAGGTCCCACTCTATCAAAACTAAGTATTTTTAACGCCCCCAAATTTATACTCATTTGGGGCAGTGTCAGATTAAAGTGATTTGGCGAAAATAAACAATTTTATATGATGGCATTACCAAAAACTCTGAAAGAAATTATTTTTATTGATTCTAAATTTTTCTCAGGTGCTCATAATACAGATAGCATAGAGGATGAAGAAAGGTAGCCATTATCACACATTTTTCTTGATTGTAGCTTTCCTATTTCACCTGGGTATCTGTTGCACTTATTTGGTTTGCTCTAATCTTTGTGATTCCATTCATCTTCAAGTTATTTCTGTAGCATTTTAATTTCTTTTGTTGAAACAGACCCACAAGGTTCTGGTTCTTCTAAGTAGATTTTTAAAATATATCTGAATTAGCTAAACAATTATTTTAGTTTTCAAAGCATTTTCTTTCTGGAAAAAATGGGGTTCCTCTATTATTTACGTGTCACTTTATTGCTCCCTAACCTCATCTAGAACCAATCATAGAAGTTAAGGGGAGACATATTTCATTTCAGCCTAATGAGTAACTTCCTAATAGTGTTATTGAAAAATACCATGGGTTGCATTGTTTGATAGTGAATTTCCTATCATGAGAATTATATGATGTTATATGGAGAAATTATGGGTAGGGGCTCAATTATGTAATCTCCAACAACCTTTTAAGATGCTGTATTTCTCTGATCTCTATGTAAATCTTCCTATCATTCATGGCCCAGTTCAATGTTCCCTCTTCCATAAAGCCTTCTCTAATTGCCCTAGCCGAAAGTGAATTCTTTGACCTTCCAACTTTGGTACCCCTTATTTTTTGTGTCATTGATGCGGTATTTGCCACATTGTTTAATTATCATTATTATTTGAGTGCTTGTGTTTTTTTTCCTGCTAATTTGTAAGCTCCCAGCATATGAATCTTGGATGCTTTTTAAATTCCCTATCTTTCCTAGCACAATACCTCACACATTGTAACATTCAATAAATATTTGTTGAGTGAGGGAATGAATTAATGAGTATATGGGTGAATAAGTTAGCCTGTAAGTCTGTTTTCTTCCCAGTAAGTAAATGCCCCTGGGAAATTTGGTGATACTACGTAGGTTGCTGGGCAAGGATATAGAATGAGAGAGAGCAAGAGAATGTATATTTCTCAAGGGGATGTGTTTATCAAGCTGTGATAGCCTTGAGTTACTTCCCTTCTTGGGCAGTACTGTATTTTTCCTGATGATAATTATTATTAAATTAATTGACAAGTTATTATGATGCCTGGCACATAGTAAGCATTTAATAAATGCTTTAACTATAATTAAATAATTACTATTAGTTACTCATATAATACTTTTCAATTTCTCACATGTGAATTTTAAAAAATCATAGTACAAGGGCAGCTAGGTGGTGCAGTGGATGGATAAAGCACTGGCCCTGGATTCAAAAGGACCTAAGTTCAAATCCAACTTCAGACACTTAACACTTACTAGCTGTGTGACCCTGGGCAAGTCACTTAACCCCAATTGCCTCACTTAAAAAAAAATCACTAAGAATCCCAGCTTTATGGGATGAAAATTGTCTGGGCTGGGCTATGTCCAAATAGCTATTATGTTGTGCATACCCTTTGGCCCAGTGACACTGGTCCTAGGTCTGTACCCCAAAGAGTTTGAAGAAAGAAATAAAGGACCCATATGTACAAAAATATTTATAGCAGCTTTTTTTTTTAATTGGTGGCAGAGAATTGGAAACTGAGGGAATGCCTATCAGTTGGGGAATTGTTGAACAAGTTACGGTGCATAAATGTGATAGGATACTATTGTGCTATAAGAAGTGATGAAGGGGTTAGATGGTTTCAGAAAAATCTGGGAAGACTTTTATGAACTGAAGCAAAGTAAAGTGAGCAGAATCAGGTAAACAATTTATACAGTAATTCCAGTACTATGAATATAATCAGCTTTGAAAGATTTAGGAACTCTGAACAACACAGTGACCAGCCACATTCCAAAGGCCTCATGGTGAAACATGCTGTTCACCTCCAGATAGAGAACTGATAGATTCAGAATGAAGATTCAAATGTATTTTCTTTCTTTTTTTTTCTTGGACATGACTAATGCAGGGATTTGTTTTGCATGACTATAAATAATTTGTAATAAATTTTATTTTTCTTCCTTCTCAATCAATAGCTGAGTGTAGGGAAGGAAAGAGAGAGAATTCAGAACTGAAAATACAATAAAAATTTTAAAATATATAGTGAAAAATTATACATGCAAAACAAACAAACATAAATAAAGTCTCTAGTAGACAATTGACCATGAATATGCTCCATTGTATCAGGCCTTAGGGATCCTTTGAGTTTAGCACTGAGGCAGATCTTTCAGGGAAAAAGGAAAGGCAGGTAGTGTTCCCTTTTTCTAGATGATGAAATTCAATCTCAGAGATTAGCCATAAGAATGGTATATGGCAGATGGAGGCCTAGAAGTCAGGTATTTCAGCCTCTAACCCAGTGCCTTTTCATTGGACTTTACCATTTGATAAGTCGTATAAATGAGACTATATCCAAATGGGTTCTTAGTAAATGATTTTAATAATAATTAGCACTTGTTGCCTTTCCACATGTCTTTTGGAATAACCTGTCTCAGAAAACACTTAGTAATTGTAGAACTGGTTGTTTGCCTTCTGAGTCACTTAAATGTAGAGTGCAGTTTAAATAAGAGGCAGTTTAGTAATTTATTTAACTTATATAGCATTCATATATGATTAGTATTATTTAGAATGAAAGACCCCAGATAGCTATTTCTTATTACTGTGAACTAGGTTACTTTCTTCTTCTTCTTCTTCTTCTTCTTCTTCTTCTTCTTCTTCTTCTTCCTCTTCTTCCTCTTCCTCTTCTTCTTCCTCTTCCTCTTCCTCCTCCTCTTCCTCCTCTTCTTCCTCTTCTTCTTCTTGGTTTGTGTGAAAATTTTAAATTTAATATAATCAGATTTATCCATTTTATATCTTGTAATGCTCTCCCTGTCTTGTTTGGCCATAAATTCTTCCCTTATGCATAGATCTGACAGATAAACTATCCCATTCTCTCCTAATTTGCTTACGGTATCTTCCTTTATGTTTAAGACATGTACCCATTTTGACCATATCTTGGTATGTGGTGTAAGATGTTGGTCCATACCTACTTTCTGCCATGCTGTTTTCCAGTTTTCCTAGAAGTTTTTGTGAAATAGTGAGTTTTTGTCTCCAAAACTTTTGGGTCTTGGGGTTTATCAAAACACTAGATTACTGTGGTCATTTACTACTGTGTTTGTCAAAACCATATTGTTTTATAACCCAGGCTTCCACAGAAAGGAAGCAGAAGACTTTAGCATAGTCTTATAGAGTAGTGATTATGTATTTTAAATACATCTTTGTATCCTTCTTTCCCCAGTAGTTGCACATAATAGTTGTTTGCAAATCCATTGAGTCATTGAATTTCAAAAATCTGCCTTGAATAGTCTGAGAGAACTATTAAGAATCCTAAACTAGTGTTCCTTTGGCAGCATATATACTAAGTTTGGAATGATATAGAGATTAGCATGGCCCCTGCACAAGGATGACACGCAAATGTGTGAAGAATCCTAAAGTACAGATGTTTTAGAGATAAAGCATATAGAAAGGATATACATATATTGCTTTCTGTTTATATTTATAGTACTACAGTACTATAGTATATCACATATAATACTATAGGACATAGCTACTTTATTGATTATCTAGTGAGCTTAGTAACCTAGTTCTGATGTTGATTAGTATTAGACCACTTTAATATGTTCTACTTTATTACTAGATATAAACATAAGTCAACGCTTATGACATACGTACACTATTGTAATTTTAAAAAATGTTTTAAAAACATAAGTATCACATGCACTTAAAGGACAATTCATAGAACTGATGGTATAGTTTATCTTCATGAAACCCTGATCTATTTGGCTGCTGACATATTTCTTTGTATTATTCAAATATATACAAAATCCATAAGAAATAGCTTTTTCATAAAAAGATATTTCTCAATGTATTGTTTCAATACTCAAATGAATTCTTTATTTATAGTGAATTTTACTTTTATTTTTTGGGGGAGATGAGAAAATATGTGCAACAAAACTTCATTTTTCCATTCATGGCATTTATGGATGATTGGTTAGGATTTTCACCCTTAAATTGTGACTTTCTTGTGTGTCTTTATTAACAAAATATCTTTTCCAGAATCTTCTATTTATGTGGCCTGTTTCAGGCATTGTGCTATTGCATCACCATTATAATACATTTGCTTGTACCTTTAACTTTAAGGTATTTAACTTTACCTCCAATTTACAGAGAAGCATGTTGGAATACAAAGAGATTTAGATTTGTTTCAGGTCACACAGGGGCTTAATGGCAGGGCTTCAGATAAGGCAGATCTCTTGATTCCTAGCCCATGCCATTGTCTGTGATGCTCTTTGCCCTTAAGGAGTTGATACTTAAGGATGAGATAGGATTTCTTTCTCTCCAAATTTTCTTAGGGTACTTGCATGAATCTCCCTTTTGCCCCTTTCACATTCTGCTTTGTATTATACTTATTTTCCTACATGTCATATCCCTCTGATTATCTTTATCGTCCCTGGGGGCACATACCTTCCCCACTTTCTCCAGAAAAGCTAATTTAGGTTTGAAGTACTCTTTGGCATTCTCAAGCCCTGTCCACTCCTACCTACCATATATGTGCTTTTACTAGGCAACCAAAGGACACGTTAGATCAAAGAAAAGATCTTAATGAATTTTCCTCTCAAATAAAACAACAAGATTCTCCTCATATACGTTCTTTCACATATAACTAGACTACCAGCTGAAGGCATGTATTGAATTAGGACCAGTTACTGCAGCAATTTGAATGATTGCCCTTTCTGAGTTTTTTTGGGTTTTTTTTGTGAGGCAATTGGCGTTAAGTGACTTGCTTAGGGTCACACAGCTAGTAAGTGTCAAGTGTCTGAGGCTGGATTTGAACTCAGGTCCTCCTGACTCCAGTGCCTGTGCTTTAGCCACTGTACCACCTAACTGCCCCATTCTGAGTTTTAAAACAAGGAGATTTCATTAGTTTCTCCCACCCATTTCAGTTCTACTTTTGGTAGCAAAGGCTGAGTGATGGTGTAGTAACTCAGTGTCTTCACAAGGAAAGAAAAAGAAAACCCATCCATATATGAACTTATATATGTAAACTTGTATAATCTGAAAGCTCTTTATTTTGAGGAGGTGTTCTTTACAGACCGGGAAAAAAAGGTGGGTCTTGCAGGCTTCCAGACTGGTACAGAGGTGTGGCAGCCCCTCTAATGATGGCTTTCCTTTTTTCTTTCTTTTTTTAAAAGGAGAAGTCCTATCTCTAGAATGTATTAGAGATGCTATTTGGGAGTTCTAGGATTGTTTTTTGTGAGAAGCAAGCTATTTTCTCTTTCCATAGCTTTCAGAAATGTGCTTTGGGATCTCTGAATACAGTCCTTGGTAGGAGGAGAGAAGAATATGTAATTGTAATGTTTCCCAGTTTACTCAAGAGCAATTAACAAGGGTGTTCTGAAGGATATCATCTGTGATCCCAGCCATTTGGTCCTAGGTAGACACTCATCTGTGAAGTTATAATTGGGGAAACAGCAGGGATAGCTTTTCAGCTGTTTTCAGGGGTAAAAGCAAAAGAAAACGAGCAAATGAAAATTACGTAAGCGTAGAAGACAGTAGCCATTTAATATGGACATGAGTTTTCCCATGAATTTCTCTCTGAAAATGCCCTGGTAAGTCCTAGGAAGATAGCCGTGGTCACTTAAGTGAGTATCAGAAGACTCTGATGGAGATGCCTACAACTTTTTTTGCTTGTGATTCTACTTGTGAATGTTGGTCCTCTTCAAGAATGAAGGACAAACACAACAACTCCTGAAGGTTAACTGAGATTCTATAAGGGAGGAAAACATCCCAAAACACCATGAAATTAACATGGAGAAAGACCTCAGTCATTAATAACCCTATGTACGTATATGTATTCAGATATGTATTCTCTAGCAAGCAATAGCAATTCATTTGCATTTCTCAAAGCAAGGATAACATTTTTCTACAATATTCTAAGATGCATATTTATCTTTATACATATCATAAGAAAAGTCATGGAAACCAGGAACCATAAAATCATGGCAGTTATAATCTAATGGGGCAATTAGGTAGTGCAGTGGATAGGGCACCAGGCCTGGAGTCAGGAAGACCACAGTTCATATCTGGCCTTAGATACTTACTTACTATGTAACCCATGGCAAGACATTTAACCTGTGTTTGCCTCGGTTTCCTAATCTGCAAAATGGGGATAAAGATAGCACCTGCCCTTTAAGGTGACAGTGAGGATCAAATGAGATAATAATTGTAAAGTGCTTAGCAGAGTGCCTGGCACATAGTAAACACTTTGTAAGTATTGGTTTTTAAGTTAATGGATCCAACAACATATAAAGATAACGTGGATTGGAGTCATGCATAAGTAACATACATAGAGAACCTATGTGACCAGTCACATACCTCACCAGGGCAATACACACTTCTTATGCTACTAATGGTCTCTAGTGATATCATTGTGCTGGTCTCAGCTGTTAGGCATGTATTCTCCATTCCTGGACATCTATTTCATTATAACCATTGGTTGATGTGGGGCACCTCCACTGGTCTCATGGTCACTGAACTTTCTGCTACCATCTTGGTTCTAGTATATTATGGTACAGGACTAAAAAACCTTCAAAGCCTCTCTGATAAGGATAGGTTTACAACGCTTTGGTCATAACTGAGGCTATGAGCTACCATACCTAACCAAGGAGCTGTTGAAACAAAAAAAGCCAGGCAGCATGACCTTAGGCTAAGATCAGGATTTGTTTTCTTTAATTGTGTATGGCTGTGGCTGAATTTGATTCATTCCCCAGACAGCCATTTGACTTAGGGTTAGAAACTCCTGAAATCATCCCTGGCATCAGGATGGCATAAAAGTAAATTTTAGCTATAACAGAATCTAATACCAGGCAAAATCATAGTCCTACACTGTCCTGATTGAAATTCTAGCCTAATTTTCTTTTAGTGAGGCAATTGGGGTTAAGTGACTTGCCCAGGTTCGTACAGCTAGTAAGTGTTAGGTGTCTGAGGCTGGATTCGAACTCAGGTACTCCTGATTCCAGGGCCGGTGCTCTATTCACTGCGCCACCTAGCTGCCCCATGCCTAATTTTCTGTATATAATATCTGTCCATCTAGTCAATCACTGTGGCTTTGGTGTTGTATTTTGGCCAGCAGAAAAAGCTGTCTCCATGGCTGTAGGCTCCTTGACTCGCTCTGGGTTTTCAGCTTTGTAGCCCTAGCACCTAGAAATTCTTAAAACGTAGTAAATCTTTAATAAATGTTTATCGAATTGAATTAAATATTTATTCATCTGTCTCCCACCATCAAATCTTCCTAAATAAATGGGAGAGGGAGGAAAGAGGACAATTAAAATGGTGATAAGTCTCAATTATAAAATCATCTTAAAGAAATTAAGCTTTACCTCCTTCCCATATATATCTGGCATATAAATCAAAATGGGCTCCCCAAGTGCTTCCCAGTGGCATGTCTTGAGGGAGCTGCTCTAATGGATAAATAATTATGAGCTATAATTAACATATCAATGTTAAATGGAGATACCTACAGTGCTTGAGGGTCCTTAAAAATTGTTCACTGAAGTGTTTTCAATATTGCCCTAGACAGTGTGGTCTGGAAGGAGGAGTGCCTATTATTCATTATCTCCTGTGCTGTGTTTCCTTATATCATATATCAAAGACAGGTTTGTTCTCTCATGCTTCAGTGAAAGGCTCTGCAGGTCAGTTGGTCAATGAGGTTTTATTAAGTACTTACTATGTGCCAGGGACTATGCTAAAGACTGGGAGAAGGAAAGAAAAGGAAAAACATGGTGCTTATTCTCAAAGGAGGGCCACGTTCTCATGGGAGAGACAAAATGAAAGGTTGTACATGTAAATGATATAAATATATGTATGTTCATGTACATAAGTATTATGAATGGAAGCTAATCTCAGAGGTAAGACACTAGCAATGGAGTTGACCAGGAAAGGCCTGACTTATGCCTCTCCTACAGATATTGCTGCCAAAATGTAAATTGCAATCAACCCGCTGCTTTTATCTGAGGCAACTATTGTCCATGTCCTTCCATTAACCCTTCACAGGGGGTCCAGTTAGTGTGCTGGACCCCTTTTTAAAGTTCCTGCACAGTATGTGGGTGCCAGAGCAGCCTCTGTGCTCATTAGATGACTAATACCTTCTTTTCTAGTTATATGCCTTTTTGATATCTTTTATATGACCATATATGCACAATTCATTATTCTTTTTTTTTTTTTGGTGTGGCAATTGGGGTTAAGTGACTTGCCCAGGGTCACACAGCTAGTAAGTGTGTAAAGTGTCTGAGACCAGATTTGAACTCGGGTCCTCCTGAATCTAGGGCCGGTGCTCTATCCACTGCGCCACCTAGCTGCCCCCACAATTCATTATTAATACTATTCTACATACTATGTTCACCATGCATCTCTCTTTGTTCTTTGGGTGATCTGCAACTTTGATTCTTTGGTGATTGCTGTATTCCATGATTTATAGCCATATGGCATCTTGAGAATGATATTGATGTTAAAAATATGGGATTTTGTTTCAAGAAGAAGCTTGGAATCATTGAAAGTGCTGTACAATTTCCCAAATGCAATCTAGCCTGCTCTCTTGCTCATCTTCAGTTGTGGGCCCAATTCATTATCTATCTGCATTGTCTATCCAAGATGTCCACTGATGGACAGAGAGATCGATGAGCTATCTATTCCAACTGCATATCATAGTATGAACAATAAGCATTCTTGATCCACTTGTTTTTTTCTTTTGTAGATTACCTTTCTGAGTTATTGTAAAACCCATTTAGAAAGTTCTGCAGTATTTTCAGGCTCAACACAGCCTAGTACAGTTTTTAAAATAGAAACACAGAGGATGTAACTTATTTAGATCAGAGATTCTTAGCCTGGAGTCTGTGAATTTTTTTTTTTTTTGGTGGGGCAATGAGGGTTAAGTGACTTGCCCAGGGTCACATAGCTAGTAAGTGTCAAGAGTTTGAGGGTGGATTTGAACTCAGATCCTCCTGTGTGAATTTTTTTGAAAAAACATCTTGTGAAGTTTATTTCAATATTATTGGTTTCCTTTATAGTCATATGTGCTTTTTAAAAAAAAAATGTGTTACTTAAAAAAACCCCATCATCTTGAGAAGGGGCCCATAAATTTCACCAGATGGCCAAAGGTTAAGAACCCTTGATCAGATCTGAATTCTTTTTTCATTTGGACTTAATTCTGGACATTGTCCTTTTTTTTTTTTTTTTTTGGTTTGTTTTTGGTAAGGCAATTGGGGTTAAGTGACTTGCCCAGGGTCACACAGCTAGTAAGTGTCAAGTGTCTGAGGTTGGATTTGAACTCAGGTCCTCCTGAATCCAGGACTGATGCTTTATCCACTGCACCACCTAGCTGTCCCCATACATGTATTTTATGTAGCTAAAGAGGGAATTTGTTTTGCTTGGCTATATGTATATTACAAGAAATGTGTTTTTCTTTTTTCCCCCACAGTGGGAGGGAGAAAAATAGATTTGGTACTATAGACTTGGAATGTTGCATGTACTTTCAGAAAAAGTTGCTGTATTAAAATTTTTAATTGTTTTACTTTGTTACAGGAGCCCTCTTAGGGAATGGTGGTAATCTGTAAATGTTTATAATGTGAAAATAAAATAAAACACAAACAAAAAAAGAAAATCAAGATACAAGGGTCTTGTTCCATTTTCTTAGCTAATCATACAGATATTTATTATATCTCACTTATTTCCCAGAATGTAGGGATATGTAAGGCAATCCACTGAACTAAGAAACCTACAGTTTAGTTAGGTCTTTAGTTTTAGTTTTAGTTTTAGTTTTAAATTTTATTTATTTATTTATTTTTTGCAGGGCAATGGGGGTTAAATGACTTGCCCAAGGTCACACAGCTAGTTAGTGTCAAGTGTCTGAGGCCGGATTTGAACTCAGGAACTCCTGAATCCAGGGCTGATGCTTTATCCACTGCACCACCTAGCTGCCCCCATTAGTTGGGTCTTTAGAACATACATGTTGTTGGTTTGTATTCTAAACCTTTTAGTTTGTCTCTCCCACCCCTCCCCCCAAGCTTCTATCTGTTCTTTTCCTGAGATCTTTGGTCCAGTTGGCATATATTCATAACTGTAGGTTGATGAACTTTATATGTAAAGAAATGTCCTTCCTTGCACATTCCTAGTGGAAATATATAGCAAGGCTATTCTGCTTTCTGTAAGGAAAAGATTAACCATTGACTGAACTTAGTACAGTTATCTACTGTTTATAGATAAAAATAAACAGTAAAAATATTCCTAATAATCATGAGTGTGTACACAGAGCAATGTAAGAGACGGACTTCTATAGTAATAACATGAATAGTAAAACCTTTATTTTTTGTGACCTTGAGGTACTCTAACCCAGCCTGTCTTCAATTCAGTATGTTTATTTATTTAGGGTAAGATATCTATGCCTGTCAGTTTTATCAGAGAATTTGTTCTTAGATTATAATAATCCATTTCTTGAGAGCAAAGCTGGTTATGGCTGGAAAACTATGCTAATTAAGCCTTACACATTAAGCAGTCTCTTAAGTAGCAAAGTGTATCAATTCTAGAGTTCTTTAATGACAGATTACTTAATGAAAGATAAAATGGAAGGACTTTTTCCCCCTTCTAGATAATATAGGAAGAAAAGAGGGAAATGAACAATTTTTGCTAGGTTAAAACCTGCTGGCACAAAATGAGCCACACTTTCCCCAAATGAATCATTTAACTAATAGTTAAACTTTTATCATACTGAAAATCTTTTTTAAAAAATGCTTTTATGATAATGCCTCATTAATGAAGCATAGTTGGGAAATGGTTAAGATTTGTTCCTTCAGGAATTAAAAACTTGTTATCTTAGCCATTTTTTTTTAAGCGAGGCAGGTGGGGTTAAGTGACTTGCCAGTAAATGATAAGTGTCTGAGGTCGGATTTGAACTCAGGTACTCCTGACTCCAGGGCCGGTGCTCTATCCACTACGCCACCTAGCTGCCCCTATTTTAGCCATTTTTGATGGACATTTTTTAAGATACAAATTATTTTATATAGTGATCTTGATGAAAATTTCAGTCAATACCAAATGAGGAATGAACTCCTAGTAAAATAATATGATCTGAACACAAAAAAGATAACATAAAATTCAATAAAATAACAACTGACTCATTTTGGGTCTTCTTATTCAGTCTCTGTCTCTGTCTCTCTCTTTTTGCGGGGCAATGAGGGTTAAGTGACTTGTTCAGGGTCACACATCTAGTAAGTGTCAAGTGTCTGAGGTCAGATTTGAACTCAGGTCCTCCTGAGTCCAGGGCCAGTGCTTTATCCACTGTGCCACGTAGCTGCCCCACCTTATTCTCTCTTTTAAACTTGTACACTTAGTTTTTTGGTACTATTTTGATATAGTCATTGTATTTTTAATAGTTTTTTTTTGTTTTTTCCAATTACATGTAGAGACAGTTTTTAGCATTGAACTAAAAATTTTTTTGAGTTCCAAATGTTTCTCTTTCCTTTCCTACTCCTAAAACGATCAACAATTTGATATAGGTTATATATGTGCAATCCCTTGAAAACATATTTTCATGTTAGTCATGTTGTAAAAGAAGAAGCAAACCAAAAGGAAAAAACCATGAAAAAAGTAAAGTAAAAATAGTATGCTTCAGTTTGCATTCAGACTTCACCAGTTCTTTCTCTGGATGTGGTTGGCAGTTTTCATCATGCATTCTTCTTTTTTTTTTTTTTTTTTTTTGTTTTTTGGCTTTTTTTTGTTTTGGGTGACGCAATTGGGATTAAGTGACTTGCCCAGGATCACACAGCTAGTAAGTGTCAAGTGTCTGAGGCCAGATTTGAACTCAGGTCCTCCTGAATCCAGGGCTGGTGCTCTATCCACTGTGCCACCTACCTGCCCCCATCATGCATTCTTTGGAATTATCTTGGATCATTATATTGCTGAGAAGAGCTAAGTCATTCATATTTGATCATTGCACAATGTTGCTGTTACTATGTACAGTGTTCTCCTGGTTCTTCTCAATTCACTTTGCATCAACTTTTTAAATCTTCCCAGGTTTTTCTGAAATCTGCCTGTTTATCATTTCTTATTGCACAAGAGTATTCTATTACATTTATATACCCCTACTTGTACAGCCCTTCCCCAATTGATGGGCATCCCTTCAATTTCCAATTTTTTTGCCACCACAGAAAGAACTGCTATAAATACTTTTATACATGTAGGTCCTTGTCCCTTTTTCCCTTACCATTTTGGGAAGCAGATCTAATGGTGGTGTTGCTGAGTTAAAGGGTATATACAGTTTTATAACTCTTTGGGCATAATTCCAGATTGCCCTCCGGAATGGGTGGATACAGTTCCACCAACAGTGAATTAGTATCCCAATTTTCCCCCATCCCCTCCAACATTTGTCTCTTTCCCCTTCTATCATTTTGGCCAATCTGCTAGGTGTAAGATATCTCAAAGGTGTTTTAATTTGCATTTCTCTAATCAATAGTGATTTAAAGCATTTTTTCATGACTATAAATTGTTTTGATTTCTTCATCAAAAAGTTGCCTATGGGGCAGCTAGGTGGCGCAGTGGATAGAGCACCGGCCCTGGAGTCAGGAGTACCTGAGTTCAAATGCGGCCTCAGACACTTAACACTTACTAGCTGTGTGACCCTGGACAAGTCACTTAACCCCAATTGCCTCACTAAAAAAAAAAAAAATAAGTATAGTCAAGCAAAACAAATTCACACACACATTTTTTTTTTTTTAGTGAGGCAATTGGGGTTAAGTGACTTGCCCAGGGTCACACAGCTAGTAAGTGTTAAGTGTCTGAGGCCGCATTTGAACTCAGGTACTCCTGACTCCAGGGCCGGTGCTCTATCCACTGCGCCACCTAGCTGCCCAAATTCTCACATTTTGCATCTCATGGCATTCCTCTCATATATAAAGTACATATGTTATTAAGTCTTTCAAAATTGTTTTCCTTTACAATATGGTAGCCCCCCTATAAATTGTTCCTGGTTCTACTCTAAAGTCCCCTTTCTTTGCAATATGATTGTCATTATTTAAATTCAGAATTGGACCAGTGTTTTGAGTTTTTCTTTCATCATTTGGAATAATCAAATTGTCATTTAAAAGCATTAGAAATATAGTGGATCATCTGATAATAAGCTGGAAGAATCATAGATTTAGATCTGGATGAGACTTTTGACACCATCTAGTCTAAACTGATTTTAAAGCTAAAGAAACTGAGGCCCATGTAGGTTAAGTGACTTGTACTAGGTCACTAAACTGGTAAGCATCAGAGGTAGCATTTGATGCCAGGTCTTCTGATAACAGAATAAGAATTGTGTGACTAATAACTCATATTTATAAAATCTTTTCTTGATTTTCTTATTTATTATATTACAATGTGAAGTTAGTGCTCTATAGTCACTAATAATGATGAAATGCATAAAGGTGAAATTAATTTAACCTTTTTACTGTTTTCAGATTTCAAGTTCTACGTACAAATATAGAAATGAAGAATTCAAAAGACAATTCACCCATCTTCCTGAATCAGAAAGGCTAGTAGTTGGTAAGTACTTGGTAAGAAGGGGGAAAGTTCCTGAAAAATTGTATCTTTACTAATGTTGGTAAAACAGAACTGACAAATAAAAATATAAATAGAAAATTTTAGCTTTTTGCTAGACCACAAAAATTTTTCAAAATAAGTAGAATCCTAATAGTTTGAGACACCCTTAATCTGTATAAGAATGTGGTTTGAAGCATTTTGTGAATTTTTAAAAAACGTTAAATATTAATTAAGAAGCTCTTCAAGAGAAAAATACTCAGTTGTGATTTTACTCTCTTACTCATTTCACATTGTTTTGGAAAAGAATTCAAACTTGATATCCAACATACAGTTTCTTTTTCCATAGGAGAGGACTCCTAAGTATCATATGTGCTAGCAGTGATGTCTTTTTTGGGGGGGGGGCAATGGGGGTTAAGTGACTTGCCCAGGGTCACACAGCTAGTAAGCATCAAGTGTCTGAGGCCAGATTTGAACTCAGGTACTCCTGAATCCAGGGCCTGTGCTTTATCCACTGTGCCACCTAGCCGCCCCTAGTGATTTCTTAAAAAAATTTCTTTTTTACTAACTTTCTAGCAAATTCAAACCTTCCCCTCTATAAATGGGAAAAAATTATATATGAAACCATGAATGTCTATTACAGTTTATTTTAAATGTTTAAACTTAAACAAGGTAGTAACACCCTTAACTTTTATTGATATTCTTTTTTTGGGGGGGGGGAGTGAGGGAAATGGGATATTTGTCATTTCTTAGTAATTCATATTCCCATATCCCCCTATAGAAACCCTCCCTATAAGAAATGGGTGTGGTCAGGCAAAACAAATGAATATATTGCCCATGTCTGAAAATCTTTGCTTCATTTTGTGTCTTTAGTCCATCATTTTTCTTCCAGGGAGCATATCTCATCAGGGTTCTGAAGTCTTGATTGGATACTCCTGCAGAGTGATTTCAAAACATTTTCTAAAAATGAATCTCATTAATATTGCTTTGCAAATATATGTTTTAAAGCAAAGTAGCTTTAATCCCCTAGTTAAGAATGTTCGGTTTAGGGGGCGGCTAGGTGGCACAGTGGATAAAGCCCTGGATTCAGGGGTTCCTGAGTTCAAATCCGGCCTCAGACACTAGACACTTACTAGCTGTGTGACCTTGGGCAAGTCACTTAAGCCCCATTGCCCTACCAAAAAAACCCCCCCAAAAAACAAACAAACAAAAAAAGAATGTTTGGTTTGAGTATGTTTTTTCCTATAAAATGTATTGTTTGGTATAACCTTAATGTACATTCTTTATAACTCCATGATACACATGAGTTTCATTTTTGCCTGTTTTAGCCAATGGTTGTTTTCTATTTATTTCTATAAGAAACTCTACTGGGCGGCTAGGTGGCGCAGTGGATAGAGCACCGGCCCTGGAGTCAGGAGTACCTGAGTTCAAATGCGGCCTCAGACACTTAACACTTACTAGCTGTGTGACCCTGGGCAAGTCACTTAACCCCAATTGCCTCACTAAAAAAAAAAAAAAAGAAAGAAAAAAAAAAGAAACTCTACAGTGAAACTTGGTCTATCCTTTCCATTTTTCTAGGGCTTAGTTTCACCATGGTATCTTAATTATTTTATCATCTTAATTCAATATACTTAAAACTGTTGAAGACTTTGGATAGAATAAAAATTTTGTAAGTAGTATGAATATGATAGCAAGTACATATTTATTAGTAAGAATCTACTTCCAGTCCACACATAGCTGCCACCTTAGTTAAGGCCCTCATTACTTCTTGCTTAAATTATTATAAGAAGTCTCATAATTGGTCTTGCCTCAAGAGTATTCCCACCATGGTCCAATTTGCAGCACATTGCTGCCACATTTGACTGAAGCATTATTTCATAAAAGAGATTTCCAATCAGCCAAAAGGTGTTGATTGAATGCTTATGATTTTAGAGGTTATAGAAGAATTATACAGAATCACAGAGTTGAAAGAAACCTCAGAGGCCATTTGAAGGCATTTGGGTATAGCTATGTGGCACAGTACATAGAGTGTTGGGCCTGGAGTTACAAGAACTTAAGTTCCAATCTAGCCTCAGACATTTAGTAGCTGTGTGAATCAGAGCAACTCATTTAATCTGTGTTTGCTTCTATTTTCTCTTCTGTAAAATGGGAATAATAATAGTACCTACCTCCTAGGGTTATTGTGAGGATCTAATGAAATAGTCATTGTAAAACACTTAGCACAGTGCCTGACGTGGTGGTGGTGGTGGTGATGATGTTGTCTGACCTGTACCTTAATAAGAATTCTATCATGATGTCTGATGTAGCTCCTTCTGCATTATCCCATCTCAGCCTGTGCTATTCCTTATGTTTGGAATGCTCTTCTTTGCCCACCCCCATCCCCGTATCTCTTTTTAAACTCTAACTCATCCTTTAAAGTACTAACTCAAATGCCTCCTCTTCGGTGGAGCTTTTCCTTAATATTTTCTAGTCATTCATGATCTTCCCTCTCTTAGACCTCACATAAAACCTCATTTTGTTGCCATCTCTTATAAATTCATACTTATTGAGTTGGAAGTGACCTCCAATATCGCTTAGATTATCCTATACCTAAGTAGGAATCCATTTTATAACATTCTAGAAAAATGGTTTATTTATCTTTTAAAAAATTTTTTTAAATTAAAAAAAAACTTTCCTTCTCAGAAGGCATTCTTTTCCAGTTTTGGAATTTTTCCCCTTTATCTAGCCACAATTTAACTTTCTAGAATGTCCAGATATTTTTCCTAGTTCTTTTGGGGGGTCTAATCCCTTTTCAACATAACTGCACTTTAAATTCTTTTTTTTTGTTTTGTTTTTTGTTTGTTTGTTTGTTTTTATGGGGCAATGAGGGTTAAGTGACTTGCCCACTTTAAATTCTTATAAGTGGTTATCATGTCTACTTAAGTCTTCTTTCTCTCATTGAACATTCCAAGTTTCTTCTGCTTCATATAGCATCGTTTAAAGTCCCTTGACCATCTTGATTATTGCTTTCTGCTTGGGTTTCAACTTGTCAATGTCCTTTATAAAATGTGTCGAACAAGGCAGCATTCATCATGACTGACTTGTCATCTTCCTTGCTATGGATTCTGTGTTTCTGTTGATATGATTTAAGATTACATTAATATTTTTGGTTATCACACTGTTGACTCAAATTGAGCTTCCAAGGCACTAAAACCCTTAGACTTTTCCCCCACATGGTATATTGTGTAGACATACTGCACTTATCTTGTACAACTCTTTTTTTTTTTAACTCAAATGGACTTTACATGTTATTTATGTCATCTGAAAATCTGATAAGCATCCCATTTGTTATTTCATCCAATCATTGATTTAAAAAGTATTGTATAGAATAGATATACTTACAGAGCCTTGTGGAGGATCTCCTTCTGGAATTTATAATTTTCTTCCTTCTGACATAGTTTTTGTTGTTGTTGTTTTTTGGTGGGTTTTTTTGCGGGGCAATGGGAGTTAAGTGACTTGCCCAGGGTCACACAGCTAGTAAGTGTCAAGTGTCTGAGGCCGGATTTGAACTCAGGTACTCCTGAATCCAAGGCCAGTGCTTTATCCACTGCGCCACCTAGCTGCCCCCTGACATAGTGTTAACACGCTCATGCCATAATATTTCTTCTGTTTCTCCCTCTATTGATCTTCATCTACATGTTCTCAACCATACTTTTCCCTGTTGTGGTTGCTAGAGTTCCATGCAAAAATATATTTTTATATACTTTTTTGCTCTACGACTTCAATGAATCTGTGTTTTAAAAAAATGAATTGTATCCTCTCATTGCCATAGTCTTGTCATGGGTCCCATGATAAGGCCATATTTAACCCTTTGTTTATTTCTCAGACTTTGAGGGTATCGTTATGTTCACTGTCTATCTTCCTGGATGTTGTCCCCTGTGAAATACTGGGCATCCAGTCTTTTCAGTTTGACCTCTGAGCAGTTTCTAATCCTGGCCAAGATCCCATCATTTCTGTTTCTTATACTCTGGTCCAGAAATCCAAGCCCCATATTCTAATATCTTCTTCACCAGCTGTTTATTTCACTTCTTTTATGAACTGATCATGTGTCTTTTTGTCTTTTTTGCAGGGCGATGAGGGTCAAGTGACTTGCCCAGGGTCACACAGCTAGTAAGTGTCACGTATCTGAGGCTGGATTTGCACTCAGGTCTTCCTGAATCCAGGGCTGGTACTTTATCCACTGAGCTACCTAGCTTGCGCACCGCCCCCCCCCTTGCCCCCCTTTATTTTTCTTTTCTTTTCTTTTCTTTTTTTTTTTTTTTTTGTATCTTATTGTCAGGGCACATCCTGTTTAGTTGTTGATGGGGTTGAAGGCCTGGAGTTGCAAAGACAGAGCTGTAGAAATGCAAAGGAAGTATCCCACACCTTAGAAAGAGTCTGAGGGGGAGAATAGTTCAGTAGAATAAGAAATGGTCAGCCAGACAACAAACTTGCTCCTGGGCACAGATAGCTTCATGGCTTTGTTCCTAGCCCTCTGTGCTACAGAAAACAGCAGAAATCAGGGGGCATCATCATAAGTAAAGTTGGAGACCCTCACTGAGGGAAGCCACCTTTTATTCAGAAAGAGCTGTCAAACAGGAAAGGCCAGACCTCTTCTATCTCCTGCCTGGTTGTGGCCAACCTCAGGCCCTACGGGAATCAAAGAGAATTCACTTTGGCCAATTCTAGGCCTTACGAGTTGCCAGCTTAGCTTTAAAGAGAATAATAAAATGTGCCATGGCGGAGTCTGAGTGGGGTAAAACCCTGTGACCTCCTGGTGATGAACCCAGAGTCCCGTAGACTGACAGAGAGGCCATGCAGCACAGCGACCTGCCCAGCCTGGAAGGGCTCCTCTTCTGAGCCCACTTTTTCCCACTCCACAGGGAACATAGTGAGGACTGGAGGGAGAAAGGCCCTGCTGTTCCAGTTGGGAGTTTTGGGTTGCCTTGACCAGGTGTGTTCTCTCCATACCTCCCCCACTGGACTCTGTGTCTGTTTGTGTGGGAGTGTGCTCCAGGTTTGGAGAGAAATGCTATTAGTAGTAGCAATTACTGTTCTTGAGAGGCCCTTTGAGTAAACAAAGAAGTACTAACTGAGAGAATAGAGAAAGCTCCCCCTCCAGGGACCCTGGGCAGGCTGAGGGGAAGGAGCCTAGAGAGCAAGACAGTTGTTGTTTGTGTTTGTCCTTGCTCACCGATTGGGCTGTACGCTCTATGAGGGCACAGACCGTGTCTTGTATCGACCCTGTAATGTGTACACATAATAGATGCTTGTAACATTAAATATGTATAGCTACATGTGGGGCTTTGGTAAAGATAAAGTGAGAAAATCTATACAGACCACTTATAGTACCTATACTCACTTAAAGGGGTATATAAATATCAACTTATATTGTGTGATGTATCAAACTTGTGAGACTGCAAAACTCAGGCATGCAAAATCAGTATTGTTATTTGAGTTAGTCACATTGGGAGAGTAGATATTCATTCTACTGATGTTGCAATTACTTAAAACACTTCTGGAGCACCTCTTGTGGAATTGTCTTCAGAGCTAGAAGCATATTCTTTTAAATATGTGGAATGACTGAGTGATGGCAAATCATCATCTTATATGGATGAGTTTGATTTTTTTAAAATAACCAGAAGCCTTTTAGAGCTGTCTGGGGAATACAGTGCATCATCAAGCTGAATAGTGCTATTTTTATTAAAACACGGTAGGGTTAAAAAGTTATGATACTTCTAAAATTTGAGGCTTCCAGGCTGTATCTGAAGACATTTTAAAAGAGAAAACAAAAAATATTTTATGCAAGGATACTAATTTCATTAGAATAAGTTTTCCAAAGTGATTACTACCTTAGTTATGCTGATGATAGCTGAGATACATGCACATGGTGCTTTAAGGTTTGCAAATTGTTTCACATACATCATTTCATTTGATCTTCATAATAACCCAATGACTTAGAGATGTTAAGGAACTTGCTCATGGTCACTCAGCTCATTAAGTGCTTGAGGTAGGATTCTAACACAGTTCTTCCTTATTTCAAATCTAGCACTCTATCCATTATACCATTTGTATAATACATTTTGGTATTTTTTTTTATAAACAGTGTCATTACTTGATAATCACAACTCAGATCGGTACACTTAAGTTGTTCATTAAACAACTTATATAACACATAAATATATAGCATATTTAATTTGTCCCTTCACATATCTAGTGGGTGCAAAGTAAAAGAAAAAAAATCCATATCCACATATATGTAGTGGGAAAATGGAAGATCAGTGTCTTTTGAAAAATATAAAGCAGGGGCAGCTAGGTGGCACAATGGATAAAGCACTGACCCTGGATTCAGGAGTACCTGAGTTCAAATCTGACCTCAGATGCTTGATACTAGCTGTGTGACCCTGGGCAAGTCACTTAACCCCCATTGCCCCGCAAAAACAAACAACAAAAACAACAGAAAAAAAGAAAAATATAAAGCCATCATTGCCACAGGTCTCTGCACCTGGAAAAGACAGTATCTTCCTCAGTCCTAGAGGGAAAGGAAGCCAAAATCTCATGAGAGGTAAGAAAAGAAGTAACCGCGAACGGTGGTCCAAGAACTTTCAGCTACAGGGAGAACAGGGATGGCACCTGGAGGCAAGGTGGCTGCTGTTGGCTCTCTTGTTACCATGTCTTCACCCAGGGCCCAATTGAGATTATGTAACAAATCAGAATAGTTTTTGTGAAAGGATAACTCTTAACCTTTTCATAGGAAAATTCCCTCTTCCTAGAATGCTCTCTCCCTTTTCACTTCTCCCTCTTGGAAACTTTTGCCTTCTTCAAGACTTAACTCAGTGTCATATCTTTCAAAAGGCCTTTCCTGGGGGCAGCTAGGTGGCCCAGTGGATAAAGTACTGGCCCTGGATTCAGGAGGACCTGAGTTCAAATCCAGCCTCGGACACTTGACATTTACTAGCTGTGTGACCCTGGGCAAGTCACTTAACCCTCACTGCCCTGCAAAAACAAAAACAAAAAAACACCAAAAACCAACCAAACAAAAAGGCCTTTTCTGATTTACACACACACACACACACACACACACATCCCTCCCTAGTTGCAGGTGTCTCTCCTAATTACTGTGCTTATTTTGTGTACGTACCCTTTATTTTACTTCTGTGAGACAGTGTGGTACAGAGAAATGAATACTTGGGAGACAGCAGTCTTAGGTTCAAATCCATTCCCTGCTACTTACTTGGTGAGTTTGGGCAAGCCATTTAACATCTCTGGGCCCCAGTTCCTCTTATATAAAAGGAGGGTGTTGGACTAGTTGATCTCTAGGGACCTTTTCAGCTCTAAATCTATGAGACTGTGTAATGTTTGTATTTGTGTTCCCTTAATGTAGCGTAGTGCTCTGAATAGACCTGTGATAAATTCTTGTTGATTGATTAATTAAAACAGCTTTTTAAAAAATCTGTCAATAATCATGTTGGAAACTGACCATTCAGTAGCAAAGGATATTGGATTGTAATCTATTGCATCCAGTAAACAGTTCCTTTAGTAACTTCTAATATTTCTAATTTTGACTTTTATAAATGCTTATTATAAAATGAAATACTTTTAAAACTGTGAAATGTGTAGAACTTAGCCATTTATTTGATAGATAGCCTATAAATGCTTATTATGAAAAGCTTTTAAAACTGTGAAATGTATAAATCAGCCATTTATTTGATATACAGCCCTTTTTAGTGCTTCTTTGATGAATTTAATGATATTGACATTAATTTCATAGAGAAATGTAGAAATAATTATTTCATTAGGCATTCTGTTATTAAAGTGACTTGTCAGGTGGGATCTCTCTGATTCTTAAATGTTCTGCTTATCTTTTTATATAGTTGTCTTTTGAGGCAAGTGTGTAAGAATTGAAAGTGAACCATTTGCTAGCATGAATAAGAGAAAGGTATTTAATCTTTCTTTAAAACAAAATAATGGGACATTAAGGTAAATATTGATTTGTATGCTTGGATAAATACCCTTCATACAGTAAGCACTCAAAAAATATTTGTTAATATTGACTTACTATCCAATATCTGATATAGGATACTTTGGCTGTAGCCATTTAAAAAACATTGACCAGCCTGTCTGAAAAGATTGTCAACCAAAATCATGTTGTTTAAATACTTTGGGAATTCTGAATAATGTAAGACAAATTAATGAAAAGTTTCAGTGTTTTGGATTAAAATTTCAGGAAGCTTCATTGTGGCCACCAATCTGATTCATCATAGAAAGGTAGTTATGCATGCTAAGTGAGTAACCTGTCTGCTTCATTATTTCATAGGACTATTTTTGCTTGAGGATTTGAGAGGCATTCCCCTTGCAATCTATTCTACTGTCAAAATCAATGTGAATAATTAATTATTTTTTCTTTGTAATATAGAGACTTTGCTTGATTACATACAGATTTCAGAATATTCACTCAGAAATGTAATATAATTTGATTTTTTATTTCTAGTACTTTTGGATTTGTACAGCTGTTTTTTAAAAACACATCTTTTTTACACTTCAAAATTCAGTAGTTAAAATAAGATTATTAACCCATTATCCTGTCACCATAGATAATGCAGGAATTAATTCATTCTCATATAGAGGGGAAAAAAAAGAAAACTCTTAGATCTTAAAATAAAATACAAATATTCTTTTGAAATCATTGATTTGTTTTTATCTCTGTGGGAGGCATGATAAAATTCTTGTTGGGTGTGTCAGCTGTTTATTGGTATTCACCCCTGATTCTTCACCTATAAGTGCAAAGGTGGAGGTTTAACTCTGATGATTTTCTCTACAGCTTTGAAATTAGAGATTTTTTTTTTTTCAAGTTGCTGCTGGATTTTTGGATCAACTCCTTTCCTGTCTTTGTGTGTTCAGATTATGCCTGTGCTCTTCAGAAGGACATTCTGCTTCAGGGACGCCTGTACCTTTCAGAAAACTGGCTCTGTTTCCATAGCAACATCTTTAGATGGGAAACCACAGTAAGACATATTTTGATTTCAATGTGTTAAAACAATTATCTGAGAAACCTCTTTGGTATCATAATTTCAAATAGCAAATAGGAAGTTTGTTGGTTACCTAGGTGGTACAATATTTGCTCATGTTAAATATTATTATTTAAACCTGTGCCAGGCCTCTTATTGCTTGTCTTAAGTTTGAGGAGGTTTTCCCGAAAAACATTTCATCCCTTTGATTCTTTATTTCATTCCAAAGTCACAGCAAAAAACAATAGAGTTTTATAGATTCCTATCAACTGAAAATGAAGGGCTAATAGAATTTTTTACATCAAATGTGTTTAGGGTAGAATAAGCTATATTGGATAGAGGAGAGTCTTATTTTATTTCCCTATGTTTAGACACATCTACAGAAGTCAACACTGATCACTGATAGCCACCATCTGGAATTGACTCTTCACCCAGTGTTGATTCACTTAGCAGTTATTTGGCCTAGTTCATATTTTCTCATTTTTTTTTCCTGTTTGTTTCTCAGTTTACAAGACCTATCTTGATGCAATCAAGATAGATTTTATGGACCAATTTTGAGGATTAAGCCTAATTTTTGTAACTTTCAACTGGAAAATATTATTAAAGGGGGCTTTGTACCACATCAGAAATGTAACACTAACATAAGCATTTCAGTGTCATAGTTTCTATGTTTAAAGATTTTTTTTTAGTTAATACCAACATTATTTTGGAGGTAGACTATTCACAGGAAATAAGAGATGCAATCTATAGAAATATACAGAATGTTGAAAAATCTCTATAATATACTTTAGATTATAAAGTATTTTGGAATGTAAAGATACATTTGGCCTGTAGAAATGTTTATTTGTATATACAAGCATGCATGCAGTTAGACTAGCTATTATGTTTAACATTTTCTTTTTTTTAACTTGATATATTTCAGCTCAATTTGCATACTTAGTTAAGATCTGATAATAGATTTCCAGCTGAAATAAGCTTAGTGCATTTTTCCTGATGGCAATGCCAAAAAGATGTCTTATGTGATAGACTACTATCGGTTTGCATCTTTATATATTATTTCAGGATATGAACATCCACATGTCTTTTTTATATGTTTTTTGATGTCAGAAATAGCGAGCTGGTTAGGGGGAGATATGCTTAATTGTTGACTTTCTCTCAGACAACATTATTTGTTTATTAGTGCTTTGTAAGTTTATTTTGCTTAAATATTGACCATTAGATTAATGTTAAACTAAAATTTTACCATATGTATTTTGTCTTGCAATACATTTTAATGTCCTAAATTTTTTTGTGTGTTTAGATTTCCATTGCTTTGAAGGATATAACCTTTATGACCAAGGAGAAGACGGCTCGACTTATTCCAAATGCCATTCAGATCATTACAGAGAGTGAAAAGGTTCAGAAACCTATGCAAATTCTTGTATTCATTCTCCCCTCTTCTCCCCTCCTTGACAGTGTTATTTATTAATTTATAAACCAACTACTGATATTAATTTCTCTGAACTTAGGCTTAGAGTTTAATTAAATAGTTGCTAGTTAATGTTGACAGTTAAGAGAATTGTATGCTATTGGAAACAGAGCTTGGCTCAGACTTGTGGCTTAATTGGTGTGAGGACCTTCTGGTAAGGAAACTTGGTGTGCCAGTACAGATGCACAGCTGTTTGGGGGGCTTGGGGAGATGAGTGACTTTCTGAGGGTCACGTAGCCAGGATGTTCTAGACATGGGTCTTGGATCCAGGTCATCCTGGCATAGATAGCACTTAGGAAGTAGCATCTTACAGTCTGAAAGTAAGTATTTGCTGGGATGTTCATGTTATTGGCCGTATACTTTAGAGAGGCAGCCTAGCATAGCAAATGGAGAATCAGCCTCAGAGGCAACAAGACCCAGGTTTAAACACTGAAACAGCCTGTCTGTGCGTGACCTAGGGTAAGTCACTTCAAATCTCAGTGATCTAGGGCAGCTAGGTAGAGCAGTGGATAGAGCACTGGCCCTGGAGTCAGGAGGACCTTGAGTTCAAATCAGGCCTCAGACACTTGACACTTACTAGCTGTGTGACCCTGGGCAAGTCACTTTAACCCCCATTGCCCCACATTAAAAAAAAAAAATTTCAGTGATCCAGGCAATTCGCTAAGACCAGAAGTTGCAGAGCAGGGGCTGATAGGCATTGCTAGAGGGAGTTTCTTTCATGGAAATCCCCCATACTAATGAAATCATAGGTCTAGTCTCTTCTCATACTTTTGTGGTCTTTTTTCTTACTCTTTCATAAGTTAAGAACAATAAACCATTTGCTTTGGATTTTCAAAGGAACATACCAGTCATAGAGATTTTAAGAGTCTCATCTAGTATGACTCTTTCATCATAAGGAAACTGAGGTCCAGATGACTGGGACTCACTTATCTACACGGATTCCATGCTAGGGAGCCCCATCCCCATCGCCCCATCTGCCCAGGCAAGAATCACTTATTGTCAGTTGGATGCTCATTTCCAAATTTATACCTCTCCTGGAGATGACCAGAGCCTCCCTCTACTCTGAACCTTCAACCCTGCCATTGACCTCTAAGATCCTCTAGGCCTTGCCTTCTGCCATGCGACTTGCTCAGCCGAAAAACTACCTGACTTTTCCAGCTCTCCTTTATTCATGATCTCCCCTACACTTTAGAATGTGAGTGCCTTGAATGTAGAGTTGGTCTTTATTTTCAGAGCTCAGCGTAGTGCTTAGCAAGTGCCTAATTAGGTAAGCTTTTCCATTCCTTTCAGTGATTTGCCCAAGATTCCATAGATGGGAAAGGAAAGATTCAGAATTTAAACTGAGGCCCACTGAGGCCAAGTTTCAATACAGAGTAATTCTTTCAGGTACAAGATGGACTAGACAGTCTCTGAGTTCGCTTCTAGCTCTTAGAATTTGTGATTCTGTGACTGTGGGATAAGGTAAAGGAAAGCATCCCAGTTTGGGACTAGTAAATGCAAATTCTAATCCTAGATCTTTTCCTTACTATCTGTTGGGCAAGGGGCAGCTAGGTGGCGCAGTGGATAAAGCAGTGTCCCTGGATTCAGAAGTATCTGAGTTCAAATCCAGCCTCAGACGCTTAACAATTACTAGCTGTGTGACCCTAGGCAAGTCACTTAACCCCAATTGCCTCATAAAAAAAAAAAAATTCAACTATCTGTTGGGCAAGTTAATGAAATTTAGTGGGCCTTTGTTTATTTATTTGCAAAACGAAGTAGTTAGACTAGATAATCTCCAAGTAGAATGAAGTGATTAGACTAGATGGTTTTCCTTCTAGCTCTAAATCTTTGTTTCTATGATAAACCCTAGTGCATAGAATATTGAATGGCAGACAGGATGATGTAACACCATTGTATTGTATTATTGTAATTATTTTTAAGTCGTGGTCTTTATTCATCTGAACTTTTTGCCATTATTCAACAAAGACTATGGGAGTTTGATTCTATGGCCTAAGTTCTGCTCCTTCTTGTTTGCTAGGTTTGCTGCCAGGACTGACCCTAGGGAGCCAGGTGAGGGTGGTATATCTAAAAAAGTAATAAGCTGGAGACCAAGTTCAAGAAAGCTCCTTGAGAGAGAACACCATGGGTTAAACGATCCAAACTCCTTTTATGCTAGTTAACTTCATCTTTAGGAAGGAATCTTGAATTAGTAAATTATTTTATTTTTTGCTACTCTACCATTGAGGAAAGGTTGACTACCTTTCCTGGGCTTTACAATCAAATCTGTTTATACAACTCAGGACCAATTCATCCTCAACCTTTTTCCAATGGAAGGAGGTAATTGTTTAACCAAATGGATGAGTGTGCTATTAGAAGTTGCTTGACTGAGACTAGTTCCACGAAAGTCAATTTTTTTTTTTTTTGCGGGGCAATGGGGGTTAAGTGACTTGCCCAGGGTCACACAGCGAGTATGTGTCAAGTGTCTGAGGCCGGATTTGAACTCAGGTACTCCTAAATCCAGGGCCGGTGCTCTATCCACTGTGCCACCTAGCTGCCCCCAGTCAATCATTTTTTTAAATGAGGTAGTAGATGGGACGAAATTTGTTATCAGTTAATGTTTCCTCTTTTCCTTTGGAAGGGGAGTATTATTTATTAATGTTTCTTGCTTTTCAAGGAGGGAAGCAGGACTCTGGGGGAGGAAATCCATATCTTGAATTCATTCTCCCACATCTCTCTCTCAACATCCTTTTCTTCAATTCTCTGTTATTCTTTCATCTAGGAAACCTTCACTGATTCCCCCAACATGTTAGTGATCACACTTTCCTCCAGTTTTCCCTTCTTCCCATCCTTCCCTTTCTTCATAGGCATCTTGAGAGCAGGGACTATTTGGTTTTTGGTTTTGTGTCCTCATGTCTAGCACAGATTAGGTACTCAACCAATATTGGTTGAATTAAATTCAATGGGGATAGGGGTTTCCTTGAGGAAGTGATGGCAGTTAGCAGTATATTTAGGCTGGAGCATAAAAACTATTAAAGAAAGAATTTGAAGTACTATTAGGAGGCTAGACAGGAGAGTTTAGATGGACTCACAAGTTTTAGTGATCTATCTAATCTACCTATAATATAGTTTTTAAATTATTGTTAGAAAACAGGGGGCAGCTAAATGGTACAGTGGATAAAGCACTGGCCCTGGATTCAGGAGGACCTGAGTTCAAATCCAGCCTCAGACATTTAACACTTACTAGCTGTGTGACCCTGGGCAAATCACTTAACCCTCATTGCCCCTCCAAAAACAAAAGCAAAAACAAAAACAACCAAAAAAACAAAACAAAACAAAAAAAAAGAAAAGAAAACAAGGCAAAGGTACCTGTGCTAAGAAAAAAAGGTAGTGTCAATATATTACCATTACTTACTATATTATATAACCCATATTATTTCTTTTCTTTCTTTTTTTTTTTGGTGAGGCAGTTGGGGTTAAGTGACTTGCCCAGGGTCACACAGCTAATAAGTGTTAAGTGTCTGAGGCTGGCTTTGAACTCAGGTCCTCCTGAATCCAGGGCCAGTACTTTATCCACTGCGCCACCTAACTGCCCCAACCCATATTATTTCCAACCCATTTAAATAGGGATAAAGCATGTGAATAATGTTAGAATAGGATTCTGACTTCATTTGAGAATAACTCTTTGAGAATTTTGAGTAAAATTATTTTACAAAACCATAGTCTTATTATTTTGATAGAGCCATAACTAGAGTGAGGCAACTGGGTGTAGGACAGAGACATCTTGGAGATATGTTGGTGTAGAGATGACCATATCCAGAGTCCCTTCAAAGTGATATGCCTTTCCTGGGAACACCTTTTTCCCCCCAATTCTTTCAGAGGCATGGGCCAGATTCCCTAGAGGAAGAGTTACCTCCTCCCTTAATGTGACTATACCCATGGTCACACTGCCCTACGTGTCTGAACTGCTGCCTCCTGCTCAATTGATTGGCCCCAGGTAAATAATGAGTAGTTATTGCTCATTTCATTCAATAAACTAAGAATTGAACAGGGAAGAAAAACGGAATCTTCTTACTCTTCAATATGAGTTCCCTGTAATGATAAATGAGGCCATTGATCATGTGATTTAAAAGGGATTTATGCTGCCCATTTTATATATAAATGAAGTATTCTATTTCTAGTGCTGCCATCTGTCACTTTTTAAAACTGTAGCCTATTAAAAATATTGCTTTGCAAATATTTATTGAATTCAAAGAAAGAAGTTATTACTAGAAGCAAGGACACATTAGAATATGTCCCAAGTAAGTGAAATGCCACTTTTGTTTTACATCACTAAAGATGAAAGTCCAGCTTCAGGTTGCTATGTAAGGTTCACATTCATAAGTGGTAGAAGTATTAGGTGTTTGAGGATAGGTGTATAAGAAATCATATGGTTAATTTTGCTCTCTAAATAGTTTCCTCTGAAAATACATTTTTTGTTGTTTTTGTTTTATTCTGTTGTCCTATTAGGCCTATGAGACAGATATAAAACAGAAAAATATTGGAAGTTTTCCCCACTTCTTCATTTAGTGTTTTTATTAAAATGAGGATAAACATAAAGTATGTATCTATTCCTTTCTTAATAAAACATGAATAAAATCATATTTATAATAAGAATCATACTTAAGAAAACCTACCAAATTAGCTATTTGAAAAGATGTCCACAGCCTTTATATGCATACTCTTTACTTTTAATACAATAAGGCATATAAATAAAGTATACAGTGAATAGTGATAAGCTCTAGTAACAATATCCTTAATTTTTAATTTTTGGGGGGGGTGGTGAGGCAATTGGGGTTAAGTGACTTGCCCAGGGTCACACAGCTAGTAAGTGTTAAGTGTCTGAGGCTGGATTTGAACTCAGGTCCTCCTGACTCCAGGGCCGGTGCTCTATCCACTGCGCCACCTAGCTGTCCCAACAATATCCTTAGATCAAAGGAAGTCCCAATATGTTTTTGTAACAGATACCTTCCTTTTGTTTTCTATGATACTGAAATTGTCTTATTATTTTCCATGCAGTTTTTCTTTACGTCCTTTGGTGCCAGAGATAGAAGTTACCTCAGTATCTTTAGATTGTGGCAGAATGTATTACTAGACAAGGTAAGATTTCAGGTGAATGGTGATTACCAACCTTCTGCTTTTTAATTGGAGAGTGTTAGAATTGAAGAGATTTGTCTGATTTATATAGTGACCTGACCCCCAAAAGTTGGGAAGTCTTCAAACAAACTCAGTAAAATGCAATAAACTTAATTATAGCACTCTGGAACACTGAATTATCAATGCTATAGATCAGCAATTTCATTCTAATATTTATATAGAATGTAAGTTCTGAATATTATTCCAATGAATATGGATGGATTACTGTTAATGAAATTTCAGTTTGCCTCAATATTTACCTTTATGCCTGAGATCATTCTGAATAGAAAAGGGTAGGATAAGAAATTATTGAATTACCATGTATTTACATTTTTAATATGACAAAAACTGTTTATAGGATTTATTATTTTTTTTAAATCAACTTCTAGTATATGTGGTAGATTTATTAAAACATTAATATATCATTTCTTATCGTTGTTATATTTATGGTATAAAATGCATAATGAGAATTGATGTTTAGAATGTTCCTGAGGCACTACAAGATCCTTAGTCATCAAAGAAAGATTAAATCATACTCAGTGTATTCTATTTTCTAAAACATGTATACTATACACTTTAGAATCATTTTCAATGAGTGTTGAAAGATAAAGAATGAGAAAAAAATCACCAGAAGGAGGCGGAGCCAAGATGGTGGAGAGAAGCCAGCAAGTTGTCTGAGCTCTCCTTTGGTTCCCTCAAAAAGAACATTAAATCAAGCCTCTAAACAGATTCTGAAACTACAGAACCTACAAAAAGACAGAGAGATATACACTCTTCCAACCTGAGATAATTTAGAAGACTTCAGGAAAGGTTGGTCTCACTCGGGCAAAAGGGGAACACAGTGCAGCCCAGCACAGCGCTGCACGGAGAGGGTCTGGGTGTAACGATTGGAATGACGCCACCTGCTGGAGACTTACTGTAGAAGAATTCTGCCCATGAAGCGAAGGTCTTTGAGGGCAAGACCAGGAGTCAGGAAGTGACGCGGGCTAGTGGGAGGAGGAAGGAAGAGACTGGCGCTCAGACGGGGGGCTCTTTCCTCTGGACTCTGGTGGAGAAGGGAGCTAAAAATGTGCTCTCCCTTTAATAGATAGAAATCTAGGCCTTTCTCTCTCTCTTTACCAAATTCTTATTCTCCTTAATAAATGCTTAAAAGTCTAACTCTTGCTAAAGCTTATAATTTATTGGCGACCACTCATTAGATATTTTAGACAGTTTAGCTAGAATTTTAGCCCTTAACAGATGGCGACCACTCATTAGATATTTTAGACAGTTTAGCTAGAATTTTAGCCCTTAACAGATGGCTGACCACGAAGAGGAAAGCTGAACCTCACTTCTGATCTTCCGGTTGGGTAAGAAATTTTCCCTACCCTAACCCTTTAAATCTTAAGTACTGCTGAATTGCCTGGTGTTTTCCCTTTAAATTTTTTCAAATGGACCTTTTAAACTCCCTAATTATCCTATTTTTGATTTTAGTCTGTTTAACCAGACAAATGGGAGATAAGATCATGTTAATGCTTTGTTTTTGTGGATTTTCTATTTTTCTTTTTATTTTTGTTAGAAGAGCCAGCAGTGTACTCCCACAAAGAAATATCTCCCCCTCTCCCAACCATGCTTTTTCAGAGAAACCTGAAGAGATTCCTGCAGCTTTTCCCAGTTCTAACAGTAATTGTTGCTCTAATTTTGCATGCCTGGAGGCAATGACCCACCCTCTAGAAGCTTTTAATCCCCTAGCACCTGGAGGCAAAGTGGGGGAAGAGGAATCCAGGCCTGAGTTCAAAATCAAGTCTGATTCAAATTGCTCTGGTCCCTCCCCTCCTCTCCAGACCCCACCCTCTACTCCTCCCATGGCCAAACCCATTGCTTCCCGGGCCTGGGAAGTCCAGAGATCTAATGCTCATGCTCAACTTTCTCTAACTACATTTGCAGCTTCAGGCTCAGCCCTTCCCCAGCCTGGCTGTGCTTCTGAGACAACCTTAGAAAGCCCTTTAAATTCCAGATATGCTCGTTTTGTTCATAATTTTGCTAACCTGCTTTTGTCTTTAATTAGTAATATCATAAAGCATTTGTATGGTGAAAAGACTGACAGACAATATAGAGGGGTTAAAGAAGAAAAATTTAAGCTGTATAAGAATGACAATCATCAACATAGTTCAAGACTCTGCTTCTTTTGCCATGGAAGGGTATATATTGTACAGAAATGTAGAAGTAAGGGGCAAGGTATTGATATGAGTGTTGGGGATTTTAGATATCAGAATCAAAAGTGTTCTGAATTCACTCAGAGTGATAGTATCAGTTCAGAGGTTACATAGGATTTCTATGCTATTATATATGCATTTTGAAATTAATGGTATGGGTTTATTTTCATAGAGATTTTCATGCTTTTGAGATTGTGTCTTATACTTAGTTTTTAAAACAAGGAGAATATTTGTAAAAGCTTTTTATAGTCATGTGATCAAGTTTATATTTTATAATACTCTTATTAATATTAAGTTCATGCTCATTTAGATTTCCCTAGTTTGAATTTCATTGTCTTTTATTATTCCACATGTATTTTCTTCTATTCATTCATCTATCTAATTTTGAAACATGGTTTTGATTTCATAATACAATGTTAATTCTAGGAGTATTGTGCTCCCATATTCTGAGTTATTTGTTTTTGCTATTTTTTCTCAACTGATTATTTGATCAAACTCTTTAAAGCATTTCCCTGGCAAATTGTTTGCCATGGCAAGTGTAAATTGATTCTAGAAGTATTATTTTTGATAAGCATATTCCAAAAAAAAAAAAAAGAGAGGAACATTTGTAAAAGTTGTCTTTGAGATTGTGTTGTGCTTTAACTTGTATTCAAATATGTTCTGATTTTTCACAAAAGTAATTGTATACTAAGTAAAAAAAAGGGGTATTATTTGAAATTGTTGCATAATTATATATTGTGTTCTGAGTCAAGATGTATTCACATTTTTTGCAATCATTTATTATCCTCAATTTTTAAATCCATATGAGACTTGGATTATGGGAACTTATCATTTAAGACATTAATTGCCTTTATTCTGAGTTATCAGATGCCAGTTGGCCAAGATGCCATCCAATCACAAGAGGAATACATGCAAGAGCAGACACTGAACTGTCACATGAGGGGAGACATGCATGAAGTCAAGGTATGGCCGAGGGAACGGCTTTTGACAAATGTTGAGGTTGGATTCTCTTGGTTTAATATTTTATTCTCTTTTCCCCACAATATTGTACAGATAGCTGGAAGTATTCATCCCACCCATCTCACTTCTACACCTGGCTTCTATGCTCCCTCCTATATGCCTGATGCCATGGACATCTCAATCCCATGCATCTGATTAAGTCTGACTCAGTTTCCTCCAATATGTTCGGTGGCATGGACATATATTCCATCCACCTATTTTAAGCCTGGCATACTGCATGGACAGTACATATTGCTCAAGTGTGGGAATGCTCATATCCCATCATTTCTCTGTTCTTTTATGGTAACCCCCATAATTATCTCAGGTGTCATGATAAATAACAGTGTTGAATTTGGCCTTGACACCTGTTACCAATTATATTAGATTTTCTAATTTCTCATAATGGCATGAGGATAATTAGGCAGATGATGCAAAAAGTGATGAAACAAAGATAAAAATTATTTTTAAAAATTAATATCGCAGCAATTGTCTTCTCAATTACCCTCCATAAGGGGGGGACTATAGTAATATTATAATTTTAAAGAATGGTTCAATTTTTGTTTTATTATATGTTTCATGTGTAACAACTAAGATTCTGAATTCCCTTAGAAATGTTTTTGAGAACTTTCATTGTTTGATTTGATTATTGACAAAGCTATTTTAAAGTAGTGTTAAGCTCAATTTTGTAGGAAATTTTCCTGGCTGATTACCAGCATCCACACATCAACCCCTGAAAAGACTTCCATTCCACGACTACACCTAGAGGACACCTGAGAAAAGACTTTCAGAGACTTTAAATGAACAGTTTTGATTTGTTGTTTTTGTTGTTTTTTTCTCTTTCTGTTATAATATACACCATCTGTAACATGTATTCTCTGCAGAGGCCCTCCCTTTGCAAGACTAATGTCAAAGCGTCGGTTCATGAGGACAAAAAATCGCCCCTCTGGACAAAACTTTCCTCTCTTCCTTTTCTATATTGTTGTTCACATATTATTAGTTAGCAATAGTTATTATATTGTTTTTACTGTTCCGTCAAGGAAACATTTTGTTTCTTGAGGAACAACAGGGGGGACTGTAATGATTGGAATGACGCCACCTGCTGGAGACTTACTATAGAAGAATTCTGCCCATGAAGCGAAGGTCTTTGAGGGCAAGACCAGGAGTCAGGAAGTGACGCGGGCTAGTGGGAGGAGGAAGGAAGAGACTGGCGCTCAGACGGGGGGCTCTTTCCTCTGGACTCTGGTGGAGAAGGGAGCTAAAAATGTGCTCTCCCTTTAATAGATAGAAATCTAGGCCTTTCTCTCTCTCTTTACCAAATTCTTATTCTCCTTAATAAATGCTTAAAAGTCTAACTCTTGCTAAAGCTTATAATTTATTGGCGACCACTCATTAGATATTTTAGACAGTTTAGCTAGAATTTTAGCCCTTAACATGGGCAAGTCAGCAGGAAGCTCTTAGTCACAGCGGGGCAACTGAGGCCCCTTGATGCTGGCTCAGGAAGCTGGTGGTGCAGTGAGCCAGTTGAGAGATCTGTCAACACCAGCTGAGAGGGCAGGCTGCCAGCTGAAGAGCCACCCACAGGACAGGTGTGACTGGGCCAGGCCATCCCAGCACCTGGAGCAAGCACAGGGAGCAAGCCCAGGGCGGTGAGGAATCCACAAGCCACAGAGGCCTCAGAGTAGAAAGCAAGTGACACAACCCCTATCCCCCAGCACAAGAAGCTTGAAACAATGACCCTTGTGCCCCAGGAGAAGACTTCAACTTTAAAAAATAAGCTGCAATATGAACAAGAAACAGAAAAGGGCTCTTATCATTGAGAGCTTCTGTGTCGACAGGGAAGAGCAAAACACAAACTCAGATGAGGACAATACTATCAAATTACCTACATGTGAAGCCTCAAGAGGGAAGATGAATTGGTCTCAAGACCAAAAAGCCTTCTCGGAAGAGCTCAAAAAGGATTTTTAAAATCAATTGAGGGGGCAGCTAGGTGGTGCAGTGGATAAAGCACCGGCCATGGATTCAGAAGGACCTGAGTTCAAATCCGGCCTCAGACACTTGACACTTACTAGCTGTGTGACCCTGGGCAAGTCACTTAACCCTCACTGCCCTGCAAAAAAAAAAAATCAATTGAGAGAGAAGAAAAAATGGGGAGAGAAATGAAAGCAACACAAGAAAATTATGAAAAAAGAATCAACAGCTTGGAAAAGGAAGCACAAAGATTAACTAAAGAAAGCAATTCCTTAAAATTCATTTGACCAAGTGGAAAAGAAGGTACAAAAGCTTACTGAGGAAAACAATGCCTTAAAAATTCAAATTGGACAGATGGAAGCTAATGACTCCATGAGCCACCAGGAATCAGTCAAATAGAATTAAAAAAATGAAAAAATAGAAGAAAATGTGAAATACCTCATTGGAAAGACAGCTGACTTGGAAAATAGATCCAGGAGAGATAATTTGAAAATTATTGGACTACCTGAAAGCCATGATCAGAAAAAGAGTCTAGACACCATATTCCAGGAAATTATCAAGGAGAAGTACCCTGATATTGTAGAATCAGAGGATAAAATCATCATTGAAAGAATCCACTGATCACCTCGTGAAAGAGACCCCAAAAGGAAAACTCCAAGGAATATTGTAGCCAAATTCCAGAATTATCAGGTGAGGGAGAAAATAGTGCAAGCAGCCAGAAAGAAGAAATTTAAATATCATGGAGCCACAGTCAGGATTGTACAGGATTCAGCAGCTTCAACATTAAAGGATCGCAAATCTTGGAATATGATATTCTAGAAGGCAAAGGAGCTTGGATTGCAACCAAGAATCAACTACCCAGCAAAACTGATCATTCTCTTTCAGAGGAAAAGGTGGGCATTCAATGAAATAGGAGACCTTCAAGGTTTCCTGATGAAAAATCATCAGACAATTCATTTAACCAATATGCTTCATTCCCTTTGTATTCCGTGCTTTCGATTCCATCCCATCCCATCTTCTCCAGGAGATTGTCCTCTTAAATGATCTCTCTGTCTAAACTTCAGCCTCTCCCTGTCTACTGGTTTCTGGCCTGTTGCCTTCAAACATACTCTGTTCTTCCCCCATTTTTAAACAACCATCCCCTCAAGTTTTGTTCTATATTTGTCCTCCCTTTATCATCTGAACCCTAAGAAAAAGCTATTCTGCTGTCTCCGTTTCTTTTTCTCTCACTCCTCCATCCTTTGCAGTTTGGCCTCTGACATCATCATATAACTGATACCCATCTCTTCAAAGTTATGAATGATTTCATAATTGCCAGATCTGATGATCTCTTCTCAGTGCTCATCCTTCTTGACTTCTCTGATGCATTTGATATTGTTGAACATGCTCTTCTTCTGAATAATCTATTCTCTCTGGGGTTTTGTGATACTTCTTTCTTCTAGTTTCCTCCTACCTGTATGACCTTCTTGGCCTCTTTTGCTTGCTTCTCATACAGATATAAGTCCCTAACTGTGGGTGACTTACAGGATTCTATATTAGGCTCTCTTCTTCAGTATGTCATTTGTTCCCATGGTTTTAACTATCATCTCTATGCAATTTTCTCAAAGATATACATACATATATGTATAAATGGACAGCTAGGTGGTACAGTGGATAGAGCGCTGGACCTGGCATCAGATAGACTCATCTTTGTGAATTAAGATCTGGCCTCAGACACTTACTAGCTGTGTGACCCTAGTTAAGTCACTTAACCTTGTTTGTCTCAGTTTCCTGATCTGTAAAATGAACTGGAGAAGAATATAGCAAACCACTCTAATATCTTTGCCAAGAAAGCCCCAAATGGGGTCACAAAGAGTTGGACATAACCGATATTGACTGAACAACAAAAATAAATGTGTATAAATACTTCTCTCCACACACATATACATAGGTATATGTTCATGAGTATGTATATGTAGAGGTTAGATATATGCAACCTCTCTTTTCCCTGACCTTCATTCCTGCATCATTGACTACTTTTTGTGAATTTCAATATGGATGCCCTAGAATTAAAGCTATCTATAATTATGTGAAAAAAATATTCTAAATCACTGTTGATTAGAGAAATGTGAATTAAATGTGAATTAAAACAATTTTGAGGTACTACTTCACACGTATCAGATTGGCTAATATGGCAAAAAAGGAAAATGATAAATGTTGGAGAAGATGTGGGAAAATTGGAACACTAATGCATTGTTCGTGGAATTGTGTCATTTGTCTTTATAATATTATTATTGTATAAATTGTTCTCCTTCTTCTGCTCAATTTGCTCCCATCAGTTCATACAAGTCTTCCTAGGTTTCTCTGAAATCTTCCTCATTTCTTGAAGTACAATAATATTCTTGTAGCACAATAGCATAATAACATTACACTGATATGTCATTTTTGATTGGCCATTCCCTGGTTGATGGGTACTTCTTCAGTTTCCTCTTCTTTGTTACCACAAAATAGCTGCTATAAATATTTTTATACAAATGGGTTCTTTTCTTTTCTTTTTTTTTGTTTTTGTTTTTGTGGGGCAATGAGGGTTAAGTGACTTGCCCAGGGTCATACAGCTAGTAAGTGTCAAGTGTCTGAAGTCAGATTTGAACTCAGGTCCTCCTGAATCCAGGGCCAGTGCTCTATCTACTGCGCTACCCTAGCTGCCCCAACACAGTTAATTTTTTTTGTTTGTTTGTTTTTTTAGTGAGGCAGTTGGGGTTAAGTGACTTGCCTGGGGTCACACAGCTAGTAAGTGTTAAGTGTCTGAGGCCGGATTTGAACTCAGGTACTCCTGACTCCAGGGCCAGTGCTCTATCCACTGTGCCATCTAGCTGCCCCAACAGTTAATTTTTAAAATCAATTTTGAGCAACTTAGTTTTTTGTTTTTGTGTTTTGGTTGTTTTTCTTTTTGTTTTTGGAGGGGCAATGAGGGTTAAGTGATTTGCCTAGGGTCACACAGCTAGTAAGGGTCAAGTGTCTGAGGCCAGATTTGAACTCAGGTCCTCCTGAATCCAGGGCCAGTGATCTATCCACTGTGCCATCTAGCTGCCCCCCAAATAGGTTCTTTTCTTCTTTCTTTGATCTCTTTGGGGCATAGCGTTCATAGTGGTAGTCATTCATTTAGTCAGGAAACATTTATTAAGCATCTCCTATGTGCCAAGTACTGCGATAAAACACTGGGGATGCAAAGAGAGGCATTAATTAGCTCCCAGTCTAATGAGGGGGACAACATGCAAACTCCTCTGAAACAAGCTAGCTAGTATAGAATAAATTGGAAATGTATGGAGGAAAGGCATGAGAATTAAGGGGGATGGAGAAAAGTTTTCTGTGGAATGTGGGATTTTAGCTGGCACTGGAAGGAAGCCTGGGGAAGCCAGAAAGTGGAGATAAGAAAGGAGACCATTCTAGGTATAGAAAGGATACGCATAGTTTTGTAAATGTTGAGACATAGTTCTTTTTTTTTTTTTCCAGGGCAATGAGGGTTAAGTGATTTGCCCAAGGTCACACAGCTAGTAAGTGTCAAGTGTCTGAGGCTGGATTTGAACTCAGGTCCTCCTGAATCCAGGACCAGTGCTTTATCCTCTGAGCCACTTAACTACCCTCGAGGCATAGTTCTGAATTGCTTTCTAGAGTGGCTGGACCAGTTCACAGTACCACTAATAGTGCATTAATATACCATTTTCCCAGAGCCCCTCCAATGTTTATAATTTCCCCTTTTTTGGTCAACTTTGCCAGTTTATGTATATGAGGTGGAATCTCAGGGTTGCTTTAATTTGCATTTCTCTTGATTATTAGTGATTCATAGCACTTTTTCATATGGCTTAGATTTATTTCATAAAGAATGTTTTATAGTTGTATTCATCTAATTCTGTGTGTGTCTTGGCAGGTAGACTCCCAAGTATTTTATACATTCTGTAATTATTTTAAATGACATTTCTTTTTGTATCTCTTCCCCTTGGGTTTTGTTGCTAACACATAGAAATGCTGGTGATATTTATGTTATCCCACAACTTTGCTGGCATTATCATTTCAACTAATTTCTTAGTTGATTGTGTACAGTTCTCTAAGTAAATTATATCATCTATAAAAAAGATAATTTTGTGGGGACAGCTAGGTGGTACAGTGGATAAAGCATTGGCCCTGAATTCAGGAGGACCTGAGTTCAAATCCAGTCTCAGACACTTGACACTAGCTGTGTGACCCTGGGCAAGTCACTTAACCCTCATTGCCCCACAAAAACAAAAAGAAAGAAAAAGATAATTTTGTTTCCTTACTATGACTGTTACCATAATCCTTTTTCCTTGACTAATTGCTATTAGCATTTCTAGCACTATATCAAATGGTGGTGGTAATAATGGAAACCCTTGCTTTACTTGTGATCTTACTGGAAAGGCCCAGAGGTGCATTGGAACCACCTCCAATGGTTAAATTTCCAGTGTGAGCATTCAGTGTAAATGCCTCAGAAATCAGCAATCAGTACAAAGCAAGATTTGATTTATTGTTTTGTTGATTGGTTAGACTTAAGAAAGTGATGGAGAAAATGTTAATAATGGAGATTAGACTTAAAGGATCCTACTTTTTGGAGAGCCAGTTAGTAAACATTTATCAGGATACCTCTCTGAAAAGGCTTCTAGTTTATACTCATTACATATAATGCTGGTCCTTGGTTTTTGATAGATACCACTTATCATATTAAGGAAACATCTGTTTACTCCTGTATTTTCTTATGTTTAGAAGGAATAGAGGTTGTATTTTATCAAAAGGTTTTTCTGCATCTATTGATATAATCATGATTTTTGTTGTTATTATTAATATAGTCTATTATGTTGATAAGTCAGTGAGGTGGTGAAGTGGACAGAGTGCTGGACCTGGAATCAAGAAGACTAATCATCATGAGTTCAGATACAAGCCTTAGACACCTACTACCTGTGTGACCTTGGGCTAGTCACTTAATCTACTGGCTTCCTATCATTTCTAGATAGAGCCAATTTACTACAAAAGGACTGGACTCTCTTTTCTACCTCCTTTAAAGTGAGAAAGTGATTTCTAATAAGATATTAATTCTACCAAAAGTGAAAAAATACATATTCAATTGATTTCATTAAGGTGGGATTTGAACAGTATTAGATAAAGCACAGTTGTTTGTCTATACATCTTATTACCTTTTTTTTTTGGTGAGGCAACTGGGGTTAAGTGACTTGCCCAGGGTCACACAGCTAGTAAGTAAGTGTCAAGTGTCTGAGGCCGGATTTGAACTCAGGTCCTCCTGAATCCAGGGCCAGTGCTTTATCCACTGTGCCACCTAGCTGCCCCTCATCTTTTTACTTTTACATTGACATACTAATTTTAAAACATGAACCGGGGCAGCTAGGTGGCACAGTGGATAAAGCACTGGCCCTGGATTCAGGAGGACCTGAGTTCAAATCCGGCCTCAGACACTTGACACTTACTTACTAACTGTGTGACCCTGGGCAAGTCACTTAACCCCAGTTGCCTCACCAAAAAAAAAAAAACAACCCAAAAAAACCAAACCATGAACCAGATTACATTCTACCATCCCTGCCCCCCCTTTTTTAAAAAGAAAACCAAACCAAATAAAATCAGTGTATGAGTTATAGTTAATAAGTGAAAGTGTCAGAAGAGAATCTCTGTGGTTACCATTTGTGGGTCCACTTTTTTAAAAAAAAAAAGTAAAATGAAGGTTTTAAATAAAGTAAAAATGAATGAAGATTGTAATTGTGTGTATGCATATACTTGTGAATTTACTGGTCTTGGGAATTCCTCATGTGGAAATTCTCATCATTGGGTACACATCTTCAAATTGTCTAACTTGTCATTTTAGTAAGTTGTGGGCTAGCAACAGATGGAATACTGGCCCTGGTGTCAGGAGGGCCTGAATTTAAATCCAGAGCCTCAGACACTTACTAGCTGTATGACCCTGGGCAAGTCACGTAAACCCCAGTTGCTTCCAAAATAAAAGGCAAATTTCCTGGCCTACTGAAAGGTTATGTTAGTTATCCCTGCTCACACAAGTGGTATGTGTCCAAGGGCAGGATTTGAAGCTGAGTGAAGCCCTCTACTATTCTGTGTTGCCTCAAATTATAAAATATATGAGACTTGTCAAAACAGAAAGAACCTGTCCCATTTTTGCAAGGCACAGAATTCCTGACTAATAGGATATGTTATTACTTTTTTATTTTTTTAATCATTATCAAGTACTTAAACTGCTGCCCTGTATGGCCCGTTTTTCTTGCTATCTCCTGACATTCCATTTGCAGTTACTCAAGGCTGAGATATGTACACTGAGAGCAGGAGTAAAGGGATTCATATAGAATTTTGATGGCAACCTCACTTAGTGCGGAAGTTGTACATAGTGGTAGGTAACATAATATATTTTGGGAAATAGTTGGATGTTTTCATCTGGATGTTTTCATTTTTGAATGGAAATGTTGGGGAGGAGAGCTATGATTTACACAGTACACTCCAGAAGATTGAAAATTGAATCTTCATAATATTTCTTAATTCTAAAAATTAATTTAAAATCATGTTAGAAAAAGATATTGGACATGAATTGAAAGCAAGGTATTTGTACCTGTGTAAACTAGTAGTTTAATTCAACCAAAGAAAATAGGAACTGTGTCTTTAAAAAAAAAACACAACCTGTTTACCTGTTCCTCTTCTAGTAGGAGTGGCTTAGGAACCAGTTGTGTGAGGTATAACTTCCAATTCAGTATACCAGGCAGCTTGAGGAGAAAGCTGATGCTACAGTCCAGGAAGTTGGAAATAAATAAGCTTTAAGCCACATTAGAACTTTTATAAAGAAAAGCATCTCAGGACAAAATAAGAAGATTGAAAATGGCAAATTTGTACGTGTCATCAAATATTTGGAATCCGGTGCGATAATTGAAGTGTTTTGTGACATTTGGAATACAAAGCGTCCTAGGCCGAAAATTGATCTTCTGACTTTTGAAACTTATCTGATAACTTCGTGCTTCATCGTTAAACAACCCTTTGGGTGAAACATTGAGACTGTCCTTTGCTTAAAGGTAGATTCTTTATTTTCATTATAAATGTGAATTTTTTTTCTGATGTTATGCATATTCTAGATAAAAAATATCCCTTCCGTTACTGTCTGTTTAAATATTTAGGAAATTCATGCTGGTAATGTAATTGAATTTTGAATTTGGAGCTGGATTGTAAATAACTAGGTTTTATGTGACTTCTGGACAACTACATAGAAAAGTTTGCATTTTCACTGGAACAGGACATTTTGAGTTAAAGGAATCTGAAGATCCAAAGCTTGTAAGGATCAGTCTAAATCAACCCCTATTTTTTTTAACAGAGGAAGAAATTGAGGCCTATAAATGTTAGTGATTTTTCTGAAATCATATAACTACCAGCCAGTGGCAGGTCCAGGATTTGAACCTGAGTCCAAATTTGAAAATGCAGATTGGACTCATTTAATTATATGAAGGAACATTGGATTTGTCATCAGAGGCTTTGGTTTTGAATTCACTACTTACTACCTGTATGAACTTGGGAGTGTTGGGAGAGACCATTTTTCATGGTCTATAAAATTTGGACTGGATGATTTCTAAGGCCTACTCCAGATCTAAACATAATTAAAATTTTTTTTTTAAATTGTGTCATGTTACAATCTAAACCTAAATGTAAATCTAATCTAATTGTTTATTTGTGTCATGTATCCCTTTGGTAGTCTAGGGAAACCTATGGATGGACCTCTTTTCAAAATTATGTTTTTCAAAGCATGAAATAAAAGACATGAACCCCACATTAAGAACTCCTGCTCTAAACCCTGTGCTCCTCAGCCTCCAGATCCAGTGTACTTTCCTTTAGCTAGAAATAAACACGGCTTATGCACATTCTGTTGGCTTAAGAAAAAGACATATAAGATATTTATACAAAAACTCCACAGCCAAGCATTCATCTTCTGGTAGCATGTTGGTAGAAATAGAATTTTTAAGTTTCCATTATTGTTTCTATGAAATAATACTTTTAGTATGAGTATTCTATTTCTAGTCAAAATTCCATTTCACTATTTTAATGAGTATTTCTAATTTGTATGTATTATTTTTATTTATCATTTTGTTCACTTGCTTACACCTGTCTTTGTTTGATTTGGAAGCCTGACATCTCAGAAAGTGCTGTCATAAGCTAGCTTTCTTGAACCATATGGCAATAAAGCTCATTTTTATATTGTCAACAGCCCTTTTGACTATTTTAATTGTGATAATGTTTCAAGAAAAATGTCTCTGGGGGGAGTCAGCTTACTTTATAAATAAGAGCTATAGTCTTATATAATGTAAGTATTGGAGTGTGAAGCTAGTAAGTAAGTGTCAAATTCCACAAATAGTTCTTTTTGTTGTTGTTGTTGTTGTTGTTTTCTATGGGGCAATGGGGTTAAGTGACTTGCCCAGGGTCACACAGCTAGTAAGTGTCAAGTGTCTGAGGCCGGATTTGAACTCAGGAACTCCTGAATCCAGGGCCGGTGCTCTATCCACTGTGCCACCTAGCCGCCCCTCCACAAATAGTTCTAATGGGTTAGAGGATTTGCAAACACATGTGCTTGATTTTAGGTATAAGATAGAAGTTTGGGTTAATTTGGAAAAAATGAAAGTTTCATCTTTTGTAGGATAATCAGTAAAATACTTGATCTAGACCAGGCCAGGGTCAGCAGATGCTTTGTCCTGAATGTCTGAGTACCTGGGGTGCCACTGATGGGCCTAAGCTGGATCAAGGCAGAAAGTGACAATAAAAAGAAAGAACAGAGGGAAAATAATGGAGGAAGAAAGAAGCACATTCTAGGGAATGGTATTCACAGGATTTAAAGCCCTTTAGAATCTGCTGCAATTTCATCTCCTACTATTTATTCTGCATCAATTCCCATTTCATTCTTTTCTTACTGTCTTTGCTAGCATTGTTCTCTCTTATTCCTTTTTTTCCCCTTCCCTTCTTGGAAAGATCTCTGTCATTTTCCCCTTCTCAAACTGACCCATTTTTTAGGACCCTACTCCAATCCCATTTCTTCCACAAACTTCCTCTAGCCACTCTCTGGCCCATGGGGATATTTTCACTTAGTCTGTCCACCTCATTTGGTGCCTAATCTGTCTGTTTTATGGTATTTGATTTTTTGCATGTTTAAGTCTTTTATCCCTCATGAGATGGAAAACTCTTTGAAGTTAAAAGGCTGCATAGTGCAATGGAAAACACTGATGTAAAAATAAGAGGTTTGATGTTAGAATCCCTGCTCTTCATTTTATTTCCCTTGTGACGTTGGGAAGATCTTGAAGGTTCCCTCTGACTCTACATCTCTTTTCCAAGAGGAGCTAAATGCTTCATTGTATCCCCCACAGTGCTGTGTACATGAATGCTCAGCAGATATCTTTTGAATGAATGAGTGAATGACAGAGCCTTGCCAATAATGATATCAGGTGCCTTGGATTGCCTACCCCTGACCTAAGCTTTTCTTAACAGTTGTAAACAAGACTATCAACCAAAATGTAACATCTGAAGTGATGTCTGAAAGTCTGTCAGTATTTCTAGAATTCAGACCATCCCATCTGTCACTCTAAAGGTTCTATGAAGGCTTTTCTTCTCAAAGGAGATTATGAATGTAGGAGCACTTTGTGGCCCGTAAAGTGCTACATAAGTGGAGGCATAATATTGTGTTTTGTTGTGTATTGTCGTAGTTTGTTTGTTTGTTTGTTTCTTTCTTTCTTTCTGCAATGGGGGTTAAGTGACTCACCCAGGGTCATACAGCTAGTAAGTGTCAACTGTCTGAAGCCGAGTTTGAACTCAGGTACTCCTGAATCCAGGGCTGGTGCTTTATCCACTGCGCCACCTAGCTGTCCCCTGTCGTAGTTTCTTAATCTGCTGTACTTGATAACCTCAGGCCACTGGCCTGTCTCGACATTTCAGTTATTTATTGATAGTAAAGGAAAAGATCTTGAAGGATAGAAATTGAATGTAATTCATGAATGTAATAATAAGCACATGTTATGGGGCAGCTCGGTGGCGCAGTGGATAGAGCACCGGCCCTGGAGTCAGGAGGACCTGAGTTCAAATCCGGCCTCAGACACTTGACACTTACTAGCTGTGTGACCCTGGGCAAATCACTTAACCCCAATTGCCTCACTAAAAAAATAAAATAAAATAATAATAATAATAATAATAAGCACATGTTGTCAAGTAAAGGAACCTTTCTGTTAATGAAAGAAACTCTTTTTTAGGGGAATGTACTTTGTAAACAGATTCATTTGGGTGTTTTTTGATAAAGTGTCTGTTGTGCCAAAACAAAATGTGTCAGTAAGTTTAAGTTAAAAAACAAATGGTAATGTAAGTTCATATTGTTAGAGGAAATTATTTTTAGTAGTTATAATGCAGTGTCCTATTTTGAGTTTCAATGTACAGGGTAATTTTGCTGTTGTTTCAGAGCTTGACCAAACAGGAATTCTGGCACTTGGTCCAGCAGAGCTATGGCACTGAGCTCGGTCTGAATGCTGAAGAGATGGAAAACTTGTCATTGTCACCTGAGGATAATGAGCAGCCAAGGTACTTAACATTTTAAAATGCCTACAGGGCTTTACATATTACAGCTAAACCTGATTAATTTGAATTTCACCAGTTCAGAATGTGTGATAATTTAGCATATATTCCTGTGCAGAAATTGGAGGTGGAAGATTGGGTGAGAATATATTTAATTTTATGCAAATTAAAATGTAAAAAAAATGAAGATATACCTATGTTAATCAATCATCAATTCAAGACCTGGTTTTAGTAAATAGTTAATGATCTAGAACAGAAAATACATAGTGAAATCTCCCAACTTTGCAAATGACATTAAGATTTACAAATAGCAAAAGATTAAAACAAGGAGAAATGGAAGGTAGAGCTCACAAAACCCAGTGGGGGGTGGGGCATAAAAATGGCAAATGGGCTTCAATGTGGACAAGTGTAAAGTAATATAGTTAAGGAAAAGTAATTTAAACTATAGTGATAGAATGATGAGCTTTGCTCTGTCACTTTCAATCCAGTAAAAGAATCTGGAAGTCAAAATAAACTGTTCCTTAGAAATGTTGGCCTGGCCTGTTTAGACAAGCTAAAAGGCCAGCAAAATGCTGGGTATCATCAAGAACAATATTGGCAACAAAAAGCAAAAACCATGTTGTGTGTATGCAGTGGTGGATATGGAAAATCAAGAGAGAAATAATGACATAGAGGAGGATGAAAGGGACCTCCATCAGACTTGAGCTTTCACCAACTTTGTGGAAAAGCTTCTCCCCCACCCAGTCACCAGTAGGAAGTAGCATTAGTTTCCTACAAATAAACTGAGTACTATTTAATCTCTAGCTCCTGTAGATACTTGAGCTAAGGGGAGAAGGTGCTAAAATTTTATAAAATCATAGAGGATATGGTTTAGGTGAACATAGATTTATTTATCCAGTCACTGAGTGTTACAGCAGATAGTCACCCTTATGAGCTTGAAATATGTAGCTTTAACCAACACAAAAACTATAGTAAATAGTACATTTATAGAGCTTGTTACCTGATAGAGTGATAACTTAGTGCATATTGGAAGCAGGTAGTCAGTGCAGCAGATAGACCACTGGACCTGGAGTCAGGAAGACTTGTGAGTTTAAATCCAGCCCCAGACACTTACTAGCTGTGTGAACCTGGGCAAGTCACTTAGTCCTGTTTGCCTTAAGTTTCCTCATGTAAAATGAGCCAGAGAAGGAAATAGCAAACCACTCCAGTATCTTTGCCAAGAAAACCCCAAATAGGGTCACGACCTGAAGTGACTGAACAACAACATTAGCCTAGCTCAAATGTCACCTCCTCTGAGAAGCTTGTTCCCTTATCTCTTTTTTTTGCACCACTCTCTCAGTGCTTCGTTATGTATTTTTCTTATGTTATTTTTACATTCTGCTTTGTCTTATGTTTGCTTTCATGCATGTTTTGTTTTCCATACTGTCATATAAGCTCCTTGTTGGCAGGCACTTTGCCTCATTCACATTTGTATTCTTCTCAGCATCCAGCATAGTTCCATGTACTTAGTAGGTGCCCAACTATTGTTTTTTGGATGAATCAATATTTAAAATACATACTCCAGAAGGGGCTTGATAAACTTGTGGAGGATGATAAATGTCTATTAAGGGTCACTAGTGCTATCTAGAGGTAGATTCCTTTCATGTGAACCTTTGTGGTTATACACTAACATGTAAAGTCACCTGGTTTCACAGGATATTGGATTGTATGGACCATGGGTCTGATGCATTTTGGCCTTTTTGATGCTTAGCTTACTAATTCATGAAGCTCAAAAAGTAGGTTTAAGATACACGTGAGGCAGCTTCAGGAACATTTACCTGCCAATAGTAAATGTTCTACAGATTTTTCTTTCTATATGTTTACTTCAATAACAATATATTTTCTTAGGGTACAAAGCTTTGTGCTTGGAACATTATATAAGCCATGGTGAACCTGCTTCTTCCCAATCCTATCAGTCATTTTATTACTTTCAAGTAATGGAGATATGTTTCTTTGAAATATTCTGAAGGACTTTTTTTTCAAGACAAAGTCATTTTCTCAGGTTAGAGCAAATCTTACGCTCTTCGTATTGATCAATACTATGATTGTTGTTTAGATTATTCTGGCCCTTTGGCAGAGATGAGTATTCTTTGAAAATGGACAAATGGGTATTTTTAGGGCCAAAGTTAGTCTACCACGATGCCCTGATCACCAATTCCTAGGTGACCATCCTGTTCCTAGAGGGGCCTTGCCACTGTCTTGTGGCCATGGTGACACAGCGATTCATACATACTTAGGCCTTGTGGTGGGGAAAGAGTCTCTGAGAAAACATGACTCGCCTCGGAAATGGGGAAATATGCACTAAACATGGTTCATGTTTGAGTGCTTGGAAGTACCAGATCCTGTCTTTCCTGAACTTTCCAGGGGGTGGCTAAAGCATCTGATATGTAGGCAACCTGGAAGCTCTTATCAAAATATGTGTCAGAAACTTTACTAATATTTTCTAATAATTCCTTCCTGTTTTACTATTGTGATATATATGTATATATACACACATGTATATAATATGCATACACATACATGCACACACACAAAAATACACACACATGCATATATACACACGCACACACACCCACACACATACATTGTAAACCAATTTCACATACTTTTCCCCTGCTAAGTATAGTATATGTCCAGGAAGCTTGCCCCTAAGATTTCTTTACAATGAGGACATCACAGATCCAATTTTTATTTTTACAAGTCGTATTCTTTATTTCTTTATCCCAATGGAGTTTGGCAACAGAAGTTAGCCCAGCGTTGAGCAGAGCAAGAGCTCCAGGGACACTTAGAGCTCAAAGTCTTTGACCAGAGTGGGCTCAGAGCTGGTAGTGGTGCTTATTTCATACTTGGCTGATGTCTGAACTGTGTGCCTCTGACCTCTCTGTATGTTCCTTTGTTATCTTTTCCCTATGGAGGGAGGTCATCCTATTCAAGCCCCAAGTATCATGGGCATTCAGAACCCTGCCCACATTTGTCTCTGTAGGATGGTGATGATGAAGAAAGGGAGCATGGGCTCTGTGACTTTGTCCTGAGGTGATAAGGACTCCTCTCTTTAGGGGGCACTAATGGCAGCCATTCTCACCTGGTTGAGGTCGTGAATAGGAACTTAAAATACTCCTCTGTGGCTCATCAGTGTACAGTTCCACTTTCTATCATGTAATTTGCCAAACGTGGGTTTAAAGCAAATCATTAAGCGTAATATCCATTTATTTGTTTGGGTGATTTTATATCGTTTCTCTAAGTTTTAGAGAAACCTCTCAGAGGAATGATGTATTCTGTACCAGACATTTATCATATGCTTGCTGTGTACAAGGCAAGGTGCTGCTCAGACACTGGGCAAATAAACAAGGGCAGCAGAGCAGATTTCCTCAAGGAAATGACATTTCATTCAGGGGATAATAAATGCACATAAACGATACAACTTAGAATTTGATGTGGGCGAGGGAGAGATCCAGCCATGGTGCCGAAAGAAAATGTAAGGAGGGGGAATCACTTTCTGTTGGGGAGAGGAAGGAAGGCTTTGCGAGGGGGATGATGACACCTGGGCCTAGGCTTTACAAGAAGAGACGGATTTCAGCAGTGAGAGAAGACTATGAAATGCACTTCAGGTTTGTAGGATGCCCTTTGTGGATGCCAGGAGGTGGGAGAGTGCAGCAGGGCACAGCTGGTCATTGCTAGGCTGAAGCCTAGTGTATGAAGGTTGAAACAAGACTGGGAACACAAGTTGATCTCAGACTAGAGGAGGCCCTACATACCTGAGGAGTTTCTATTTTGTCCTGTAGATTCTCACAGGCAGTAGGGAGCCACCGGAGCAGGGGAGTGATGTGTTCACAGGTCAGTCTTGTGCACTGGGAAGATACATTACAAAGTGCTGTCAGAGGGGCAGCTAGGTGGCGAAGTGGATAGAGCACTGGCCCTGGATTCAGGAGGACCCGAGTTCAAAGCCAGCCTCAGACCCTTGACACTTAATAGCTGTGTGACCCTGGGCAAGTCACTTAACCCTAACTGCTTCATCCAAAAAAAAAAAAAGGCTGAGTCTGTAGGCAGGGGGACCAGGGAGGTACATGGCTGTTAATGTTTCCAGAGAGAGATGAGTCCCTGAACTAAAGTGCTCATAGGATGAATGGAGGGGACAGACAGATGGGAGAGGTATTGATAAAGTAGAATTTACATCTGGCAGCCAGTTGGGTGTGAAGGATGGTGGAAAATGAGGGGAAAGGAAAAGTCACAGATTGACTTTGGGATTGTGAGCTCAGGTCATTAGGAGGATGAATATAGGGAAGTCAGAACAAAAGGCAGCTTATTTGGGCAAAGTGACAAGTTAAGATTGGCACATGTTGAACATGAGGGGATGACGAGACCCAGAGGTAGAAATGTCCAGTAAGAATCAGGAATCAAGGGCAGTGAGTGCTGCGGTTCAGTTCTGGTTTTCTGCTCCTTTAATCTATGTGTTCTGCTCCAGAAGCTTCCGTGGCTTTTTGTTGCCTTTATTAAGATCAAGTACAAACTACTCTATTTGGCTCCTAAAGCCTCCTGCAGCCTGGTTCTGGGCTTCTTTTCCAGGCTGCTCTTACTTCCCATCAAACACTTTAGGGTCCAGCCAACCTGGCCGCCTGCTGTTGCCTATAGCAAACATTCCAGCTCAGGACCCTGAGCCATAGCACAGTTACTGTCTGATTATGGGCATGTTCTCCCTCCTTCCTCTCTAACCCTTAAAATCTCTTGTTTACTTCAAGGCTCAGTGAGGCTGAAATCTAGTGTATGAGTGTTAAGACAAACATGAGAAGAAGGTAGATTCAAGTGCCACTTACTTTGAGACCTTTCCCAGTTGTTAGTTCTCCCCTCCCACCCCCTCTTACTTTGTACTTCATATATCTTCTGTGTTGATTTACCTATGGACTTCAGACAGTTCTTCAGAGTCTGTCTCTGAAGAACTTTGGAATTGATTGTGAAATGTGGGAGATCCTGCCACAGGATCTCTTCGCGAGGCACCATAGAAGGCACTGTGCTCTATCAGCAAAGCAGAACTGCAGTAGCTCAAAAGAAACATGAGGTGTGCAAATTTAGAGATATCTACACTCCAGATGTTCATATGGACTATTTTTGCCCAAGCTTTGCTAGAGCCTTCTGAGCTCATATTGCTCTGTTCAGCCACAGCTGGATACACTGTACCTTGACCTCAACATAGTGATGTCATTTTAGTCTTCAAGCATGAAGGACAACAACCAACCAACCTGTGAACTATCTGAGAAGGTGTTCTATCTCCCTAACAGAATATAAGGTCCTTGAGGACTGGGATGGTCTTACTTTTGTATTTTATATTCTTACTACTTAGTGCAGTGACTAGAACATAGCAGACATGTCATAAATGCTTGTTCATTTGTGCTCATTAGTTGTGGGATCTTGGGTAAGTCACCTGTTCTCAATTTCCTCACTACTAAAATAAGAAGGATTAGATAGAGGACTTCTGAGGTCATTTCTAGCGTTAAACCTATGATTTTATGAAATATGGGATTGTAGCTTATGGGGAAAATGGGACTGGCTACAGGACCTGAATTCAAATCCAGCCTCAGTTGAAGATCATCTGTATAGAGGTAGTAATTGATGCTGGCAGAGTGATACTGGGAAAGATAGGCAAGGGATGGGGGAGGGAAAGAGAAAAAAGAGGATGAGAAGAGTGGTAAGATCAGAGCTTTGGGGAATATCTACACTTGATGATGGCAGGGAGACAGTGGACCAGTGAAGGAGAAAGGGAAGGAGCAGTCTCACAAATAGAAGGAGAACCAGGAGAGAGTAGTGTGATGGAGGCTAAGGTGGGGAAAGATTATTAAGAAGACATTTATTTCAATGGAAAAAGATTTCCATACAAGTCATACTTTCTAAGAACCAATTTTTTAAAAATCAGCTGTTCTGATTGATGAGATGCCTCCAATGTGGTCCTTTATATCAAGGCAGCGCCTTCAGCTCTGTTGCACTTTATTCTTCCCCTACACACCACCTGGATTAGTGGCCTTGTCATCAAGGACTTAAACCTTTTATCCCTGAAATTCACAAGCTCCAGATTGGTGGGTGCCTCACAAGTGTCCCACTCTTCTCAGACTAACTATTCATCAGATATAGGGCTAGCTAGAAGATGCCTCAGAGCCATTTAATCCAATGTTCTCGTTTTGTAGATGAGGAATCTTGAGTCTAGAGATTCTAAGTCATTTGCCCAAGGTCACAGAGGTAGGGTGTGTCAGAGGTGGGATTTGAACCCAGATCTTCGTGAATTAAAGTATGGCACTCCATCTTACCTCTCCCTCTCTCTTTTGTCTCTTCTCTTCTCCAATCTTTCCATTGCTAATGTTTATATTTTCTTACAGAAGTCCAGGAAGAAGCAGCTTTGATGAATCTGGAGAAAGAGATGAAAAATTATCCAGATCGATCAGTTTTACTCGTGAACCCATTAGTAGGGTTCCAGAGGCAGAGTCACTTAATGGAAGTACACCCAAAATGGTGAGTATGCAGCCCTTCTTCATCTCTACCTCTTAGAGGCCTCTGTCTCAGGACTCAACTTGAGCAGCACCTTCTTCTAGATGAAGCCTTTGCTAATTCCCCCCAGCTGCTGGGCACTCCCTCCCAAAACCACTTTGAATTCTTTTTTTTTTTTTTTGCTTTTTAAAAAAAATTTTTTTAGTGAGGCAGTTGGGGTTAAGTGACTTGCCCAAGGTCACACAGCTAGTAAGTGTTAAGTGTCTGAGGCTGGATTTGAATTCAGGTACTCCTGATTCCAGGGCTGGTGCTCTATCCACTGCGCCACCTAGCTGCCCCTTGAATTCAGTTTGTATGTTTTTTGTGTATGCTTATTATATATGTACATGTTGTTTCCTCCATTGAATGTATGCTCCTTGAGGGTAGGAATTATTTCATTTATCATCAAAACTTCACAGAGCACTTTTTTTTGCTCCCTTCTAATGGGGGGGGGGGAGACACACACCATGCAGGCAAGGTGGCACAGTTGTCTGGAGAGATAGATTAATGGTGGGCACAAATGTGGCCTTGAATGCAGCTTCCCATGAAGGCCTCACCACCTGGAGAAGGAGGAACCCTAGGTGCTTAACTCTCAAAGCCCTCCAGTTTTCTGGAACCACTTATACCTTTCTATTCTTACTGTGCATGACTCCCCACTGTAGGCTGTTCTCTCAGTGCTGGAGCTGCCCTCCCACCTAGCACACCTGCTTAGGAGTCAGGACATTTGAGGGGCTGTCCCTGTGTCTGCAGCTGTGTGACCTAAATAGGTCACTTAACCTTTTGGGATGTCATTTTCCTCTTCCTAAAAAAAGGGCTTGGTTTAGATAGAGAATTTAGGTTCCTCTCAACTCTTAACATTCATGATTCTACATATGATTTGTCTAGAAATAGTAATTATTGTTCCTAGCTCTGTCATTGATATGTTGAGTAACTACTAAGTTTTAAAATTCCTTAATATCATTTGTAATGTGAGAATGATTTATGGATATCATTTATGAAGATTCATGAGCCAGTTTTTATAAATATCCTAAGTTCTTAAGAAAATTACCCTTTGTCATATTTTATCATTACTATTCATTTCTTAGTAACATTCCCAGTAGGAGTCCTGTGGTGTAGTGGATAGAATTCTGGGTGAGAATTGAGAAGACCTATTTTCAGATCCTGCTTCTCACCCTTATTAGCTGCGTGACTTCCTGAGCAAGTCACTTAACTACTATGTGTCTCAGACAACTCCCCAGGATTCATGTGCTAAATTGTAGGTAGGATAGTGAAGTGAAAAGAGAGCTGGGTTTGATGTCACAGGACATGGATTAAATCCTGATTGGCCATTTTCTGTCTGCATGCCCTTGGGCAAGTCACTTAACTTTTATGGGTCCCAGTTTTCTCACACATAAAATAACGGGGTTGAACTGGATGACTCTAGAGTGTTTTCCAGATCAAATGAGATAAAAATGTTGTGTTTTGTAAGCCTTAAAGCATCATATAAATTTTCATTTTTAGTAGTAATATAAATCATGATCTTACTATCATGGTGTTGCAATCTGTGTTGTTGGAGAGCATTCCCACACTGGGAATGTACTTCTGTTCTGACAAAATGACTGATCACAGAATCTACAAGCTAGAAAGCAACTCTGTTTATCTAGCCCAACCCATACCAGCATTGAGCTTGGTGTCTGGTACATAGTAGGCGCTTAATAAATGTTTATTGATTGATTGATACTAGGACAAGAATTTCTTCTAAAACATCCCCAGCAAATTGTTAGGAGTAATTATTAGTTGCCAAACAACCAGAAAATTACTATTATATTGCAAATAACAGGAATAGTCCAACAAATCTTTTATTTTTAGACTCTAAGATGTCTGCTTAGTGTATAGTACTTATTAAGAACTTAGGATCTTCCTTAACAAGTATTCAAGTGTATTGAAACCCTTTTGTAAATATGCCTTCCCTATTTCTATCTCTGAATGGTAGCATGACATAGTTGATAGAGAACTGACCTTGAAATCAGGAGGACCTCTGACATCTGCTGACTCTGTGACCCTGGTCAACAAGGTACTGAACTTCTCACTGCCCCTGGCCACTCTCTTAGACTGTCAGGTGCAGGTCTGCATTTGTCGAGGGCATTGCTTCCTTCGGGTGGGGTTGCCCTCCACCATTGAAATCACAGGCCTAGATCTAGTTCTCTCTCCATTGCATTGTCAACATGCATTAGAAACCATTTCATTCTAATATGAATAGCCTTGGAGTGTAGATCAAGAGCTGGAAGGGATCTTAGAGTTTATCCCTTTCAATACCCTCATTTTATGGATGAGGAAATTGAGTTGCATAAAGGTTAAATGACTTGCCCAAGGTCACACCTGTGGAAGAGATGGCAGTCAAACTCAGTTTTTTCACCTGCAAATTCAGTACCTTTTGCTCAGGGAATTCAACATCAGTGGTTGTGCAGTGTTTTCATGAATAACACTTTAAAAGAGATAAGTTAATCCTTTATATATTCATATATTTGCTCCCATTTAAGCATACATGTTGCATATTAGTTGACTTCATTTTTTGTGCATTGATAATTGATAATATTAGACAGTGATCATCACACTTTACATAGGCTATTACATTTTCCCCCTCTAATGAAAAGTAACCATGTTTAGAACTCTTATGTTAAGAGACTTTAATGTGGAAAGTAAACGATTTCTTATATGTGTTTGTTTTTAACATTTAGTTGTTCACTTCTTCTTTTAGGGATTACGGAAAGAAGATTCCCTAAGTCCCCAAGAGGACAAGAAGAGCCCTTTACTGATTCCAGAAAGGAAACTAAATAGGCCTCCACCCACAGCCCTGGACCTGAACAAGAATGAATACCTTTCTCTAGATAAAAGCAGCACTTCAGATTCTGTTGATGAAGGTAAGAAATATTTTAAATTTAAATAAAATTTCATCCACACCTTTGAATAGTAAGCTTTGCTGTGGGTACCTGCAGATCGAAAAGATAGAAGGTCTAAAGCTAGGCCTGTAAAGAATCAACCATAAAGGACAATGATAGCAGAAAATGATGGTTTTTTTGTGAGGAGAGTTCACTGTCATTCTAATTCTAACTCCTTTTCATTTTCATTATTTCTTCCTTCTTATATGTACTCAGGAAAACAGGAGTATACATTTCAAATTATGATTGTAGGAATGGGGGGAGCTATCCTCAAGTTATTTTCCTAGTACCTCGATGGGGTTATGGGATAGTTTGAGAAATATTTACCCATGAATTTCAAAACCTCTCTCAACTTTTCCAATTTAAAGCTTTAGGACAGTCTGGAAAGTATCAGTGGGTGAGTAAATCAGCAAATATTTATTAAATGCCTTCTATGGGCAAAGCAAATAAGTAGGTTAAATACCTACTATGTGCACACCCTGAACCTAGGTCTTTCTGGCTCCAAGGCTTAGTCTCTATCTACCATGCCATGCTGCTTCTCAGTGTTCATTTCTAGGCGACTGTCTAAGATTAATCTGTAGAGAAAATGTTGACCTGCCTTGGTAGAGGGACTTTCTTTGCCTAGTAGATCTCTATATTGGTGAAGTTACAGGTCCCCTCTCATACCCTTATGTATAGGAATGTAAAGAGTAGGAGACAGAAACTAGGCTTGAGATGTCATCACTGGACAAGGGGACTCTCTCTATTATTTCAGGCTGACCCTATTTCTGATGCTTAAAACACCAAGAAAGTAAGAGATTTGTCCAAGGTTTGAAGCTAGCTCCCTATCCATTAGGCTCCACTGCCTCTTGGGGATGCAAATTCTGCCCCCCCCCCCCCAAAAAAAAAAAACAAAACAAAAAACCACACCACCCAACAACAATAAACCCACACTGTCTTCAAGGAGCTGACATTATTAACCAGAGGTATAGTAACTAGAAGAGAGTTTAAGGAGGAAGAAAAAAATAATGATGAGGGAAAGAGTAGGAGAGAGAGATTTCTTCAGAAATGAATATGATGGAGAAACAGAAGGCATCAGTACAAATGGTAATTTGTATATTTTTTAAATTGGATTCCAGAATATGCAGGGTCAACACAGATTCAACCCAGTCTTTGATGCCTCTTCCTATATAGTGAAGTAGTAAAATCCTAGACTTGGAGTCAAGTTCAGATACTTACTTCCTGGCTGTGTGATCCTGGGCAAGTCACTCAACCTTTCTATGCCTTGGTCTATTATTTCTTTATTAATTTTTTTTAAGTGAGGCAATTGGGGTTAAGTGACTTGCCCAGGGTCACACAGCTAGTAAGTGTCTGAGGCCAGATTTGAACTCAGGTACTCCTGACTCCAGGGCTGGTGCTCTATCCACTGCACCATCGAGCTGCCCCGGTCTATTATTTCTAAAGTGAGGGGGGTTCTTCATGAGTTCTAAGGTTCCCTTTGGTTCTAAATCTATTACTTTGTGATCCTTGGCCTTGAGACACTTCAAGATTTCAAATTGTCTTTAAACTAAAAAATGTTCTTCATCATAGTTTCAGGGCCACATGCATTTTATTACATGTTAATTCTTTGAAAATTGTTGATTCATATTTTAGAAGACCCCCCCTTACTTAATTAGAATATTAGCTAAAGGGGCAGCTAGATGGCGAAGTGGATAGAGCACTGGCCCTGGAGTCAGGAGTACCTGAGTTCAAATCCAGTCTCAGACACTTAATATTTAACCAGCTGTGTGACCCTGGGCAAGTCTCTTAACCCCAATTGCCTCACTAAAAAAAAAAAAAAAAAGAATATTAGCCATTCTGAGACAGAATTCCCATCCTAGATAAATGGGAATTTGCTGTATTCATTCAATGTTCCCTTTCCAAATGTGAAGTTATCTCTTTTTTTAAAAAAGTGCTTTTAGTATTAGTAAATAAAGGTGGGGTATAGCAACATATTTGAGCCACAGGAATTGGGAGGGTGTTGTTGCACTTGTCATTCCTGTGGTCGACTTTGTTTTATTTCGATTGACTAGTTGTGTAGATCTGAAATCATCCTTCATTCCTTCATTTTAATAAATACCAAGTTCATGCACAAAGAATAGAAATAAAAATGTAAGACAATGAAGATCAGTCATAGAATTTTTGATGAAAAAACAATACTGAATTATTCTGCAAAGAGGAAATGATTAAATTGGTTTATTGGTAAAAATTATTTTAAAAGTATGATATCACATTGATAGTTAGAATCCTCATAGGCATCTCTTTCATTTATGAGTCATTATGCAGGAGGACACGAATTAGTTATTTATACTAGTACAATGCCAAAACTCAAGTTATGACTCCAAGTAGATCTACTGTGGCACCCAGTGGCCAAATAGGTAAGTGACAACAAAATAAAGGATTTTTAAATTTTATTTCCTAGGCCTTGTCTTTGCAAGAGTAATTGATTATTAAGAAGTATCCTAATGATTCAGGCTTGTCTAAGTGGATAGTAACCTGACATATTGGGAAAAAGAAAACTATCATCTGTTTCGCAGAGATGCAGAATTTAAGAAAGAACAGCAGTCAAATGGCTTTCTTGCATAGCCACTGATTGATTACTTTTTTCTTGCTTCCTAAGGTCACTTCACAGACCTTTCCCTTATAAAATATTAAGAAAGGGGATAGCTAGGTGGTTCAGTGGATAAAGCACCAGCCCTGGATTCAGGAGGACCTGAGTTCAAATCCAGCCTCAGACACTTGACACTTAGTAGCTGTGTGACCCTGGGCAAGTCACTTAACCCTCATTGCCCCGCCCAAAAAAACAAAAACAACAACAACAGAAATAAAGTATTAAGAAAATAAAATTGATATCTGTCCATCAGCATGACATAATAGGACTAGCATTCTTTCTGGATTGAAAAGGTCTGAGTTAAAATCCCACCTTTTTCATGTAATTCCCATGTGGCCTTGGGCAGCTCATTTTATGTCCCTGGGTCTTAGTTGCCTTATCTGTAAAAAGAGAGGATTGGACTAGATGAATTCTCAGGTCCCTTCTACTCCAGATCCTGTGTTAACTGTTTCCATTGATGGGGAGATGTTATAGTTATGATAAAGTGACAGATACAAGGCAAATTTGTCCATTATGGACATAGTCTAGCTCCAGGAGACTTAGAATGAGATTAAGTATGTAGATGAAATAAGGTGGGTGGTCATATCACTGGCCAAAGTAGGTTCTTTTTTTTTTTTTTAAATCTTAATAACTATACTTTTAACCAACCATTGTATAAAAGGAACAGGACCAAGGGATAGCCTGAGTGAATTTTTTTTTTAAATGAGAGAAGTTTGTTTTCTCTCTTCTCCACTGTTTGTTTCCCCCCGACCAAATCCTTATCCCCTGCTTCAGCCTTAGCGGGAAGGACCCTGAAAAATCTGAACCCGGGTATCACCTATGAACAAACCCCCATCTTCCTTAAATCAGCAAAAGTTTGGTACCTACCCAGGTGAAAGAAGGGCCTTGTTATAGATGATCTCTGTTTTTTTCTGAAAGAGATAGAGATTCCAGCTGTTAATAAACTGTTAGGCGCTTTGTATTTTGTGTACTAAGGGATTGCCTGTTCAAACAGTGCTGCTAATCTATAGAGCAAGTGATTGGACCTCTGGTCAATCTATAGTGGGCTGGAGGTGGTGTCTCTCCCTGCCTGGTGCCACCTGATCAGTTACTGGGAGAGGAATGACCTTTTCCTGCAGTTTAAAGCATCTGGGGAAAATTTGTAAGTCTTCTGGTAAATCAGGGAGTTGGCAAATCTGATAAAAGCCCAAATGTGCAAGAAAAGAGTTGGCCCAATTTTAAAGAACATAAATATGTCTTCTCTGCTGGCCCTGGCTTTGTTCCTCTCTCATGGGCAACTGATTGCCAGGATTGTCTGCTTTTCCCTCCTCTGTATTATGAGCTGTTGCTGGGGAATATCTGCCATCAGAGGCAGAGCTTAGGGTGTGAGACTTGACAAACTGGCTTCAGGAATGCTGTCCAAAGCCATGCCAGGATGTAAAAGCAAAAGCTAAAATCAGCAGATGAAATGGAGCATTGGGTTAGCAGCACGATTGGAGTCAGAAGTAAGGGTCATTTGGTTACCAATTTGGAATCAGGAAGGCAGGGAATGGGCCTATATGTCCGAAGGCATATTTAGCAGGTAGCTAAATGTGGGCTTCGTTTCCATAAGAAAGTTTCCTGGCTCTATGTCTGGCACTGCCACTTTCAGGTCTTATCTGCCCACTTCTTTAGAAGAAAAGTAGAAATAAATGAGCATCCAGGCACATGGGTGAGCAAAGTTTTTCTATTTATTGGTTTACTATATTGTAACAACACTAACAATGATAATAATTGGATGGGAGGGAGCAGCTAGGTGGTACAGTGGATAGAGCACTGGCCCTGGATTCAGGAGGACCTGAGTTCAAATCTGGCCTTAGACACTTTACACTTACTAGCTGTGTGACCCTAGGCAAGTCAACCCCAATTTCTTCACCAAAAAAAAAAAAAATTGGATGGGAGGTTTTAAAGCAGAAACACCATGAAATTCCTAAGGAGCCTTGTTGCCTTCCTTTAAACTTATATAGCAAAGTCATTGTCTTCCCTTCTTAATTGCAGAGTAACATGGCCACTTCTCTGTAAATCAGTCATAATATAGTCTTATCTAATCATTAAATCTAGAAGAGAACATATTTCTTACTTAAGTATTGGAAATCATAGTATGAAATTTTATTGAAATAATTGTATGAAAAATGGATCCGTGTTATACAGTCTTCTATTGTATATCTTTCTTTAAATTTGAACAGAGAACTTTTGTTTTGCCTTTAAGAATCTGATTTCAAAGTCCCCCAAATAAATGAAAATAAGTCCAATGATTTCTAATCATTTGGGGAAATTTGACTACCCCCAAAATCAATTTATTTATTTCAAATTAAATGTGTCTGTATAGAAGAAACATTTCTTTTCAGACTGGAATTATAGTGACAAGTGCAAGCTCTACTGAAATATCTTTTAGAAGGTAAAGCAGATGAATGTCTATCTGAAAAATAGTTTACTTATTGGAGCTTATTTTTTTTCTTCTTGTTCCAACAGTATTAACTTTTATCACCTGTGATATAGTGATGAAGCACTAGCCCTTTAAAAAGCATCTGGTAGAGATGAATAGAAAAGATCCAATATTCAGAAATTTAGAACCCATGAGGGAAAATAATTTACCCAGAAAAAGATGGAAATTTTAGAGGAAATTATGTAATTATTGTACAATTATAAAATTATACAAGATGAGATGATTTTCATGTGTACCTTATAGATCAATTAATATCACTTCTGGTTTAGGCACAGAAACATGCTTTGATAACTTAATTTGCTCATAAAATTATTGATCTCTGCCATATGTAATTTAAGATAGTTTATTCAGATAGTAATTAGAAATGTATTAATTGGGGGGCAGCTAGGTGGTGTAGTAGATAAAGCAGTGTCCCTGGATTCAGGAGAACCTGAGTTCAAATCCAGATTCAGACACTTGACACTTACTAGCTGTGTGATCCTGGGCAAGTCACTTATCCCTCATTGCCCCACAAAAAAAAAAGTATTAATTGAATTTACTTTTAAATGTTCAAAATTTGTCTTATAAATGGAGCTACAAGCTGGCAAACTTTAAGGCATCTTAAAATCTCTTGGTTTTTGCCAGTTTATGAGAAGCAAAAAACTTGAGATAAGAAAAATACATTTTACACTACAGTAAGATAGTTACTATATTTCTTGACTTAGTGTTCTTTATATGTCATAAGACATAGCGTTCTTTAAGGAGAAGCATTACTTTAAGAAAAGGAGTTGAAGAAAAAAGCCAAATTCACTGAAAAGAACTTTTAGCTCCTAAGACTTTGTTCTTTTGGTCTCATCTTCTTGGCTCCCACTACCTTTTCTATTTCAGCTTCATCTAATGCTTTGTTGTTGTTGTTTATCATTTTCATAAACTGCTGAAAGCTGAAGTTTTTCCCAGATTAAAACTAGATTTTCCCAGATTGAGACTAGGATTCTCTTTGCCTTCATATTTTAGTTTATTTCTTGTTTGTTTGTTTGGGTTTTTTTTAGTGAGTCAGTTGGGGTTAAATTACTTGCCCAGGGTCACACAACTAGTAAGTGTCAAGTCTCTGAGGCCAGATTTGAACTCAGATACTCCTGACTTCAGGACCCGTGCTCTATCCACTGCGCCACCTAGCTGCCCCTATTTTTGTATTTCTAAACACAAATCAATTTCTTTCATATGCTGCAGAATTCTGACAAAAGGATCTAAAGTCAGAAGTTATGCTATGTAAAGAACTGCATGAGCAAGAATTGGCTTCAGTAGGCTGTTGTGATGAACATCTGTTTGCACTCCTTAGAGAGAGAGCAAGGTGATGGTGAATAAGACAGCGGAGAGCATCAGGAAGGACCCTTCGGCACTCTTACCACTTGATTTGGAGTCAGGAAGACCTGGGTTCAAATCCTGATTCAGACACTTTATAACTTTATGACCCCTTGGGAAGTCATTTAATCTAACTCAACATGAATTTCCTCATCTGTAAAATGAAGAGAATAGTAGCACTTACATAGTATTGTTGTTAGGATCTAATGAAATAATATATGTTAGGTGCTTTACAAACCTTAAAGCACTTGTTATTGTTGTTGTTATCAAGTTGAGCATTTCTTAATTTATGAAGAATTAGTAGCCCCTGTCCTGACACCAAAGCCAGTGATGACCACTACAATTCGAACAATTAAATTTGAAGTATCATAATCTCTGCTGGACAGCCTTAGAAGAATGCACAGAAACCTGTTCTTTATATCCTTTTGGGTGGGATGGGAGGTTCCTTATCCTCTTGCCTTTATAGTTCTTTTTTTTTTAGTTTTAGTGATACTTTTTGTCTTTGTATGCCAAAGGAGAAACCACCTTCTCACAATTCAGATTGAAATCTCCTTTATCACAAAGAAAAATTAAGCAAAAAACATCTGATTACAGGAACTGCATCTCACAGTGCACACAACATTATGTCCTAGTAATCTCCTGCCTCTATGCCTTAAGAAGAGAGGTGTTGGGGTAGCTAGGTGGGGCAGTGGATAGAGCACCAGCCCTGGATTCAGGAGGACCTGAGTTCAAATCCAGCCTCAGACACTTGACACTTACTAGCTGTGTGACCCTGGGCAAGTCACTTAACCCCAATTGCCTCACCAAAAAAAAAAAGAAGAGAGGTGTTTCATTATGTTTTCTAAGACCTTCATTTGTTTATCAATTACTCAGAATTTAATATCCTTTTATGATCATTTCTCTACATTGATGATAGTCATTTTGTACATTCTTTTGTTCTACTTATTTCACTTTGGATCAGTTTATACAAATCTCCCTATGTTTCTCTGAATTCATCATATTTTTGATTGACAAAAGTAGGGCTATTGCGGTAATTCCCTTTACCAGTACAGATGGACGACTCTTTTGCAACTAGTAGTCTTAGAGAGTTACCAAGAGCACTGAGAAATTAAGCGATTTGCTCAGGATCACACTGTGCTCTGTTTGTGTGTGCATGTATATGTGCAAATGTATATATAAACAGATATATGTATACACACACATACATACATACTTGTATATAAAAGGTGGGACTTAAAGCAGTCCCTTTTGATTCTGAAACTAACTTTGTGTCCACTATGCCATGCTACCTCACATTTCTTACTTCACAGTAATATTCCATTGCATTCATATAGAATAGTGGGGTTTTTTTAGCCATTCAGTCAACATGTTTAATAAAGAGCCTACTGTAGGGGGCAGTTAGGTGGCACAGTGGATAAAGCACTGGCCCTGGATTCAGGAGTACCTGAGTTCAAATCCGGCTTTGGACACTTGACACTTACTAGCTGTGTGACCCTGGGCAAGTCACTTAACCCTCATTGCCCTGCCCCCAAAAAATAAATAAATAAATAAAGAGCCTACTGTGTGCCAGGTACTATCCTAAGTACTGGAGGTATAAGTACAAAGAATGAAATAACATTTACTATAAGGAACTTTTTGATTGAGAGAGGTAAGTAGAAATAAAAACATATACAATATCAAGTTAATAAATACAAATATGTACAACGTAGTTGGGGAGGGAAGGCTGTCATAGGTGGGGAGATGATGAGAGACTTCATGTAGAAGATAGTACTTGAGCTGCATCTTAAAGAGAGAAATGATGAGACAGGTCAAGATGGAGTACATTCCAAGTATAGAGGATGACTAGTGCAATGGAGTAGAGGCAGGACAGGTAGTGTCATGTGTGAGGAGCAGAAAGGCCATTATTTCCAATTCTGTGCTACTACAAAAAGTGCTGCCATAAAAATTATGGTATATATGGGACCTCATTTCCTCTCTTTGCCTCTCTGGGAGCATATGCCCAGTAGTAGTAAATTGACCATCTTCCCATAGTCTCTCTACCATCAACTGTTCTTGTTTTCATCATCTTTGCCAGTTGCAGGGTGTTAGGTGAACCCTCAGAGCTTTTTAAATTTGAATTTCATTTCCTCTTAGTACTTGGAAACAAGTTATACCTTTTTTTCCCTTATTCCTTGATGCCAAATTAGCTTCTTGTCCAAATCCCATTGGCTTATGATTTCCTGAGATCACCATTTTCTCTGAACTAGTTCTAACTCTTAGGGACCAAGGGATTGGAAGGAACTTTTATATATAATCTGAGCCAACTCTCCTGTCATTCAGCTCAGCTTGATGGCTTTAAAAAATTCTAAACTGAAATATTGAACCAACTAAATATGTTCTGTTTGGCCAATTCTTAAACGTACCTGTTGAACATGACAGCCTAAATGTGCTGCTGCTTTTATAATCCCATCAGATGTAGGAACAGTGTTACTGTACCAAAAATTAATTATTAATAACTATAACTAACCTGGAAAATTATATATAATTGGATTTATGAAAAATTATGATTATATGAAAAATGATAAATTTAGAAAAATTATAATTGGGCCGTAAGTCCCTTTGTGGGTCACCATTAAAATGTGGAAATATTTTGTTAACTAGGGCCAATTTTGAGGGCTAATCTGACTGGAGGACTAATCTGGGGACTGTTGACTATTTGGCTATCTGACTTCGTTAATTTAATGTGGACCATTTATAAAGTTCCACCACACTGCTCCACTCCCAAATTGATAAGCAAAATATTAAGAAGCCTCTTAACTAAATAATCAAATCAGAGTTTATTTATGAGATACTATTTGAATTTGGGAATACAGGAAAATAAAATGTACAACCTGACTGCTTTCCTGTGGTCTCTTTCCACTGTGTCTCTTTCCCACCTGCTGCTCTTCAAACTTCTTGAATTCAATAAGGGCCTTAGCCGCCTCCGGCCTCAGGGCACGTTACACTTTCCCTGGTTTGTATTAAGGCCTGTAACCTTGTCAGCCCGGTCTCTTCTTTTCTAAACCGAACTCTCCTCCTTCCTTGTCCCCCTCCTCCTAGTCAGCCCCACCTCTCCAATCTTGTCTCTCTATCTAGTCTGTCCTCCTCTAGTCAGCCCCCCTCCTCTAACTTCCAGGTCTATATATACCTTTTCTTCTCTCCACTCAAATCTCCGGGCTTCCTTTGCCCCCCACAGACCAAGCTAATCCGCAAGCCAGAGCTGTGGCTGGTTGTGGGAGGGGGGGGCACTCCCACTTCACGTGCCTCAGCACAGACTATCTTTCAGATAGCTCCCCTCAGGTCGGAGGGAGCTGGGGGCTTTTTTTCCCCAGCTGTCTGACCTGGGGTCTTGTATAGCCGCGCCCCCCCCCCCCCCTTTTTCCGCTCAGCTGAAGCTGAGGAGGAGGTGGAGAGACCCTGAGGGCCTAAGGCTTTCTAATCTCAGCCTAAATCAAAATAAATTTCCACATTACTAAAATTTCTGATTTTTGATCTTAGATCCAAGAGGTTTTCAATATGATCTTAGAATAATTATATTTATTTATTATGACTTAAATTTTAAATTTACATTAAAATTATTCAGTAGGATTTTTAAAAAGAAATTATTTGGGGAGATAACATTTAGATTATAACATGTAAATAATTTTATTAATTTTTTCTATAATTCACAGTTTTTTTCAATTAAAACTCCGTTAGGTCCGAATGTAGAGATTCCTTCCTACAGTACAAAACCCAACTCAGTCATGTCTGCCCATCTCTGACCTATGACTTCGCATAAATTTGCCATGGAGGCCCCACTCAACTTGTGGGAGATTCTTCCTCTCATTACTTAAAAATGCCATGGATATAAATGAAGAATAGAGGCTACCCATTATTATTTTTACCTCTTAAGCAATTATGAATCTTACTTGGGAAGTTCAGAATTAGTGAGGAAATATTTTGGCTTATGGTCTACCTACCTATCTGCAAATCACAGTTGATCTCCTATTTCTGATTATCCTTTATCACATTGCTCTTCAAAGTCCATCTTTTCATTGTATAGCACCCACATCCTGATGGCTAGACTGTAAAGTCCCCATGCTTTATAAAGAATAGTAAAGGCATCTGGAGTGATATATGTTAGAGGTCAGTACATGCTGTTCCCAGAAAGTAGATATGGAATATTCATGCCTGGAGGTAGGATTTGGTTAGCAGGAAGCCAACTAGTTTTTGTTGTTGTTGTTGTTTTTTGCGGGGCAATGGGGGTTAAATGACTTGCCCAGGGTCACACAGCTGGTAAGTGTTAAGTGTCTGAGGCCAGATTTGAACTCAGGTACTCCTGAATCCAGGGCTGGTGCTTTATCCACTGTGCCACCTAGCCGCCCCCCTAGCCAACTAGTTTTTATCAATGATACCTCGATTGTATCATTTGGGGGGGTGGGGCTTTACCTAACTTCTTTGTCAAAAAGTATACAAATGTAGATTACTCATTTTCCTTTTGATGGTTAATTGTAAATGAAGGCAATGCAAAAAGTAATTTCCTCTAAATCCCAGAAATTAGGAAGTAGTATTTTGCTCTATTTCCTATGATACACCTGTCAACTCTTGTCATTCTACACCTAGAAAACAATCAAAAAACATTTGTTAAGTTCATACCATGGGACAAGCATTGTCTTGTGGGCTAGATTTGCAGAGCTAGGGTTCTATCAGGTCTAAAAACCTACCTCCCCTCACCCTTCCCTCTTTGACCTTATATGAAAGTTGGTAGGACTGGTCCTTTGAGGGTGTGTACTATACCTCATTAACCTAATGTCTTCCTCATTCTGGGTTGGCATTCCTAATTGTACCACAACTATGGACTAGTGTCATTGATGACCTAACTAGAAAAATCAGTTTGGCAGTTGTGTGGGACAGTGGATTGAAGTGGAAAGAGATGAATCAGGGAGAACAGTTCAGAAGCTATTGCAGTAGTCTAGGCAAGAGGCGTTAAGGGCATGAACTAGTAGGTGGTGGCTATGTGAATAGAGAGAAGAGGACAGATACTAGAGACATGGATGAGGAATCAACAAAATATGGCAAGTGATTTGGATATGTGGGTTGAGGAAAAGTCAGGAATCAAGTTTAAATGACACAAAATTTGCAAACATGGTAACTTAAAGGACAGCGGTGTCCTTTATAGAAATAGGGAAATTTGGAAGGTTTCTTGGGAGAAAGAAGATAATGAATTCTGTTTGGGACATTTTGAGTTTAGAAGCTTATGGAACATCCATTAAAAATGCTTACTGGGGGGCAGATAGGTGGCACAGTGAATAAAGCAACAGCCCTGGGTTCAGGAAGACCTGAGTTCAAATTCAGCCTCAGATACTTGGCACTTACTAGCTATGTGACCCTGAGCAAGTCACTTAATCCTCATTACCCTGCAAAAACAACAACAACAACAACAACAACAAAAATGCTTAATAGGCAGAAATGCCACCACTGAGCATATATTTTGGAAAGTAACTTGAAACTATACCTAGAAAATCACTGGATTGTCCATATCCTTTCACTTAGCAATACCAAAGAAGTAAAAGAAGAAAGGGCACATGTATGTATATATGTACACAAATATTTATAACAGCATTTTTTACTGTAGTAAAGAACTGTAAGCACGGTGGCTGCCCATCAATTAGAGAATGGATAAATTATAGTATAGGGGCAGCTAAAAGGCACAGTGAATAGAGCATTAAAAGTAGAATCAGGGGCACCTTCAGTAGAAATATTCAGGGGGCAGCTAGGTGGTGCAGTGGATAAAGTACCAGCCCTGGATTCAGGAGGACCTGAGTTCAAATCTGACCTCAAACATTTGACACTAGCTATGTGATCCTGGGCAAGTCACTTAACCCACATTGCACCACAAAACCAAAACAAAACAAAACAAAAGAACCCACACAAACAAACAAACAAAAAGAGTAGAATCAGTATGGCCTAGATTCAAATTTGGCCTCAGACCTTGGTCTACTATGGGATCTTGGGCAAGTCAACCTCAGTTATTTCAACTGTAAAATTGAGTAATAGTAGCACCTGCTTCCCAAGGTTGTTGTGAGGATCTAATGAGAATATTTGTAAGCATTTAGCACAGTGCTTGACATGTAATAAGAGCTTAATAAATGCTTATCTTCTTTCCTTCCTATATGAATGGGAATGAAATATTGTTATGCCGTAAGAAATAATGAATCTAATGGATTAATAGAAACCTGAAAGGACTTATATGAGCCTAATGCAGGATTAAGTATAAAGAACCAGGGAGGGGCAGCTAGGTGGCACAGTGGATAGAGCACTAGCCCTGGAGTCAGAAGGACCTGAGTTCAAATCCGGCCTCAGACACTTGACAACTTACTAGCTGTGTGACCCTGGGCAAGTCACTTAACCCCAGTTGCCTCACCAAACAAAACAAAACAACAACAACAACAACAACAAAAGAACCAGGGAAACAATTTGTAGAATGAGTACTACAATGGAAAGGAAAACAATTTTGAAAAAACTTGGGATTTCTGATAAATGCAATGACTAATATTGACTTCAGAGAACCGATGATGCAGGGTGCCTCCCTCCTCTTGACAGAGAGGTGATGGGTGAGAGATGCAAAATGAGAAACTCGTTTTCAGATATGTTGATTTGTTTTGCTTCATTATAGTTATATTTTACAGAAAGGACCTCAGTTTTCAGGGGATAGGGAGTGGTTGGTTAGTAGTGGTAATGATATCCCCCAAAAAAAGGAAAAAGAGAAAAGCATCAATGGAACTCCTAAAAATACACTGAAGAGAACAGAAGGGCATTTTTAGAAGGAGACACAGCATACTATTGTTAGTAGCTCATTAAATTTAATCCATCAATCAAAAAGTTTTGTTCTGTCAGTTAATAAGTGGTCATTAAGTACCTACTATGTTCAAAGCATTGTACTGGGATTTAATCTGTATTTTTAAGATATACATAATGGAAGTAGATGGTTTCACATACATTCTACTTTTTATATTTTGAAATGTTCATGTTTTTAGATACATTAATAGAAAATAAAAATTACTTTTAAGAAAGCAAGAGAAATAGAGACATTGACTATAAATAATTTTTTCAAGGAGATTGAGAAGAGGAGAGATGATGCTACCTCCATGGCGTTGGGTGAGTGTCAGTTCTCTCTGGGCCTCAGTTTCATCTATAAAGTGAGAGAGGTAGACTAAAAGGGTATGTGACAACCCTTCTACCTTTAGAATTATGATCCTGTGATGTAGAACATAAGGCAGGGCTTTTAAGGGTGAAGATTTGGATGTGTTTGTAGGCAGCAAGGAAGGAACCAGCAGATCTGGACTGAAGATTTGAGGGGGAGGGAGGAAGTGAAAGGCAGGATAATTGTTTGTTTTTGGGGGGATTGGGGTTTTTTTTTTTTGGCAGGGCAATGGGGGTTAAGTGACTTGCCCAGAGTCACACAGCTAGTAAGTGTCAAGTGTCTGAGGTCGGATTTGAACTCAGGTCCTCCTGAATCCAGGGCCGGTGCTTAATCCACTGCCCCCTTTTTTTGTTTGTTTGTTTTGTAAGGCAGGATAATTGTGACAGCAATCCACTAGATTTGATAGGTGGGGATATGTAAGATCGCAACAGAAAAGAAAACTCATCAGTAGTAAATAAAGTCCTGTTCAGCTGCTTTCTAGTGCCTGTCACATAGTAAGCACTTAATGTTTATTGACTGACTGATTAATTGTATCTATTTACCTATGCAGTACTTGGGATGCTCTTCCCAACCTCCCTTTTCTGTACTCTTACATATCTCCTTCTTTTTGGTTTAAGCCCTTTGTTTTTGTTTGTTTTTGGTGAAGCAATTGAAGTTAAGTGACTTGCCTAGGGTCACAACAGCTGGTAAGTGTTAAGTGTCTGAGGCTGGATTTGAACTCAGGTCCTCCTAACTCCAGAACCGGTGCTCTATCCACTGCACCATCTAGCTGCCCTGGAACCCTTTGATACTGACCCATAAATTTCATTCAGATCTACTTCCTGGGTATTCACTCAGAGTTAAACGGTACTCAGAAACTGAACTAGGCTTACCCTTTGGACTTATGGTAATTACTTGCCCCTACCTAAAGCTGCTACCCTCTAGTATAGATTTTTATAATTGCCATATGCACTTGTCTAAGGACTCCAAATTGGGACTGAGTATGTTCAACAGACTTGAAAGATGCATAATCATATATTCCTATCTTTAATGACCTAGAGTGCACAAAGGGGTTTTTTTGAAGCCTTAGAATCTCTCTTTTGAGCTCTTTATAACTCCATCTATGAGAATAAGAAGTCTCTTAGATCATTATGGTAATACCAACTGTAATAAACAAGCAGATAAGCCCAAGAGCCTGAGAAACAGCAGTGCCACCTCTCCCCACAAGCCACAAGTTTTGCTTCCATCAACCACAACCATCGTCCAGGGGAGCATCCCTATCCTTGCCTACACTACCTACCAACCAAGTGTCACCATCGGGCATGCAAACCCAAGAACCCTGAGTGTAGCAGCGCTTCCACTCCCACCTCATACCACTGGCCTTCCAACCTACCCCCAAACTAGCACCCAAGAAGGCAAACAATCCTTTCAGAGATAAAACCTGCCAGCTGCCTCTCCTGCCTCCCTACCAGCCAAAGTAACTGACGGACCTGGAAAGGAAAGTTCTTGACATCAACATCTTTAGCATTATTAAACAACTTCCATTATTTTCCAAATCCTAGAGAATTCCTTTCTTGATTCCTCAAGTGGTTAATGTTGTCCTCCTCTTGAAGTTACTTTGTGTGATTAGTGTTGGAAGGGCTGTAGAAAGACAGGTGACTAATTCACTGTTGGTGGAGCTGTGAGTTGGTCCATTCATTCTGGAAAACAATTTGGAATTACAGTAAGAAAATGACTTCATATGTTTTAACCCAGAAATCCCTGTTAGACATATACCTTAAAGAGATTCAAGAGGGCAGGTAGGTGGCACAGTGGATAAAAGCATCGGCCCTGGATTCAAGAGGACCTGAGTTCAAATCCAGGCTCAGACACTTGACACTTACTAGCTGTGTGACCCTGGGCGAGAGAGAGAGAGAGAGAGAGAGAGAGAGAGAGAGAGAGAGAGAGAGAGAGAGAGAGAGAGAGAGGTTGAGAGATTGAGATATTGATTCAAGCCAGAAGGAAAGATCCTGTCATCATCAAAATATTTATAGAAGCATTTTGTGTGTGTGTGTGTGTGTGTGTGTGTGTGTGTGTGTATGTGTCTGTTAGCAAAGAACTAGAAGCAAAGTAGTTGTTCACTGCCTGGAGGATGAATAAAACAGAAATTGTGTGTACATGAACCATAAGAAATGATGAATATGAAGAATTTAGAGAAGAACGGGGAAGACTTCCACAGAGAGCTCCCGAAATTCTTTCCATCCTCATCTGCATCTCCTGGCCTCTCTGGCTTCCTTCAAGGCCCAACTAAAATCCCACCTCTGATAAGAAAGTTTTCTGATTTCATTTAATGCCAATGCCTCCCATCTCTTGATTATTTACAGTTTATACCGATATTTATCTTGGATATTTGTATGTTTTGTCCCCCATTAGGCTGTGACCTCCTTGAGAACAGCAGGACCTGTTTTTTTAGCTTTCTTTGTGTATCTGTTGCTTAGAACACAGAGTAGGTACTTATTACATGTTTGCTGTCTAACTGACTGAAGTAAGAAGAACCAGGAAAACAGCATAGATAATGACCACAACATAGTGACTGGAAAGAACAAGAACAAAACAGTCCTGAATGCTGTGTAATTGTAATGACTAAGCTTGCCTTAGGAAGGCCAGATGAGAGAATGGCACCTCCTTTCCTTCACTGGAGAGCTTGGGCACTCACCGTAGATTCAGGGCATTGCATTAGTGCCAGGTGACACTGATGTGTTAGTTTTGTTGTACTGTCTTTCCCCTCCGCCCCCCTTTTATTTATTTGTTTGTGTATTTTTTTAGGGGAGAACTCACAGGATAAGGGAGAGGAATATATTTGAAAATCTAAGTGATGTCATTACAAAAGCTATCCATAAAAATTGAAATGTTTTTTAAAAAGAAATTTGCAAAAACTTTGTGTTTATTGATCATTGGTCATATGTATCTCCATAGTAAGCTCCTTGAAGGCAGGAATCTTAGTTTTTGTTTTTGTATCTCCAGATACAAACATAGTATCTTACAACATAGGATTATAATAAATGTCCTAGAATGGAATGGATTGGATTGACTGAAACATCTGCCAGAAGGATTTCTTTGTGGCTATATCTACATAGTTACTGGTTCTTGAATTTTCCCACTTGTTAGCTTCCCGATTTACGCTCCCTATAGTCTCCTTTCACTCAGCAGTGCTGCAAAGCAAAGCTTTCACGTAATAAAAATTAAGTTTTGTTGTTTATGTTTTCTATTCAACAAAGAGATATGTGTTTGGGAGAGATATTAGTGTTTTGTTTAATATTTAACTTTTGGCTCTTTTGCTCTCTTGTCTCCAATTCCTTAATGCTCGTTAAGTTCTTGTCCTGATCATCCGGTCTCCTTTGTTTGGGCAAAGTCACCAAGTTGTGCAGTTGTCACTAAATATTAGATACCAGTTTCTTTGTATCATGAGCTTTAAATATCATATGTTGGGACCATATTAATATTAACTGAGCACCTATTCTATTTCTAGATTTGAAGGAAGGTCTTATGGAGAAGTAAAATAGGCCTAGAAAAGGGAGAGGAAGCATAATTAAATAATCAGAAATGCCTAGGAAAGCATTCTAGCCCTGCAAAATAGTGTGAACAAATGCTTTTGGGATGAGAATTGATGAATATACAATATATGGTGAGTCTGAGTGGTTTAGCTGAGATCCTTTGTATATAGGGAGATAAGAAAAACTCATGGGAAAATAATTAGAAAACAATATGAGACAAGAATATTCCCTGTAGTCTTGAATCACTGTAGTTGCCAGCTTTGGATAGATACCCTGGAAAATTCATCTAAGGGCCTTTTAGAGTAATGGATTATTGGGAGTTTGATATCAGCCAAGCTTAATATTCCCATAACAATTTAATTGGATTTAATTAATTGAAAATATGGACTTTACCAAGTTTAACAATACAGGATTTTTCTGGTATACTGACATGTACTGACCATCATACTAAATAGTAAATATTTAACCATCTGATATCTATTAGACTTTTATTGTGCAAACAAAACTTGAATTTGCTTTTCCTCAGTCTCTTCTCTTTCTTTTGTGTTTTTTTTCCCCACAGTTGAAGAAAATATTCCTGAGAGAGACCTTAATGGAAGACTTTTTCTAAACCGTGTTTTTCATATCAGTGCTGATAGAATGTTTGAATTGCTTTTCACCAGTTCACGCTTCATGCAGAGATTCGCCAATTCCAGGAATATAATAGGTTTGTTCATTTGTCCTTACTTAATAGTAAGTTTCAGGGAATTTCATTGTTAAGTTTAGTAAGTTGAACTAGAATCATACTAGTATGAAAGTTATTAATTCATTCAGAGGGAAAGAAACACAATTGGACTTGCTTTGGTTTTAAGGATTAGATAACAGCTAAATTGTTATTTAATCACTTCCATTAAATTCACAAATAGACTAATTGTTTGATCATTCACATTCCACTTATAAATCATTCCACTGGAGTAAAGCAGCCACTTTGGGGATCATTTAACTCATGCAGTTCAATAGGGTCCCATTAGAAAGTTAACTATAACATATAACTTATTTGTAAGGATCTCTCTGATTATGTGTCATTGTTTCCTATACCGTTAAAAGGTTCAAGAGGGGGCAGCTAGGTGGCACAGTGGATAAAGCACCGGCCCTGGATTCAGGAATACCTGAGTTCAAATCTGGCCTCAGACACTTGACACTTACTAGCTGTGTGACCCTGGGCAAGTCACTTAACCCCTATTGCCCTTGGGGGGGGGGGTTTCCAAGAGGCAGCATTGTAAGGCCATGAACTATTATACTGAAATTATACTGTGATTTTAAAAGCACTTAGTAAACATATGATTATATGATTAATGGAACCAATAAGGGGAAAGACTGGAATTTAAAGAAGCTAAATGATTCATTTTTCTGAAATCACAGGTCCTTGGTGAAGATGTCATTCTATTCCATTTAATGAGATAGTAGCTCTTACTCCATCATTTATGAGTTTCATCCCCCCAAAAAATTGTAATGACTTTAAAGAGGATATTCAGTTGATCTGCTCTACTTAGTGTATTTTTCTCATTTCATCATTCAGTACAGAGTAGCCAAGAGGTTTTTTTTTCACTGCTACTAATTGAATTTTATAGTTATCCTAACAAAGGATAGATAGATATTAATTTAATGCATATTTTGTCCATTATTTTCCTCTAGCTTAAGAAAAATGGAATAATTGAAGGTGTATAGTTTGTTTTTATTAAAATAATAAAATCAAACAACATTCAGTTTGAAAGGACCCTTAGAGGTAATAAAAATGGAGCTCATATTTATATATAGCTTATAGTTTACAAACTGCTTTCCTTGTAATAGCTCTGTACAGTAAGTAATGAAAGTATTGATATGGTGGGAAATGGGGTAGGGGTTGGGTTAGGGATTGGAGTTCTTGGGAATTCCTCTTTAAAGAATTACACCCTCTTGCACACAAAACTTAGTTAGAAAATGGTGATAGTTTATTTAGGAGCAAGGGAAGGGAAGGGTGGGGGGGGGAGGGAAACCATGAAAGAAATCCTTGGACTTTTCATGGGGAGATTTGGCATAAAGCACATGGCTCAGAAGTACCAAATCTCCTCGAACAGGAGACTGGAAGGTACTTTTATAGAGGACTGATGGGGGTGGACCATCTGCCCATGAAAAGTTCCTTTAGTGAGAGAGGACCATCCCCCACTGGTGGTAGCTGGGGGAACTGGGTGAGGGGTGGCTGTGGTTCCCTCTTCAGAACACAAAGGCCGAAGCCACACCCAAATTTATCTCCCCAGGGTAAGGGAGACCAGAATGAAGGGTAGGAATCCCAAGCTAGCTCAGTCCGATTTGGTTCAGCTTATCTCTCTAGGTGTTATCCTCTGGTTTAGTTTCTCTAGGAGAAGATTCCTTGGTGTGCCCCAGAGAACTTCTGGGGTGCTCTGCACCCCATGACAGTATCAATATTCTGATTCCATAGACAAGAAAACAAGGGCTTATGAGGTTAAGTTACTTGTCATTGGTTACCTAGCCAGTCAGAAGCAGAGCTGAAACTAGAACCTGACTGTCCTGATTTTTCCACAACACTATACTTTCTTCCTCTGCTTCAATATTTAGCCTCTCAGTGTCCTAGCAGTCAGGTGGAGGGAGTTTCCATAACAGGAATTCCCTGCACAGAAGGAATTATGAATCTAGATCACAATGAAAAAAAAAACACCCAAATTTCTAAAAATGTTCTGACTTCTTCCCCCATCTCCCCCCCCAGTTTTATTAGTTACCCATTCTCTTTCAATATCTATTTTAGCTTCTTCTTCTAGAATTTCAGGGCAATTTTCCCTGAGAATATCTTGGAAGATGGTGTCTAAGCTCTTTCCTTGATCATGGTTTTCAGGTAGACCAATAATTTTCAAATTATCTCTCCTGGACCTATTTTCCAGGTCGGCAGTTTTTCCCAGAAGACATTTCACATTGCCCTCTATTTTTTTATTCATTTGGATTTGCTTTATTGTGTCTTGGTTTCTCATAAAGTCACTGGCTTCCATTTGTTCAATCCTAATTCTTAGGCAGTTATTTTCATCAGAGAGCTTTTGTACCTCCTTTTCCATTTGACTTTTCAAGCTGTTGACTTTTTTCTCATGTCTTTCCTGCATCACCCTCATTTCTCTTTCCATTTTTTCCTCTACCTCTCTAATTTTATCTTCAAAGTCCTTTTTGAGCACCTCTATGGCCTGAGACCAATTCGTATTTTTCTTGGAAGCTTTAGATATAGGGGCCCTGATGTTGACATCTTCCTCTGAGGGTGCCCCTCGGTCTTCCTTGTTACTGAAGAAACTTTCTATGGTCCTCACCTTTCTCTGTCGGCTCATCTTTCCTTTCTTTTACTAGACTTTTAGCTCCTTAAAGTGGGGCACTGTTTCCAGGCTGCAGTATCCCAAGCTTAAGAAGTCCCAGGTGGTATGATTTAAGGAGAATCAGGTTCTTCCCTCACCCGGCCTGTTTCCTGGTCCTAGATGACCCCAGACCAACTTGCCAATCAACCAGCTTTGTGTGCTGTGGTTGTTAGCTCCAACGGGCCTGTGCCCTTGCCCCCCCCCTCCCCCCCCCCCACTTCTACTCAAGCCTACCTCCTGCTTCTCAGCAGGGGTGTAGAATCCAAGTTCTGCCTTAGCACCAGCATAGACCCCTGTAGTCTCCCCCCTGCCCAGGGCTCAGCCCTCTCACCAGACTGTGAGCTTAGTTCCAGACAACACTGGTGCTTCAGCTGATTCAGAGGCTCTGGGGGTCTGCTTCTCTGGTGAGGACTTCCTGAGACTGGATCTGTGTCAGGGTGACTGTGGGGTTGGGCCCGACTCCTGTATCAGCACAGCAGCTCCCTCCTTCTGACCTTCCAAGCTGTTCTTGGTTAGAAGATGATTTCAGCCCATTCTTCTGTGAGTTTTGCCATTAGTTACCCATTCTCAACTGGAATACCCATTTCTAGGAGAATGTATATATTATTGTTTTTGATTTTCTAAAACAATGCTAGTTTACTACTTGATTACCACTTGATGGAGAAAGAGAAGAAAACTGGGCATTGTGAAATATAGAGAGCATATTTCAGAGGGTTTACAGAAAGGATAGTTAGGATCCAGTGATCCAGTATTCTGAAGGAATAATTTGATGAAAGTAGCGATAGGATATTCTCAAGAATTATATTTTGGTGAGGATGAGAATGATTCTGATCAGGAGGAAAAAAGATGAGTTGCCCTAAAAAAGACCATGGGACTATAGAGGGAGTTCATTCACCATTTCTGATTTTTGTGACGTATGGAAGATTCAGGGGTGGTTACTACAAAAGAATTATATCATACTGTACTACAGTACCCAAGAGTAGCCTAGAATGAGCTGAGGCTAGTGATGAATGCCAAACTAAGGAGAATAAAAAAGTTTGTTTGTTTTTAAACTTAGGGCAAAAAGGAAACCAAAGGAAGGATGAGACTCTTGATCAGGATAGATTGGGAAGATGATATCAGATAATGAGGAAAATAGTGAATTACCCAACTCTGATTTTATTTCTGTTTTAGCTCCCAAGGAAAATGTTTGTTTTTTTTTAAACTTCGAATGATAGAATACAAATTTGTAGCAGGAAGTCAAGAGCCAAGATCAGTAAGGAGATAGATAATAAGAGAATATCTCAGTGCCCTTAATGAGTACAAGTCGATGACCATGAGCGAGCTTCATCTGATAGCTCTGAATGACGTGGCAGATGTTGATTAAAATCAAAGAGGAAATGGGAGGTGCCACCGGACTATGAAAGGCCAACTGTTATTCTGGTTTTCTAGAGTGGGAAGAGAATGGGCCTGAAAACTAGAGATAATTATCAAAGCATGGTTTGTGAATATTTACAAGGGGAAGCAATGTATTCTGAAAACCAGCATGGATTTGTCAAGATTAAGTCATGCCAGATTAACTCCATTTCCTTTTTGTATAAAATAATTAGCTGCATAGGTCAGGGCTTTAAACACTGTTATGCTTGTAGATAGCACAGAGATGTGGGCTACTTAATAGTTTTGTTGTTGCTCAGTTGTTTTTAAGTTGTGTCCAACTCTTCATGAACCTATTTGGGGTTTTCTTGCCAGAAATACTGGAGTGTTTTGACATTTCTTTCTCCAACTCATTTTACAGATGAGGAAACTGAGGCAAATAGGGTTAAGTGACTTGCCCAGGGTCACAAAGCTAGCAAGTGTTTGAGACCAGATTTGAACCCAGGAAGATGCGTCTTCCTGACTCCAGATCTGGTTTTCTATCCACTGTGCCACCTAGTTGCCCTGGAGATAAGATGATTATCTTCAAATATTTGAAGGATTGTCATGTGGAAGTGGGATTAGATATATTCTGCCCAGCACCAGAAGGCAAATCAGGAGCAATGGGACTTGGCAGATGATGGGATGTGTGGTTTGAGTGAGAAGAGTTGAGAGCATTTTCCTTCATAAGTTCCTGGGTATCTCCTCACTTTCCAGTTCTTTGCCATCATAGAGAGCTGCTATAAATATTTTAGAACATTTAGGTTCTTTTCCATTTTCCCTGATCACATTTGGAAACAGACCTTATAGTGGTGTTGTTGGGTCAAAAGGTATGCTCTTTGAGCATAAGTCCAAACTACTTTCCAAAATAGTTGAAAACTTTTTGTTTTTAAAGAAAGCCAGCCAGTCAGTAAACATCTATGAAGTGCGCCTACTCTGTCTCAGACAACTTTACATTTGTTAAATGCTAAACTTTTAAAGCATAAAGTTAGAAACAGCCATTAGAATTATATTTTTAAGTTGTAAAACAATTTTGATTTGATTTGGAAGTTTCATAATACATACTCCTGAATTTATCTAATTATACATGTTTTCTGTGTTTAGATGTAGTATCTACCCCTTGGAATATTGAAACAGGTGGTGATCAACTAAGAACTATGACATACACTATAGTTCTCAACAATCCACTTACTGGAAAGTTCACTTCAGCCACTGAAAAGCAGGTATAGTTTGGCTGATTATTCAATATTTTAAGAGAATTGTGGGTATGGAGAAGTGATTAGATATTGTGTTGTGAACATCTATGGTAAATCATCAACCTTTGGGACCATTTAGCTCTAAGAATTCACAATGCCCTTTGAATGGCATATTTGCTGTTGCTGCTGTTGCCATCAGTGGTTTTCCTTAAATCTTTTTTTTTCCAGTTGTGATGGGGAGGTGGTCTTAAGAAAAACTGTCATGTAAAAACAAAAGGCAACCAAGTAGAAATTTAACAGTTGCCTGTTGGTTAAGATTGAGTGTTTAATTTATAGAGTTCCAGGATTCAACTGTACTTTAAAAATTAGACAACTGCAATCTGTGTTGTATTTAAATTATACAGAATCCTCAGATAATTGTAAATTCAGTTAATTTTTATAATTCCAGAACATATCAGGCATAATTTAGAGACCCCAACAGATGATGATCATAATGATAATAATGCTACTACTACTGCTAATAACAATAGCATTTATATAACTCTAAGATTTCCAAAGCACTTTACAAATCTTATCTCATTTGATACAACAATCCTGGATTGTTGTTGTTCAGTTGTTTCAGTCGTGTCTGACTCTTCATGAACCCATCTGGGGGATACTGGAGTGGTTTGCCTCTTCTCTCTCCAGTTCATTGTACAGATGAGGAAACTAAGGTAAACAGAGTTAAGTGACTTGCCTAGTATCACACAGCTAGTAAGTGTCTGAGGCCAGCTTTAAACTCAGGAAAATGAGTCTTCCTGACTTCAGACCCAGCACTCTATCCTATCCTCTGGGCCACCTGAGTGCCCCACAATCCTGCGAGGTACTATTATCCCCATTTCACAGATGAGAAAACTAAGGCAGAAGAGTTTGAGTGACTTGACTGGAGTCACACAGCTAGGAAGTGAGTGACGCTAACTTTGAACTCCTTTTTCTGACTCCAGGCCTGGTCTCCATCCACTGAACCACCTCACTGCCTCTAAGCTGTCTTTTTAGGATCATAGAATCTTAGAGTTGAAAGGAGCCTTAAAGGTTACCCATTCCAACCACCACCTTCTGAAATAGCAGCAGCTGCTACAGTTGCCAACTCAAGAGGGTGTCAAAAGTGGCATGGAGGGTGCTTTCCAGGAGCCAGGTAGCCAAATACCTGCAATAACAAGGGTGAAAGGAGTTGGCTTTTCAAAATTAGGTTTGTGTCCTTTAAATTAAATGTTCTTTCTCTGTGACCAACAAGTGAAGCAGGTCTTTCCCAGTGGTACTAGGATACTTTGAACTGTCTGTGCAGGATTAATTGTACAACGTGTGTATTCATCTGCAAATAAAAGAGACCTTTCCAATTTCAAATTAATTCCTGCTATCCTGTCAGTGGTTTTATTTTCCAACAATTTTTTTTATTAAGTGACTACTATGTGCTAGGCATTGAGGATACAATGAAAAACAATATGGCTTTTGCCCTCAAAGTTTTACGATCTAGTCTCAGGGTATAAAATATGCGCAAATAACTATAATACAAGTTAGAATGTGATATATGCATTGGGAAGTCAGTGGGAAAAGTCTGTGCATGACATGCATCTTTTGAATAAGCTCATTATTCTTTTTTCTTTTTTTTCCTCATAGTTAACTATGGGACTCGGGGAAGAGGGCACTGGTCAGTGAATAAGGCAGTGAATAAGAAGAGGTGTGGTTCAGACTAAGAGAGCCTATCAAACAGTTTTTCTCCTGAACTGGAGTTTTCGAAACCTAAGCTTGACAGTTTGAGGCCTGCTTAGGGGAAAGTATTTTTTTTCTTCTTTATTTCAGTCACCAAACAAAGGATTAAATTTTGAAAGTAGGGCGGCTTTCTTAAATTGACTGAATTTTTTCCCTGTCAAATTGCAACATTTGAGATAATAAAACAGTTACCTATGTGAAAGATGATTACAATTCAAACTTAGCACTATGATGTTTGTAAAAAATGTTATGTGTGAGGTAGATACTATTAGTATTATGGTATACTTTACAATTGAGGAAACTGAGCTCCAGGAGTTTAAGGGACATGCTCATAGTCACACAGTTAATGTGAAGTGAGATGCAGGCTTTGAAACCTGCTCTTCCTGATTTCACAGTTAGTTCCCTGTCTACCATACTATACTGCAACAGTTATATTATGAAACACAATAAAAGGTTTCACAAGAAGACAGGGCAAGTTATTTGGATTGGTCTCATTTTATTGAAATGAATCATCCTGTTTGGAGATGAGTTTGAGTAAGGCTTTCCTGACTATTTGTAAAGAGTCATTGCCCTATTGCATTTCTCTGAAAATGGGTCATATCATACATCTTCTGTGATTCGTGAGACCTGAAAAATGTCTTTTTCAATCTTTGTACTATGAGTATCTTTCTCAGAAGCTAATGTGGAGATCTTCACCATCATTTCACAAATGATTATTAGAATTGAGGGGTTATGTATGAGTGTTAGCTCTAGAGTGAATAGTACTACAAGATGTATAGGTACATAGAAAATGTCCACTAATTTTCTTTTGCTTTATTTTGACAGACGCTATATAAAGAAAGTCAAGAAGCACGATTTTACTTAGTAGACTCAGAAGTTCTGACACATGATGTTCCCTACCATGATTATTTCTACACTTTGAACAGATACTTCATCACTCGTTCTTCAAAGCAGCAGTGCAGGCTACGGTAAGCCACAGCAGGAGGAAAGTGAAAAATATTAGAGCATTAGACACAGAGGAGTAGGCCTTCATGTGCTTTGCCCTGTCAAGCCCAATTACTGAATCTATTTTCAACTAATTTATTTCCATTAAGTGTCCTTTAAAAGCTTCTGAGAAATGTGTATTTGATTTTTTGTTTTGTTTTGTTTCAATGTGTTGATTTTTAGCTTATAAAAAGGGTTAGAGAGATTGAGGAAGCAGTGTAACTAGAAAAAGAAAATTGGTGAAGGAACAATACTGCATGTTTTTGAAGGTATAACTATTCTTCTTCACTGGGTTTTCTTAATCTCACAGAGTGGTTCTCTTCAAATACATATTTATGTACATTTATAATATAATGTTAATCCTGGACAGTTGCTTTTTTGTTATTCTTATTTGTTAATAGTTATTATTTATACATTCTCATAACCCTCCCTACCATTCATTTAATTATCTTTTATTCCTTTATTCCCTGTAAGAGTTTCTTCAGAATTGAAATATAGAAAACAACCGTGGGGCCTTGTAAAGACTTTAATTGAAAAGAACTCTTGGAGCTCATTGGAAGACTATTTCAAACAACTTGGTTTGTACATCATTTGATTTACTTAGTTTCTGAAAATAGTATTGTTTATATTACTATTGACAGATTTTCTCAATGAGGTGTGGTTTTCAGGGTTGAATTTAAGATTTAGTGGGAATGGCTCCCATTGGAATGCTGTCCCTATCCCTGGTGCCCCATATACCTGAGGTCCCTAAGATCCTCTCTGGGTTCTGTTGAGCCAATCACTAACATTGTACATTGAACATGAGGATGTTGATGGAATCTAATTCAGCAGGTTGTCTGGAGAGGACTGATTCATGTGTGATGTTTATGTGCTTTAAGTCCTCCTTCAAATCTATTGGGAGATGATTCATTTAATCATGAAAAATTGATGGTCTCTCAATTCAGGATTATTTAAGAGTTTAATTTCTGATGAATATTATTTAGGTTCACTTAACCTTTTGACAATTCGATAAGCACTTATTAAGCAAAGCACTGTATTACGTGTTAGATAAAAACCAACATAGCACCTACCTTCAAAGAGCTTACATTATACTGGAGTGAGGGGGAAGAAATATAAATACATAAGGTAGGGTGTGATAAGAGCAAAGGAGAGAGCCAGACACTAACACAATTTAAGGTCATAGAGAACATTTTTTAGTTGAGGGAATTAGGGAACCATAATGGAGGGCATGGCTTATGAATTGAGTCTTTAAGGAAGGAGGATTCGGAATATTAGAGATACAGAAGCAATGCATTCAGAAATGTGGATTGCCTGTGTGAATGCTCAGAGGTGAGAGATACCAGGTGGGGAATGGCTCTTAATCTTATACATTTGACCCAGTTCCTTACATATCCTAGAAGTTAGACCTTTTTCAGAGAAATTTGCTGCAAAGATTTTTTTCCAAGTTTCTTACTTTTTCCCTAATTTTAGCTGCATTGGTTTAAAATTATCCATTTTACCTCTTATGAACCTCCTTATCTCTTGTTTAGTAATGAATTCTTCCCCTATTCATAGTTCTGACAAACATGCTCCTCTAATTTGATTATGATGTCACCCTTTATGTCTAAATCACATACTTCTCTTGGTATACAGTGTGAGACTTAGTTTCTGCCAGATTACCTATTACCTCAGAGTTTTCTGAACAGTTTTTGTTAAATACTGAGTCCTTGTCTCAATAGCTGGGTAGCAGAACATTTGTAATCTAATCAGGTGCCAATACTCATTTGAGAAAATTTTCTCTTCACTTAGGAGAAGTGGACAGCCTGTTATTTCCATGACTGGCTTATAGCTACCTTAATATTTAATATAGCAATATGTTGAATATGCACTAATGATCCCCATTATTTATTGATACAGGTTATTCTTGCTAGAGTGATGAGGATCATTGTGGGGTCATTGTACTCTAAAACTTTTTGTTTAAAGGAAGGACAATCCATTAGATGGGTTTGAACACAAGGAAAAGTTCAAGGAAGTTGTCCTATGTTACTTATTGTGCTCTGTGTTATAGACTAAGAAAGGCGTTTCCATTGCTTTCCAAGTCCCTTCTCTTGAGTCATACGTTTGTCCTGTAAACTTCCATCTGCTCATAAAAAGAAGAAAGCTTAGGCTCTTTTGCCCCATTTGCAGAATCAGATCTGTTAGTGGAGGAATCTTTGCTAAAGCAGTCCCTTGAAGATCCTGGAAAACCCAGTGGCTTACGGAGAAGAAGACGAACATGTAATCGAAATATGGCAGAAATGCTTCCTAAACACTCTTCTTCACGCCCCCCAGGGACCATAGGTCTGGACTCCAAGGGAGACATTAAAGGTAGGTATTCCCTGGTCAGAAATCTTAGGCTTTGTTATAAGAGGCAAAAGGAACCTCTTGAGTGTGAGAGGGAGAAAAGGAGACTGAGTGGTAAGTGCAGGTTCTACCTTCCCTGTTGTTCTCTGACCTTCAAAAAGTCATCCAGCATCTTTGCTCTTTAACTTCTCCATTTATTAAAAATGTTTTTTGTGGTATTTTGCAAGCATCCATTTATTAGATAATGCTAACAAAACTCTTGTAGTTCCTTATAAATAGTTCCTGTATAATTAAGTGCAATTTAACCCTTATCTGTAGGGGGGGGTTTATATTGTTATTCATATCAAAAAGATATGGGGGGCAAATAGGTGGCCAGGTAGATAGAGCACCAGCCCTGGATTCAGGAGGACCTGAGTTCAAATGTGACCTCAGACCCTAGCTGTGTGACCCTGGGCAAGTCACTTAGCTCTGATTGCCTCCAAAAACCAAAACCAAAACAAACAAAACAAGATGAGGGCTGGTCGGGCAGTAGAAGTTAGCTTTCCCTGTTTGCACTTTTTCCTCTTCTTGGTATTGTCCCATCCTTGCTAGGGGATGGGGATGGGGGTGGGGGTGGGGTGGGGGAGAAACCTCTTCCCATTTGAAAACCTACTTGTAGCTTGAATGAGTTTGGCAGTCATCTAATCTTACTACTCTTAGGGGTTATTTGCATTTTAACAGAAGACAAAAAGACTAGAGCCAAAGGAATGAATCTTCTTAAGGCATTTGGAAATTCTGTCATCACATTGCTGCAGGTGGAGGATGCATGAAGGGTAAAGGAGGGGAGTAAAATTCAGGCCTTAGAATCTCCAGGGCACCTTAATATGTAGGCACTGGTGACCTGTTGCCTCTGTGGAAAGCTCTTGTATCAAATAACAAATTTGTTAACAAATTAACAAACGTCAAATAACATCACACAAGGATGAAACATTTGTCATCTTAGTGGTACCTAAGGGTAGAACATGTGTACTTTTGTTAATTGATCATTTAAATATATTTTGTAGGTTATAAGAGAGTAAACTTACAGAATCAATGCTGAGCTTTTCTAACGTGGTCTTTCCTATGATCTGTAGGAAGGAGAAGAGAAACTGAAAACCGTAACATTGCCATTGTTGTGGTGATGAGTGTCTTGTAAGTATGGATTGCTTGGCCACACATTAGATGGTTTGTGAAGTATGTTCCTGAATGGAGGTCCTTTCAGGAGAAGACTTACAACTGGTTTGGGAGGTTATAGCTACAAAATGAAACCACCTGACTTCCATCACTCCTGCCTCTACCATTAATTTTAACTCAGTTTTTAGACATTGCAGGAAATGCTGTGTTTTAGAAACCAGGTGGTAATGCAGCAAGCATTAACTTAGAGACAGTAATAAGAAGCTCCCTGTGCTTTAAGGCAGTTTTGTACATATAGGCTGGTGGATTAGTGATAATCCCATTTATACCTTTTCACACTGTTGCCTAGGCAGTCAGGCTAGATCAAGGCATTCCACAAGAATATACTCAATCAGATTCTATTTAACAATTTCTATGGCTTCATTTGTAAGAAGCATTATGAGTCTGAGGTAGGCAACATTTTTGTCCATAAATTTTTTGTTTTTTTAGCATAGGCTAAGAGAAAATAAACATGCTGTCAAAGCATCTTAGATGTGCTTGTGTGTGTGCATATAACATAGTCTGGAGTTAAGTATTCTGCCATCTGGTCCAGATGAAGTCAGTATTTATAGGATGGATACCTTTGTCTAAATGAAATTAATTATCACTTAGATAACAATCAAAACTTATTTCACTTGCCACTTTGATTTATCAGCCCTAATGTGGCATACAGACTTGTGAAAAGACCTGGTATTATCCACTCTCTTGAGAAAACTGAGGCCAGTTGTAGGAATTCCACCATTGAAAAGTCCTTTGGAAAGGGTTAGATGATAATATTACAAATAAAGGATTAAAATGTAGGTTTGGTGAAGAAAGAAAGACAAAGAAAAGGTAAGAGTTACTATCGGATATGCTTATACTATGTTTAAGTGTTATATAGAAGTTAGTAATACCCTATTCGCCATTTTAATCAAAGACTCAAAGAAAATGGAATTAAGTTGCATGAAAATTAGTTTTAGGATATATTTTTTAAAACTCACAACCCACAATTTCCTTATAGCAGAGTTGTTAAATAACAAAATGAATGACTCAGTTGTGGAAACTTGCTTTATTAAAAATCCTTAGAAAAAGAGTGGATCAGTATAGTTGGAATTAATAAAAACCTATCTAGAGCCAAGGAATCAGGTTAAATGTATCCCTAAATTTACTTATAGTTTATTCTTATATATACAGAATGATTGGAGAATAATGGTCTTTTTGATTAAATAGCAGTAGAACTAAGTTATAAGTACCATGAAGTGAATTTTTTTTAAAGAATTAGAATATAGTAAAATAGACTTAACATAGTTGAACAGAAAATGTTGGATGGTTCGAAAAACCACAGGATTTTATAGTATCTCAGATTCACCACTGTTAATTTAAGATCATCTCATTAGACTATAAGTGTGCTATCATAGAATGTCAGATCTAGGAGATGAGGAAATTAGCCAAAGAGAAATTAGGTGTAGGCAACTAATAAATCTTTCCTGACCCAATGATGTACTCTGGAAGTTGTTTCTTTTAATATATCTATGAAGATATGTCATTTATCTGTTTTCATAAAAGTAGAGTTCATAAATCATAATGTCAGGTTTGGCTAGTCTAAATTTCTTATTTTACAGATTTAGAAACTGAGGCCCAGAGAGGTTGTTAGTTGTCCAGTGTTAAATAATAATAAGATTGGGATTTGAACTCATGTCTTCTGCCTCCAAATTCAGTGCTTTTCCCAGGGTACCACATGGCTTTTTTTTGCAGTTTGGATTCCTGAGTTAACAAGAATTGACTATATTGAGTTCACTTTCATGATTTTGAATAATAAATACATCTGTGACTTGTTGAATCTTTTTGTTTTATATTTCAGCCCAAATGCTTGTTGCTAGCTAGCCTTATTCTAGATCTTTTTTTGGCTAAAGAGTATACTACAAATGTTACTACAAATGTAAGGAGGAGGAGACAACATTATACTGGGGGAAAATTTAGCTTTTAGAAAGATATAATACTAAATGTATTTTGTATGTATTTTGAATGAGGTTAACATTCATTTGAAATGTTGTTATGGAAACCAACATTATGAGTTTGTTTTAGCATATGAAATTTTAGATATGATGATACCATGAATATATATTTGGGATCATGCAGCTTGGACAAAAATGTTATGGATGTTTTAATTTTTTTACTTAAATCTTGCTTTTCACAGGGATACTGAAGCATTATTCCTATCCTAAAGTGATTGTATCTTGACTACCTACTTGAAACTAGTTCTTCCTTGATTTGTGTTTGAAGTATAATCATCCAATTAAATTGCTTATGATCTGGGTCCCAGCCTTATGATCATGTCTAAAACTTAAAAATTTACTCAACAGATCTCCAAGCCAGATCCCACAACCACACATGCCTCTCCATCATACCCTCTTTATAATAACTGGGATGCTGTTTTTGAAGATTTATCTTTAAGGTTATTTTATTCATGTAATTATACTAGCATTACAAAATGACCAAGTCAGTTTGGCTGCTAGCTGGTGCAGTGGGTAGTGTCAGGACTTGGGGGTCAGGAAGACCTGAATTCAAATCCAGTTACTTAGCCATTTGACCCTTGAAAAGTCACTTAATCTAAGATAGTTTTCTCAACTGTAAAATGGTGTCATTTCACCAAGTTGATGTGAGGATCAAATAATGCATATAAATGCTTTGCAAACTTGATAACATATGTGCTAGCTGTTACTGTTGTTGTTACATAAGGATTGGGTAAGAGTCTGGATTTACCATGTTTAACTTGCTTTGTGCCTAGTTTGCTGTTGCTAGTCTTGTTGAATGTGACCCTCTTTCTCAAGCTGTCAAAGATAGAGCATGCAGCTCAGTCATTTTACCATCTCCACGTCCAGGAAGAAAAATCTGTGAAGTAAGTAAGTCTCGTTACTGATTTCTTCTTTAGTTGGTTCTTGTCAGATTGTTACTTTTAAGTAGAGGAAAATTTTATTTCTTCTTTTAAATATAATAACACTTGGTCTGCTAACTATTATTTGTTGACAAGCCATTTTTTGCAAATGCCCAAGTGTTGCACTAAAGAATTTTGGAAATAAAAGATCAGCCGATAATTGCACTCATTTCAAAAATGGTATTGTTCTTTTAGTTCAGCCTCTGATGTGGTATCAAGAGGAGAAAATATTCAGAAGAACAAAGATCAGTCCCATCGATTGAAGGGAGTTCTTAGAGACTCTATAACCATGCTTGAACAGGTAGGGGAGTCTACAGTACTCCTGTCTGTCTTAGCATGAATTAGCTCTTGTTCTTATTATTAAGTAGCTCATATAATTTTTTTTACTAGTTTAAAAATGAATTTTAATGAAGATTAAAACCAAATACATTGTGATGATGCAAATATATGTTTGAAAAAATAAATATTTGCTGAATTTTAATTTTTAAAAATTACTAATACAGAATAAATTTAACTAAGTTTCAAGGTACCCTTTAAGTAATAGGCAGATAGATCACCATCCCAAGTTAGGTCCATTGGATGAAAATCAGAATGGAGGTGAAGATGCAAAGAAATGAGAGTAAAGGGATGGGCTGATGATGGATAGAGTAGAAGACAAGCAGTAGGGACTTTATTGTAAAGCTCCTTGGGTCACAGGTTTAAGTGTTAGCTTTCACGTGGAAGAAAAGTTAAAAGATTCTGAATATTTAATGTTATCAAAGTTTTTGCACAAATCTGTTTAATAATTTAAAACTTAAAAATTTAGCCATGTGGGGGGCAGCTAGGTGGCGCAGTGGATAGAGCACTGGCCCTGGATTCAGGAGGACCTGAGTTCAAATCCAGTCTCAGACACTTAACACTTACTAGCTGTGTGACCCAGGGCAGTCACTTACCCCCCAATTGACACACACACACACACACACACACACACACACACACACACACACACACAAATTTAGCCATGTGGATAGGCCCTTTAATTATGAAGACTTATGCTTTCTTAGACAGTCTAAAGAAGAAAAGATTTCAGTTGATTCCAGTTATTTGTTAAGCAGTTGGGCAGGGAGAGGGAGAATTGATATAGAAATCACAGTTCTGCCTTCAAGGAGCTTAAAATTTTGTTGTGGAGACAAGACATATACAACAGGAACATTTAACAGAATAAATATAAAGCATAAATGTAATGCCAAATTGAATGATGGAGTTAAGTTTTATGGGAGAGTTCAGAGGAGGGAGAGAATTCAATGTGGGTTGGAATGGTTAGGTAAGTTTTCAAAAAATAGGTGGACCTTGAATTTGGATAGGTTAAGGTCCACTAGATGGGAAAAATAGTTGGGAAAAAAACCCAACAGTTCAGAGGTGGTTATAAGAATGACTTATTTGGAAGACAGTGAGGAAACCCTTGTAACTGACCTGATTTTAGAAATCATTTAGGAAAATTATCCTCTTGCTTTATTTGATAAATGGAATATAAGCATTTGGAAGGAGTAGAGTCAGCAGGAGACAACAGCAAGAGGTCCACTGTGGCCCAGCAAAAGGGACATGGTTTTATTATAGCAGTCACCTTGGCACAAATTATGATCATGGAAGACAGATTAAAAGTGGATGTTTAATGTCTGATATAAATATTCCAACATTATAATCTAATTTGGGGGCTTGAGTAACATGTAAATATTGCCCAATAATATATATATATATATATATATTTACATAATTATCTGAGATATAAAAATTATCATTTGGCACTCAATATGGCCAAATTTTTAAAAGTGAAATCTGATCTCTGAAAATACATTTTATTTCTATCTTGCGGAATCCTATCTTTACAGCTGAAGAACTCCCTCATTATGCTCCAGAGAACCTTTGATCTCCTGAATAAGAACAAGACTGGTGTTGCTGTTAAGAGCTAACAATCTCAGGGTCTACAACTCCCATGGACTGAAACAACAAATGAAGAGATTTGGAAACAATCCAGAGAAGGAGGCTTTCGTTTGTCACAGCAACATCTGTAGTAGGTTCACCCCTCTTTGATTTCTTGTATTTCCAATGAAAAGGATATTTTGAGTATTTATTTAATAATTATGGTCACCTATGACATTGAGAACATATCCTTTTGTTCCTTGCACATATTTCTAAGCTGTGAATTTCTAGGATAAACAGATAGAACTACTGTACCATTGGATTTCTGTGGTTTATATAAAAAATGCAAAGCACTTTGAATTGTGGCCCATTACTTTAAGGGTTGAGTTTTTAGGTTAAATTCAAATGTTGTCACCAACTGAAAAGCTCATGTCAAGTAATGTGTTTTTTCATCAGAGAGGTTGCCTGTCTCATGAAAGCAACATAAGGAAAAACCTCCTTATTCTTTGTGTTAAAGGAAAAGTATAGATCCTTTTTTGTGAGTCATTTCTAAGTTTATTTACCATAAACATTTTTTTATAATTCTTTCATCATTGAATGTGGAAGTTCAGTAGTTAAATCCTTTTGGGTTTGAGCCTGAGTAGTAACTTTTCCAATGATCCGGTCAGTTCATTTGATGTGGCTACTAACTCTATAAAGGAATATTTGTTTTTTTGTAAAAATGGCTGTCGGGTGACAAGACCATGGCTCTTTATGTGAATAATGGCAGACTGAGTAAGAAAGTAGATTAACAGAAAACAAACTGAAGATTCCTGTTCCGTGTCTTAAAAGCTAGAACACTCTGCTGTTGAAATCTAGGCATTTATTGATGGATGGGGAAAAATAAAGCTAAGTTCTTAGTTCATTTTTAGCAGAGCAGCCCAACTTGGTGGAAGTGAGCCAACTGATTGTTAATGGCATTACTTTTCAGTGACCATATAGGTTGTCTTTTTGTGCATGTAGATACTTTGTTTTAGCAGATAAGATACAAGCTAGACAGATCTTTGCTTCTTCATTTATACCTTCTGTCTCAATGTATGTACACATTCTTATACAAGTGTGCTATCCTTGTGAACAGAATAAAAACCAAGAGTTTTTTCAGGAGTTACTGTATTGAAATAGAAAGCCCTGGGGGCAGAGGAGCTCTGGGTTTTTGCCCTGGAATGCTAGAAAAACACTGGATAAGAATTTTCTTTTGTAAATTCATATTCCAGTTGATGAGCTGTAGGTTTGAGTTAAAGCTTTCCTGATTTTCAGTCACAGAAACCCCATGGGATTATTACAGCCTTTCCTTAAGAGGCCAGGAAAGAAGAGAAATACTGACTGTAGGGAAAATTATGGTTGTAGTATGTCTTCCTTCCCTCTCTACAAGTAGTGTCAGAGGACCTGTAGTGAGGAGTTCCCAGAGGGGGTGCAGGTGAGCCTATAAACAGCAGTTGCTGAATTTTAAAATGAGAACTCAGTGCTTGGTGATGTTTGTTATGGGCACAAGGAGGATAAATAACAAACTAAACACTGTCTCTGGTGCTTCTTAAACCATAGGGATTGTCCTTACAATATACCTCAAAGCAAATGATCAAACTAAGTTCCTTTATAAATTCAGACAAATGTTTATGTACAAGTTATGAAATTTCTAAGAAAATTTGAACTTGTTGTGTAAACTGAGTATCAATAAAACACTTAAAATTCTTGAATGTTATCTCTTGTCCTTTATTTTTTGCCTCCTGTTTAAAAGAAAAAAAATCCATAAAAGCTGTCCCCCCCCCCAATCAAACCATAGATCTGGATTACACTAATGGTCAGTTTTCAAAGTTCTTACCAATATTCATTCAGTATCACATGGAAGTTTTTAAAAGGCATTTTATCATCCTTTTGTTAGTATATCACAGTCATTTCTGAGGGAAACCCCCCCAGCAGATTGAATCCTCCTATGTAACAAAGATAACCAGTGAAGCAAGAATACCCAATACAGTCACTACATCTGGCAGTGGTTAGAAAGTTCTAATTGTTTGAATTCTCTGCTCTTTAGGGCCTTGATCAGTTTTTTCATTTACTGAATGTAGCTCCTTAAAAATATTGCATAATTAAAATTAACTTAAGGCAATCTCCTTTGGGAAAGATTCAGTTTAAATGGATGCAGGTGGGGTTCGAAATATTTCTTCTAGCAGCCTGAGATCCATTCCCCACTCTCAATTCTGGTCTAGGGCCAGGAGAGGACTGCATGACAAAGGGAAGGCAGAGTAAGTGGGTTAAATTCCTTCTTCCCACCCGGGGAGCCCCCCCCCCCCCCCAGCCCTCTTCTGTCCCACCACAGCCAGTTTTCAAAGTCTTATTAGCAGGCTCCTGAAAGAATGTAGGAATGAAGTCCTAGGGGTTAAACTAGGGTGGTGGTGGGAGGAGGGGTCAGACCTAGTGTGTTTTAGCGGGGTCAGCATCCAAGATGGCTGGAATTCCAAACCTGGCTGACTTGGAAAATGGCGCCGTTAATATAAAGAAGAAAGAAGAGGATGAGTTGTTACAAATGGGACACAGTTATAAAGTGCCATCTCAGGAAACCTTCCCTCATGCTCTGGAGACAGGAGTGATCATACCTCCCTCATCAAATTTCTCCTAATGCATTTTTGAACTACAGCATGACAGAAATGGAAGCTTTTTATTTTACGGATGAGAAAATGTGTACGATTTTTACTTTCCAATGTTTATGCCAAAAAGCATTATTATTACTTTTTGGGTCCACTTTTGCATTTTAAAAAATATAGGGTCTAAGTGAAAAAAGAAAGGTGGTGAGATGCACCGAAATGAACCTTTCATCATAAAAACCCTCTCAAAAATACCTAACGATGCTTGCTTCTGTTGACTACTGTGGGCCAAGGAAGTAGAAAAGCTGAAGGCAGAAGCAGCCCTTCTCTGTGAAAAGAGAAAGAGGCTGGGGGTGGGGATGGGAGTGGGGGTGGGAAGGGTTCGGAGAAGGTAAAAGTGGTGAGGAGGAGCCTGTGGCCCGGGTAGGTGTCGGGGAGTTTTCATCTGTTGACTTCCTGGAGCGCTTTACCACCCCCACCTCCATGAACACCAGCCCTGCCACAGGCTAGGATAAATACCCCCAGTGGGTTAGACCCGGGGAGCCCCCGGCCCCACCGTCTGGCAAGAGAAGGGGAAGAGCGGGGAGCTTATCCTCTTGATCATACACAGTACCGGGTAGATGCGTTCCTGGCTTACGAGCACGAGCTCATTTTCATACAGAAGCATCACACACGTAAGGCACTTTAGTGCAGCATTTTAGGTACATTAATCATTAAATAGGCTTTTGTAGGCCGGTCTGGCAGCCTAATCATCATAGAAAACTTAGGGAATTTCACCGGGAATTGGAACACGATCCCTTTTTGTGCGTGCGCGTGTGCAAATTATGGTGGTTTTTTTTTTCTCCCGTCCTCCAAAGATAAGGTATTGACCATTCGCTCAAAAACTATGTGCACTTAGGGAATGAACGTTTGTCGTAGGTAGGTAGGTAAGGATGCATCTCTAAACATTTTATGACTGAAATCAGAAGAGGTACCCATGTGGGTCTCAGGAGTCCCTAGGGTCAATCACTAAACATCTATTAAAGCGCCTACTACGTGCCAGCGCTGGGAATACAATGACGTAAAAGACGGTCCCTGTCGTCTAGGAGCCTCTGGCGGGGCATTGATCTTTGGGGATCCGTGGATCTGACCTGGCGTTTATGACACAAGGCTGCCCGGCTCTTTAACGGGATTTCCTTTCCTCCAAAATCGGAAACACTTCGTGCCGGAGGAAGTTGGGGTTCTGTTCTTCCCTTCACCTTGAACAGCTTCAAGGCATTCTGCGGACTTCCTAAAGTCCTGTGCCAGGGGGTGCCCCTGGCTGCGCTCCCCTCCTCTCAGCCCTCGCTCCGGCCCCCGGCTGCTCTCTTCCTTCCCTCCGGGTCCCTGATCCCACCTGCTGAGGCTCGACGGCAGGAAAGCCCCTTCGGCCCCAGCTGGACGGGGAGGGGTCGGGGGAAGCCTCGCACGTGGGCTTCCGCAAGGCGGGGAAAGGAGGGGGAGGAGGAAGAAGAGGAGGAGGGGGGGAATTCCCGACGTCAGGGGGCGGGGCACCCGGAAGCTCCGAGGGCTGCCGAGGAGACTGCGGGGGCGGGGGCGCCGGCTCGGGCCGGGCTGTTGGAGTAGGAGGCGGCTGCAAAGTCCCGGGCCAACGTCGGAGCCGCCCCCGCCGCCGCCGCCACCACCACCTGAGGGCTGCGCTAGAGTTTGAGGCTGCACCTGAACCTGAGCCTGGGCCGGGGCGGGGGCCGCCTGTGGCTGCCAGGTGAGCGGCGGCGGCGGCGGGGCATTGGGACACTGGCGCCCGAGCTGCAGCCTCCGCGGGTCCGGACCGGGGGAAGCCTGCGGGAACCCGCGCTGCCACCTCCTCGCCCTGGTTCTCTCCAGGAAGGTAACTATAACTCGGTGCCCAAGGTCAAGGGCGGATCGGGGCGGGGCCGCCGCCAGGAGAGCCAAGGTTGGTGGGGGAGGGCTGATCCTAGGCTGCACCCCCACACTTCTACCCCCGGTACCCCTACGCCCACGCGCACTGGACCTGCGGGACTTGGAAAGGGAGACGGAGGTTCGAATTCTGGTGTCTGGCAGCTGGCAGAATGGATGACCTTGGGCAAGTCACCGCCCTCTTTTCTGAACCTCAGTCTTATCCTCTGTAAAATGGGAATGGTCATTGCACCCCTTCCCCCGGGATGGCGTGAGGATCAAATTCGATAAAAGTGCATAAAGCCCTCTATAAGCCTCTCTCTAGGAATAGCAGTCGTTACCATTTTCCCCTGGCACCCGGAGAACCTGCCATCCTGGAAGGTGCCTTTCAATTACGCCCCCTCCGGGCTCGAGCTGTGTGTGGGCAAGGTGATCACCCCTTCCCCTTATTCTAACAGCCCTCCCCTCTCCTAACAATTCTTGAAAAACGTGAGTTTTCTCCGCGGGGTTTCCCGGCCGAGGCCGTCACGCCCTTCTCGCCCCGCCCACCCCCTTACCTTTCCTGGCTGTCAGGTGTGTTGGGGCTTCTGTTGTCTGTGGCTCTAGGCTTCCTCCTCCCTGTGCTGGCTTCTGAGAGCGTGGTCCACTGTCGCCATGGGAACAATAAGCATCCCTGCACAGGAGGGAGGGGGAGGCGCTGGAGGCAACAGATGAATAGTAAAGGCCTGACTGCCCCCCTCTCTCACCATAAATCCTGGAGAAAGTGGTTTCCCTCCCTCCCCTCTCCGTTGTTTTTTTTGGAGTGTGTTTAGGTGCTGACGACTGAGATCTCTAGAAGTAACCAGAGAGACCTAGGGTAGTGATTGTTTTGACTAGAAGGTGTACTCAATTGTACTCTTTCCTCTTAGAGGGCTCTTCCCCTCATGCTGACAGGGGCTGGTCATGGCACCGAAGGTGAATAGGAAAACTGTAAAGAAAAAGAAAACGGAAGAGCCTGAGTTGGAACCCCTTTGCTGCTGTGAATACATAGATCGAAATGGGGAAAAGAACCATCTGGTTGCTAGTTTTTGTGATTGTCAGGATCTCGATGAAGGTTGTGAAAGGTAAGAGTCGATGTTTTTTTCTCCTGTAAACCTAGGCCTTCATTCCTGGAAAGGCTACTCTCTCCACCAATTCAGATCATTGAGTCTTCTGCAACCAACAATCTTGGGGCACTGAGGGGTTAAATAACCTGCCCAGAGACACAAAGCCACATATGAACCCAAGTCTTTCTGACATTTGGGGATTTTTTTGTTTTTGTTTTTGTTTTTTGGAGGGGTGATTCAATTGGGGTTAAGTGACTTGCCCAGGGTCATACAGCTAGTGTCAGGTGTCTAAGGCCAGATTTGAACTCAGGTCTGCCTGACTCCAGGGCCAATGCTCTATTCACTTCACCACCTAGCTGCCCCAAACCCAAGTCTTTCTTTCTTTTTTTTTTTAGTGGGACAATGAGGGTTAAGTGACTTGCCCAGGGTCACACAGCTAGTAAGTGTCAAGTGTCTGAGGCCAAATTTGAACTCAGGTACTCCTGAATCCAGGGCCAGTGTTTATCCACTGCACCACCTAGCTGCCCCAACCCAAGTCTTTCTAATTCAGAGGCCAACTCTATTCACTACACAGTGCTGCCTCTCCAGGTTCCTACCAAACCTTTAATATTTAGCCATCCAGACCCCTAGAATTTGCCCTTGAACCACTTTTTAGACATCTGAGAGTTTTCTTAGCTCCTTATGTCAAATAATGGGTTTGTAGAAGTAAATTAACTCATTACATTAATGAATAAACTTCTGACTAGATAAGATTAATAGCTAGTTATATAAGGTTTATAAAACACTTAATAAATATTATCTCATTTGATCTTGACACTGACCCTTGAGAGGTAGGTGCTATTATTAGACCCATTTGACAGATGATGAAACTGAGACAGGTTAAGTGACTTTCCCAGAGTCACACAGCTAGTAATTGTCCCAGACTGAATTTTAACTCGGATCTTTCTGGCTCCATGTCTAGTGCTCTGTTCATTTTGATAGGGATGAGGATGGTAAATAGGCTGTGGCAAAATGAATGCATGAACAAAATGTAAATAAGTTTCATCTCTTGGTTCAGGTTTGAGAGATCTGACTTGGTCCTTTATGGAGATTTTTATGCTCACACATCCATCCCAAGAAACTCACTTTTTGGTAGCTGCTCTCAGTTTTCTTTATTAAAGAAGTTACTTATATGATGCATATATAGCTGTCACAGAGAACCCTGCACTCTGCATACATCATTTTCAATTTCAAAACACGATTCCAAGGGACCAGTGATGAAACATGCTTTCATTCCAGGAAGGTAATGAATTCAGAGTGAGATACACACTAATTTTTGTTAGTGTATATACTGTCATTGGGGGAAATTTGTTTTGCTTGACTGCATATTTGTTAGAAGAAATTTTTTTTCTTCAATGGGGTGATGGTGGTGGGAGGGAGAGCAGATATTTCTTTCCATTAAAAAAATGATGGGGGCTGCAGATATACAACATGCATATACTTTGGAGGGGGGCAGTAAGGGTTAAGTAACTTGCCCAGGGTCACACAGCTAATTAGTGTCAAGTGTCTGAGGCCAGATTTGAACTCGCCTACCTCCCAGGGTTGTTGTGAGCATGAGATAATAATTCTAAGGCACTCAGGACAGTGCCTGGCACATAGTAAGCACTTAATAATTGCTGCTTAAAAAAAGATGATAATAGCACCTACCCTGTTGGAGAATCAAATGAAAGGAGGTGCTTAATAAATGCTTGTTCCCTTCCTCCTCCTCAAGTGGGCTGGATGATGTTGGGGTAAGCACGCAACATTACAGTGGGTTATAATATTGTATTGCTTTCAATTTTTTGTGCTCTAGTCCCCAAGATGGAATGAACTATTTAAAAAAGGTAACCATTAAAAACCATTTAGAAAGAGCTTTTTGTACCCAGCAGTAATAATATGGGTTAGATCCACTCTTCACATAATTATGAATGTCTTAAAATTGCTCCCATGTGGGAGACATAAGGTGAGAAGAGTAGGGATGTTGGAAACTTATTTTTTCCTTATATAACTCTTTTGAGGTGAAGAAGTCGTGTAGCTGCAAATTGCTGAATTGTTAGAACCAGATGATTTTAGAAAAAAAAGTGAAATAGCTGTAGTTCCTAGATATAGTTGGTGCATTTATGTAGCCATTTTGGACAGCCCTTTAAGCTCAACCCACTCTCGTCTTTTACTGCACTCAGACAGCTACAGCCTCAGTTCAGGCCCTTATCACCTCTTCTCTAGGTTATTGTAATGGTCTCTTAATTGATCTCTGTCTCAATTCTTACTCCTTTGTGGCCTGCCCTATACACTGCTCTGGTGAAGTGGTTTTCCTGAAGCTCACAATCGATTATACCACTCTTTAGTCCACTTCAGTCACTCCCTGTTGCTTCTAGGATCAAATATCCACTTCTCTTTTAGCTTTTAATGCCCTTCACAACTTTGCCCCAACTTATCCTTCTCTTTGTAGCTTCATTGAATGAGATTCTCAATCTAATCAAACCAGCCTCCTTTCAGTTCCCCTCATCATGTGCCATCTCTTTGCTCTTTCCCATCCTGAGATGCCTTCTGTCTTCACCTATGTGTCATAAGGCTCTCTCTCCCTTCAAGATACAGTGTGGGCACATGAACCCTTTCCTTATTTTCCCAATTGCTAGTGCCTTCCTTTTCAAAAGACTTTATCATTAGCTACCCTGTATATTTTTTGATATTCTCTTTATGTTTACTCTCTCTCTCTGTAAATATGTGTGTGTATGTATCTGTGTGTTTATATGTGTGTATCTTTATATGTATAAAATGATCTATTTTAAAAATTAAACTATTAATTTAGCCTATTAAAAACCGTTTACAGAAATCTATTCTCTCTACCCTTCTACCCCATTAAAGAAAAGGAAAAAAATCCACAGCAGATTTCTTATAATAAATATGTATAATCAAGTATTACAATATAAGCTACTTGTGAGTAGGAATTGTTTCTTTCACTGTATTTGTATTCTCTGTACTTAATTTACCTTGCATACAGTTGCTATTTAATAAATACTTGTTGATTGATATAGTAATTACAATGAAACAAGCTTGAAAGAAACCAACAATTTTTTTAAAGGCTCTTTTTGAGAGGTGGTTTAAGATAGGTTCTGGGTAGTTGATGGTTCAGAATCTGTATTAAATAATGTAAGTAATTAGTAAGCTTCGTTGTTCTTTTGCCCTACTTAGGTTAGACAATGCTTGTCCAATAGTGGAAAGGTCAAATTTGCAGGTACTTGACCAAGGTTTTTTTTTTTTTTTTTAGCTTTTCTACCTGAATATTGACTTGCACTTGACTGAAAGCTCTTTGACAACAGGGACTCATGCTTTTTTAGACATCTTTCCTAGTCCCGAGCTTTGTTCTGCCTTGTGACATTATCCCCTTCCCCCAGTGATTTCATCTCTGTAGGGGAGATCACCCTGGTGAAAAAATTCCTTTTACCAGTGCAGACTAGAGACTCTTCTGAAACTTGGAGCTGGATGACCTGCCTAGGTCATGCACCCTGGAGCCACCCAACCAATATATGTCAGAAGATGGCCTTGAAGCCAGGAAATTCCAACACCTAGGCTGCCTCTCATCAATGAAGTCGCACTACCTCTCACTCTGCACTTGGTGTTTAAGAAATATTCATTGTTCTTTCTTCTCTCCTTCTGTCTTGGAGATATCTTTTCTTTCTGCAGTTATATTGAGAACTCCCAGATTGGTGTATCTGACTCTCTTGAGCTTTAGTTCTACAATTCTAGCTGCCTAATCTAAATTTTCATTTAGATATCCTAGACTTGATGTCTAAAAGCATATTCGTTTTTGTCTGCAAACTGATTCTCCCTTCCTAACTTCCCTACTTTTTATGCTTCTGACTACTGCCTCCCTCAATCTAACTTACTTTCTTTTTTTGTTTTTTGGTTTTGGGGTTTTTTCGGGGCAATGAAGATTAAGTGACTTGCTCAGGGTCACACAGCTAGTAAGTGTCAAGTGTCTCAGGCCGCATTTGAACTCAGGTCCTTCTGAATCCAGGGCTGGTGCTTTATCCACTGGGCCACCTAGCTGCCCCCTGCCCTACTTTCTATCAGCAATTCCCCTTTTCTTTTTCCTACTTTTTATGAATATTATAATTATCAACACTTTAGAGCCATCTTTGGCTTCCTCTTCCTTCTGTCTCCCTCTCTATCTGATCACTCATTATGTTGTGTTGGTTCTTCCTTCTTTAAGGCATTACCTCTATCCATTCTGTTCTGTTCCTTTTGGCAGGCCCCACAAAACTTCATACCTAAATTGCAAATACCTTCCTAATTGGTATGTCCACCTTATTTTCCTCTAATTTATCTTTACATACCACCTCCAGATATATCTTCTTAAAAATTTATTATTATTATTCCCTAAAACTGTTAGTGGTCCTCTTTTCATCAGAAAGGTAAGGAACAATGGGGCCAGAGTATTTATTTATTTTTTAAATTGAAATTTATTTTTAATATTCATTATTTTAAACTTTTGAGTTCCAAATTCTGTCCCTCCCTTCCTTCTCTCCCACACCCATTGCAAAGGCAAGCGACATAACAATTATACATGTGAAGTCATGCAGAACATATTTCCTTATTAGCTGGTTGCTTTAAAAAAAACACAAGAAAAATAAAATGAAAAAAATTATACTTCACTCTGCACTCAGAGTTCATCAGTTCTCTCTCTGAAGATGGATAGCATTTTTCATCATGAGTCCTTGGAATTGTCTTGAATGATTGTTTTGATCAGAATAGCTAAGTTTTTCCCAGTTGATTTCAATCATACAGTATTGTTGTTACTGTGTACAATGTTCTTCTGGTTCTTTTCACTTCACCTTGCATCAGTTCATATAAGTCTTACCAGGTTTTTCTAAAACCATCCCCCTCATAATTTCTTATAGACCTGTATTCCATCACAATCACATACCTCAACTTGTTCAGCCATTCCTCAATTAATGGACATCCCCTCAATTTTCAATTCTTTCCCCCCACAAAAAGAGCTGCTTTAAATATTTTTGCAAAAATAGGTCCTTTTCCCTTTTCTTTGATCTCTTTGGGAAACAGACCTAGTAGTAGTGGTATTGCACAGTTCTGTAACCTTTTGAATGTAGTTTTGAATTGTTCTCCAGAATGACTGGACTAGATATTTCTTGCTCTGTCAGATCAAATCATTCTATCAGTGTTAGGTTAATTGTATCTTTTATCTTATGAAAGCTAGGTGGCTCAGTGGATAGCGCACTGGGTTTAGAGTCAGGAATACCTGACTGAGTTTGGTGGCCTCTGAGGTTTTTTTAGCTATGTGACCCTAAGCAAGTCACTTGACCTCTAGCTGCCTCAGTTTTCTCCCCTGTAAAATGTGGGAAAAGCACTTAGCAACCTCGAGTGGTTATAAAGATCAAATGAGATAATATTTGTAGGGCACTTACTACAATGCATCTATTGATGCTTAATAAAAGCCAGTTTCGGGGCAGCTAGATGGTGCAGTGGATAAAGCACCAGCCCTGGATTCAGGAGTACCTGAGTTCAAATCCAGCCTCAGACACTTAACACTAGCTGTCACTAGCTGTGTGACCCTGTGCAAATCACTTAACCCCAATTGCCTCACCCCCCCCCCAAAAAGCCAGTTTCCTCCTTTCCCCCTTAATCTTTGTTGCAAGGTGCAAGGGAGGGTTCAGCGTTGGGGGCAAGAAGAAGGGAGCATATCCTAAAATGACACTGATGGGAAAAAAAAAAAGCAAAAGATGCCAATATTGTAAGTTTCTTGATGACAGAGACAGTTTAATTTTATTTTTGTATCTCCAGTGCTTAGAACACAGTAAGTGCTTAATAAATCTTACCCTTTCCTACAAAAGCACAAATAAATAAATAAATAAATAGATAAATAATTAGCACTTATGTGATGATTTTAGATTTGCAAAATGCTTTACAAATATTATCTCATTTAATCCTTATGACAGCCCATTTTACAGACCAGGAAACTGAGACAGATAGCAGTTAAGTGGCTTTCCCAGGGTCACTCAGCTACTGTCTAAGGTCAGATTTGCATTTGAGTTTTCCTGACTTCAGGTCCAGTTCTCTATTCACTGTATCACCTAGCTGCCTCTGATTGAGGCATGATGGAGTAGGAGTAGGAGTCAGGAGAAAAGACAGACTTTGATGCTAACCCACTGTATAACCTTGGATAAGTTCCTTCCTTTTTCTGGGTCTCAGTTTCTTCATCTGTAAATGAGGAGCTGATCTAGGAGACTAGATGATTTCCAAGGTCCTTCCAGTGCTAAAGTTCTATAATTATAAGGTCCACCTCAAATCCTACCTTCTCTGATAGCTCCAGCCTATTGTGGTCTCTCCTTCCCCTGAACAGTTGTGGTACTTACCATCTGCATTATTCATTTAGCAATTATTTATGTACTGCCTTTTGATGTGCCTTTTATTGCTCCAAGGGCTAAGCCAGCGATGGTGGCATGCTGGGTTTGGCCTAGGAGAGGGAGACTTCTGAGTCAGCTTCTTGGGGTTAGGGTCTTCAGGGCTTCTCAATAGTTTCGAAGTCTCTTTGGTAATTACAAAATAGAATTTTACCGAGGAAAATAGCCATTTACTTCAACTCATATTTCAGTAAGACTCTGATCAAGTACATACTGAGGAGTGGTTACCCAGCATTTGTTTGAAGACCTGAGGTTTTGAGAGGAGGGACCCACTTCCTGCTGGGGCAGCCCCTTTCACTTTTGGTCAATTAATTGTTAGGAAGTTTTTACCCCATATTAGGATACTTTGCTGTTTCTACCTATTGTTCTCGGTTCTTCTCGCTATGACAAAGTAAAACAAGTCATCCCTCTTCTGTTGTTGTTTAGTCCTGTCTGACCCTTCACCCCATTTGAGCATTTCTTGGAAAAAACACAGCATCGGTTGGCCATTTCCTTCTCCTGACCCTCAGCTGTTTACATTCCTTCAAAAACTTGACAGTAAGCCCCAGGCCACATGAATGTCCCTGGTTCTCATATGTCCTGACCTCAGAACCCTTCACCATCCTGGCTCCCTTGTCCTACACATTCTCCTCCAGCCAGTTGAGGTCCCCCTTAAAATGTGGAGTTCAGAATGGGTCAGAGTACAGCAGGATGAGCACCTCTTTGCTCCTGGAAATGATGTTCCTCGGTGTATTCTCAAATGGTACTGGCTTCTTGGGGTCTGCTTTATGAAAGCTGTTGTCTCCTGCTGAGCTCACAATCCACTGAAACCATCAGCTTGTTTTCAGATGAACAGGCTAGACAGACTCCTGCATCTCATAATTGTGAGGTTGATTTTATGTCATTTGCAAATCAGTTCTTTGATAGCTTTCGTGTTTACACCACAATTGAAGTTTTCTCTTTAACAAAGCCAGGCAATTCCATAAAAATCATTGATATGGTGATTGACCATTTTCACAGCTAGGTAGTGCAGTGAATAGAGTGCTTTACCTGGAGTCAGGAAGACCTGGGTTCAAATCCTAGCCCCTGACACTTATCAGCTATGTGACCCTGGCCAAGTCACTTAACCGCTGCCTCAATTTTCTCATCTGTAAAATGGAAGTAATAGGAGCACCTACCTACTAGGGTGGTTGTGAGGATCAAAAGAGATATTTGTAAAGTGCTTCACAAAACTTAAAATGGTGTTGTAGTTGTATACATTGTTGGCTAGGTTACCATCAAAGGACATTGGATCTGGATCTAGAGTCAGAGGACCTGGGTTCAAATCTCACTTTTTTTAACTTACTACCAGTGTGACTGTGGATGAGTCACTTAAGCCATCTGGGCTTCAGTGTCCTCATCTGCAAAATAGAGGAAGATAGACTAGATGGCCTCTCAGGTCTCTCCCATCCTCCCCCCAACTCTACTTCCTAGATGTCCATCCTATAGGGTCCTTTCTATCCATCTGCTACCTCTCTTTAGCTCCAGTCCCACATCTTTGACTCCCTGTCTATCTTCCCTGCGTTGATAATCCATAGGCATCTCAAACTCAATGTGTCCAAAACAGCCCATTATCTTTCCCCCTAAATAGACTATTCCCACCAATGTCCTTACTTCTGTCACAGGCTCCACCATTCTCCCAGTCGCCAAGGTTTGCAACCTCCAAGTCATCATTGAATGTCTCTTCTTCCCTCATTTCCGCACATCTTGGCTTGGCATAGTTGACAAGTAACATTGATTCTATCCCCACCACATGTCTCAAATCTACCCTCTTCACTCATTTGGAAGCCACTCTAATTTGGGCCTGTTTGGGCACCTGGCTCACCATCTTCCTTTCCTCTCCAACTAGCCTTATGCCTAGAAACTTCAGCTTCCATCTTGAGGCTTCTCCAGATACCTTGAATTCCCCAAAGCCTTTACCCCATATCAGCCACACATAGGGGTTGGTCACACATCTGGACCTCACCATTATTCAAAAGTATTTTACTTCCCTAATTAAAAACTGACCTTTCTTATTTATGTGACCAAAATATCCTATCGTTTTCTCTCTCCCTATGCCTTGACTCTCCACTTTCATCAAGACCTTTAGTTCTTCTGAAACTCAGTATTTACAAAAAGTCATTACCTCTGCTTTCACTCCACTTCCCTCCCTAGTCAGTCTTGACCCCCTACTCCTTCTCAGTCATCTTTGTTGACTTATCATCTAGATCATGCCCTTTAACTGTGGATGATACCCAAGACTGACCTAGGCCTCCGGCCCTCTTCCCTCTGTCTGTCTGTCTCTTTCTGCCTGTCTTTGTATCTCTGTTTCTCAACAACTATGCATTATCCTGGACGACTCACTTTCTCTTACCCCAGATATCTAGTCCATTGCCAAATCTTGTTATTTCTACTTCCCCATCATCTCTCACATTAGACCCCTTCTCTCCACTCACATAGCTACTACCTTCGTTCAGGCCACCCATTATCACTCACCTAGATTATTGCAACAGCTTTCTAATTAGTTTCCCTGTCTCTATTCTTTTCCTGCTTCAATTTATCCTACAAATTAACTGCCGAAAGTAATTTCCCTTAAGCTCAGATATGACCCCTTATCAGTCAGCTCCAACTGATTCCCTGTTACCTCCAGGTCCCTCCTGTAAGGGCACTATTTTTTTTTTCATGTATCCCTAATACCTTACTCATTGCCTCTAATTCAGTAGGTGCTTAATAAATAGTAGTAGGAATTATTATTTAGCTTTTCTTGTCTGTCTAGGCCTTAATGCTTTAAAACTACTTTAAGGGGGCAGCTAGGTGGCACAATGGATAAAGCACCGGCCCTGGATTCAGGAGGACCTGAGTTCAAATCTGGCCTCAGACACTTGCCACTTACTAGCTGTGTGACCCTGGGCAAGTCACTTAACCCTCATTGCCCTGCAAAAAACAAACAAAAAAACCTACTTTAAGACTTTTGGATCACCCAGTACATGATTGTAGGTCCCTTGTGTTACCTACTTGTGTACTTTATACATAGCAAATGCTCACTAAATAGTTGTTTCCATTTGTTAATTGGAAAATGGCTTTTTTTAAATTGGTTTTGCTAACACTTTCCCTTCATCACAAATAAATGCTACCAGAACTAAAAAACTGTTTTGAGTGTTGTGACGTAGGTTAGTTGTAGTTGCTAGTCTTCTCACACCTTCCTCATCTTTCCCCCAGTTTTCTGCCATCCTTGTTGTTCCTTTGACACGATACTCCCTCTCCTGACTCTCACATGCTTGGAATTCTTCCGTACCTCCTGCCTTCCTCAGCTTCCTTCAAGCCCCAGTGAAAATCCCACCCTTTACAAGAAGACTTCCCCAATCCCCCTTTATTCTCTCTTGATCATCTCCAATTTATCCTGTCTGTAGCTTGTTTATAGTTGGTTGTTTGCATATGGTCTTCTCCTTTATAGACTGAGAGTTTTTCCAGAGCAGGGATCATCTTTTTTGCCTTTTTTGTATCTCCAGAGCTTAACTCAGTGCCTGGCATGTAGTAGGTACTTAATGAGTGTTTATTGACTGTCATAGTAGGTGCTTAATAAATGCTTGTTGACTTGGTTTTCAGGGTTTTTTTGTGTTTTGTTTTTGTTTTCTTTTGAGAGGACACATGTGCTTTTTTCCCTAACAGGTGGATTACATGTAAATCCTTGCACCCAGAGACTTTTGAGAGGATCATGGACACAATCTCGGATCGATTCCGAATTCCCTGGCTTAGGGGGGCCAAAAAGGTCAACATTAGCATTATTCCACCACTTATTCTTCTGCCAATTTTTCTCCATGTAGCTTCTTGGCATCTTCTGTTGGGCGTTATCATCTTGACTTCCCTTCCTGCCCTGGCACTGGGGTATTACTACCTCACTCACAGGAGGAAAGACCGGACCCTGTTTTTTCTGAGCTTGGGGCTGTTCTCCTTGGCTTACATGTACTATGTGTTCCTTAAAGAAGTGGCCCCCAAAGGACGGGTGGGACATGGGCAGCTGGTTACTCTCACTTGTGGATTATTTCTGATACTCATAGCCCTTCGTCAAGCCAAGAAGAATCCTGGCTACCTCAAAAGTCCAATACAAAATGGCAGCCTTCCAAGCAACAACCCAGTTGATTTATCAAACAGAAAAGCACAGGAGAAAGTAAAAAGCTTTCCTGGAGAGTCACTGGGCAGTGTCAACAATAGAATAGTAAAGGATGACCCGAAGAGCTATTCGAGGACATTGGTTGAGAATCCCAACAAGGTGAAGGAAGACTGGTGTGCCAAGTGCCAGTTGGTGAGGCCAGCCCGGGCGTGGCATTGTCGGATATGTGGAGTGTGTGTGAGGAGAATGGATCATCATTGCATCTGGTAAGTTCTGGGAGCTTGGAAGGAGGCTTTAAATTAAACCTCATGAAATTGAATTAAGATTAAATTAATTTAATTAAAGTTAAATTAAGCTTTAACCTAGGGTTTATGAACTTAAAAAACCTGTTTTTATAGCACTGCCATTGGTTTCTGTTCTTAATCCTATGTTTTATTTTATGCATTTAAAAACATTATTCTGAGTAGGGGTCCATGGGCTCATTCATCAGATTACCAAAGGGGTCTATGGAACAAAAAAGGGTTAAGAACCCCTGCTTTAAACTAAAATGGGTTGTAAGACGTGAACCACATTTGTTCTCTCCCTTCCTTAGTCTTTAGCTTCCTGCCTTTTACACCTCTCAGATATTTGTAGACTGTTATCATGCTCCCACTTAGTCATCACTGAGTTGTACAGATTTAGCTCTTCAGTCATTCTCCTTAAGTCAGTCCTCTCATTCCTCTGATCATTGTTTTAGTGACTCTCCCTGAACCTGCCCCCAATTTGTCAGCAGCTTTCTGAGGAAACCCACAGGTAAATCCACTTTCAAGATGGAGTGTGATGTCTTCTCAGTATGTAGCCCAAGGTAGCTTCCCTTCTTTCTCTCTCTCTCTCTCTCTCTCTCTCTCTCTCTCTCTCTCTCTCTCTCTCCTCTCCTCTCCTCTCCTCTCCTCTCCTCTCCTCTCCTCTCCTCTCCTCTCCTCTCCTCTCCTCTCCTCTCCTCTCCTCTCCTCTCCTCTCCTCTTCTCTTCTCTTCTCTTCTCACTTCTCTCTTCCTCTCTCTCCCTCTCTTCTCTTTTTTTGCATTTTAATAGGGCCTTTTAATATCAACTGTGCATTAAAACACTTTACTGTCCATTTTCTTCACCCCAAGCTTCCTTAATCACTTTGGCTGCTCCATGCTGATTTCAACAGTATCTGATAGCTTCCAGCTAAAGCTCTTTAGATTTAACACTGATTTGGAGAAATGGTCCCCTTTTGTACTACATAAGTCACCACTTATTAAACAAGAAGGAAGGCACGTGCAACTTTTCAGTCTTTTATAAATGATTGATGCTTCTTGAGCAACCTTTGGAGGACAGATTTGCTGCCTTTTCTGGATACATATGAATGCTAAAAGGCAAACATATAAATCTAGCTCTATGAATGTTACAGGCACTACTTGCTTACCATCAGACTGCTTAAAAGGTGATACTTTGTATGAAAGAATGAATTAAACCTGAATATTTTATTGGTGTTGGTTTTTATTCTCCATTGCGAAATAAACTTACATATGCCAAAAAAAAAAAAAGGAAATAGGAAAGAAATAAGACTGTCAGCATAAATGAATTATTACTTACTAATTCTAGAAGTCACCCGAATAGGTTGTTCTCCATTGGAAATAGGGCAGTTTTATTTTGGTTATTTTATCTCTCCATTGTATAGCATGGTGTCTGGCACATAATTGGCACTTAATAAGTGTTAGTTGATTGATTAATCGATCAATTAATCACTCAGGGGAATCTGCATGAGGTCGGGTCTGAGAAGTAGCTGTGTTTCTTTCTTCCAGGGTTGCAATGGGGGATATGTAAAAGGAGCAAAAGCTCTTGTGTTTCTGGCATTTACCTTCAGGTGTGTCCTTACTTTCAGGGAGCATGTTTTCCCCCAAAGAGTTTTCAGGTTTTTCTCTGTTGATGCTTATATTTTATGGCCTACTCTCTCATTGATTACATACAGATATAGCAATGTATAGCAGGTGTTCATATATGCACAAAATAGATGTAATTATATACATAGTCTATTTTGGACAAGTGCCCATTTGCAGATGGACATATGCCCTGCATATACATTGAAAGAAACTTTTTTTCATTCTTGAGTTTCCTATTTACAAATGGACAAAAGTGACCAGCACAAATAGGCTTTACCATAAATGACATCTAAATATTTTTCAAGAGTATCCTTCTCAGATTGTGTAGTTTGCTTATTTCTGAGTTTCAAGTCCCATTTTCTGTCCTTGTCTTTGTTTCTGAACCTTTCTGGATCTGTTATATTTCTTTCTTTTACTGGTGTTAAAAGCACCTCTTAATTTAGTGTTTGCACATTTTCATTAAAGTGATATTTATTTTCCCTTCCTTATGATGTTAATAATGTTAAAATTAATAGACAGGTTTGGGAGCCATATTCCCAAGTCTCTAAGTATTTTTGTTAGTCTGTGATGTTGACATCCTTATTTCTGGCAAGTTTTGCCCTTGCGACCCAGATGGTCCCCTTAGGTTATACAATCTGCCTTGCTTGTTTGTGATAAATAGGTTGTCTGTATAGTTTTTTAAAAATATGTTTTTCCCCCCTACCTCTTTTGAGGATAAATAGCTGTGTTGGAGAATCCAATCATCAAGCATTCATCCTTGCACTGTCACTCTTCTTACTCACCTCTGTGTATGGGATCACCTTGGCCTTGGACACCATCTGTAGAGACAGGAGCGTCTTCACAGCTCTTTTCTACTGCCCAGGAGTTTATGCAAACTACAGGTAAGAAATGTGTTCGACGGCTGTGGGAAGGGGGAATGGGTTTTGTCCTTTATGGAGACATAAGAATGCCTTTGGAGTTAGCATCTCTTTCATTCAGTCAGAAAGCCATCTGATTTGGTCATCTGACATGTGGAATGACTAGGAACGGTAATAATAATAATGGATACACTGCTCTAAAAGTTTTTCACAGTTTCTGTCTTTCTCCCTCTCATTCTTCTCTCCCTTTCCTCCCTTCTCTTTCTGTCCCTCTCTTCCTCTCTCTTCTCTCATATATATACATCCATATGTATACACACATACATAATGTGTGTATATACATTTATGTGTACATATGTGTATGTGTGTGTGTGTGTGTATGTGTGAGATCCTCACAACAATCCTATGAGGCAATGACTATTTTGTATTTTCTTATGCCTACATGTCATTTCCCTTGATAGAATATACATTTCTTGAGAGGGAAGATTGTTGCCTTTCTCTTGCATCTCCTGGTACAGAGGTTGGCATGCAGAAGGCCCTTAATAAATGCTCGTTGATTGATTAATAGCCTCCGTGGCTTTTCCTTCTTCCCTTTGCTCTCCTGACATTTCTTGTGATAATGAAGTCCATCTTTTCCAATCCCAGTGTTTAGTGAGGACTTGATTAAATGTCATGGCAAGCTGAGGTACTCTCAGATCTTTGGATTTGGCTCTTTCCCTACACAGACTGCTAGGGGCTGCTCCTACCCACTTTCTTTGTGTTCTACACCGCACCTTCTTGAGGCATTTTTGAGGTGTGTTCAGTGGCTTCCTGACATCATCCCCTTTTCCTTCCTCCTCTCCTCCCAAAATCATTATTGGTCTTAATTTTCTTTGTTCCTTCTCCTACCACATCAGCACAGTACTCTGGTGAAGCCGTTATTTGGTATGCTGCATGACAAATTTGGTCATCTTCAAGGGGATCACATAATGAAAAAGGTTTGGGAACTAGATTTATTACAAGCAATCTGCCCCCAGTTCATAGTTTGGATAAAGTTCTTACCTACTTTTTTTTTTTTTGGTGTGTGTAATTATCCAGCAACGTGGGTATCAAGTTACACCAAAGTGATGATGGTTCAAGTAAATGTCTGTGTGTCCCTAGTAACTTGAATTTTGTAGAATCTGGCCCAGATTAGTGGAGGTTGCTGAGCTTTGCTATTTTTGTAGCTAATGGTAACCTATGTAGTGAAGCATTGTAGGGGAAGAAGAGGACTACAGTATTGTCAGAAGAGGCAAGGAGCAGCTAGGTGGTGCACTTGGTAGAGCACAGCTCTGAAGTCAGGAGGACCTGAGTTCAAATTTGGAAAGTCACTTAACCCTGATTGCTTGCAAAAAAAAAAAAAAGAGGCAGTGACTTTGAATCAGAAAATCTGGGTTCTAGTCCCATTTCTGCCTTGGACAGCTCACTTGAACTCCCTCCTCTGTAAAATGAGAAAATGGACAAGAGGGATCTCTCTGGGTGTTTTTAGTTCTACTATTCCATGATTGTACATGAACTTATTTTTAACTCTTCAATAGATGGTGTCTGCATGAATCCCTACTAGCAGTACTCCTGAAGAGACTGAATCATGTAGAGATCAAACCTCCTTCTTCTCTTGTCCATGTGATTACTTCATTCTTTTTAGGGTGCTCATATTTGGAAATAAAAACAACCACCACCACAGCCTCTTCAGTTAGCAGGGATTTGATCTGAGGTTAGCTTTCCAACTCATATGTGGGCAAATGTACCTTCCTTGACCAGTTGTTATCCAGACTGTGTTGGAAGACCTCCAGTTATTGGGAACTTAGGTTTTCCTAAGGTAGTCCATTCCCTTTTTGGATATCTCTCATTCTTAAGGTTTTTTTATTTAATACTTAACCAAAGTAAATCCCTTTTGTTTCTACTTATTCCCCTCTCTTCCCCCATTCTGCCTTAAAGGAACAAGTAAAACAAGCCCAGTCCCTTTTCAGTACAAAAACAGTACAAAAATTTCAAGATGGTTATGGTGTCCCCAGGTCTTTCCTTTTCTAAACCCTTTGACTGATCCAACTAATTATCCTTGTTCTATACACCTTCATTCTATTAATGAATCCTAATTGGAATACAGGGTAGCTGGGTGGCACAGTGGACAGAGAACTGGGCTTGGAATCCAGAAGGCTTGTTTTCAATGAGTTCAAATCCAGACTTAGACACATACTATCTGTGAGACCCTGAGCAAGTCACTTACCCCTGTTTGCCTCAGTTTCTTCATCTGTAAAAAATGAGCTAGAGAAGGAAATGGCAAACCACTCCAATATCTTTGCCAAGAAAACCCCAAATAGGGTCATGAAGAGTTGGACGTGACTGAAATGACTCAACAAGAACAACAAAGAGGACCACATTTTGAGGTTATGCTATCGATTCATATTGATCTTTCAGTACAGATCTTACCTAGCTCCATCTCTGCTATCCCATATTAGTACAGTTGTTTGCTTTTTTAAACTCAACTTTATGACTTAACATTTATCGTGATTTAAATTTCATCATATTAGATGTGGCCCATTATTTTAGTCTATTATTTTAGACTTTGGATCTTGATTCTGTCATTCATCATATGAGGCATTCCTCATAACCATAGGATGTCCACAAATTTGGTCAGCGGGCCATCCCTGTCTCCAAACAAATCACGATAAAAATGTTGGAAAGAGGCAGCTAGGTGGTGCAGTGGAAAGAGCACTGGCCTTGGATTCAGCCTGAGTTCAAATCTGGCCTTAGACCCTTGACACTTACTAGCTGTGTGACCCTGGGCAAGTCACTTAACCCCAACTGCCTCACCAAAAAAAAAAATGTTGGAAAGAGCAGTCCTTTCAAAGTTCTTGCGTGTCTTATAGTTGAATATAGGGCTTCTCTGTCTTACCTATGGATATTCATTAGTGTTATACTAAACAGAAATAAGAAAATAGACATTTAATTAATGTTATTGGCAGAATGGATTTATTCCCAGGTTTCCTTTCCAGACTGTACTTGAGTATACAGCAGTGCCACAGTTAAGTCACCAAGCATTTATTAAGCACCTGTAATGTGCTGGGCCTTTTGATAATCACTGGTGTTGCAAATTATGGCAGAAGACAACAAATAGGGGGCAGCTACGTGGCACAGTAGATTAAAGCACCAGCCCTGGATTCAGGAGAACCTGAGTTCAAATCCTGCCTCAAACACTTGACATATACTAGCTATGTGACCTTGGGCAAGTCACTTAACCCTCATTGACCCACCCCCCTCCAAAAAAAAAGACAATAAATAGTACTTGTTGCCTCCAAGGAACTCAGAGTCTAATGGGAGAGAGAGCATGCAAACAATTATGAACAAACAAAATATGGGTTTATGATACATTGGAGATAATCCCAGAGGGAAGACAACTAGCTTTAAGGGGGCCAGGGAAAGATAGAAAGTGTAGAAGATGAAATTTTAGCTGGGACTTAGCCAGGGATACCTGGAGGGGGAAATGTGGAGGGAGGGCATTCTAGCCAGTAGGTGTTTTAGCTTTCTTCTCTATGAAAGGGGGTTATCAAAATGTTTCTTGCTTAACTTCCCCAGTGAAGAATACCAAATACCAAATCCACTGTATTAGAATGGTAAGGATTATCATAATTTGTGGAAAACAACAGTGCTCAATGTTCTTCTTTTTCTTCTGACCAGCTCGGCTCTCTCCTTTACCTGCGTATGGTACTCTGTGATCATCACAGCAGGCATGGCCTATATTTTCCTGATCCAACTGATAAACATCAGTTACAATGTGACTGAGAGGGAGGTTCAGCAGGCCCTTCGAGAGAAGACTGGGCGCCGGCTCCTATGTGGGCTGATTGTGGACCCGGGCCAGTATAATCGAGGCTTCCTACGGAACTGGCATCAGTTTTCTACCCTGGGCACACGCACACTCCACCCCCCTGCCGAGGACATTGTCTGAAATGCCTTCTGTGCTGATCTCGGGAGGGGATGGTGCCTCTGGGATCGTACTTCCAGTTAACCCTTTGGTGTCCTTTGCAGGCTTCTCATTCTAACACCAATTTCTTAAAAGGCACTACAAGGCCACGCTCAGGTTTTTGAGACTGTAACAGAAAGAAGTTAAAATATCTTCTTGACCTCACAATTTAGAGATTTTTTTATATTCAGATAGTGAAAGTAGAGCCATTCATATTTGAACACCTCCCTAATGAATTCTCCATCACCAGGAGTTGGAAAAAAATAGAGACTGAGGAGTACATACAGACTGACAAGAGAAGTAATTTTTCACCTAATAAAATGAAAACTGCTTCACAATCCGGGGTGATGGATTTGAAAAATCCCAAATGAAGGGTAGGTGGAGAATGCTTTGCATATAATGATTATACCATGAGTATTTATTTGCATAGAGACAATGAAGTTAAGAAGTGACCACTGTTTTCACTTTTCTGGGTGGAAAGTGATTGTAAATTTATCTCCTGGTATTCCAGATAGCACAGTTTTCCAGGGATAATTATATGGTAATTGTCACTTTTATAAAGTATTAGGCATTTAAGAAGCAGGGTAGAAACTTAGACAAACCAGGGACCTCATCTAATCGTGAAGGAAGGACAATCAAATATAATTATAAAGATGATTGTTACCAGTTAACGTTTATAGCAGTAATTTTTAAGTCTAGATGCAAAACCGTGTGTGTGTGTGTGTGTGTGTGTGTGTGTGTGTGTGTGTGTGTGTGTGTGTGTGTGAGAGAGAGAGAGAGAGAGAGAGAGAGAGAGTGAGTGAGTGTGTGTATTTTTCTAGCTAAGGCTTTATCTGGTTAATATAAATAACACAATAAGAATTCAGCTTTTCCATGGTTCACCTGGTAAGGTGTTAGCATAAGAGTATGATTTCTACAAGAGGAGAAGCACTTGCTTCTCCCTTGTGGGGGTGATTAATACCAAGGGCTTAATTTTTTTTCCATATAAGTATTTAAAAGGTTAACAGTTTCTAGCACTACGTTGCAGAACCCATGTTTCAATACTCCGGCTGTCTTTCCAGCATGAGCTCTCCTTCTGGGAAGTTAGTTGGTATCTTCCCATTCCACTTACATGCTGTTTTCCATTTACCATTTTCATATCTTCTCAGTTTCTAGAGAAGAAAACAGGGTATATACTATTTCCTCTAATTAATGAATTACTCCTTTTTCCTGGTTGTTCCCCAAAATGCCACTAAATTGTATGTTCTTACTTGCACTTCAGAAAATTAAGATGGTTCAAAGAAATAGCATTTCTGCACAGGGGGATTATTCAGTCTTAGCAATAGGATGTAGAAATAAGATGATGATTCAATTTGGGGGAGGGGATAACACCTTCAGGAAAATGGATACAACCTTTTGTAAGCCCAAAGATAACCAGTAACTCCTTAAAGTTGACTTTGTTTACAGCCAGTGAAGGGAAAATACTGCCATTTTTAGTCTTTCTATGAATGTTACTTTAGAGAGTTTTTATTATATTTCCATAAACTGTATATAATTCAGAAATGTCAGTACTTCCTATAACTTTCATCTACAACTATTTCTATCCCTGGTCTCTCCATGTTAGCTGACAGTTTTTAGCTCATTAGAGCCACCAGATTTCACACAGGCCTGTAACTTGACTCCCAGTGAGAAATTGCTTCCTGTGGCAACTGACTGTAGTTGTTTATTTAACAGTGGTAAAACAGGAATCCCGTTGGGATAAGTACAGGAAGGGAACATTGGGGAACTTAGCTAGAGCTGTAATTCCCCAGTACGTAGTCTCTTCCTTGGTCAAGTGTGCCAGGGAGAAAAAAGATATTTTATACATCTTAGAAACTTGTAAGATTTGAGGCCATTTATTTTGTCTGTGAGATTTTTTTTTATAAAGAAAAATGAATTTTGTTATTTACCACTTCTCTTGAATGCCAGGTATATTGTGTAGGACCTTACTTTAGGCCACAAATTTTATTTTATTTTATTTTTTACTAGTTATCTTATTGGAACTATTCACTACAAGCAGAATAATGGGCGAGTTTTCCCTCATCCTTATTACTCTCATCATACTCTTGTGAAGGTGAAAATGAACTGCAAAATAGCCAAAGGCAGGTTTGATTCAAGAGTTATGCATCGATCCACAGGACTGGATAACCAGCATCCAAATATTTAAAAATATGGTTGCAACTCCTTGGTTATAACTGAGCAACCTTCCAGCTTCCACTTGAGAAAAAACTGGTTCTTGATGTCGCTCTTATTGGCATTCAAGAAGTCTATGTGTGGTATATCCCCCTCTCCCATTACATCATCATTTATTGGTGTTAGAGCCTTTGGGAGTTTTGGCTCAGCAATTTCCAAGAGAAGCAAAAAATATCAAAATGAGAGGTTGAGTTAGAATGGGTAAAATACCAGCATGTTGACAGTATATCCCAATTAATCAGCCATTCAGGAGGATGTCCAATAATGATAGTATTTACATTAATTTGTAGATCAGGGCCTTCACATCTAAGGGCCCCTTTTTGATCTGGAGCTGTATATAAGGAATTTTCTGTGCTGGGTTTAGATGAGAAGTTCTTTTATAGCAGTTTCCTAAGTATATTCTTCTCAGTAACCCTGTGAGCCAAGTAGTTGTGTAACCCCATTTTATAGATGAGGCTACTGGGACTCTTTGAGGTTATGACTTGTCTTCAGCCCTCAGCTGAAACTGGAACAAGTCTGTGATGGAGCTAGGATTTGAGACGACATCTTTCAACATGCAGTGCCCTTTCTACTATACAACACTGCCTCTCACCACCATGATGCTCTATGGTGAATTCCAGAAATTGAGATCACAGCGGGGCAGCTAGGTTGCGCAGTGGATAGAGCACCAGCCCTGGATTCAGGAGGACCCGAGTTCAAATCCAGCCTCAGACACTTAACGCTTACTAGCTATGTGACCCTGGGCAAGTCACTTAACCCCAATTGCCTCACCAAAAAGAAGATCACAGGGTACAAAAATGAGCTTTGGATCTTATCAAGATCGCATTGTGTAAGTCCTAGGGGGGAAATCCACTTACTCCAGGGCACTATAGACTGAGCCATCCTGGCCTTGGACCTCCCATGTGGTCAAAGAAGTCACATTGTCTTACTTTGGTCCAGACCCACAACCAGTGGTATTTTCATGATCCAGTGGTTATAAGCAATAGGTATGAAGCATAATAAATTCCTTCCTTCCTTCTTTTACTCTTAAGGAAAACTAATGGCATCTAAATGTGCCCTTACAAGTCTCATTTAGTCATGCTGCCGTCCTAGGAGGGGAAAATGGACTCCACTGGAGAGAGTCAAAGGAAGAATTTAGTAAATTTTAGAAGAGAGTAATGCCCGATTAAATAGAGGAAATGTGATACACAGAAAGCACTTTGTGCTTTATTAAGGGCCTACTTTAATATGCACTATTTCCAACATAATTTCAGTTTTCTGGGTGCCCTTGATGGGAAAGTATAACCATGGGTATACTTGTTGGGTTATTTTGTCTTTAGCTATGCCGGTTGTGTTTCCTTCACTGTGTATTTGTATTTTTTTTTTGGTAGAAAATTCAATGTTTTATAAATCTGGATCCCATCCCCAATAATTTGGTGAACTTCATGAATGCCATTTGATTTTTCCTGCCATACTGTATGTAACAGTGGTGCTTTCTCAGTCCGAGCTGATTATGGTCCCTTGGACCAACTGCAAAAAAAACAAAACAAAACAAAAAACAACTAAGTGTCTTTTTCTTCAGTAGTCCCAAGGACATTAACATTGCTAGCAGGGGAGAAAATTCCACTGGGAGTGGGGAGGGGTGGAGAGGGAAGGGGTCTTCTAACGCCAGATAATGTAAAGCCAGTGATCTGCTAATAGACCCCTCTGGGGAGTCCGGGAGTTCACATTTTGTGTGTGCGTGTGTGTGCAACTATTAAGAGCAGAAAACGTGATCTAGAAGTACATTTTCTAATAGGATGTTTTTCTTCTTCTTCTGTGAGGTTTCCAGGCTTCTTGAGTCTAGACAAATAAAATAGGTTTATATGGTCTTAATTCACTTTTAGCCATAAGTTACTACTTTTTAGAATCAGAGAACTGGGTAATTTCACAAGACAAGCAATGGATGATAAAAAGCCTTTCACTTCAGGTTACTGTTTGAAATCCAATTTGCCTTTTTATGTATTTCTGTATAATACCTATCCCTGTAGAGTAGAAGCAGGTGACAAGTGTGCCATTTTAGTTTAAAAAAAACCAAACCAACCACAAAGGGAGTAGGAAGAAAGGAAGATAGCCATGCCTAGCTTATTGCTGAATGAAATGCACTCCTATATTGTAGATGTTTGCTGTGACTGATGTGAAATGAACTGCTGGATTCATCTTTGTTCCTAATGGATAGTTAGCACAATTGCATCCCTGTTCCTAATGGACAACTATCCACATTTTAGTGGCTACTGTGAGTTTTAGCAGTATTTAGTCAACAGACATTTTTTAAACACTCACAATGTGCCCAGCACTGCTAAACCCTGCTGTAGTATCCACAAGAAGCCAAGGACTAAATGGTTAATGGAGGTAGCTCTCTTTCAGGGGTGGTGCCTACAAGTCAGGCTTGAGACATATTGTGCAAAATGTTTTTTGTAGTCTAACAAGCATTTATTAAGCGCCTACTCTGTGCAAGCCCCCCCCCCCCCCCCCCCCCCGCCTTGCATATCCTAAACCTGTACCATGGTACCTTTCACCTATAACCATTTCATGTTGTAAAGAAAAAAAAAAGCTTTACAACCAGAGATAGAGCCTATTGTGTCCAGAAAAACTATATGGTCTTCAAAGAAAAACACCTCTGATCATCCTTTGAAGCCACTGAAAGATGTAATATCATATAGCTTGCAAATACCATCAGTTGTGATCTAGTAAACTGGATGATGGACTGTTGTAGTTGATGTGGCTCTTCCTTGTTCTGATTGCTGATTTCAGACTGAAGGAAGGCCAGGAATTTTCCATTTTAACAGCAGGGCCCAGCAGCCCTGACAGAGGTGAACATATGGAGAATTAAGCCTTGCTCACTCATGCGGTGGAAGCTGTGTTCTTTGTACAATTTGCACTGTTTTTGTTTTGTTTTTTTTTTAAATATTGTATTGATATGATTTTATCACCTCAGATACAGAGCCTTTAAATGAAGATTTCAAAATAACTGCCATTTATGTAAAATAATGTGTCGTGACCAAAAAATTGTGTCGTGACCAAATTGTTTTAAGTTGGAAATAAAGTTTTCTTAAAAGGAAAAGAGCTGTATTTGTGATTTGTATTTTAAAAGCCTATTATAACTATTTCGAATTTTTTTCTTCTGTGTGTGTTTTGTGCCATTATACTCTTAAGAAAATGGGGCAGCTAGGTGGCGCAGTGGATAGAGCACCGGCCCTGGAGTCAGGAGTACCTGAGTTCAAATCCGGCCTCAGACACTTAACACTTACTAGCTGTGTGACCCTGGGCAAGTCACTTAACCCCAATTGCCTCACTTAAAAAAAAAAAAAGAAAAAGAAAAAAAAGAAAATGGATATAATGCTGTATCAATAGATCATAGGCCTAAAGCTCTAGAGCTGGAAAGGACTTAACCTTAGTGGTGATCTCCTCCCTTCATTTTACATATGAGGAAACTGAGGCCAAGGGAGTTCCATTTCAGCACTCTCTCCATTGTACCACACTCAACCTCCCATTCCAAAGCTATTACCAGTATGTGGATATTACCAATATTCTCTCTGGAATCTAAACTATCCACCACCTGTCTTCCCAGTAAAAATTAGGTTTCTGAAGCCCCGCCCCACCTTATCTTGCTTTTCTGCAGCACTGAAGTTCTTTCCCAAGGTCCTTTTGTCAGGTTCAATAAATTGGCAAGTAAGCCTGAGCAAAATAGATTTCACCCCCTTAATAAGGACCAGCGACCATCCAGGTGATGATTGAGATGAGGGGAAAAAAACATCCATAAATTTGTGCCTTATGTTGTTTAGCCCTCTGCCAGACCTGCATTTGAATCCCTGCCCTGACACTTATTTTCCAGGTGGCCAGGGCAAATCACTTTGGGAAAAATGAATACTTCCTTTGCCCATCTCCAAGCTTTTGTACACAATAACTGTGATATCTAGCATTTATATAATACTTCTAGGTTTACAGAGAGCTTTACAAATTTTCTCTCATTTTATCCTCAAAGCAACTCTGGGAGGCATGTGCCAAAATCACCCCTATTTTACAAAGTTGAGGAAACAGGCAAACAAAGGTTAGGTGACTCGCCTCAGGCCACATAGCTAGTAAGTGTCTGAAGCCAGTTTTGTTTGTTTTGTTTGTTTGTTTTAATTTTTATAGTGAGGCAATTGGGGTTAAGTGACTTGCCCAGGGTCACACAGCTAGTAAGTGTTAAGCGTCTCAGGCGGGATTTGAACTCAGGTACTCCTGAATCCAGGGCCGGTGCTCTATCCACTGTGCCACCTAGCTACCCCTGAAGCCATTTTTGAACTCGGGTCTTCCTGACTCCGGAGCTATCCAATGTGCCACCACCTGGTTTCCTTGGTCACACCTTTCTTTGTGTAATCTGGTGAAACCTTTGAAAATGTCATGAATTTTTATTTTTCAGATAAAAGAAAATGCTAAATTTCAGGGAGAGGTTAGTGAAAAAGATTTTTTTTTATCCAGGTTTATGGACCCATTTGAAATCTAGAACCCCAGGTTAAGAACCCTGATCTAGAGGATGCGGGGATAGTAGAAGCAAAATCAAATGTACCTCTAGGTACAATGGCTCTTCATTTAATTTTTTTTTTAATTCAAGAGTTAGCATTTGGCCAGCTACATAGGAGAGGCATTTCTGTTTTATAGCTAGGGGAGAGATCTTTTTTTTTTTTTTTTGGTGAAGCACTTGGGGTTAAGTGACTTGCCCAGGGTCACACAGCTAGTAACTGAACTCAGGTCCTCCTGAATGTAGGGCTGATGCTCTATCCACTGCACCACCTAGCTGCCCCTAGGGGAGAGATCTTAAAGGTAATCTAGCCCCAATCCTGCCTACAACAAAAATCTTTACATCTCCATTAAGTGGTCATCCAGCCTCTGGAAGCCAGCTAAGGACGGAAGGCGTTATGTGAGAAGGAAAGATAGGACATTTAAATTAGAGTGATTCTATTACTCTGTCATCAGTCTTCAGAGTATTAAGTACTCTTACCAAGTTGCTTCCTTTTTCACTATGAGGGAAAAAGAGAGAGAACCCTTGGTGGAAACTATTTTTCCCCTGCTACGAAGAACACCTTTTGATGTATGCCATGATCGCCTGCTATCAGGCATCCTTAAAGGATGTGGGCAAGTATTATTCCCCCCTCTTTTGATCTTACCCGCTATAAGTGTAATTGTCAACCTTTCAAGACAGTACTCAGTATTACCATTCCAGAAATACTTTATTTATAGGTAGGGTTGTATTACAACATACTTTGTCAGATTAGCAAGGCTCACTTTTCTCCCCCATGTGCTCAGACTGACGTTATAAAATTAGGCAGTCTGCGTGTAAAGAATGGTTCCAAGTGATCATGGGAAGTGAATTTATATGACCTAGAGATTATGAAATTCTGTTGCTATGGAGTGACCCCCCCCCCCTTTGTGGTAAAGTTTCTGGCAAGCTCCTTTGATTAGCAATGTAGCAGAAATCAAGGAGGAAAATTTAAGATCCCAGAATGTTTCCAAGTTGTCCTTTGTTCCAAATAATTTCTGGCAAACAAATTAAGTAATAACATCTAAACAGGCCTTAGGGGCCAATGATAATTCTCCCAAAGGCCCCACACTTATTGATGTTTTTTCCCTGGCACTGAGAAGTTGTTCATCCTTAAGATGACTGAGCCTAATGTTCCTGCTTCAGTTCATCTTCACAAGGAGCTCACAGTTCTGAAGTCTGGAAGGATTTCAGCTACTTTCTTGCGGAGTTCCTCCCTCCTTTCTTCCTTTAATTTTTCCTCTTTCATAAGTTTTGGAAGTTTTTTCCATGTCTGAAACACGGTTGAAAGAATTCTCCTTTAAGAAACAGAAAGAAAAATACAAAGGAAAAGGTTATTTTCTATTTGTAGTGAAGGAGTGCTTTGCAAACTTTAAAAATACACCACCACCTCTGTGAGTGAGACTCTTTTATAACGAACTCCTTAGATAGAACATCCCCTTCCAATTATGTAGTACCTGCTTTGTGCAAGGCACTGCCCTTTGGGGTGTGGAAGGTACGGAGTTTAGGCAAAACACTGTTTCGCCCCTCTTGAAGCTTGTAGCCTGATGGGGCAGAAAACAACAACACAGGCAAACATGGCTCAAAATAGTACATGTGGGCAAAAAAAGACTACAAAACAAAGTGCTCGATAAGGTCAGCCCTGGATTCTGCTTAGCTCTAAGTAAGATCATAAAAGTTCTTTGCTTCTGTCTTATAGCAGCCTCTGGCAATGGGTACTGCAGAAGAGGATTGTTCCCTAAGACCCAAGGAGCAAGAAATCTTTGATATGCAATCACAGTTATCAATGGGTTCTATTGGGGGAGCTGGCAGACAACTGGGATTCTAAAATCTAATCTCAAGCAAGGAAGTCAATTCAGCAATCTTGCTGTCTCTTTCTCTTTTTCCAAAGAGAAAAAAATAACAGACAACTCTCTGATCTGGAAATATGGAAGTGTGAACTATCTCACTTTGCAGATGAGAATAAACACTTTCCATGAGAATAAGCATTTCTATCATATAGGCTTTTAGGATACCTCTGCTATATTCCATTATCACAATGTTTCATTTTTCACAGACAGGGGTACAGGGAATTTGAATGATACCCCTGAAGACCTACCATATCTCCTAAATTAATTCTATCTTTAATAAAGAGGCCTCTGATGAAGATGTGCTATGGTAGGACATGGTTACTTTGTTAACTGAGACATTACTCATTTAAAAGACTTTATGGAATGTGTAAAAAGGAAATGAAAAGTCAGTCCCCTTAAGACCTTATATTCATTTACAATACCTCTTGACACCAAAATCTTTACAATTCTCCCATCATTTTCTCCAATTAACTAGTTGTCTTTTTTTTTTTTTGATAGTGTACAGAGTGGTTTTTTTGTTTGTTTTGTTTTGGTTTTGCAGGGCAATGAGGGTTAAGTGACTTGCCCAGGGTCACACAGCTAGTTAGTGTCAAGTGTCTGAGGCTGGATTTGAACTCGGGTCCTCCTGAGTCCAGGGCCGGTGCTTTATCCACTGCACCACTTAGCTGCCCCCAACTAGTTGTCTTTTTTTTTTTTTAATTCTAATTGCATTGACTGCACAAAAATTTCAATTTATATAATCAAAATTATCCATTTTTCTCTCTTATGATAATCTTTATCCCTTGTTTGCTGAAGAATTTTCCCCTATCCATAGTTGTGAAAGGTTATATCTCCTTTTTCACATTTGTTTGTGATAAGACCTTTTAGACTTAGGTAATGTATCCATTTGGAGCTTACTGTATATGAGATGATGATCTAAACCTAATTTCTGCCAGACTGCTTTCCAGTTTTCCTAGCATTTTTGTTGATTAGTGAGTCTTTTACCCTTTGGGTTTATTGAATATTATCCTACTATATACTATTCCTTCCGGGTCTTCTGTACTTACTTTGTTCCATTGATCAACTTTTTGGTTTTTTAATAGTTTTGATGACTGCTCCTTGGTAAGCAGTTAGGTGGGGCAGTAGTTAAGTCTGGAAGACCTGAGTTCAAATCTAACTCTCAGATACAGGGAGAGGAAGGCATGACTGGGCAAGTCACATAAACTCTGTCTGCCTCAGTTTCCTCAACTGTAAAATGGGGAGAATAAACAGCACCTACCTTGCAAGATTGTGATAATCAAATGAGAGAATATTTGCAAAGCTCTTAGCACAGTGCCTGGCACATAATAGGCACCATATAAATGTTTATTCCCTTCTTTTGTGTATAGGCTGAGATCTGGTATTGCTAGATCCTCTCTTCCCTTTTTTCATTATTTCCCTTGTGATTCCTGACTTTTTATTTCTCCAGATGAATGATGTTATGTTGTCTAGTGTATAAAGTAACCCTCTCATCATCTGGCATGGCACTAAATCTGAAAGTTAAATTTAGGTGGTATTGTCATTTCCATTATATTAGCACACTCTCAAGGTCTACATTCCAGGTCTGCCACAGGCATTTCTACCACGACTACAAAGTAAACATGTATTCATTTTCATTTCATCACACATGAATCAACATTTGTTGAATTCACCTCTCAAGCATTTACCATATATGCACGGACAAGACCCTGGACTGGGTTGTCAGGATACAAAGATGAATGATATCCTTGCTCCTGCCCTCAGGAGGACTTCCCATCTATTATAGGGAAATGACTGACAGATTAGAATGGGATAACCTGGTTTCAAGTTTCCATTTCATTTCTCTTATGTCAGATGAAGTGCTTTGGACTATATGATTTCTCAGGTCTGATATTCTGCATATAGAAGATGCGTAGACAAAATGCTCTGAGATTTGTAGAAGTAGCCATTGCTGGGGCAGCTAGGTGGTGCAGTGGATAGAGCACCGGCCCTGGAGTCAGGAGTACCTGAGTTCAAATCCGGCCTCAGCCACTTAACACACACTTACTAGCTGTGTGACCCTGGGCAAGTCACTTAACCCCCATTGCCTCACAAAAAATAAAAAATAAAAAAAAAGAAATAGCCATTGCTTCTATCTTGGTTGGGGGGTGATGGTGGTGATTAAGGTGGAAGGAACATCAGGGATGGTTTTATGGAGGAAGAAATAGATGACATTTTACATATTGCAAAGCCATTTTTCCCCAACAGTATAATACCAATTTTTGTTAAAAGAAAATTAAAGGGCACAGGAATGAATGTACCTTTTATTAATATTGTAAATAATTATCTAAAACCAAGAGCTGGCATTATCTGAAGGGGAGAAACATCAGAGGCCTTTCCAATAAGATAAGGGGTCAAGTGAGAATTATCTACTGTCACCATTATTATTTGACAGAGTTCTACAAATGCTAACTATAGCAATAAGACAAGAAAAATAAAATTCGAGGAAATAGCCATGGACAAAAAAAAAAAAGATGGATGGTTTACTTAGAGAACGCTAGAGAATTCATTGAAGAATCAATTGAGAATTCATTGAAACAGTAACTTAAATAGCAGGATATAAAATAAACCCATAAAATAATTGACCTTTTTTTCCTATTTCCTACAAAATCTATCCAAAAGATCAAAAATAAATTCCATTCAAAACAGCTGGATCCTGTATACTGCAAAGTATCAAGGAGTTCCGCTATCAAGATAGAGAAGAATTACATGAGTATAAATACAAAACACTTTGTAGAAGTAAGGACCTAAATAATTGTAGAGTTAGAAACTTCATGTTTGATCCGTGCCTATATAATAAGAATGACAATACTTCTTAAATTAGCTTACAGGTTTGGTGTCACACCAATCACACTATCAAAGGATTACTTTATAGAACTAGTTAAAAAAAATAGAAAATTCTTCTGGAAGAACAAAAGGTCAAGAGTCTCTAGAGAAATGGGAAATGATGAAAGAAGGGAACCTATCAGAAAGCACCAAAGCTCAGACCACACTACATAGCAGTAATCATTCACTTGTTGTCTCCTGCATTAAAGGTCTTTTGCCTATTTTTGTAATGCTATCTGCTTAGCACTGTGCCTGGTGCTTAGTAAAGGTTTTGGTTGTTTTTTTTTTTTTTACTGACCCCCAATTTTACTGACCAAGCAATTCTCTAAGTCTCTTGGTATAAATTGTTGAGCAAGAGCAAGTGCTCTGGTAAAGGGAGCTTCCCTCAAGGATATTTCTTAGCTAATGAAATCACAGCACCAATCCAAAAGAACAAATATGGAAGGTACTAGGGATATAAAAATTTTAAATGACGGTCTCCTACCTCTAGGAGCTTAAAATCTAGGACAGAGGATGAGGCCTGTGTACATAGTTCCTACTCTGGGTCAGGTACAAAACTGAATGCATCTTCTCCTCAAAATGCTTACCTTCCTGACTTCTTTGTTTCTGTTAATGGTACCATGATTTAAGTAATCATTTGTTTTTGGTTTTGTTTTTGCAGGGCAATGAGGGTTAAGTGACTTGCCCAGGGTCACACAGCTAGTTAAGTGTCAAGTGTCTGAGGCTGGATTTGAACTCAGGTCCTCCTGAATCCAAGGCCAGTGCTTTATCCACTGCGCCACCTAGCTGCCCCCAAGTAATCATTTAATTAAACATTTAATCTCAGTCAGAATTTCTGATTCCATCTCCCTAATCCTGCCATATTCACTGTCAAATCTTTTATATCTCTCCTCTGTTTCTGCCAGAGAAAACACTGCTATATAACCTCTTTGCATTTTCCATCCAGATTGTTGCAATAACTTAAAGTGGTCCCCCTGAACACCTCCTACTCACTACCACCACCTGATAAACTCCTCCAAACTTTTCCTGGTTGCCTAATGGTTATAGGATAAAGTCCAAACCTCCTTCGTGGGCATTTATAAGATCTTCCACAAGATGCTCTTTCCCCACCTTATCTTGCATTGCTCCCCCATATAATTCCTTCATTCCAGCAAAGGAGCATCCTCACTGAGCCTCAAACAAGCTCAGTGCTTGGCCGCCTTCACATATATGTGTTGACACTATTTCCCCCTGCCAGGAATAAACCCTCCTTTCTTCTCTCTACTTATGGGAATTCTACTCATTCTTTAATAGCATCTCCATTAAGCCTACCTTGACTACTTTAGATGGAAGTGATTTTTTCCTTCTCTGAACCCATGATGCACTTACTCTTTTTTTTTTTTTTTTAGTGAGGCAATTGGGGTTAAGTGACTTGCCCAGGGTCACACAGCTAGTAAGTGTTAAGTGTCTGAGGCCAGATTTGAACTCAGGTCCTCCTGACTCCAGGGCCGGTGTTTTATCCACTGCACCACCTAGCTGCCCCTGCACTTACTCTTTTTTTTTTTTTTTCCCCATATAAGGTATTTTATTTTTTCCGTTACATGTAAAGATAGTTCTCAACTTTTGTTTATACAAGCTTTACAATTTCAGATTTTTCTCCCTCCCTCCCCTCCCTTCCCCCTCCCCTAGACAGCAGGTAATCTGATATAGGTTATATCTATATATCTATATACATATACATATATATACATATATACATATATACACACACACACACATATATATATACACATAATAACATTAATCCTATTTCTGCATTAGTCCTGTTATAAGAGAAAAAAATCAGCAATGATGAAAAACCTCAAAATAGAAAAAAACAACAGCACCAAAACCAAAAGAAATAGTATGGTTCATTCAGCATCTATACTCCGCAGTTCTTTTTTTTTTTTTTTCTTGGATTTGGAGATCCTCTTCTATCATGAGTTCCCTGGAACTCTTCTGTGCCATTGCATTGGTGAGAAGAATCTAGTCCGTCACACCCTGCACTTACTCTTGATAATACTCATCTGACATTTAGCTGTGGACTGCTATATACCTGTACATGTGTACAGTTGTACTATACATCTCCTTCTCTAATGAAACTTTGAGCTCCTGAAGGGTTTGGACCATGTCTTAGATGTCTTTTATTCCCTCCGAAATGCCTAAAACTGTTTCTTACATTAAGTAAAATATATTTATTTGTATTAGATAATGTGTTTTTGGTTAGAAAAGCAGTGTTATAAAAATTACCCTATGTTAATTTCTATGTTTTATTTTACTAGCCAAGTTAATGTGGAATCAGTACAGCTGAACAGAGTTGGACTGGAGCCCGAGTTCCGATTACAGAACTTCAAAATAATGGTGTTGATATCATGGGAGAGAAACATTCTACTGGCCTTTCGTTCCAGCATGTAAAAATAGAAGACTTATAGAATGATCTGGAAGAGATATAGATTAAATAACATGCAACTCCATAGTGTTATCAAACTGTTTTTCCGCACAATCTTGCAAATTAAAGACCAAGCCCATGGACAAGGCTTTCCCCTCAATTCTTAGTACATCCAATATGTGGTACTATTCCATATTGTTCTATTGAAATGAGACTGGGGGGATTAAGGTTGTCAACTGTTTCTATAGAATAGAGCAACGAAGCACCACAGAATGTCAATATTATTATTTTGTTAATTTAAAATCCTCTTTTAAGTGTAATAAACCTACACAAGTATTAAAGATGTGCCATTGCAAATGACACAACTTCTGAAAGTACACGCTGCCTGCCCATGCTAGTAGACCACCCTGAGTTAGTGCCTTCACACTGCTCCCCCTGAAGACCAAATGGATGTCCCTGATGAACCCATCCCCACCATATGCTGAAGACCTAGAAGGCAGCTCTGAAACACTAAGAGTGCTACGCTGCAGTATCCCCTAGTTGTGACGGTGCACAGGAGTGTGGATGGGACCCCCGAGAAAGAATCACAAAATGTTGGAGATTATAGCAACCAACCCCATCATTTGACAGGTGAGAGGGAAGTGAAAGAGAAAGATTAAGGGTCTTCCCAACCAAAGCCACAGGACTATAGTCTAGGCTTCCTAAATCCTAATCCAGGGCATTTTTCACTCTGGTATGATGGAGTTGGGAGTGTAAGGAGAGATGGAGACTTTGGTGATGTATGAAAGGGATACTTTCCATCAACTCTCCAATCTGGTGTGGGCAAACATTTTTCCCAGAAAAATGGTCCCATGGTGTTTAGACAAAGTGTGCTATAATGAACTGTAATAATTGGAATGATGCCACCTACTGGAGACTTGCTGTGGGAAAGCTCCGCCATGAGGAAAATGCCTCAGAGGCATTGTGGCTTTTCTTTGGCGTCAGGAAATGATGTTTGCTCATGGGTGCTGTCTATCAAGGCTACCAGCCAATCAACTTGAGGAGCCTCCTATTTTCTGGGAGGAGACAGGAAGGAGGAGAGGGAGCCTGCGCGGAGAGCTCTTGTGTTTTTTGGGTTCCTGACTTGGTGGTGGTGGCGGCAGAGGACTTCACAGGAAATTTGAGGAAAGAAAGGAATGCCAGGCTGTTGGAATTCTGTTCTCAATCTTTTTCTTTCTATTTTCCAATAAACCCTTAAAAACCTAAACTCGTTTTAGCAGTGATTTTAGTCAGTTTCCCCCAAAACTGAGGGAACAGATTAGAATCCACATTTAGAATCTAAAATTACACAGAACCATGTGATCACTATAGAGAAAATCTCAGAGAACATTTATCCGGTAATCTCATCTAGAAGGGAGCTCTCCCCCAACCCAAAAAAAAAAAAAAAGGTTTCTGAACAGCTGACACAGGCGTCCAAAAGTCTATTTTTTTTTTTTAAGTCCATTTTAGTCTTTCTTGAGCTATAGCTGGTTACTTGGTTTCCCAGCCCAAAGCAGATTAGAAACTACAAAGGTGAAGAGGCTATCCCCCTCCTCATGCTGCCTGCACTTCAGCCATCATCTTCATTTCTTCCTTCCCCCACCCCCCCAAAGCCATGCTGGACTTAGCCTGGGGCTCCCTGGCTCTGATAGGTGAGCTTTTGTCCAGAAACAGGTGTTAAAGGACAGTCATATAATTAATGTTGATAATGATGATCCTAAGCTATCTAGGAAAGTTAAAATTATGTTCAGAATTTTCTGTATAACAGAAGGCCAGGAAATTTATTCCATTTCAAATTTACTCCATTTAAAAAAAGATTTTCTGGATAAAGCACTGGCCCTGGATTCAGGAGGGCCTGAGTTCAAATCCGGCCTCAGACACTTGACATTTACTAGCTGTGTGACCCTAGACAAGTCACTCATTGCCTTGCTTAAATAAAAAACAAAAATAAAAAGATTTTCATCAAAGATGGTTCAAAGAAAAGTTCTGACACTTAAAAGAGTAGGTTTCAGTTCTAAAGAATTCACTTCCTCCATGATGGGATAGGGACAGGACCTGTGATTTCATTGGTATAAGGAACTCCAAGGTAAGGAAACTCCCTTTACCAATGCAGGTTGGTGCTTTCTCTACCTGGAACATAGCAGGTGCTTAATAAATGTTTACTGATTGATGGAGAGCACTAGGAGGTTAGGTGGCTTGTCCAGGGTCACAAAGCCACGAGGTATTAACAGGCAGGGCTTAAGCTTGGGTCTTTCTGTTTTTGTTTTTGTTTTGGCAGGGTTTAAGTGACTTGCCCAGGGTCACACAGCTAGTAAGTGTCAAGTGTCTGAGATTGGATTTGAACACAGGTATTCCTGAATCTAGGGTCAGTGCTTTATCCATTGTGCCGCCTAGCTTCCCCCTGAGCTTGGGTCTTTCTGGCTCCAAGGCCAGCTGTTGATCCACTGTGCCACATTTCCTCTCATTATCTGATGATGTAGAATAAAAGTGTTTCTTTATAATAAATAGTAATATAATGACAAATGGGCCCAAAACATTCAAGTCTCCTAACACCTACTCTCCCTGCTTCTCTATTTCCTCCTTCGGCTCTCCCAATCAATGGCACACATTCCAACCTGTACAGCAAGGTGCAAGGTTATTGGCTAGTTCTGGAATGCTGGACAGGCTTACCTGTCACTGTGCTTGATAGCGATCTGAAGCTTTTTCTGAGCAGCAATCTTCTCTTCATGGACCATGTTGAGCCACGACATAAAAATGTTCTTCTGAAGAAATACAGCACTAAGTTTTTTTGCTTTTTCTTCTGCAATAGTTAGAGAATCCTTGTACTGGAGAGAGGAGAGAAGAATAGCATTGAGAAACGTGACCTAACCTCTTGTTTTAGGCAACTCTCTACAACTATAGATCTGAGAGAAGATGTCAACCCTTCATCTGTACAGGATAGTAGTTCTCAAAGAATGGTCTGGGGACTCAGAGGGTCACAAGGTTAAGATTGTTTTTATAACAATACTAAGACATTTGAATTTTTACTGTGGTAAACTGCTGTTCAGTCATTTTCAGTCATGTCCAACCCTTCATGTCCCCATTTGGATTTTTCTTGGCAAAGATACTGGAGTGGTTTGCCATTTCCTTCTCCAGCTTATTTGACAGATGGGGAAACTGAGGCAAACAGGGTTAAGTGACTTGCCCAGGGTCACACAGGAAGTATCTGACACCAGCTTTGAACTCCAGAACAAGGAGACTTCGTGACTCCAGGCCTGCCACTCTTTCCACTGCACCATCTAATTACCTCTAACACGGTAAATGTCAACACTAAACCACATATACAAAAACTCCCTGTGTGTGGGGGGGGAGAGGCCTTAACAATTTAAGAGTATATAGAGGGGGCAGCTAGGTGGCACAGTGGATAGAGCACCGGCCCTGGAGTCAGGAGTACCTGAGTTCAAATCCGGTCTCAGACACTTAACACACTTACTAGCTGTGTGACCCTGGGCAAGTCACTTAACCCCAATTGCCTCACTAAAAAAAAAAAAAGAAAAGAAAAAGAGTATATAGGGAAGGGGCGGCTAGGTGGCACAGTGGATAGAGCACCGGCCCTGGATTCAGGAGTTCCTGAGTTCAAATCCGGCCTCAGACACTTGACACTTACTGGCTGTGTGACCCTGGGCAAGTCACTTAACCCCCATTGCCCCGAAAAAAAAAAAAAGAGTATATAGGGATCCTGAGACTGAAAAGTTTGAGGACCACCAGTATAGGGAAGTCTTGCATGAGGGAACTCTCTCTACCAATGCAATCCTTGTACTAGAGAGAGGTGCTAGGAATAGTAGTGAGGAAACTAAATGCAACAGATAAAGAATCAGAGAAAATAAGAGTTGGTGTCCTAGGAACAAAAGCTAAGGAAGTCTAGAGGGTAGGAGAACACATAAAGCCTTAGAAGCCAGAATGATAGAACAGCTACATACAAAGATAACAGGAACAGATTACTAAAAGGATGTTTTCAGAAATGTGGAATGAGAAACAGAAATGATCTTAAGAATGAGGCCTAAACTGATAAGACTTTTAAGGCAACTTTAGTTAGTTGGAAGGATTTCCATTTTTTTATGCAAAAAGAATATTATGCTCAAGTTGGTTATATAAAAGTAATATTTGGACTGGATGTTGTCTGCCTGAATCGTCTGGATCAGTTCTGTCTTTGAAAAATTCCCAGAAGAACATGTTGAACTAGAGACAATCTAGATTCTATTTGCTTTTCATTTCATTAAACAGCCATCAAGCCATCCGATGTACGTCAAGTCCCTTTTCCTTTAGGCCTTACCTCTAACCAGTTCCTAAAGGCTCTCTTAAGTAATATCTGGGAGTAAAGTTTATCTGCCTGGGCCTTCTTCTCAGCCAGGCTTTCTTGGTTATAATGGAACCAGGTCAGTAGGTATTTCCTCTGAATTGTGGAGCAATAATGACTTTCTGCCACCTGGACAATTTTGGGAAAAAAGAAAAGGAAGTTGTTTTTATAAACATATACTGTCTTTGCAAAACCCTCCACAACTCCATTGTGTATATAGAGATGCTAGTGAGATTAATTTTAAGATTAATTCATGTGGTAATCAAAGAGCTTCCTTGGCCCGATTTTTCAAGCAGTTAAGAATTACATCATGACATGAACTGTGAAATGGGTGAAGTGAGCAGAACCAAAAGAACAATGTACACAGTAACAACAACATGATAGACGACTTAGCTCTTCTCAGCAATACAATGATCAAAGACAGTGCCAAAAGACTCATGATGGAAAATGCTCTCTGTATCCAGAAAAAGAACTGTGGAGTCTGAATGCAGATTGAAGCATACTATTTTCACTTTTGTTGTTGTTTCTTCCTCCTTGTGTTTTTTCCCTTTTGTTCTGATTCTTCTCTCACAACATGACTAATGTGAAATATGTTTAACATGATTGTAATATATAACCTATATTAAATTGCTTGCTGGCTTGGGGCGGGGGAAGGGAGAGAGGGAGAAAAATTTGAAACTTAAAATCTTACAAAAATGAATGTTAAAAACGATCTTTACATGTAATTGGAGAAAAATAAAATAAAATACTATTTAAAAAAGAATTACGGGGGCAGCTAGGTGGCACAGTGGATAAAGCACCAGCCCTGGATTCAGGAGGACCTGAGTTCAAATCCAGCCTCAGACACTTGACACTTACTAGCTGTGTGAGTCTGGGCAAGTCACTTAACCCTCATTGCCTCCCCCCACAAAAGTCAATGATAGCCAGCTTTTCTGCACATTAAATATAATAAAATCCACTAGAAAGAGAAGGAAATGGAAATTCTATTCATGATAACTTCTGAATATATTAAATATCTTTCAAGGTATACAGCATAATTCTACAAATATAACAATACCTTCTTTACAGAAAAAAGAAAGATTTAAATAATTGGAAAAATATTAATTGCTCATGGTTGGGTTATGCCAGTGTAATAAAAATGGCAACAGTACCTAATTTAGTTTAGAGATCCAATGCTACACCAATCAAACTACCAAGTTACTTTACAGAACTAGGAAGAATAATAACAAAATCCCCCTGGAGAAATAAAAGGTCAAAAATCTCAAAGTAATGGAAAAAAGTGGGAAAGACTGGTGCTCCCAGTGCTGGATCTCACACCATATGACAAAACTATCATCATCATCACCTTCGATATCGTAGCCAGCAGCTGTATAGCACATTAAGGTTTGCAAAACATATTACAATTATTATCTCATCTGATCCTCACAAAACCCAGGAAGGCAGGTGCTATTATTATCACCCCAATTTTACAGATAAGGAAACTGAAGCAAACAGAATTTAATTAATTTGCCCAGTAAGTGTCTAGGCAGCATTTGAACTCAGGTCTTACTGATGCCAAGTCCAGTATACTTACTATCTATCTACTGCACCACACACTTGCAAACATGTCCAGCCCAGCTAGCCATTATCCCAGATTTCTCCTCTCTTTTGTGGTAAAACTCCTCAAGTAGGCCACCTACAATAGGTACCTCTACTTCCTCTACTCTCTTATTAATCTCTGACTTCTGACCTCATCACTCAACCAAAACTGCTGTCTTCAAAGTTACCAGTGATCTCTTCAGTGCCAAAGCCAGTGGACTTTTCTCAGTTCTCATCCTTTTTGACCTCTATGCAGTCTTTGACACTCTCAATCACCCCCCTCTCCTTGATCCTCTCTTCTCTTGTGACATTAATCTCTCCTGGTTCTTCTGTTTATCTGACATCACCTCCTAAAGTCTTTCCATTGCTGGATCTTCATCCAGTTCAAGCCTGCTAATGTAGAGTATCCCAACAGGATTCTATCCTAGGCCTCTTTCTCTATACTATTTCTTTTGCTGATCTCATCAGTTCCCATGGATTCAATTATCTCTATGCCCATGATTCTCAAATTTACCTTTCAGCTGACCTCTAGTCTTACACTGCCAACTGCCTCAGTCTTTCTTTTTTTTTTTTTGGGCAGGGCAATGAGGATTAAGTGACTTGCCCAGGGTCACACAGCTAGTAAGTGTCAAGTGTCTGAAACCGGATTTGAACTTAGGTCCTCCTGAATCCAGAGCCGGTGCTCTATCCACACAATTAATTTTTTTATATAATTTTTTTTAGCTCTTTTTAAAACTCTTTCTTTCTTCCTTCCTTCCTTCCTTCCTTTCTTTTTTTTTTGGTGAGGCAATTGGGGTTAAGTGACTTGCCCAGGGTCACACAGCTAGTAAGTGTTAAGTGTCTGAGGTTGGATTTGAACTCAGGTCCTCCTGAATCCAGGGCTGGTGCTCTATCCACTGCGCTACCTAGCTGCCCCAACACAATTAATTTTTAAAATCAATTTTGATTTTTTTACTTGAATGTCATGTTGCTCTACTATAACTCAATACCAGAATCAGAAGACTGCCAGCAGCCTGTATTTTAGATGAGCTCATGTGTGTCTATTATGTCTTTTCTTTACCTTGCAAAAAAGATACTCTCGATCAGGAGAACGTATCCTTTTTTGCGTCATGATCTCCTTTCGCAGTCTGGTGAAGCATATGGAGCCCTCAGAATAATATTTTTTAAAAGAAATTCATAATAGAAGGAAATGCTAAATCTCAGTAAGTGGTTAGTGAAAATAAAGATATATCTCTGTGTGTATGTAATATGTGCGTGTGTATATATATATAACTGAAATTCTCTATAATGCAAATATATATACACAAAAAGATGTCCTTATATATACACAGATTATCTGTCTATACATGTATATATGTGTATGTACATATATATGAATTTCAGTTAGAGGTTGGTAAAAATAAAACTATATTTATATATAAATTTCATTTAGAGGTTAACAAATAAATATGTATATATCAAATAAAGATACATAAATATATCAATAAAGTTATAGCTGTATGCAGATACATAAAACATGTCATAAATCTATACACACAGTTATATCTTCATTTGTGTATAGCACATGCTCATACACACAGATATATCTTTATTTTCACTAACCTAAAGAAATTTAGCATTTTCTTCAATTCTGAATTTTAAAAATATTATTCTAAGAAGGGCTCCATATGCTTCACCAGACTGCCAAAGGAGTCCATGACACAAAAAAAGGATAAGTTCTTCTGATCGAGAGTTTACATGGATCTGTGTAGAAAGAGATTCTAGATTAAGCAGTCCTTAATGCTTTTGTATGTGTCATGGATAGGAACTGAGGTGAGGGGGAAAATTATTTTTATACACACACACATATATATGCACATATACACACATGTATACATATAAAATTACATATACAAACCTCACATAATCTATATCTTTCATCTATCTCTTTCTATCATTTATGTATTTGTATCAATTTGTCTGTATCTTTCTGTCTCTATCTGTATCTATCTGTTTCTATCATGTATCTGCCTATATCTATCTACCTATCTGTCTCTAGAAATCTATCATTTGTCTAACTATCTGTGGGTATATCTATTGGCTTTATGTATCATCTATTTGCCTACCAATTATCTATCTGTCTCTATCACCTCCATCAATCTATCTAATCTATCTCTGTCTGTATCGCCTGTCTGACATCTATCTGTCTGTCTGTCTCTATCACCTATCTAACTTCTCTCTTTCTTTCTATCATCTATTTATCTATCTATCTGACTTTCTATCTGCCTATCTGTATCACCTGACATCTATCTATCTATCTATCTATCTATCTATCTATCTATCTATCTATCTATCTATCTATCTATCTATCTATCTGCCTGCCTGCCTGCCTGCCTGCCTGCCTGTCTGTCTCTATCACCTATCTGACTTCTCTTTCTTTCTTTCTTTCTATCATCTATCTATCTGTCTCTATCACCTATCTGTCTGACTTCTCTCTTTCTATCATCTATTTATCTATCTACCTATCATCTTTCTATCTACCTATCATCTATCTATCTCACCTATCTGTCTGACTTTCTATCTGTATCACCTGTCTGACATCTATCTATCTATCTGACTATCTATTGATCTATTGTTTTTCCCCATCCAAGTTCCCAGCTCCTGTGAGGACCCCTGTCTTGGATGGGAGCTTTGGGGGGTGTTAGGAAGCTTCTCTCAGGCTGCAGGTTGTGGGGGCAGAGGGTGGGCTGGGCTGGGTGCTGTGCGGGGGAGGGGTCCTCTCACCTCCATGTTATGCTTGCTTTGACTCAGGAGTCTCTTCCAGGGCTCCAGGCCCTTCCTCCGCAGCAGGGCCTGCTCGTAATGGTCCTTGGCCTTGGCCTGGAGCTGCTGGTTCCTCTCCACCCTCTTCTGCTTCTCTAGCTTTCTCTGGGGAAAGAAAGGACCCCCAAGGCTTTAGTGTGGCTGGTTGGGGCTAGGGGGCTGGCCCCCAGCAGACCCCTGACTTTATTTCATTCCCATCGAGCAGCGTGGCCCGGTGGTGAGCCCACCCACTCCCGGCCTTGAAAAGGAAGAGGGTCCACCCTTGACCTGTCTGGCCACACCAGGGATGGTGGGGAGGGGTCCCCAGTCACCTGGGAGGCAGGCTGGGCAGCTCTGGATGGAAAGGCCTCCTTCCCTCTCTGCCCTCTGCCCCTCAGCACATGCCCTCTCACCCTGCAGTGGCTTCCTCAGAGCCAGGAACAGGAAGGCTGCGGGGGCAGGGTGAGCATTTGCATAGGCCCCGACCTCTCCTGAGCAGAGGCACAGACCTTGTGCTCCTGGGGGGAGAGGGAGCATGCACATGTGCGTGCGTGCACGCACACACACACACTCACACACACACACACACACACTCACACACACATGCATGCAGGGCATGGGGCACAGCAGGCCTGCCCGGGCCCATGGGGATGCTCTGAATAACGCGCAGCAAGCGCAGTGTCTGATCATTCCTGGTAAAGGGCCCACAGGCACACAATCAAATGCCACCACCAGGCCCTGCCGAGACACCAGCCCTTCCTTTCTATTTTTCCTTGCTGAAAACAGCCTCTAAAAAAATCTTAAAGACAAAAAGTGTCCACAGTGAATGACACGAGCCAGCCGGTGTCCTGAGCCCCTGGGAGGCCCCCCATATGGTGCCAGTGAGGACAAAGACAAAAGCCTCCATGGTGGTGATGACCCCGTGGCAGAAGAGCCACAATCGGGGGAATTCTGGTTCCCACTATCTTGCTTCTCACACTTGGCCTTTAGTTAGAGAGGGCTGGTAGCTTGGGATGCTCCTAAGTCCTCTCCTCTGCATCGGAGCGATAAAAGGAACACGAGGAGCATGGCTCCCTATAGGGGACAGGAGAACAAAAAGCCCTGGTCAGCCCGGTCTCCCATCAGAACCACTCCGGCCAAGCTCTGAAAACAGTGGGGGGGAGGGGTGGGTGTGTGTGTATCTGCATTCTGTGAGGCTCTAAGATGAAATAAACTGAGCCCAGACAGGACTCAGACTCTGACAGGAGGCATCACTTGTTAGGCATAATAAGTAAGAACAATAATAATAATAGTAGTAGCAGTAGTAATAAAAAATAGCTCGCACCGACATAGCACTTTAAAAGTTTGCCAGATGCTTTAAATACATTATATAATTTCACTCTCACAACAACCCTGGGAGCAGGGGTGTGCTGGTAAATGTTGAACTGGTTTTGGCAGGGGGAAGGGAAATATACCCTTGACACACTTTTAATTTTAATATGCATTATTAACGTTTTCTCTGTCACCTTCTTGGGTCTAGACAGTCAACAAAACAATAAATCAAGCCCTAATTTGTAGTGTTTGCTGATCTCTGAGGTGTAAATGCTCACACTGAATATGTAATAATCAGCTTGCTAACTGGTGGGAGATGGCTCTGGCACACCCCTGCCTGGGAAGCAGGTGTTATTATTACACTCAATTTACAGGTGAGGAAACTCAGGCAGACAGAATTTAAGTGACTTGCCCCGGTTCAAAGCTAATTAGTGACTGAGTCAGGATTCCTGAACTCAGGAAGACCAGAACACCATCTATTGTACCACCTAGCTACCTATATTTAAATATGTCATTCTATATAGAAAGGTTTCTGAAGTAAGTATGGTACACAGAAGTACTTGTACCTAATGATTTGGGGGGGGGGGGCCGCGGGGGGGGGGGCGGAGGTTAGGGTGGGAAAGGTGTGTGAAAAATTCTATGTAGATTCCTGGTATGAAAGTAAAATCTACCAAAAGAATCATCACTGATGTGGATTTTAAGTCTCAGAGTTTAATTAATTATGACTTGAGGCTTTTAACCTGTCCATCTGGTGCAAGCTGTTGACTAGAATCCCGTGAGAGAAGGTTAGCAGCTGTAACAATGCTGTATATTTATTTATATGGTGTATATGACAGAAAAGCTGACAGCATTTTAGCCCAAAACTTTACTTAGCTGGATTGCTTGGAGAATGGGATGTTCTGACTATGTTTTATCATTACCTGAAGGTCAATTAAATTTTCTGATTAGCTAAAGGTTAAGAAGAAATGCCATTTTATTTTGCTCCTTGGTTTATGTTTCCAATTTAATTCAACAAAGCTTTATTACTGTGAACGAGATACTAGATTAAATGCTGAGTATCAAGGACAAAAATAGTCCTTCAAGGACTATTTTATTTTACACACAGGTGCGCACACACACACACACACACACACATTTGTAAAGAAAAAGTATTTGGAAGGAGAAATACGGGAAGGTGTGTGTGTGTTAGGAGAATCAGGGGAAAATTCACATAAGAGGTGGCATTGCAGCTGAGACTTGGAGGAAGACAAGGATTCTCAAACTCAGAGATGAGGGAATCTATTGCAAACATGGGAGATGACGTGTGTAAATGCATGGGAGTGAAAGGCGGAACGATAAGTCTGAGAAGCCAGTAGCACAGCTGGATTAGAGTATAAAGTACATGAAGAGGAATAACATGGAATAAGGTTCAAAGGTGGGATGGATGGTGCCAGGTTGTAGTGGCCCTGAAGTGCCCAGTGGAGGAGTTTGCATTTTATCCTAGAGGTCTTGTGGTCAAGCTCCTCAATGCTTCTGAACTGGGAGGCTGAATGGTCTGATCTGTGCTTTAGGAAGAGGGGAGAGAACAGTTCAGAGGCGGTCACAGTAATCAAGATAAGGAATGATGAGGTTATGAATGAGGAGAAATGGCTGTGTGAATGGGGAGGAGGTGGGCAAATGTGAGAGATGTCGCAAAAGGCGAATCCCTAGAACGGAGCACCTGGCTGGAGACAGAGGGTGAGGAGAAGAGAAGTGGCAGAGATGATTCTGAGGTTACAAACCGGGGTTATTGAGATGATTGCAATGCCCTTAAAATAAATAGGTAAGTTTGGAGACAAGGTGAGTTTAGTAGGGAAGGGGGAGATAAGTAGCTCTGGTTTACACAGGTTGAGTTTGGAATGCCCTTGGATATCCAGATAATCATGTCTAGCATGTGGATGGTGAAGGTGATGGGGTACTAGAGTTCAGAAATGAGATTAGGGCTGGATATATAAGATCTGGGGGTCATCTAATCCATAAAACTGGATGACCTCTTCAAGGGAGACAAGATGGAAAGAGAAGAGGGTCCAAAACAGAGTTTTCTGGTATACTTATGTTTGAGGGGATAGAGTTGAATGATGAACCAGCAAAGGAGATTTAAGAGGAAGTATTCAAACAGGTATGAGAACTAAGAGACAGCATTATGAGAAAGTGAGGAAAGAAAATGAGACCAAAGCAGAGGTGACAGACTGGAAGAACAGGGGGGGATGGAGGGAGCAGAGGTCACAGTGAGAAGAAGAATAAACAAGGTAGGGAGAAAGACAGAAGGACAGGAAAACAGAATAGAGAGGAATATCTTTATAGTTTAAAATCCTAGAATTATGAGTTATGGCTAATGGTGAGATCAAGTGTAATTTTTCTTGTGGGTGGCTGAGGTGGAGTTAAGATGTAGGGGGGGGGCAGCTAGGTGTCGCAGTGGATAAATCGCTGGTCTTGTATTCAGGAGGACCTGAGTTCAAATCCAGCCTCAGACACTTGACTTAACTAGCTGTGTAACCCTGGGCAAGTCACTTAACCCTCATTGCCCTGCCCCCCCCCCAAAAATGTAGGGGGAGAGTGCTGGCAAATGTTTAACAAGTGGTTTTCTCCCCACACCCCAAAGTGTGACCAACATACTTGTAAGTTTAATCTCCATTATTAACATTTTCCATCACTATCTTAAATCTAGATAATCAACAAAACAATAAATCTAAGAATGATCTATAGTATTTGCTGATTTCTGAGGCATAAATGCTCACACTGAAAGTTTAACTAGCAGAACCCTTTGAGTTGCCTCTGGCACATCCCAGATGCAGTTCATAAAACTGCAACCAAACAAGTATATGAAGGTCAGGATGTTTTAGGCGACGTGTTGGTGTAGAGAGCAAGACTGTGCCCTAAGGTATTGAACTCTTTGAAAAAGAAAGGTGGCCTGGAGGCAGCAACAGGGATTACCTGCCCTGATCTGAACATTACATAGAAAGATGGTGTGAACTGCAAATGAGAAGTTGCTGGGTGACAGAAAGCAAAAGGGAAGATCTAGAGATGGCCAAGTGGAGTAAAGAGTATGCTGACTCCTCCTTCTGGGGACGCCACAAGAGAAAGAGCATCCGGCACTGGAGACAGGGATTAAGGATGACCTTCTGTCACCTTCTGTCACCAGGAGATGGAGAGAGCATGACAGAAGAGTTCTAGGATGAAGATTAACAACAGAGGCTGACTCTTGAGCAGATACAGCAGCTGTGTGGGGCACAAGAGGATGAAGGCTTGAACTAGAAAAGTAGCCAAGGACAATGATTTTCACCTGGGCAGGACAGAAGCATTTTGAGGCTCTTTCTTCCTCTTTATAACATTCATTTCATTCTAAAAGTCATCAGGGATTATAGAAAAAATAATATTTTTTCTGCATTTAGGCACTAAAACCTGAATTTGTTCACTTGATATCTCCCAAATTACAACTGATTCTGATCTGTCAAAATGAACTTCATATGTTCCAGCAGGAAGCAATATTGTGCCACTATAGGAAGGTAAAAAGGTTTTCTGCACTAAGGTGGTATATCTAAGTAATATTCACAGAACATAAATCAGTTTGGCCAAAAAGCTATATAGGCTTTTCTCTGGCCTCAATTATTCAGCAAACATCATAAGCAAATGAAGACTTTTTTTGCATATTTATCTTTGACAGACCCTAATATTTTTTTGGGGAAAAATTACAAAGAATTAATTAATCTGGGGCATGAAATTTTGTTGTGCCATAGTGGTGTTTGGGAAAACAGAAGCACTGGGCCAGGAGCAATGTGATAAAACCCGTTTGCTTTGCAACCACTTCATCTATCAATAATCCATTAATCAAAGGAAGTTTCTCTACAACAGATTCAGTAGCAAGGTATTTAATGTCTTATCATTATAAAGTTAAAGTTGGTTCAGCAAAAGATGCAGGATATAAAATAAACCCACATAAATCATTAGTATTCTATATATTACCAACAAAGTCCAGCAGGAAAATATAGAAAGAGAAATTTCACTTAAAATAAATGTAGACAATATAGAAGTCTACCTGCCAAGACAAACCCAGGAACTATAAGAATACAATTACAAAACACTTTTTACACAATCAGATGTAGACAATTGGAGAAATATTTCATTACTCATGGGTAGGCTGAGCCAATATAATGAAAATGACAATTTTAAACTAAACTAAATTAGTTTACTTATTCAGTGCTATATCAAACTACCAAAATTATTTTATAGAACTAGAAAAAACAATAACAGAATTCAACTGGAAGAACAGAAGGTCAAGAATATCAAGGAAATCAATGAAAAAAATGTGAAAGAAGGTGGCCAGTACCAGATCTCAAGCTACTAAAAAGTAGTGATCATGAAAACAAACTGGTATTAGCTAAAAAATAGAGTGGTGGTTCAGTGGAATAGTTTAGGTGCACAATACACAGTAATAATTGATAATTTGATAAACCCAAAGATCCATGATTTTGGGACAAGAACTCACTATGTGACAAAAATTGCTAGCAAAACTGGAAAATAATTTGGGAGAAACTAGGTACAGACCAACATCTCACACCAATACTAAGGTAAGGTCAAAATGGGTACATGATTTAGACATAAAGGATGATATCATAAGTAAATTAGGAGAGAGTGGAAAATTTTACCTGTTAGGTCTATGGATAAAGGAATAATTTATGATCAACCAAGAGACAGCAGTACGGGATATAAAATGGATAATTCTGATTACATTAAATTTAAAAGTTTTTGCACAAACAAAACCAGAGCAGCCAAGATTAGAAGGAAAGCAGGAGGGGCAGCTAGGTGGTGCAGTGGATAAAGTACCAGCCCTGGGTTCAGGAGGACCTGAGTTCAAATCTAGCCTCAGACACTTGACACATGCTAGCTGTGTGACCTTGGGCAAGTTACTTAACTCCAATTACCTCACAAAAGGAGGAGGAGAAGGAGGAGAAGGAGGAAAGCAGGAAACTAGGGGGAAAAAGTTTTTATAGCAAGTTTCTTTGATAAAGACCTCATTTCTCAAATATTTAGAGAACTGAGTCAAATTTATAAAAATGAGTAATTTCCCACATAATAAATGATCAAAGGATATTAACACACAGTTTTTAGAAGAAGAAAAAAAGCTATTTATTATCATCATATGAAAAATGCTCTAAATCATTATTGATTAGAGAAATGCAAATTAAAATAACTCTGAAGTACCACTTCACACCTATCTGATTGGCTAATATGACAGAAAAGGAAAATGACAAATGTTGGAGGAGATGTGGAAAAATTGGGACACTAATGTACTGTTGGTGGAGTTGTGAACTGATCTAATCATTATTGGGAGCAATTTGGAACTATGCTCAAAGGGCTTTAAAACTGTTCATATTCTTTAACCTAGCAATACCACTACTAGGGCTGTATCCCAAAAAGACAGAAGAAAATGGAAAAGAACCTACATGTACAAAAATATTTATAGCAGCTCTTTTTGTGGTGGCAAAGAATTGGAAATTGAGGGGGATGTCCATCAATTGGGAAATGGCTGAATAAATTGTGGTATAAGATTGTGATGGAATACTATTGTGATATAAGAAATGACAATAAGATGGTTTCAGAAAAACCTGGGAAGATTTATATAATACAAAATGAGATAAATAGAACCAGGAGAACATTGTACACAGTAACAGCAATGTTGTACCATGATCAACTGAGTGACTTAGCTATTCTGAGCTATACAATAATCTAAGACAATTCTGAAGGATTTATGATGAAAAATGCTATGCACCTCCAGAGAAAAAATGTCTGAATGTAGATAAAGCATACTTTTTACATTTAATTTTTCTTTTTCTTTTTTTTGGTCTGTTTTTCTTTTGCAACATAGCTAATATGGAAATATGTTTTGCAGGACTTCACATATGTTATCTATATCAACTTGCTTGCCTTCTCAAGGAGGAGAGAAACGAGGGAAATAGTGAATTTGGAACTTAAAATTTTTAAAAATGAATATGAAAAATTTATTTTACATGTAATTGAGAAAAATAAAACAGAATAAGAAAGGGAAAAAAGGTTAAAGTTGGGTTGGTTTCATTTAAAGTGATATCTGTAAAAAAGAGCTAGACAAAAGGCTAAATTTCAAAAAAACACACACAAAAACCCAGGCTTTGAAAAAAAAGATTTGCAGGAAATATATCAGCTACAACAAGTCTGATTTAAAAAAATCTCTATAGAACTGATACTTCTCTATAAGAATAATAATATGGACTTCCCAATCCAATTTAATTCAGCTATTTATTAAGTGGCTACTGTGTTCCAGGGCATTGTTGCTAGGCACCACAAATATAAAGACAAAAATGAAGTCTCTGTTCTCAAGCAGCTTATACTACGCTGGAGGGGTGGTGGGTGTTGGGGTTACAACATGTATACAAGTAAGCAAATACAAAATGTACTCCTGATACTTCAGTGGCTTGATTTCATTGATGCTGTGGTCACTCCACTGATTCAAATGGTAATCCAATCATGCCTGCCCAGCCTGTTTTACTCTTGTTCACGTCCCCCCAAAAATCTGCCACAGGGGCTCCCCTCAGGTGCTGGCAGCCTTCCCCTATATTTTTTGACATTGTGTGGAAACCAGTGGAGGTTGTAGGCTCTCTATGGTTTATGCCTTCACTGTTGCTATGTGAAGAGCTCTTTCTTCCTTCCTTCCTTCCTTTTTTTGGTCACACATTTCTTTAAGCACTTTTCCTTGCTTAAGGCCTTCCACATTTCCTCCCAACATTTTGAGAGTAGCAGCGGAGTACTCTGGATATGTGCCTGTTAACCCTCACTCTTTTGGGGGGGGCAATGAGGGTTAAGTGACTTGCCCAGGGTCACACAGCCAGTAAGTGTCAAGTGTCTGAGGCCAGATTTGAACTCAGGTCCTCCTGAATTCAGGGCTGGTGCTTTATCCACTGCGCCACCTAGCTGCCCCCTAACCCTCACTCTTGCCACAGAAACTGCCCTCTTCTTTTCCTATCATATGTTTCCTTGATGACATCTTTTATTCCTGTTCTTCTTTGAAGTTTCTCACTGCTTATATGTTATATTGGTTAAATGAGGACATAGGGGCAGCTAGGTGGCGCAGTGGATAAAGCACTGGCCTTGGATTCAGGAGGACCTGAGTTCAAATCCAGCCTCAGACACTTGACACTTAACTAGCTGTGTGACCCTGAGCAAGTCACTTAACCCTCATTGCCCTGCCAAAAAAAAAAATTAAAAAAAAAATGAGGACATAGGAGTCCTCAATAAATACTTACTGATTGATGGATATGATCTACTCACCATGTTCTTCAGTCTCTTTTCTTCTCGCCTCTTTTCAAGTTGGATCTCCTTTTCTTCTGCTTCTTTTCTCTGACGTGCCTCCTCTTGAGCCTTCAATTGAGCCTATTTAAGGGGAAAATATATAGAAGGAACCAGATTCCCTGATTTTTCACCTGTGACCTTTTCAGAGAAACTGGATTTATTAGACTGGAAAACTCCTTTCCCTGCTTCCTCCCCACAAAGATATCAAACATCTCTGAGAAAGGCCCATACTTAACAGAATTTTAATAAGATTTAGAACCAGTAGAGACCTAAGAGACCTACTTGATACAAAGGGAGCAAAAAAGTGATATGTTTAATGTCATGATGGGAGTGGATTTATTTCAGAAAGGATCAATTTGTGCTCTTGATATGTGAAAGTGAACATGGATGTACAATTAATTTTTGGTCATTAACTATACACTTTTAAAACCGACTTTCACCTGTGAGTTTCCGAATCTGACTTATATACTGTGTAAAAAATGTTTTCTTTTATTTAAGCCAGGTCTATTGTGTCATTCATAAGGCAATTCTTCCATCACAAATCTTCAACAAGGTGTCCATCTATAGTGCTGGGGGCCATAGATCATTAATACTGCATGGAGGCCAACTGTACATGCATCATCTCTCTCTGTTATTCTTTTGGCTCTCAGTAAATGATCCTTTTTGGTTACTTATTCCTCTGATGATGTCCTCTACAGCTCTTCAATTCCACAGTTCTTCATGATGTGCTATCACCTATTCACGCCCTTCATACCCCTGTCCATTGCCCTTCTGGTGACTGACAACTTTAATTTTTTGGAGACTGTGGTTTTCAATGATGTGTAGTCATTACTAATTCTAAATTTGTCAGCCTATCATTACTATTTCATTTCACCAAGAAACTTGTCTGTAATTCTTGTTCTTTTCTTTTTTCTTGGCACACACTTAGGCTTTCTTATTACAGTCCTTCCTTGGCTCACAGGACCAAGATATGACTACTAATCACACTTTTACCAGGATTGTGGTAAAGGAAATCCCTTATATCAGGGGTTCTTAACCTTGGTATTCTTATCTATAACATGCTAACTAATGCAATCTTATAAATTATATTCCTCAAATTTCATAACAATTCTTTTACCTACCCAAAGTACATTTTACTATTAACAAAACTAGTGAAATTAATCGTCTTTTCTACTTGGCCAGTGTGTTGTCACCTTGTCTAAGCAAGGTTTTATTTCCAAAGTAAGCCTAAATATTATTGTCCCAAAAAGCTTAATAAGCAAATAAAGCTGTTTTTCATAAAAAACCTCTATAAACTTCTTTCCTTTTCTCAAGCGGTGTTCCATTTTAATTACCAGTTTCTCTTCCTCTTGTTTTTTCTTGATCTCTGCTAAGACTTTCTTACGTTCACTCCGCTGAACAGCTCTCTCCTCCATGGCTGGAAAATAGTAACAAAGAATTTCAATACTTTATACCTAAAGGATAATGCAAAATAAAGGCCTCTACTTTATGGTATAAGAGATATTTCTCTATTGAGATTTCTTAGGTGTTAAATATGTGTATAGATAATATATATGTACATGTATTACAAACATACATTCATATACATTTCTATATACCTCTGTGCTAGGGAAGAACAATTAGAAAAATGTATTGTTTTTATGTTTAAATTTCATTAATGTTTTAAGTATGAGTCTGCAACTTGATTATAAGGTCCTTCATAAATAAAGTCTATTTGTGTTTTCACATATGCCTTTGCCTTTTCCTGACTTTCTCACACTAGGCCTGATCTTTTCAGGTGGTAATACCTCTGATCAAGAGGGATTAAACAATTAAACAAAATTACCATAGCACATAGAAATAATTAGAAACCTATATCTCACCTCATTCCTCAACTAGTTTGCTAATTGTTCTCAATATGTATATAATTTTAGTGACTATGCCCATGTGTAGAGCAAAAATTGATATATCTAATTTATCAGTGATTTCTGGAAGGATTAAGGGTTACAAGAACTTGTCTGATGAGATCCTACATACATACATACATACATATTAAAGAGCATAAACTCTAGGGTCATGGCAATTATATTTTAATCCAACTTTCCATTTCAGATTACCCAGATGGGTTCAGGGAATGGAACTGTACCAGACATTTAGAAAACTGGCATCTGAGAGATGTTGACTGTTGGTCTCATCTTCTTGCCAGTCTACTAAATATCTAGCCAAAAAAGTAAAACGTGTAAGATGCTCTGCTAACAGAAATCTGTCATCAATTAGGCTTTCATGGTGAGAGGGGGGAGTTCCAGATACTCTTCACCTCTGCCAGTTGATAGCAGATGTCAGTTTTTTTTGGCCGTGCCACCAACAGAAGAGTATTAGAAATGAGGTTCTGCCATAAGTTTGGTGGAATAAATCCCAGTACCAGTTAAAAATAAGCAAAAAAAAAAAAAAACAACAACAAAAACCCCTCATCTGGTACACAGAATATTTCTGGTTCTGCCTTTAAGGGTGATCAAAAATTCAAATCTTTACTACATGGTGTGAAGAGTTACAGGCCAATAACACATTGGTATAGACACAGAGAAATAAATGCAGACTGAGTACCTATTTTTCTAAAGAAGGGATGGGGATGTTGCTGCAGACTGAGGGAAAGAATAACTTTTTTTTGAGTAAGCAAATACATGACTTGGCAAAAGTGAACCATTAAAAAGCATTAAGTCTCTAATAATGTGCTCTCTCTTCCTTCTATCTTGAGCTAAAAATAGAGGGCTACTATTAAAGAGCTGCTCTGGTCCCAGAATACTAAAAAGATGCTAACTCTTGAAACAATACTTTTTAAAAAATCCATAGTGAGAGTTTCCATATTCCCAAAGTGCTCAACCAGATGCTTCCTAATTACTCAGAGTAAAATGGGCAGAGAGTGGCAGGAAGTCAAGGAATCACATTGGAAAGACGGCCCTGTTATAGCTTTCACTCTGCAATGATGTTTAAAAATCAGTTGCCCAATCACTACATAGTCACAGAATGCCCATCTGAAGCCCTAGGATTTTGCAGAGTATAAAATCCTATATGAACCTTCTTTGGTCATTTCAGTCATGTCTGATTCTTCATGACCCCACTTGGGGTTTTCTTGGCAAAGATACTGGAGTAGTTTGTCATTTCCTTCTCCAGCCCATATTACAGATGAGGAAACTGAGTCAAAGAGGGTTAAGTGACTTGCCCAGGGTCACACAGTAAGTGTCTGAGGCCAGATTTGAACTCTGGTCTTCCTGATTCCAGGCCTGGCCACTGAGCCACCAAGTGATCAGCCCAAGAACAACATAATCACATAATGCCCATCTGAAGCCCCAGAATTTTGCAGAATATAAAATCCAGTAAGGCTCTAATTTAGATAATTCTAATAACCTGATTGATAGGTTGATTCCGGTGTGATGCCAATCTTGATCAATTTATCTGTATAGGTACTGAGGGTAATCTCATGATAGAAATGGTGTGTCTGCCTCAGTTGGCAGGATACATTATTCAAGTCCTGGGGCCTTCTCCCCCATCTCCACCATTCCTTCCTTTTCCCTGCTGAGTCAACAGAGGTTTTCTAAAGTTAGAGAACAAAGGATTGTAAATTCTCAGGGTCTGGCTGTCCCATGGGGTAGGGGCAGCAGTGGCACATCTGGGGGAGGTGGTCTATATGTTTAGAAGTGTCAGTGAAGAATGTGAACCCAGATCGGGGAGGGACCTTGCATTAGATCTAGGATAAAAAGGAGACTTCACTGGAACAAACTGCAGTACCCAAAGAGGGTATTTGCCTGTCCTTGCAAGGTAGAGAATAAATGGCCTTCTTGCTTTGCATCAGACTGGGGGTCCTGTTTCAGTTTATCTGTTTCTTACAATTGGGGTCCATCCGGGATTTGGAGGTGGTCAGGTAAGAGGAGTTTCCACCAGTGACGACCGGAGGCGTGCCCCACTAGTGTTTGGTGGCCCGTGGGCCCTGGTGGCTTCCCCTCTGACCAGCATCACCAGCTGGAGACTTGAATGGGATCTGATGCAAAACACAGAATGTGGGGGAAAGCTAGCTAACTGACTCAGCCAGGGGAGCAGAAAAATCTATGCATAGATCAAGGTCTGAAACGTGTCATCACTGGGACACAAAATAAGGCCTTGTTGTTCCAGGGGTCCTACTTGGAGACAGGGGTAGGATGTGGAGTCAGGGGAAAAGAGCTAGCTAACTGACCTGGCCAATGGGAGCAAGCAGAACGGGTAAGAATGCTTTGTCGCTCCAGAGAGTTCTACAGGAAAAGACTGGTTGTCTGTTGTGTGAATGTGAGACACACTTTGAGTGTGAAGTGAGTAGGAGTCCCAATTCGCAGTTCTGATAATCCTCGAAGATTACGGTCGGGAGAGGGACAAAGCAAGAGTATATTGAAAGGTACCAGTAGGAGGGGGGTCAAGGATCTAAGGTACCTGGAAAAAAATTAGGAGAATAGGATAAAATTCCTCCAGAAAAAGAGTAAAAAGGAAATGATAAGGTATTGCTGTTTTATATGGACAAGGGAAAGCCTTACCAGTCCTTCCGTGGACTTCTGGCCCAGACATGGATCAGAAGAGGACTGGTTGTGCCAGAACTTTAATATCTATATGAACAGCAAGAAACCATTCAGTCAAGAGGAACTAGATTATGCCCTTTGCTGGTTAAAGGGGAGACCAGTAATAATGCTTCCCCTTAAGGCTTCCCAAGCAGTCGGGAATGAGGGAGAAAGTGAAGGCAAGGAACACCCTTTCAGCTCTTCCCCCTCCTTATGTTCTGGGAATTACTAGGGAAGATCTGGGAGAAGCCCAAGGCCCCCATGCTAAACTTCTTGAAGGAGTTAGAACAATGCCAGAAGGATATTCAAAATTTCCCCCTTCCAGGGAAGGGAGTCACAGAGAAACCTGAGCCCTCCTCTTACTCCAAGGGCATAGGAAAAGAGGTCCCCCAACAGGAATTATTCCTTCTTAGAGAAGTTTCCCTAGGCAGGGGAGAAATCGGTTTCGTTAATGCCCCACTTTCCAGCTCAGAAGTGAGATCCTTTAAGAAAGAGATGAGGTCACGGGTGGAAGACCCGGTGGGGTTAGCAGAACAATTAGATCAGTTTCTTAAACCAAAAATATATACTTCGTCTGAGCTAATGTCTATTATGAATATCTTATTTTCGGGAGAGGAAAGAGGAATGATAAGGAGGGCTGCCATAAAACAATGGGAGGATGACAACCCTCCTGGGCCAGGGGTAGTACAAGCCAAAAAAAAATTTTTTTAATTTTTTAAAGAAATTCCCTAATCAGGACCCCAGGTGGGATAATAAAGATCAGGAAGATAGGGGCCATATGCTAGAGTTTAGGAGAATGATTCTGGAGGGAATAAAGAAGGCAACCCCAAAGGCTCAAAAGGCTCAAAAGCTTTCGAGGTCCAACAGGATAAAGATGAAACCCCATCAGCCTTCTTTGGAGACTAAAAGAGGAGTCACTGAAATTCAAGGGGGAAGATAGCAGGATTGTAAATTACTCAGAATTTGAATGGAGCCTGGGTTAGCACTGAGCTGCAGACCACAAGAGAAGGGGTAAGTATGATTCATTAATTTCAAGTTTGTTCAAGGAGTTCTTAGGGAACACCTGATTTTTTTTAATAGGCAGATTAATGAAGAGAATCCCCTGGGTCTTTCTTTAAAAAATATATAGGGTTTTTGGTGAAATATTGGCTAAACTGCCACTTTGCTATTTTCAAGCATGTTGAGAAAGTATGAGGAAGTTTGATTTTGTTTTAAGTAAGAAGGAGGAACGAATGGATAGGAGCTGTTTGCTGACTAACATGGTCTGAAGTACTGTGATTAAGACTTATTGTTTTAATCAAGTATTTATGATTGAGGGGCAGCTAGAGACCTGAGTTCAAATCCACTCTCAGACACTTGACACTTAACTAGCTGTGTGACCTTGGGCAAGTCACTTAACCCCAATTGCCTCACCAAAAAAACCCCACAAACAAACAAAAAACCCCACCAAGTATTTATGATTGGTAAAAGAAAGGTGTGCCCTGTTTGCATTGACAGTGTGAACAGGAATATGAGAGTAAATAGTTGGGAATTAGAAAAAAGAAAGAAAAGCTCCTTCCCCCCATGGCAGTTTCTGCTGTGGAGGAGGAGAGAGCCAACTGATTTGTCTTAAAATCTTTTTGTAGTGGAGTAGCTTAAAATCAGGAATTATTTGTAATGTGTAAAAGTTTCAAGGAAAAATATATTTTTTTAGTCTCTAATCATTGAACCACACTGCCTAAGTCCAGTTTTTGGCTTTGAAATACAGGATGACCATCAAACTATTTCTAGGGGCTAGGAATGTCTCAGGGTAAAAGGTTGGGGCATATCTAATTTAGTGGAGCCCTCTTTGAGATCTGTTGCATTGCAAGTGGTTAGGAAATATGCTTTTGGGGGGGGGCGGGGCAATGGGGGTTAAGTGACTTGCCCAGGGTCACACAGCTAGTAAGTGTAAGTGTCTGAAGCCGGATTTGAACTCAGGTACTCCTGAATCCAGGGCTGGTGCTTTATCCACTGCACCACCTGGCTGCCCCCAGGAAATATGCTTTTGATGTTCACAAAGGTTGTTTAAAAATTATTAGAATTGACTAAAAATAATAAAGTAAATTGGCCTATTGGAATGCCTTTAACCAGTCTAAATTAAGTTTTTAAAAAAGGGCTAAAAAGAAGTTATGTGTGTCTAAGTTTGTGCTTGGAATCTAGAAGGAAAAGTTTTGTTTGTTTGATAAAGCTACCCCAAAACCTGGCTAGGTTAAGGAAGTGGGGGAGGGGCAGGAGGAACCTTGCTGCTCTGGCATTGTCTTGCAGACTGATTAGAGGATTGAATGTGGCATTAAAATATTAATTCAAACCAGCAAAAGAAAAGTTTGTGTTATCAGGGAATCAAGAAGGGTAATTGGATTTGACTGGGCTATCTATGTAAGAAACTTTGGGAATCACACAAACTATATACTGCGACTTTAAACAACTCTTTTGTAGTGGAACAGTTTAAAAAAAAACAGGAAAATAGGAAGTGGTTAGATTAAGTGGTTATGGGGTAAATTAATACTAAAATGAAATTATTAATGAGGTTCTATATGATATTCAGGAAACAAATTCAGGTGTAATTGAATTAATTCTGATTTAATTCTAAGTGAAATATATTCCTGTGATGCTCTATTTGTATAGTTTTAAGCTGGTTACCTCAAGGTGATTTGTAATATGTAAAGGAAAAGTGCCCAACAGTTTAATAGTTCATTGTATTAGAGATATTATCAGATTTGGATTCTCTAAATTCTTTTGGGTTATGAATTTCTGTGAAGTGGGCATAGTAAGAATATTCTCAGCTGTATATTAAGGCTTTAAGTTCTTTTTTTTTTTAACTTTTTTTTTTTTTAGTGAGGCAATTAGGGTTAAGTGACTTGCCCAGGGTCACACAGCTTGTAAGTGTTAAGTGTCTGAGGCCAGATTTGAACTCAGGTACTCCTGACTCCAGAGCCGGTGCTCTATTCACTGCCACCTAGCTGCCCCAGGCTTTAAGTTCTAACCAGATCCTCTAAATAACTAGTAAGCTATGAGGAAAAACTTGCTGTTTTGATCTGAATTTATTGGTATTAAGCAATAGTTAAATTGGTGCTTGAACTTGTCATGTATGACATGTTAGTGGACAATAGTAACTTATGAGCTATCTTATATCACCTTAATGGGGAATCTGAGTTTACTCATGTTGTTAATTAATTGGAATTAGAACATGTGTAGAAACACATGCAAACTAGTTGTCACTTTAAAGATGTTCCCATTGTTTAGGGGAATTCTGAGGGCAGTATCCTATGTTTAATACCTAAATCTGTTTTACTATGTGCTATTGTGTGGGACATTTTCTAGTTTGTTCCCAGTATGCAATTTGGGATTGTTTACACTCATTTCAACCATTGCTTGTTATTGAGCATCTCAAGGCAGATTCATTTGTGTAGTGCTAACTTAGGGATAAAAAACCTATTTAAGTACAAGTGTTATGGGGAAAAATGGGGTAAGGGTTTGGGTAAGGGTAGGGATCATCTGTCTGTTATTAGTTATACATTTCAAAACTGAACCAAAAACATCTCGAGTTTGTTTCAAGAAAAGTAGAGGGGCAGCTAGGTGGCACAGTGGATAGAACACTGGCCCTGGAGTGAGGAGTACCTGAGTTCAAATCTGGCCTCAGGCCCTTGACACTTACTAGCTGTGTGACCCTGGGCAAGTCACTTAACCCCAATTGCCTCACTAAAAAAAATAATAAATTAAAATTAAAAAAAAAAAGAAAAGTAGAGGGAGGGTAACTTATAGAATGTTTTGTTACACCTATGGAAAGGTCAACAATAAGTTTATTATGTAATGTGGAAATAACATCTGTCTGTGGATCATGTCCTGTAATACAAACATGGTTTATTATGGACAACTTATTTGACATGCACTGTTTTGAAATTAATTGCTCAAGTGTCATCCTAAGTCTTTTATTAGAATTGAAGTTAACTTGGGAACTTTTATGTAAGTCCATTTTTGGTCATCTTCTTACAAAGGTATTCTGTAACCTAAGTTTTATGTGAGGATTAGATCTTAAACAATTGAGTGAAAACTTTTGGAGAAATAAGGGGAAATGGATATATATGTAATTTGGAAAGATTTAAGGGTTCTGCCTTCTGTGGCATTTTGAAACATTTAGGTTATATGGCTTGCATGTATCAAGGTAGTGGTAACCCTTTGGTCTGTTGTTAATAATGTCTGTCAGATACAGACTTAGATAAATCTTTGAGCAGCATGGGGCATTCATGACATCTCTCACTGGATAAAGGACATTTGTGAACAGCTTTTCACTCCTGATGCAGGATCCTGGGGTTCCTGGATTCTCTCTCTTGGTTTGCCCCGTTTTCCCTACAGTAATACCAGTTCTTGTCCTTTTAATTTTTGGCCTTTGTCTCTTTAACCTCTCGATAATTTGTTTTATCTAGGCTCAAGGCTTTCAACCTTATGGTAGCAATTCCAGCCTATATACCTCTTCACCTTCTGGACCAGGCCTGCAAAGATTTCTGTTCCTTTCACTAAGACCTAGGGCCAACTCTACAACCATATTCAGCATGAAGCAGTTACAGAAGAAGAGATCTTTGCCCTCTTTTCCCTTAGCTATTGGAAGAAGGGGTGGGGAAATGTAGTGGTAGCCTGGTGGGCCTGAGTCCAGTTGGGGATGCTCTGGCCCAGAAGGGGTCAGTTAGAGATTATTCTTTCCTTAGAAAAGAGTTGGGAAACAGTTGTATTTGCTATTAAAATTTGTTTTGTAAGAGGTTTTAATAGGGACATCTGAGGAGTTGCTAGAAGGTGCTCTGGAGACAAGACATCTTCTAGACTGCCCTCAGGAAAAAAGACTTACAGAGACCAGATAACTACATGGGACATCTGAGATCCAAGATGAAATTGCTAATTGAATGGACACTGGGAGCACATCACCAAAATTACAAAGAGACTTTATATTAGCTAATGCTATTAGCCATGATTATTGTTATAATCTTGGTAGTTATTGACATTGGTTCTTTGTGTTATATCTGGGGGTTGTTACAAAAAAAATATGATGAAGATAGAATTTCTCAAGGAACTAAACCAGTCCTTTTTTTGTGTGTGTGTGAGGCAATTGGGGTTAAGTAACTTGCCCAGAGTCACACAGCTAATAAGTATGAAGTGTCTGAGGCTGGATTTGAACTCAGGTCTTCCTGAATCCAGGGCCGGTGCTTTATCCACTGCACCACCTAGCTGCCCCACAAAATCAGTCTTGAGAGGACACTATTGGATTTGTGACCAAGAACTGCTTACACATGTCTTCCCAAGAATTGGACAAGTATATGGTATATTGGGATAATTAGACCCCAATTTTCCTCCTGAAAGATACCTCTGGGACAGGATTAGGTATTCAGTTGTATGAAGCAGTTAAAGCTATAGCCACAGAAATTAGGAAGGTGGCTCATGTCCCTGTTCAGAAATGGAATTCTTGATTTGAGGGTGGATGGTTTTCATGGCTGAATGGAAGCTGGTAGAAGCAATTGGGGTTCTTTCTCCTATGTGCCCTGGCAGCTCTATTAGTCATATGCCACCTAGTTCCCTGCTTTATTCACTTAATTATTAGAGTGGTGGAGGGAATTCAGGTAGTAACCGTACGGAAAAGAGTTAAAGAAGGGTATCAAATGATGATCCTTCAATGAGGGATTAAACAAAGTCTAGATCAGGAGATGAAAGAAATGGAGGATAAGATTTACTTGGCATGGGAGGAGAACAACGGATGAGGAGAGACACAAATGAAGAAATAAAAAGAGAAGGGACTGATAGAAATGGTGTATCTGCCTCAGTTGGCAGGATACATTATTCAAGTCCTGGGGCCTTCTCCCCCATCTCCACCATTCCTTCCTTTTCCCTGCTGAGTCAACAGGGGCTTTCTAAAGTTAGAGAACAAAGGATTGTAAATTCTCAGGGTCTGGCTGTCCCATGGGGTGGGGGCAGCAGTGGCACCACATCTGGGGGAGGTGGTCTATATGTTTAGAAGTGTCAGTGAAGAGTGTGAACCCAGATGGGGGAGGGTCCCTGCGTTAGATCTAGGATAAAAAGAAGGGGACTTCACTGGAACAAACTGCAGTACCCAAAGAAGGTATTTACCCGTCCTTGCAAGGTTGAGAATAAATGGCCTTCTTGCTTTGCATCAGACCAGGGGTCCTGTTTCAGTTAATCTGTTTCTTACATCTCATTTGTATAAATGTATCATTTTTGGATAAAGCACCAGCCCTGGATTCAGGAGGACCTGAGTTCAAATCCAACCTCAGACATGTGACACTTACTAGCTGTGTGACCTAGGGCAAGTCACTTAATCCTCACTGGCCTGCAGAATAATTAAATAAATAAGTAAGTAGATGAATGAATGAATAAACAAATAAATGTTCCATTTTTGCACAGTCATAAACTTATTATAGAAATGTAGTTTTTGGCCAAAAAAATGATATATCAAATTCAGCAGTGATTTCTCAGGGGATCAAGGGTTATTAGAGCTAATCTGATGAGAGAGAGCCTACAAACTTCTGAACTTTGGGGAGAGGTTAAGTGACCTGTGGAGAATCACACAGCTAATAAGTGAAAGAGGTGAGGCTTGTCAAATCCAGGTGTTTTGATGACAGGTATAGAAGTTTTTCTACAATATGATTCTCAGCTTTGTGTCATCTTACAGAACTGTCCCTTTCCATCTTAAAGATCCTGACCTCTGTCCCTTCCCCATGGAGAAGAAGGTTTGAGATCTTAAGGGCCTTCAGTGTGGTGGAAGGGAGCAAGAGAGCCAGGCAAGTTAAAATTAAATTCTCATAGATCTAGAGTTGGAAGCAACCTTAAGGGCCATCTATAGTTCAATCCTATCATTTTACGGATGAGGAAACTGACACTAGATGGGTTAAGATACTTGCTGAAGGTCACACAGTTAGTACAGGAGCAGAGCTGGAATGCCCACTCAAGACCTCTAACCCCACATGCAGTGAATGCTCTTCCCAATCTACCATCATGCCTCTTGAAGTCTTAGACCTCGGCCCGTGGGCTCTTCTAAGAGGGTAGTTAGGGAGCAGTCAGGGAGAGAGCAGCTAAAATGAATACAGAGAATTTAGTAAAACATGGGAAGACTTGTGTGATGTGATACAGAGCAAAGAATATGGAGTCGAGAGAGCAATATATCACAATAATTATAAGTCAACTTGAAAAAGCCAAGAAAAGTCCTGAAAGTTAGCAGCATTCTAGGTCAATATGTTCTATGACAATAATAATAATAAAAAAAAAGAATCCTGCCTTTTAGAATGGGGTGAGGCGTTGTCAACTGCTTTGACTTCTTTCTGGATGCATAAGGGGAGCTCTGAGAATCTGTCTTAGGGCTGTCAAAACCAGAGGATGGGCTGGGTGAACTGCAAAGAAAAAACACACATTCAGATTGAATCATTAGCCCTTCTAAAACCCTTTGGCTGATGATCCCAAAGCATTTGGTAAACTTCAGTTAAACTTCATGCTAAAGAGTGACACAACTATTTTGAGGCCCATTCTGGAAACGGATGTAATAAGGGGTGTTGATGCTGAGGTTATCCAGAGTTCTCATTTCCCACCTGATACTTCAGAACTCTGGGCATCACCATCTTCTTTGTTTTGTTTTGGTTTTTTGCGGGGCAATGGGGGTTAAGTGACTTGCTCAGGGTCACACAGTCAGTAAGTGTCAAGTGTCTGAGGCCAGATTTGAACTCAGGAACTCCTGAATCCAGGGCCAGTGCTTTATCCACTGCGCCACCTAGCCACCCCCTGGGCATCACCATCTTCTAAATGTCTCAAGTATAAATACAAATCTGAATAAATGTACAGGCCTCCAGTCTTCAGTGATTGTTAGAGTGACTTTGGTGTCACCATATAGTTCAAATGGATAAGAAATCTGTACAGTTATTAGAGACTAGTTTCTGGATTTCAGTCCTCAGGCTGAGGCAGGTAATGTATACCATTTAGAATATAGTCTGTTTTTTTTTTTAGTTCTTTAAACATAAATAGAAACAATTAGAGCAAGTTATGAGTTTTCTCTTTCACAGAATATTAACTGAGAAAATCCATCATAAATAGGCATGTCATGGAAGCTAACCAGAGAACAGATTCATTACCAAGAGACACCTTTGTAAACTATACACTTGTGCCCACTTGGAATATCCTTATGTTATTTGGTCTAACGGGGCTTCTCAAAGTGGATGCCAGTCCAAGAAGAAGGGAGGAAAGAAGAAAGAGGGAGAAAGGTTAAAAAAAAAAAAACAGAGACGGGAGCACGAATTCTGAGGTTCTGGGAGAAGATGGGGGCATCTGTTTCTTCTGAAAGCTCCAAAGAAAGAGGAGATTTTGCATAAAGAAACATCACAAATGTCAAAATTTGAGTGGCCAGATTAGGTCACACCCTGGTTGTCTGACATACTTGGAAATGACCTGGCGCCCCTTCTTCAACTTCTCCTCTCTGGGGTTTGACATGAGCCGTGTGAGTGCTGCAGTCACTGCTGTAGCCTGCTCCGCCTCTTCTCTGGCCTCCCTTAGCCTCTGGTTTTCCTGCAGCTCAAGGATCATTTTTTGCTGTTCCTGGAGTTTCTTCTTTTGCTCTTCAATCACTTGTTGCTGGAAGATGTAGCGGTTGTGGAAATGGCCCATGTAAGGGGGCACAGGCTTCTGGCTGGGAGTTTTGAATTGCTGGCGGCTGCAAACCTGATGCAAGGACTCACAGCTTGGGGTCTTGGACAGAGGAAGCTCTGGGGAGCTCTGAGGGGCTTGCTGCATGGGGAGTTGGAAGACAGACTTGGGATTTTTGCATAAAGAAGGACTGGTGATGCAACCATCACTCTCAGAAGGCTTCTCCTGGGAAAACGTCACTCCAGGCACCTGAAAGGGAAGAACTCATTACAGTTCATTTGATGCTAATGAAATGATACATTTCAGCCAGTAGGCTTTGTTCAGGAGCCACAGAGCATGTGTGTGCCTTGAACTCCATTCCACCAGGTCCCATGTTGTACCACTGACCCCAGTCAGCTTTCTCTATCTCCCTAATCCTGGGCAGGCCACAGCTAAAATAACAGTTTTGTAGTTAAAAATAACAAAAGGGATACTGGAGAATGTGGATAAATCAGTGCAAATCCGTCCCCAGGTCAGTTATAATGTCACCTTGACATATGAAAGAGGACATTTTCATTCAAAACCGACACTTGTAATTATTTGTTTTGGCATGGGACTGTGGAAATTTATTTTGATTTGGGGGCCCTACCTTTAGGCTGAGATTAGAAAGCCTTAGGCCCTCAGCGTCTCTCCCCCTCCTCCTCAGCTTCAGCTGAGGAGAAAAAGCCCCGTGGGCTGTACGAGACGCTAGGTCAGACAGCTGGGGGGGAAAAAAAGCCCCCAGCTCCCTCTGACCTGAGCAGATCCTGGATAGCCGGTGCTGAGGCACGTGAAACTTGGAGCGCACCCCGCCCCCACCATCAGCCGCAGCCCTGGCTGGAGGATTAGCTTGGTCTGTGGGGGCGAAGGAAGCCCCAAGATTTGAGTGGAGAGAAGAAAAGGTGTATATATAGACCTGGGAGTGAGAGTAGGAGAGAATCGGCTGACTAGAGCAAGGAAGGAGACTAGAGGGAGACGGACTAGAAAAAGAAGGAGTGAGGACAGACTAGATAGAGAGACAAGATTAAGGAGAGGAAGGCTGACTAGAGCAAGGGAAGCTGACTAGGGGGGGATGGACTAAGGAAGGAGCAGGGAGACGGACTAGAGGACGGAGCAGAAGACAGCCTGACCAGGAGGCAGCGGAGAGTACAGAAGCAGGTCAGCATAGGGTACAGGTTGGAGAAAGTAAAGATTAAGAGGAGTTAGAAAAAAATAGCTGACCAGGGAAAGTGTATCGTGCCCTGAGGCTGGAGGTGGCTAAGGCCCTTATTGTAGTGCGAAAGAGACCACAGGAAAGCAGTCAGGTTGTACACTTTATTTCCCTGTATTCCTAATTTGAAATAGTATCTCATAAATAAACTCTGCTTTGATTATTTAGTTAGAGGCTTCTTAATCTTTAGTCTATCAGTTTGGGAGCAGTGTGGTGGAACTTTGTAGATGGCCCACATTCAATTAATGAAGTCAGATAGCCAAATAGTCAACAGTCCCCAGATTAGTCCTCCAGTCAGCTTCAGTCCCCAAATTAGGCTAGTCATCAAAAATATTTCTACAGGACACAAGGGAATGAGAGGGGTTAACTCCAGATACAAAGTCCCAGAGGTTTAATATGCCCATTATCTCGTTGTCATCATCGTGCCAAGTCTGAAGATGTAGCATAGTTACTGATATTTGGCAGTAAATTGGTAATTTAATGGTTTTTCCTCTATAATATTTTAAAGCTAACACATAGGAAATCAAATATCACTTTGCTTTTTGGTTCTAACATTCATTCATTCAGCACACATTTGCTAAATACCTCTTATGTGTGTTGTAGAATTAAAATGCTTAGCTAAAACACTGTCCCTACCTTTAAGGACCTTGCAGTCTAGGAGGGGGAAATAAGAACAATAAGAATAATACAGATAATTATTACCTAATACCTGTATAACATAAATACATTAGGGAATTACAAAACAAACAGCTATGTTGGGCTAGAGGGGAAGGCTATTATTGACCCAGGAGAAGAGGGAAACCTTCATAGAAGGGATATTTGAGTTATGCTTTAAAAGATAGATCATAATTCATATGTTGAATTATTGCAGGCAAATGGGAATTAAGAATTGGACAGTGGGGGCAGCTAGGTGGCACAGTGGATAGAGCACTGGCCCTGGATTCAGGAGGACCTGAGTTCAAATCTGGCCTCAGACACTTAACACTAGCTGTATGACCCTGGGCAAGTCACTTAACCCCAATTGCCACACACACACACACACACACACACACACACACACACAAGAATTGGACAGTGGGGGATGGGGAATGTGGTTTGGATGATGACCTGTAGGGGTTCAGAATCACTGGCATATGGAGGGTTTGGGAGTTTGCTAATAAATGAAAAATTTAGAGAGATTTTCAAAGTAAGGGTGGAAAACTTTCAGAGTCTTGGGCAGTTCAGGTGAGAAAGCAAGAACTTGGAACAGAAGGGATGGTGATGATCTCCTTCGTCAAATCAGGAACCCAAGCTAAAAATTTGATGGAATGGTACCCTTTCCTCATACCTCTACAATGGGTGACTGGTAAGATGGAATGGTGCTTTTCCCTTTCCCACAGAAGGCTGGAGAGACCAGGCAGGAGAAACAGGGGATATGATGGTGGCTACCTCTCCAAAACTCTCTCTCTCACTCCTCTCTCTCTCTCTCTCTCTCTCTCTCTCTCTCTCTCTCTCTCTCTCTCTCTCTCTCTCTCTCTCTCTCTCTCTCTCTCTCCAATTGGGGTTAAGTGACTTGGAGTGAGAGTCCTCAGGAATAAAATGTGTGTGTAAAGCTTGGGGCCACTGGGGTCTGCAGACTTAAGATTTCGGATTGAGAAATGGAAGGAACCTTAGAGGTAGTTTATGTGTAAGGCCTTCATTCTATAAACTGAGAAAATGAGGCCCAGACAGGTTGAGTGTCTTGCCCAAGGTCACAGAGGTGGCCAGTGACCAAGCCAAAATTTATTTTATATTTATTTAAAGTTTTGAGTTACAAATTCTATCCCTCTCTCATTCCCTCCCTCCCTGAGGTGGTGAACAGTTATAGGTTATACATGTGCAACCAAGCCAAAATTTAAACCCAGCTCCTCTAACCCCAAATCTAGAATTCTTTTTCACTCTATGGCACCACCTCCCCATTCTCTTGAATCATCCATTTTCCAGCCAGAGGTGGCTAACTCGGCATGTCTATTATATAACCATGGTATTTAATAGTATGCTTTCACGGTGTTTTATGTGTGTCAAACACCTTTACACACATTATCTCACTCAAAAGCTTAGGGCTTCCAGATTTAGTTCCAGGAAGAGGCTGGAAGGGAAGGAAAGAAAATCTCCCTGGTGAACTTATCTCCTGCCAAAATAATCTTGTAATTAAAGCTGTCCTTCTGAAATGCTTTGATTCCACATAGTCCAAGGTCTGACCAGCTTTTGTGTCAGCCATCTGCACTAGTGGGAGAGGCAGGAGACAAGTCAACTGCCTTAGGTTCCGAATTAGGTTCCAAGTGAGTTTCTAACTCATTCTGCTGCTAGAACGGTGCCATGCATCGTTCTCAAAAATGCTTTTGATGAGGTCTTTTCTAAAGACCCAAATGAGTTAAAAAGATGTGCTGTGTGGACGTTTACCATGTGATTCAGACCATCCCATGTAACTTTTCATTTCAGAAATGTCAGAGGACAGTTATTCTTAGCAATAGTGACACCTGTTCACATAATTTAGCAATAAGCTGAGCTTGTGTTTTAGGGTTCTTTTAAACTATGTGGTAATGATATATTATTAACTCAGCAAGATTGAGTAAAAGTCTGAAGTACAGCCACAAGATTTCTTTTGGATTACGGTGAGTTTTTTGTTGTAAAGCTAAGAATTTTTTAAAAAGCACACACACATAATGGTACAGATTGTTCTTAATAATACAAGGCCAAGCAATCTGGCTTAATTAGAGTAAATCGCCCGTCATCCAACTGATAATTTTGAAAATTTTCAATGCACAATATTCCTAGTATACTTAAGTGTTCTTAGTAAATCAGTTCCTATAATTACATAATTAATGGACATCTAAAGATTCCACATTCTCACTGGTGTGAGTTATATTCTTCATCTGGAAGAATATTATGGTTTCTTTGGTTACCTATGAAGAATACTGTAACCTTTTATTTTCATTTGCCTTATTTTTGTTTGTTTGGTTTTTTGTTTGTTTTTGCGGGGCAATGGGGGTTAAGTGACTTGCCCAGCTAGTAATTGTCAAGTGTCTGAGGTCGGATTTGAACTCAGGTACTCCTGAATCCAGGGCCGGTGCTTTCTCCACTGCTCCACCTACCTGCCCCCTATTTGCCTTATTTTTTTTTTAACAACATTGTATTTTTCTTGATGAAATTTTCTTGGTTTTAGTTTTTTGGAAATGTTTCAGTCTAAGAAATTAACATTTTAACAATGTTTTCAGTGAATTAAACTACCTTAAACAATTTTAATATCTTAAACAAGACTGCTTTCATTTTTAAGAGAACTAGGCAAAGCAATATGGAATCTTTTGTTAAATGTCGAAAGGATTTCCTTTGGTAACTGACCTGTATTTCCATGTACCATACCTTCCACATAAAGGCAGAATTTATATACAAAAAAATAGAATAAATAAGCAAAAAAAATACCTCTTCTTTTTTTGTAGATGAATTTTGGGACTTCCTTTTCTCCCCATTTTTTATGTCATCAGATCCATTTGAACTAAGTTTCCCCAGGGATGCTGCCTTTAGCAACTCATCCATTTTCTTCCGAGTTTCTTCTTTTTTCAATTCTAGCTGTTTCCTTCCAGTTTCTTGTCTATACAAGTGTTGCCATTGTGTAAAGTAGTGTCTTAGAATTCTCCTCCGGTTGAACTCTGTCGCCAATTGTTGTTTTCTAGATAATAAAGCATAAAGGTACCAAAAGTCAGTTTTTATTCATAAAGGGATCATATGAAGCACATGTCCATCCTAGTCACAACCCCTTCTTTCAGACTGTGCTATCCCGGATCATCTTATATATTCCCTCAGCTTAATTTTCTTGCTGGATGTATATGGCCATTAAGGTATTAACTCTGTGAAAAGGAGGATTGTTTTATTGGAACAAGTCATAAAAACATATTTAAAAGTAGTTTGTGATTACTGTGGAATAACTTGTAATAGAAGAGGGGTAGGCAGAATAGTAAACTGAAATTTTAGTGCCCTCCAAAATATACCCTAAGGAAGCAGGATAAAAAGCATACTCAAATCAACTTTTGAAGGTAAATTCAAGAGTGGAGGTGGGTGCTGGGTGGAGAGAGCTGTCTTTACCACAAGGCTGGAAAGAAAGAAGCAGCCTAGCATACAGACCCCATAATGGTGTTTATGGCAGAGCCAGAAATCTGGGTCATCAACAGGCTAATGGGAGTTCAATGAAGGGAAGGGAATAGTGTAAGGCAAGACTACTGGCCTTTGGTGTAGCAGCAGGGGCAGGAAGTATACCATATGCCAACTTCTTATTTTGCCAATTATTTTCACTAGTTAGGTGCTAAACTCAGTTATTTCTGTCTGATGAAAGAGTACAGATGCTGTCAGCACCCTCTACATTTCAAAATCCTTAAGCAAAGCTCTAATTGCCCTATCTTAGTTATGGCCTTTTGGGGATAGGAATAGGTAGAGTTCTATGGTCAATTTCTCTTCTAATATTTTTAAAAAATAAGGAAAGAGATGTTCAGATATAGTAAGAAAATTGAGTACAAATGCTTAGAGAAAATGAAAACCAATTATACTGACTACTTATTATAAATATACTTTTAAAACAAATAATAATAAAGGACAAGAGTAATTTGGCCAAAGCTTGACAAAGAAAATAGATCTCTGTCCCTTCACAGCTTGGCACATTTGTTCAGTTTACTTGTTTTCCTTGGAATAAGGCTTTCTCTTTGTTTATTGAATTCCTACAAAGCCCAACTCCTTTATGAAGCCTTCCCTGAGTCTTCTAATTGGTAACAAAACTCCTTAGGGACCAGGACCATTTCTTACATAAATTTTATATCTTCCATTTTCTAGGATAGTTACACTTTTTTTTTTTTTTTTGGCCAGGCCATGAGGGTTAAGTGACTTGCCCAGGGTTACACAGCTAGTAAGTGTAAGTGTCTGAAGCCGGATTTGAACTCAGGTCCTCCTGAAACCAGGGCCGGTGCTTTATCCACTGTGCCACCTAGCTGCCTCCAATAGAGTTACACTTAATAAACACTTGTTATATTACATTACAGTTTCCTTGAGCTTTGCCAGATAAAGTGTTTCTAAAGCTAAGTAGAGTCTAATAGAACAGCCCTATACAATACAGTGGACCAAGTGGTCTCCAAACGTTTTGCTCATGCACCCCTATCATTACGGCATTTTTGAGAAAACTCCATATTTAAATTTGTTGCTGTTCAGTTGTTTTTCAGTTGTGGCAAATTCTTTGTGACCTCATTTGGGATTTTCTTGGCAAAGATACTGGAGTGGTCTGTTTGCCATTTCCTTCTTCAGGTCATTTTACATATGAGGAAATTGAGGCAAACACAATTAAGAAGTGAATTGCCCAGAGTCACACAGGTATAGTAAGTGTCTGAGGCCAAATTTGATCTCAGGAAGATAAATAAGTCTTCCTAACTCCAGGCCTGGTATATTTTAATACTGCATACTTATGCATATGCAAAATTAAATATGTACATAAGTCATATATACTGCTATACCAATAATTCTTTTTACCATAAAATTTATGCAAAAAATTTTTAAAGGATGAAATAAAGATTAAATAGCATTTGATTCGAGTCAATAGAGAGCTAATCCATATCTTTCACCCAGCGAAAATCCTGGTAGCTGTCTGTCTACAGATCTCCAGGCCACTCCCCTTCTTTCCTCAATGAATTTAACTCCTGGCTCACAGTTTTTCTCTCCTTATAACTCCTGACTTCAAATGAAGAGACTTCAATATATCTACATACTCCCCCTCAAGCACCCTAGTATCACCTTTCTTCAGCTTATTCACTTCCCATAACCTACTTTCAGACACATGGTTTTATGCCCTTGATTTTGCAATCATCCACAAATGCAACACCTTGGTGTTCTTGAACTCTGAAATTCCCTTGTCTGAACACAATCTATCATCATTCCTTCACTCCATCTGCCTGGCTACCCCAAACCCTGTTCTTCATCCACACTGTGACCCTCAATCCTTCAACCCCTCAGTTCTTTCCCAGGCCATCACCCCTACACCGGCTATGCTCTACTCTCTTCTACATCTTGACTCCTGGGGGGCAGCTAGGTGGTGCAGTGGATAGAGCACTGACCCTGGATTCAGGAGGACTTGGCCTCAGACACTTGATGCTTACTAGCTGTGTGATCCTGGGCAAGTCACTTAACCCCAATTGCCTCACACACACACAAAAAAGAGTACATCTTGACCTGGGGGAACCAGCTCAACTTTATACTTTCCTTTTCTTGCCCTGTCAAGCCTCAGCCTTGGTTGACTTCCACGACTGATGTTGCCTATCTCTATATATGTGTTGTTGAACTAAGCTGAATAAAATCACAAAAGCATGCTGACTGGTCCACTACACATTATGTTCCATAACCTCAAATGGGCCCTCATTGCTGGAAGGCAATCCGTGGAGTACCATGGCTTTAGCTCTATGGCCAGGTCACACAAGGAAATCTGACCTCCTATTCACCCTGTTACATAAGGGGACGTATGTGTGCATGTGCATCTTTCAGGCATACTTATATCATTAGCCTGTCCTTGACAGTATTGGGGACTTTCTTATCAATAGTTTCCCGGGGAAGTGTATGTATACACCTGGCCTCTCTCCTGCATGCTTTGTTTGCCCCTCCCTTTAAGAGGAGCCCCCTTCAGGTGGGATAGCACGGGGGATCAGGAAAGATCCATTTGTTGTCTGCCTGCTATCATGGACGTCTGCTACTCATGCTTATTATAAATCTTTATTATTTGCAATACTGGATATTCTGGCATCATTCTTCAGTATCTCTTTTATCTTGGCTTATGGGGGAACTTTCTCCCCTGAGCTTTCCCTGGGATCCAACACAATCCTATACCTCTCTAATTAACCCACCATTCCATTCACCACTGTGATTCTTCCAAACCTTTTCATCTCTCTTCAGTTCTACCCTTTGTCTCTCCCTCCCTCTGTCCTCTCAGGGAATCTTGCCTCATATTTTCTTGAAAAAAATTTAGGCCATCCTCCATCCTCCCTATCTTCTGATCTCACATCACCCAGATAGCCATCTGCCCCTATCTCCTTCTTTCTCTCTGTCTCACAGGAAGACTTGGTCCTTTTTCTTGCCAAGGCAAATGCGTCTACCTGCACAAGTAATCCTCTTCCCATCTTCTTCTGCAAACTGCACCGTCTGTCACCCCCACTCTCTCACTTATCTTCAATCTCTCCCTGTCTACTATTGCTTATGAACATACACGTTTCTCCCCTATCCCTAAAAAAATCCTCACTTGATCGACTCTTCCTCACCAGTTATTACTGCTTATCTCTCCTCCCTTTGGCAGCTAAACTCCTTGCAAAGGCTGTCTGCAATAGGGGCCTCCATTTTCTTTCTTCTCACTCTCTTCTTAACTCTATACAGTTTGGCTTCTGATTTTATTGTTAAACCAAAACTGTTTTCTCTAAAGATGTTAATTGCCAAAACTGCCTGTCTTTTCTTAGTTCTCATTCTTTTATACCTCCCCCCAGCCTTTGGCGTTGTCAATCACCCCCTTCTCCTTGATACTCTCTTCTCAGTAGGTTTTTTTGTGACAATACTCTCCTGGTTCTTCTTCTACTTATCTGACTTTTCCTTCTCAGTCTCCTTTGTTGGATCTTCATCCAGGTCACATCCACCAATGGCATATTCCACAGAGCTCTATATTGGGTCCTCTTCTCTTCTCTTTCTGTACTATTTCACTTAGTGATTTCATCAGCTTCAATGAATTCTATTATCATCTCCATGATGATGGTTCTCAAATCTATTTATCAAGCCCTAACCTCTCTGTTGACTTTCAGACTCCCAACTCCAACTGTCAATTGGATGGATGCTCCATAGTCATCTTGAACTCCATCTGTCCAAAACTGAACTCATTATCTTTCCCCCCAAGCCCTACCGTCTTCCTAAATTCCCTGTTATTGTTGAGGATGCCACCACCTTCCCAGTCCCCGAAGTTCATGACCTAGGTGTCATCATTGACTTCTCATTCTCCCTTAACCCCCATATCCAATCTGTTGCCAAAGCCTGTTGATTTTACTTTCAATATAACTCTTGCATACACTCCTTTTTTCCTCTGATACAACTCTCAGCAATAGCATGCTAGTTGATCTCCTTGTCACAAGTCTCTCCCCATTCCCGTCCATCCCCCACTGAAGCATCAAAGTGAACTCCCTAGACTGCAAGTCTGACCATGTGGCAACCCTTCATCTGCCACTCAACAAATTCCAGTGGCTCCTTAACACCCTCAGTATCAAATAGAAAATTCTCTCTCTGGTGTTCAAAGTCCTTCATAACCTGGCCCATCCTACCTTTCCAGTCTTTGTTGTTGTTGTTGTTGTTTTTTCAGGGCAATGAGAGTTAAGTGACTTGCCCAGGGTCACACAGCTAGTTAAGTGTCAAGTGTCTGAGGCTGGATTTGAACTCAAGTCCTCCTGGAATCCAAGGCTGGTGCTTTATCCACTGTGCCACCTAGCTGCCCCCTTTCCAGTCTTCTTATACCTTACTTCCTCCCATGTACTCTATGATCCAATAACACTGGCTTCCTTGCTAGTTGTCAAGCAAGACACAGAATTCCCATTTTGGACATCTCCCCTGGTCGTCCCCCACATATGGCATACTCTCTCTCCTCATCGCCATCTCCAGGCTCCCCTGGCTTCTTTCAAGTCCCAACTGAAATCCCACTTTCTACAGGAACCCTTTCCCAATCCCATTTAATTCTAATATCTCCTCTCTTATAATTATTCCCAATTTATCCTGTGTATGGCCTGTTTGTAAATAGTTGTTTACATGTTGTCTTTCTCATTATACCGTGAGCTGGTAGAGAACAGGTAGTGTCTTTTTTCTTTGAATCCTCATCCCTTAGCAAAGAACCTGAACTGTTGGTGCTTAATGTCTGTTTATTGACTGACAACTTCTCACTGCCCCAGACAGCTCTCTAGAACAATAAGTTGCAGAGGAGGTGCCAATCTGCTTTGGTAGAGGGAGTTCTACCCCAAGAACTCTTATGCTGATGAAATCACTGGTTTAGTTAAAAAAAAAAATCTGTGATGCCATTTCTTAAAAGCCAGTGTCATTAATACCATGCTATATCCTTACATTTACCATACAATTCACTATTTTCCTCTGGGAAATCTATGGTTTTGATTATTTTGAGATTCTAGTATTCTGCATCTTATTGATATACAGGAAAAGAATATGGTGGTTAAAAAATTTGGGATTGTGTGTCAAATAACAGCTTGGGATCATTAAAAGCACTGTGAAGGCTTGAAGACCAGCCAATATGGAAGAGAAAGGGAAAATAGTACAGCCTAGCTCCCCCAACAGCTACAGTAATAATGAACCAAGATGAATGCTAGACTGGATATTGATAAAGAAATCAAAGGAGAAGCAATCAAATCAAAGGGGTGATCCATCTTTTCAGACCAAGATCACAAGTTTGACCTACAGGCAAGTGACCAGGACAAGAACTATGGAATAGGAGTAGGCTAGAACTGTGGATTCAGTGCCCAGAGTTTGGAGGTATCCAGAAGTACAAAGATGTCAGAGCTGATCAGGGAATCAACCGTCATCTTAAGCCAGAAGCGATGGGATCTCCCAGAGGGTATTGGAACATAAACTCAGCACCCAGAGCAGCTCCCTCCCTCCAACTAGGCAAATAATTAAAATATCCCAAAGCACACTGGACACACATAAGCTAGCAGTGTGGAGATTTCCAGAACTGATCTAGGACTCAGACTTGCTTCTCCCTAGGCTAGCAGCATGGGGTTTGCCAGAGAGGGCAAGATCTCAGAGTCAGCCCTCAGAGCTCCCAGGTAGTCCAGAAACACCAATGTTGCCCAAAGAAAGACATCAGAAGAATGACCAAATGAGAAAAAGATAAAGAGTTACTATGAGGGCAGAGATGCCCAAGACCCAAATGCAGAAGTAGAGATTAACTCCAAACACCTACAAGAAAAGCCTCAAAGAAAAACACAGTTTGTCCACAAGTTCAATTAGAATTCCTAGAAGAAATGATTTAAGAGTTTAAAAATGATCTTATGAATGAGAGTGACAAAGTAAAGGATTAAAAAAGAAATGAGGGGCAGCTTGGTGGCACAGTGGATAGAGCACCAGCCCTGGAGTCAGGAGGACCTGAGTTCAAATCCAGCTTCAGGCACTTAACAGTTACTAGCTGTGTGACCCTGGGCAAGTCACGTAACCCCAATTGCCTCACCAATAAAAAAAAAAAAGAAAGAAAGAAAGAAATGAGAACTACAGAGGAGATGCATGGAAAAAGAATTAACAATCTAGCATAAGAGGGATAAAACCTTACCTGAGTAACAGATTCTCTGAAAATTAGAATGAAGTAAATTGAACTCAGTGATTCCATGAAACAAGAGATGTTAAAACAAAGTAAAAAGACTGAAAAATAAAAGAAAATGTAAGCTATACCATATAAAAAAAACCAATGGACCTGGAAAAGAGATTAAAGAGAAATAATTTAAGAATCACTGGACTGGACTACCTGAAAGCTACAACCAAAAAAAGGGACTGGACATCATACTTCAAGAAATCATTAAGGAAACTTACTCAGAACTTTTAGAGCCAGAGGGGCCAAATGAAACTAGAAAGAATCCACTGATCATCTATCTCCAGAAAGAAACTCTAAAATGGAAACACTCAGGAATGTCACAGTCAAAACCTAGGGCTTCTAGGTCAAAGAAAAAATACTGCAAGCACTCAGGAAAAACGAATCCAGGTACCAAGAAGACAGTTGAGATCACATATGATTTAGCAGCTACCACTATTAAGGAGGGAAAAGCATGGCATACAATAGTCTAAAAGGCAAAAGATAGAGGTTTGCAACCAAGAATAACTTCCACAGAAGTATTCCTGATAAAGAGGCTAGAGCTGAGTAGAAAATATGAAATACAAACATGTGAGTAAAGAGAAGCATAAAGAAGCTAAATGTAACTAAGCAATTGAAAAAGACTTTAGAAGGATGAAATGTTTGCATTCTAATGGGAAAGGGTAGAGAAAGTGGTATGCTGGAGGCAGCTCAAGCAGGGTTTCAAGGGATTGTGAAATTTTCATTGTAAATAGTGTAACCTTGAAAATTTGCAAATGCTTACAAATCAGAGCTTGGTTTATTTGCTTATTGACTGCCTAGGCTAAGAAGGGTGATAGAGAAAATGTTATTAATGCAGATTAAACTTAAACTCGGTCATGTATACTTCTCCCCTTGCCCCTCAGGAAGCCACTTGTTAAACATTTATCAGTACAGCCATAATGATAGCAGGGGTCAGAGAGGTAGTCAAATAAGATGGGGGGAGGGGTTAATGGTTTTTCTTATCTTTTTATTAATTCAAAAGAAGAAAGGAAAGCAGAAGGAAAGGATACCTTAGGGAAGAAAAGGGTGGGGCAGCTAGGTGGCGCAGTGGATAAAGCACCGGTCCTGGATTCAGGAGTTCCTGAGTTCAAATCCAGCCTCAGACACTTGACACTTACTAGCTGTGTGACCCTGGGCAAGTCATTTAACCTCCATTGCCCCACAAAAAAAAAGGGGGGGAGTAATGGGAAAAACATTTCACTTAATTTGGGGTATAAGCAGAAGTCTATAAAAATGGGGAAGGGGTAGGGGAAACAGAAGTCACTCAAACCATACTTTGAACTGATTTAGAGCGAAGGAAGCAAGAACCAGGATAACTTATCATAACAGTATAAAAATGACCAATTTTGAAAACATGTAAGATCTCTGATCAACACAGTTAAGGTCAACTACAATTAAAGATCTAAGATTTAGAATGCTGACCACTTCCTGACAGAAAGGTAATGGACTAGATTTGTGAGTGGGATATGAATGTATGGACTTAGTCAATGTGAGAATTTGTTCTGTTTGACTGTGCATGTGTTGCAGAGATTTTGTTTTGTTTTTCCAATGAGGGAGGAGAAGTGGGGAGGAGAGAGGGTCAATGCTTGTTTGTTGAAAAAAAGAAAGCTCTGTGAAGTTTTCCAAAGGCAACCCTACCTTGCTCTCCTCTTCTTATTCAATTCTGGGTCCAGGCAATTTTCTTTTTACATTGCTCTTCCAAGAAATACTGATAAACCAATTTAATGGACTGCCCATCCAACTGCATATCTTGGCAACTGGCATTCTTATCCATTTGTGTGTTTTTACCTATGTGGACAGTTAGGCCATTCTCTCTCTCTTTTTTGGTGGGGCAATGAAGGTTAAGTGACTTGCCCAGGGTCACACAGCTAGTGTCAAGTGTCCGAGGCCTAATTTGAACTCAGGGCTGGTGCTTCATCCACTGCATCACCAAGCTCCCCCCTAGGCCATTCTCTTTTGAAAAAGCTCATGAATTTTATTGAAAAGGTCTGTGAGTATTCAGACTCAATGCAATCAACATGATTTCATTCACAAACAAAAACACCTGGAGGATTTCACTGCCTATCTAAGGAAACCTTTTCATTTGGACTGTACTGTGGATATTCTCAATGAGAATGATGACTAAAGAGTCAGCATACATTGCCCTGTTCAATGACTTACTTGATATCAACAGTAAGAGAAACACTGAACAAAATTATCTCTGTGGCTGGAGACTTTTATCAAAGAATCCTACATGATCTTGACATGAAAGGTATTTTGTTGGGAGAACAGCCTTTTAGGTTGAATTCTTTTCTTTACCAAACTGAATTTTAAAAATTAACATTTTAAAAATTAAAGCATTTTGGAATCTTGTATGCTCTCAATCTTTCAGCTGTGGGATCATGAAGACATCTTTGGTAGAAATGTGTTTGCTACAGCCTGTTCAGTTCCTTCTTACATTTTCATGAAGGATACCTTCAATATATTTGTAGCTCATTCTTATAAAGATTTTACAGAGATGAGAAAGTAAGCATATGGGTTAGCAGTTATTTGAATCCTTTAAACATCTTAAAAATCGATCCCTTGGTACTTTTCCTCCCCTTTTTTGAGGAGAAATGAGGGTTAAGTAACTTGCCTAGGATCACACAGCTAGTTAAGTGTCAAGTGTCTGAGGCCAAACCTGAACTCAGGTCCTCCTAAATCCAGGACCAGTGCTTTATTCACTATGCCACCTAGCTGCCCCACCCTTGGTACTTTTAAAATTATACTGCCTGCAACATGGCTCTCTTCTGTGTGTCTGATCCGGCTGTTTTTCCAGTCTTCTTTCTGTTAGGTTTCCACATCCTCAAAATGGGGTGTTATAATCACAAAATGTGGTTTCATTGTCATGAATGATAAAGATAAGTCACTGTAAAAACAATGAGAGATGTTTTCCGATTTCTGTATATTTCTTGTTCTATTCCAAGTTTCATCTGTAAATGCATTTAGGATGATCTGGCTTAGTTGGGTTATTATAAAAGACATTTTGAATATCTTTAATTTTTACATTAGCTTCATTTCACACTATATCCTTCCTCTCTTCCTAAGAAACAGTTCTTATAACAAAGAATAAAGAGGGAAGTAATTCATCAAAACTAACAAACCAACTAGATCTAACATCATATATACAGTGTTCTATAGCCACAGTCCCCCACTTTAGCAAAGAAAGGAAAGAGTTGCATTTTCATATTACTTCTTTGGGGCAGCTAGGTGGCTCAGTGGATAGAGCACCGGCCCTGGATTCAGGAGTACCTGAGTTCAAATCTGGCCTCAGACACTTAACACTTACCAGCTGTGTGACCCTGGGCAAGTCATTTAACCCCAATTGCCTCACTAAAAAAAAACAAACAAAACCCCACAAACATATTACTTCTTTGGCACCAAGTTTGGACATTACAATTGTTATTGTTCAGACATTTCAGTTGTGTCCAACTCTCCATGACCCCATTTGGGGTTTTCTTGGCAAAGATACTGGAAGGGTTTGCCATGTCCTTCTCCAGCTCATTTCACAGATGAGAAAACTGAAGTGAACAGGGTTAATTAAGTGACTTGCCCAGGGTCATACAGCTAGTAAGTGTCTTAGGCCAGATATGAACTCATGAAGATAAATCTTGACTTCAGGCCCAGTACTCTATTCAATGCACCACCTAGCTACCTTACTATTATAATTATTACAAAATATTTACTTTTATTTTTTCTTTTTTCCGTTTGTAATGTTGTAGTTGTATTTATGGTTTTCTTGGTTTTGCTCACTTTACTTTGCATTAATTCAACACTTCTCGTGTTTCTCTATAGTCTTCATTGTTTCTTAAAGCACAGTAAGATTCCATTATGATCATGTATCACAATTTAGTCATTCATCATATCCTTTGTTTATAGTTTCTTTGCTACTACAAAAAGTGGTATTACATATAATTATTTTGATGTATACAGGACCTTTCTTTTTATCTTTGACCTCCTTGGTGTATATAAATACATGGGATCTCTGGGTCAAAGCATAAAGACATTTTAATCACTCTCTTAGCAAAATTACAAATTGCTTTCTAGAATTCACAGCTCTGCCAACAGTGTATTAATGAATCTGTTATTTCCACAACCCCTCTAACACTGAGTATTCATCTTTGCCAATTTGCTTCCTGTGCAGTCAAACCTCAGAGTTGTTTTGATTTGCATTTATCTCACTAGTGATTTGGAGCAATCTTTAATATCATTGTTAAGTTTGAAATTCCTCTTTTGAGGACTTTTCATTCAGATTATCCTTTGACTGAAATTTATCCATTGGAGAAAGTCTTGCCAAGCCTTCTAGAGACTCATTTGCCCCAACGCTGCCCTTTTTTTTGTGGGGCAATGAGGGTTGAGTGACCTGCCCAGGGTCACATAGCTTGTAAGTGTCAAGTGTCTAAGGCCAGACCTGAATTCAGGTCCTCCTGAATCCAGGGACAGTACCTTATCCACTGTGCCATCTGGCTGCCCCTCCATTGCCTTTTTTTTCTTTAAAAAATTTTTTTTTTTTTTTGCAGGGTAATAAGGGTTAAGTGACTTGCCCAGAGTCACACAGCTAGTAAGTGTCAAGTGTCTGAGGCCAGATTTGAACTCAGGTCCTCCTGAATCCAGGGACAGTGCCTGATTATCCACTGCGCCACCTAGCTACACCTCCACTGCCTTTTGTAATAATGATTCACTATCTGATGAGTAGAGAGTGTTTATAATCTTCTGCCATCTCTCTTCCATAACATTTTGAAAATAAGTTTATATTTTACACTGGTACCATACTTGGCTTTCTTGGCTCCCAATTTGGTAAGGAGATCAAGTATTTACCTGCTGAAGTGGTTTCTGGCTTCTCTGGCATCCTTGTGATGGATGATTTGCTTTTATGAGTTAAACTTCTATAGAAAATGATGATAATCCTTCCCAGTGTCCTTTATTTTACTCATTTCTCAGTGCCAGTCTCTTGTTTGAATAGGAAAGGTTGGAACTACCTTCACTGCCTTCAGAATCTTCTTACTTTTACCTTTTCCTTGAGTTTGGTATTTATTGCTCTTGACTATGCTTTAACCAGTCAGGGGTATGACTGCACACAGACAACTGATTTGAAAATAGCTTCCCCATCTATAACCAATAATTTGTTGTCTGTTAAGATAGAGTCAGTTTTGGGTTTTTTAGTGATGATATCTGGAGCTCAGCCTGCCCAGAGCCTTCTAACTCCTTCTAGAAGACAGTATTTATGATATACCTATGTGAGACTTCTGAGGAGTCTACTAGCCCTTGACTTCTTTTTCTTTTCTTAATGTTGAACCCTATTTTCCAATGTATTTTTTACCTTCCTCTCTATGTTCCCCCCCTTTTTTGGTGGGGCATTGAGGGTTAAGTGACTTGCCCAAATTAACACAGCTAGTAAGTGTCAAGTGTCTGAGGCTGGATTTGAACTCAGGTCCTCCTGAATCCAGGGCTGGTGCTTTATCCACTGAGCCACCTAGCTGACCCTCTCTATGTTCCCTTTCACAGTGAAATCAATGACTGTTCATCAGTGTGTGTGTGCTGAACTACTTTGGAGAGTACTGTCAGGTTCTCCATAGACTTTCTTTCCCTCTTCATCCTTGGCAACAGATGTTGATGAATAAGTTACAATTATTTTTATGGTCATTTTCAAACACAGGCTCATCATCAACACTATAAAGTAATATAGTGCCTTATAATTCCACAAAGCGATACCTTATTGCCTTTGGGAGCATGATTAAACCAATTCCACCAACTCTGTCATCTGACTCTCCAAGGGGCATCTACAAAACATCCTTCCATTTAGCAGCACCTTCTGTATGACTTCTGGTTTCATATATAGTGATACTGTCAATCAGTATTGGTTGATAGTTATGTGCATGATACTGTCACTTTTATATGATTCAGTTCCTTCAGAAATATATTGAGCCATTGGACAAGGATATCACATTTAGATTGCTAATAGTTAATGTTTATAGGAGGGCTAAAAATTGTGTAATTTGTATCATCTTCTGCACCCTACACTGCCACCATGATTGTAAAAACAGAAGGGGGCTGCGTAGGGCTAAAGGGAAATTTAGATTTTTTTGTTTCGTGGGTTGCCATGACCAAATAATTCATCACTCAGTGGCCAGCCTAATGGTGATGAGCCACTCTGGACTCAGGATGGTCTCCACGCAGTAGGCAGTCTGTTGTCAGGATTGCACTCAAAGCTTTCCTGAAAGGTAGAATTTCCTAGAGCTTATGTTCTGCTCCCAAAGCCTTCAAGAATTCAAGCCTACTACCCCCAGGCCACAGTGAGGCATCAGAGTAGGGCTTTTGTGGAGAGAAGCATTATAAATACAGAGTGTCACAAAGATCACTTATCTTACCCTAGTGAGGGAAAATCATCAATTTCCACAGTATAGTAGCTGTAAGTTTCTCTGCCTGATTAATGTGAAATTTAATTTACATCAATCTGGCTTGGGAAGGGGGAGTGTGAAATTCACCTGATGTGTTAATTTCATATTTTTACAGTAGGAATTGCAGAAAGCAATCTTGGCCATCAGAAAAGAGATCATGTAGACTGTATGAAAAGCAAAAAATATTTCTGTAAATAAAAAAAGACTAAATTAAACAGCAAGGGAAATGAGTAGAAGGTCCACTCACTAAAAGGGATTGTAGCTCATTTAGTGATGGTTATCTATGGTATTGGGACATCTAAATCTATCCATATTTGTCCCTTAGGTAGAAGAAGAAATATGGAGGCTGGAAACCCAGAATAAAGCTATGTCCCATTCCCTAACCATTTCTAGGCTCTGTGGAATGCCTTCTCAACTTAACATTTCCCATCTGCAAAGCAACAGCCCTCCTGGTTAGCCACATGGGAAAAGACTGCTGTAGAAACAATTTTTTCAAAGCCAGTGGTCTAAAAAGGAATGGTCTAGGGGCAGCTTGGTGGCACAGTGGATAGAGCACGGGCCTGGGAGTCAGGAGTACCTGAGTTCAGGTCTGGCCTCAGACACTTAACACTTACTAGCTGTGTGACCCTGGGCAAGTCACTTAACCCCAACTGCCTCACAAAAACAAACAAAAATAAAGGAATGGTCTTGGGGGCAACTAAGTGGCACAGTGGGTAAAGCACTGGCCCTGGATTCAAGAGGACCTGAATTCAAATTTGGCCTCAGACACTTGACACTTACTAGCTGTGTGACCTTGGGCAAAAAGGGCAAGGATAATGATTTGATGTAATGCCTGACGGAAATCTGAAGGCAGGTCTGTTTACATAACAGAACAGTAAATACTAACCACTAGACTTTGAACAAATAGATTTGGAGGTAATAGATAAGCTTATGAAAACTGATGGAAATACAATAATACACAGGTAATCCATAATGAGAAAGTGTCAAGTATTAAGATTCAGTATTTTTAAAGATTAATGTTTTAAAGCATATCTAGATATAGAAACCATGCTTTTCCTGCCTCCTGTATGTAACTGTGGACTCACCGTGGAATTATAAGACATGCACATCCATTTGTAGGGGTCTAAATGACTGGAGATCAAAGAAAGCTGTAGGTATCCAAATGGAAATGCCGAAATAGAGAGTAGAGCACAGCATTTTACACATAGTAGGTTCCCAATAAATATTTGTGGAAGGAATAAGTGATGTATGTCTATGACTATAAATGGTTTCAGTAACAATTCAAACCCAACCTACCTTTAGATTCAACTTGACATTTGTTCAAGTGCCTATCATGTGCAAGGTCACCCAGCTAGGGACAGGGATACAAGAACAAAAGCAACTTTTAAGCTTCTCTCCAGTCAGACCGGTTTCCTCACTGTCCCCCAAACTCATCTTGTCCATTTCTGACTTCAAACTTTAGCTCCATGCGTTGGCTGGTGCCCTTCCCTCTCCGGTACTCTGGATAAGAATATCTATGCAAATTTTACCTATCTTTCAGGGCCTAGTTCAAGACTCACAAAAAATTGCAGTACCATTACAATCCATAATTAGCCCTCCAGCTCTGAACTCCCCCAGCTCTTTTCTGTCTCTGCCTCTCTTTTGGCACTTAGCACATCAAGCCTCCTATTGTTAGTTAACTTTTCTTGTGTTCTGGTCTTATCTCTGCTACCAGATTGTAAACTCCTCAAGGGGAGGCAGCTTGTCTTAAACTTCCAGTGCCCTCCACAGCAGTGAGCACAAGACTTTACACATAGAAGATGATCAATATCTTCTGATTGGCAGAATCCAAATGTTCCCAAGATAACACCTGGTTCTCATCCAAAAATAGGCAACAAAAAATAGTGAACTGAGACTGAAGGTCATTTGAGCTCACTGATTAAAAAATAAAAATCTTTTAAGGGCAAATGTCGATTAAAAACCACCTCATTAATTCATTCATTCAACTAGCCTACAACCATTTACTAGAATTTATTAAAAACTAGTTAAAAAATAAAGCCTGTGCTGCTGATTTGTTTTTCTCTCTAATAAAGGAAGCCAGCAGGTGGAAATAATGAGCATCTGGGAGACCTGGCTTCCTGTTGTTCCCTTTTGTCTAGGCAAATTGGCCCTTATGTCTAGGCAGCTACTATGGGCCTTATTCCCCATAATTATCTTCACTCTCTCCAGCATCTTCCATCTCTCTCTCCCCGCTAGATTTTTACCCTTCAGCCTCCAAAACAGGCATAGATCTTTTCTATCTTAAAAAGAAAAAAAAAAATGAACCCTCCACTCAAGCCTGCAGCAGCTTTGTATTACTTTTGCAGTCAATATTCTCAACGGAGGGGTCTATACCTGATGTTTCTGCTTCCTTCCTTACTCTCATCCCCTTTTGTTGTTCAGTCATTTAAATCATGTCCAACTCTTTGTGATCCCCATTTGTTGTTGTGGTTTTTTTTTTGTGGGACAATGAGGGTTAAGTGACTTGCCCAGGGTCACACAGTTAGTAAGTGTCAAGTGTTTGAGGCCCGATTTGAACTCAGGTCCTCCTGAATCCAGGGCCAGTGCTCTATCTACTGCGCCGCCTAGATGCCCCCCCCCCCCAATTTGGGGTTTTCTTGGCAAAGATACTGGAGTGGTTTGTCATTTCTTTTTCCAGCTCATTTTAGAGGAAACTGAGGCAAATCGGGTTATGTGACATTCTGAACATCACCTGTTTCTGAGGCTAGATTTGAATTTAGGAAGATGAGTCTTCCTAACCAAAGCCCAGCCCTCTATCTAGTAGGCTACCTAGCTACCCCTTCAGTCATCCCCTACAATCTGCCTTCTCCCCCCTCCCCATTTCCCCCCTTGCTCTACTAAGGCTTGTCTTTCAAAAGTCAACAATGTTCTAATCACCTACTTTAAAGGTTTTTCTCAGTCTTCATTTCCCTCCACTTTTCTCTAGTATTTGATTCCGTTTACCCTCTCAGTAGCTCCCTAAGTCTCTCTGTTTCCAGTCTCTTGCCTCTCCAAGCCATCTTCCACACAGAGATCATAGTGACATTCTTAAGTGCTGGTCTGCTCAAGTCATTTTAGTAGCTCCCTTTTGTCTCTAGGAAAAAAATACAAACTGCTTTTTCTTTACAATGGGGGCCCTGACATCTCCACAGACTGACATCGCATCACTCCCACTCAGCACTCTGAATTCTAGCCAAACTGTCCTGCTGACCACAGGAACACCTCCATGTATTGGCACAGGCTGGCCCTTTATCCCTCCGTGAGCAGCTGCTCTCCATCTTCTCAGTCCCTCCTCATGGCCACCTCTTGGAATCTTCCCTCAATACATAGCTCAAGTGCCACCTTCTATGTGAAGTCTTTCTTGGCACCTTGAGTCATCTTCCCTTCTTTCCACTTCCAGGCTCCCCACATCCAAGAAACCACCAAGCTCTATAGATTATTCCTTCACAATGTGGCTCAGATCCAGCCCATCTCTCTCTCTTTTTTTTTTTTAGTGAGGCAATTTGGGGTTAGGTGACTTGCCCAGGGTCACACAGCTAGTAAGTGTTAAGTGTCTGAGGCCGGATTTGAACTCAGGTCCTCCTGACTCCAGGGCCGGTGCTCTATTCACTGCGCCACCTAGCTGCCCCCAGCCCATCTCTTGCATTCTCACAGCCACTCCTGATATCTAGATATTTACCACTCTACCTCATACCCGAACCATTATAAGAGCCTCCTTACTATTTTTCCTGCTTCCAGTCTTTTTCTCCTGGCAGGCTCTCCTCTACTCTGCTCCACAGTAATTGTCCTAAAGTAGCACTTTGGTTATGTTGAGGGCACAGAGCACCCCAGAGGTTCTCTGGGGCACATTGAGGAATCTTCTCCTGGAGAAACTAAACCAGAGGACAAATACACCTAGAGAGATAAGTGGAACCAAATCCGACCGAGCTAGCTTCAGGACCTCCACCCATCATTCTGATCTCCCTTACCCCTGGGGAGATAAATTAGGGTGTGGCTGTGGCCTTTGTGTCCTGAAGAGAGAGATGGCTTGAGAGATCCGTAGCCACCCCTCACCCAATTCCTCTAGCCACCACCAGTGGGGGATGGTCCTCCCTCACTAAAGGAACTTTCCACAGGCAGATGGTCACACCTCCATCAGTCCCCTATAAAAGTACCTGCCGTTCTCCTGCTCAAGGAGATTGGTACCTCACAGCCACATGCTTTGTTCCATACCTATCTCCCCATGAGAAGTCCAAGGATTTCTTTCGTGGTTTCCCTTCCCTTCCCTTCCCTTGCCCCTAAACAAACTACCATCTTATTCTAACTGCTTTTGTGTGCAAGAGGGTGTAATTCTTTAAAGAGGCATTCCTAAGAACCCCAATCCCTAACCCAACCCATACGCCATTTTCCCCCATAACATTTATATGGCCTTCCTGCCGCAAATTCTTTCAATAGCACTCAGCTGTATGTGGGATAAAATCTAAATTTCAAAGCTTGACATTGTATGGTAACCAACCTTTCTGGCATCATTTCTTCCCTGTGTAAGCCCTGGGCTCTAGCCTGACTGGCCTATCTTTGTCTACCCCGCCCCCCAAATCCCTTCCTCTTTTTCTGCTTCTGTATTTTTGCTTTTGTTACTCCACCCCCCCCCCCACACACCAATTTTAAATGATTTTGCCATTTCCACCTAATGAACTCCTACCTCATTCTGGAAGGTCTTTCTCCAAGCCCACCTCCCTCAGGAAGTCTTTCACTGATGAAATGATTCCCTTTCCTCTATCCTCCTATAATTCCTTTAACTTCTATTATTCATATGGTTGGACATGTTGTTCAGGCATTTTTCAGTTGTGTCTGACTCTTCATGACCCCATTTGTGGTTTTTCCTTCTCCAGCTCACTTTACAGATGAGGAAACTGAGGCAAACAGGGTTGAGTGACTTGTCTAGGGTCACACAGCTATTAAGTGTCTGAGGCTGGATTTGAACCTAGCTAGGGAGATGAGTCTTCCTGACCTCAAGCCTGGAACTCTATGAACCACACCACCTAGCTGCCCTGTTTCATATGGTACTGATCAATCAATCAAGTATTATGTGCCAGGCAATGTTCCAGGAGCTGAGGATGCAGAGACAAGAATGAAATAGTCCTTTCCCTCAGAAAACTTACATTGTAGGAGAGGAGACACTGCATGTATATATGAGCATATATTAAATGAATAATTACAAGAGACTCTGGAGAAGGCCTCAGTAGCTAGAAGAATCCAGATAAGGCTCTCATAGCAGGTAACTCTTGGGCTAAGCTTTTAAGGAAACTAGGCCTTCCTATGAGCATGGGTTGTATGAGAAGCATGGGGGACAGTTGGGATAAAAGTGCAAAGATGGGAAATAGTCTGAAGTGGATGAAGGGGAATAATCTATAATAAACCTAGATAAGTAGGTTGGAACTGGGTTGTGAAGGGATTTAAATGTTGAGCAGAGGAGTCTGTATTTGTTCCTAGAGGCCGGAGGGAGCTACCTAGAGGAAATCAGAAACCACCCAGAGGACAGGACAGGAGAGGGGAGAGACTTGAGGTTGGGAGGCTACATATACCATAAGGCCTTGTATACTTGTAATCAAGTAGATCACGAGTTCCTGAAGGACAGGAAAGTATTTTCTTCTCCTTTCTCTTTCTTCCTGAGAGCCTAACATAATGCCTTGCATGCAGTAGATGCTTAACTGATATTTGTTGAGCAAATGAATGAGTGAATGATAGGATTTGAAGGATGCCAAAAGTCCTACTTGACCCCAAACATTTTCCTTAGGCTGTCAATATCTGAAATTCCATGCTTTAACCTTCATTAAGGCACTATCTCCAGAAAAACGTTATTAAACTGCAAATATGTTACTGGGGAGGGGGCAACACATCAACCACAATTATTATGTTAGCAGAGCACCAAACCATAAAGGACTCAAGACAGGTTAACTTTGATGGGAGCAGTAGGGAAGGTTGGGAACACTGATCATAAATGAAGGAGTGGTCCAAGTTTAGAAGTCGAGAGCATCCATCTGGGGTCAGGGGTTGGTGAAATAGTAAATGAGGGAGAAATGACCACAAAGACCCAGGACCACTAAATTGGGAAAGTAGGCTATGCAAAGAGATGATGAATAATATTAAAGACAAGTTTTGTTTTTTCATAATTATGGCTATGATTGGCCACCATACTAGGATGGGAGAGGGCAATCTGAAACATTTTAATAGAGGTCCTAGGGGATCCCCAAATAGAATATTATCACCAGCTTCAAGGGACAATTCTAATTGTTTGGTTGTACTAGTATTTGTTTGTTTGAGCACTGCTTGCCATAGCCTTTTTGTTAAAAATAGAAAGTTTTACTTCACCAGTCTCATTGCCATGAATACTCTTAGAACAAAAAGTTTGATTCAATTCACTTAAAAAGTGTCTCTAAGTTTAAGTTACTATTCAAGGACATGAATATTAGGTATACAGAGATTTAAAAGAAGAGAGTATGTGCTTCTAAGAGTTTACAATACAAATTTACAATCACCATGGGGGAAGGTGACAATGATAATGATGATAATGATACAACTTAGAATGATTAAATGGAGAGGTCATGTTGGCATTCAAGGAAGGAAGGATCACTCTTAGCCTGGTGGTGGGCAGGGTCAAGGAAGGATCCATGGAGGACATGGTACCTGAACAGGTCCTTGAAGGAAAAGAAGGAGGGAGTTCTTGCAAATAATAGGGGCCTCAATAGAACCCTTTGCTCTTTTCTATTTCTGTGCTCTTGCCATTCCCTCCCGTCTGCCATTTTGAAATGATCTCCCCACCTCCACCTAATGAAATCCTACACCATCCTTGGAGGTTTCCAACCCTACATCCCTCATAAAACCTTTCTTCTCATTTTGTAGCTTCATGGAGTCAGGTGAGGACATGACAAAATAAGGGAAGAGTAAGTAGTAGAGTCTTCTTTCCAAGTAGAACTTCCAAAGGTGAATAGAGGGAAATAGGGCCAAAAAGATGGGAGGGAGCCAGATTGTGAAAAGCTTTAAATGCCAGGTTCAGGATCATGGAAATGTAGAGATGGTAGGGAGATCATCTAAACACAAATATTCTCTAGAGTATGCCAATACTCTAGAGTCTCTCAATCTCCACTAGTAGTGGGTGCTTGAGGCAATTCCTGCTTTTGGAAGGCTTTCATTGTTAACTCTCACAACACCTGAAAAGGCATTTCCTCCTCAATTCCACCTTTCAGAATCCTTTTTTTCCTTCAGTGGTCAAATGAAGTGCCACCTATGGGAAGCTTTCTCTGAAATCCCTAGTGACTAGTGCCCACTATAGCCTTGCTTAAGATGATTTTCTTCTTAATTTGTATTCATCAGGCATTCTCCCTATAAAGGGCAAGGTACCTGAAGGAAGAGACCATTTTCCATTTTTGCCTTTGTAACCCAGCACCTACCACAATGGGAAGGGTTTTCAGAAATGTTTGTGAAATTGAACTGATGAACCTGCCCACCACACCAGGAGTTAGGAAGAACTGGGTTCTAATCCTGACTGCCATTTACTACCTTGGTGATTTTGGTGAAGTCACTGTACCTCTATGGGTTTTTGGTCTTCATTTGTAAAATAAGGAGACTGGATGAGAAGGCCTTAGAGGGCCCTTCCATTTCAAAATATATGATTTTCCAGAAAAAGTCAGAATGTTCGTACCTGACTTGTTCCTTAATAGCAGCCTCCATGGCTTGAGTCTCCCGTGCCAACTTATGAATTCTTGTGTAGTCCCTCCAGGATTGTAGGAACTTCATCTGACATTTCCAATCTGCTAGGGCCTCAGCTTTCTTCATCTTAAATTTGTGTTCAAAAAGCACCTTCTTCCAGGCAGAGAAATACTTTTGTAGGCACTGTGTTAAAAACATTGAGAAAACAACTACATTTCAGGGTTAAGGAGAATTTTTTAAAAATCCGTATGTGTATACACACATATATTATATATGTATGTATATATACATACACAAACATACAACACTCGATCTGTACCCATTCAATTTTCTCTCTAGACTTTTTTTCCTAATCATTTTCAGGGAACACCTCCTTGCTAGAAGGCGGAGAAAGAACAATCATATATTATAACATCCTACAATTAAGATAGTTTCTCTCATGAATTACACTGTAATTTTTCATTCTCACTGAGATGGAGAGGTAGACAGCTGCTTATGGAATGTTCTCAGGGGCACTAAAAAGTACCTCTCATAAACTATTTTCCTTATGAACCAGCTTTAAGGTTTAAGATTCCTATTACTATATTTATAACGTGGAGAGATTTAGAATTGGACAGCCTAAGTTCTGGTCTTGGCTTTTCCATATACTAGCCATGTGATCTTGAATAAATCGCTTAACCACGGTGAACCTCAGTTTATTCTTCTGCAAAAAAAAGATAATAATGTACTTATGGGGCTGTGGGGGAAAAGCTTTATGAATTATAAAGCCGTATAAATACTATAACCTAGTGTGATATAGCAAAAAGAGTCTGCAATTTGGACTCAGAAATTGTGAGTACTCATATTCTGTGACTTTGTGATTTGGGGAAGTTTGGGTAAGTTACTACAAGTCTAAGTTGGGCTTGTCTGAACATGCTGTTTGCCTAACATGGTGACCTACCATGTGGGGGTAGCCTCCTTTGATTGGCTGCTTGCATCTTTAAACTGAGTGAAACCAAGCTAGTTCCCGTCCTTTTTAGTCCCTCGTTTGGACTTCTCCTTCCTGCTGCGTTCACAGTGTGGGCAATATGAATTGAACTGGTGAGAAGGGAAGGACTTCCTTCCCCTGGTCTCCTTCTTTCACCCCAGCTCTGAGAAATGGGTCTAGAGCCATTTACTTTTGTTCTGTGTGGCTTATCCTTCTCCATTTTAGGCACTAGAGGTGATCCTCAAGGGACTGGGGAGTTTGATTCATGACAATGACCTTGGAGCCAGAATTGCAGGCAGAATGGTGCAGTCAGTCAACCCAGCAAAAATCCTCTGAGAATCTCGGGTGCCTGGACTTGAGTCCAAGGTGGGTTTTGGACTTGGAACTGGGACTATGCTCTACAGGAAACAAGCTAAGCTATGAATCTAAGTACCATCCTTTCTTTAGAGACTGAGGAAGCATTAGGGGAAGGGGATTATGCCTCCCCTGTGGTAGGGGGGGAATAAGTTTGTGTATTTGTGATTATGCTTTTTGACGTAAATGTTTCTGTGTAAAAGCTAATCTGTTAGTGGTGAGATGGAACTGGGATACAGGACACCACCTCCTATAACTGAGGGAATATCATCAGCAGGGACTAGAACCATTTGTATAGAGTATACTCCCAACCCCTTAAAGGTACTAGAGAACCCTGGGGGAGCTCCAACCTGGGGGAAATCCCACCTAAATGGCTTTCAGGCTGCAGGGGGCCAGGGTGATCAGTGTTGCACAAGTATTATCCTCATTTTACGGATGAGGAAACTGAGGCTCAACTAGGTTATATAATTTGTCCATGGTAAGTATAGGAACTAGATCTGAACTCAGGTTTCTAGAATATAAGCCAATTATTATTGTTATTATTGTTGTGGTTTCTTATTATTTTTCTGTAAGCAAAATTTGCCAAAAATAAAACAAAAGTATTTTCTTGATTTCCTAAAGCCATTAAATTGTTTTTGAATAAATATTTTTTCAGGCTGAATTTATATGCCTTAAGAAGAAAAGAAAATGGAAGGAATTAGAAAGGGCTCCCTCCCTTAATCCTATGTTCTAGTGAGAAAAGAGGAAAGGGAGAGGAACTGACAGACTCTCACAGCCACTTTCTTGTTCTTCCCCCAAAGATTAGCTTATGAGACACTTTCCTATTTGTTTTTCTTCCTTCGGCTTCCTTTCCAGAATTTGCAGTAGACGATGCTTTATGCTGTATGTTTGTTTGCCTTGACTCACTTAGGTACCTACCTTGTGTCTTTTTTTGGAACAAGGGCTCTCCTTCGCTACGGTGAGCCCTGCGTGACCCAAGAGCAAAGACCAAAAACCTCATTTGTAAAACACCACAGAGTTAGTTATGTCTGCTCTTTCACTCAGTTCTTTGATTCTCTTGGCTTTTAAACAAGCTTAAAAAAAAAAAAATTCCCAGCAGCCCTCATCTCTGTAACATCACAGCTGTGCAAATGATTATGGTTTGATATGCGTGAATAAAGAGCAGGCAAACTTGTGGGAAGAAATGTTTCTAAGTTTATGACCACAGTATTTAAAAGGAAGAAAAGAAACAGGGAAAAGAGGACTGTTCAGATGGAGAATGATTTCTAAGTGGGATGTTTCCCCCCCTTTTGAGATCTTCCATGAGACATCATTTGGTCTTTCAGAGATTCCACTCAAGAGAACATATGACAGCTTACCCTGCTAAATGTATTACATGCACTGGAGTTGTCCTCATTTTGTTGGCAAGAGAAGCTCTTTCCTGAAGTGTAATCACACTGCTGTCACTGGAAATGATTGACGTGAAATAGAACAGCAATTTACCATCTAATCTGTGTGGTAATTCTAACCCTGTCACTAGAGATGCTTCGTCTGATTAATGAAGTGGGGAACTCATCAGAATTCCTCAGCTATTTCCCTTTTGTCTCAAAGCTCAGTAGTAATTGCATCAAAATTCTCAGTCATGGAAAGATAAACAATGAATTGTAAAGAGGACAAAAATGTCAACAAGTTTACAATGTATTTTTGCCAAACAGAACTATCTGTGGTGCAACTGGTGGTCTTATAAGGTTGGTTAAGGCCTTTTTTTCCTTTTCCTTTTTCTTTCTTTTTTTTTTTTGTAGTCTGGACCTTCCCTAATGCCTATAAATATGCACATATCTTCCCTATCCTTAAGGTGCCCTTTCTGGCTATCATGTTATACCTATCCTTCCTTTCTCAACAAAAATCCTAGAAAAAGCTGGCAGCTGACCAACATTTCTCTCATCTTTACTTCTCAACCTTTTATGGGGCAGCTAGGTGGCACAGTGGATAAAGCACCGGCCCTGGATTCAGGAGTACCTGAGTTCAAATCCGGCCTCAGACACTTGACACTTACTAGCTGTGTGACCCTGGGCAAGTCACTTAACCCCCATTGCCCCACAAAAAAACCAAAACAAAACAAAACTTCTCAACCTTTTGCAATATAGCTTTAGACTCCACTGTAGCTGAAACTGAGTTCTCCAAAGTGACCAGTGGTATCAGTTCCCAAACTGAATGGCCTTTTCTCAATTCTCTTTCTTCTCGATGTTTCTGCTACATTTGACGCTGGTGATCACAGTCTTGGCATCTCTTTCCTCTTTGGGCCTTTGTGACTCTGCTCTCACTTGGTCATTCTACCTGTCTGATTACTTATTTTTTGCTGGATCGTTCTGCCCACTAACTGGGTGTTATCCAAGGATCTGGCCTGGACCCTCTCTCCACACTCTTCTTTGGCAACTTCATCAATGCCAGTGGGTCTAACTAACAACTCCATGCAGATGACTCAGAGATCTACATATCCAATCCTAATCCTGCCCTTGAGCTCCAATTTCACACTTCACCACCAATCTACCGGATATTTCAAATTAGATGCCCTCTGGGCATCTCAAACTCTTCGGTGTCCAAAATAGAATTCATTACCTCACTCCTCTTCCAAATTTCCTTATTCCTATAGCGGTCATCTTCCCTGTCACTTAGATTCGCCATCTCCAAGTCATCCGCGATTCCTCACTTTCCCTCACCCTACATATGGAATCATTTGCCAAATCTTTTTGTTTCTAACTGCCCAACATCACTTGTATCTGTTCCCTTCTCTTCAACTCACACAGCCTATAGATATACACCCTACTCTGAACCCTTATAACCTCTCACTTGGACTGTTGCCAGAGTCTCCCAACTGGTCTCCCTGTCCCACTCCAGTCTATCCTCAAAGCGGCTCAAGTAATTTTCCTAAAGGACAGTTCTGACTGACGCTCTATTACTCAACAAATTCCACAGGCTTCATAGGATCTCTACAAATAAATCCCAAACTCCTTTTTTTGGGGGCAATTTAGAAACCATCCCCACCTTGGCCCTAAGGTACCTTTCCAGCCATATTATATATTGTATAGTATAGTATAGTATAGTATAGTATAGTATAGTATAGTATAGTATAGTATAGTATAGTATAGTATAGTATAGTATAGACAGAGAGCTTTTACAACTCCTCACATATGACATCGTTTTCCATCTCTATGCTTTTGTCCTGGTTGCCCCCATGCCTACAATCACTCCTCCCCCTTACTTCCACCACTTAGAATCACTAGTCTCCTTTATTACCCAACTCAAGCATCATCTTCTGCATGAAGCCTGCCTGCATGAATCCAGCTTAAAGCCTTTCCCTCATAATTACCTCCTATATAGTTTGTGTCTACATTTACATGTATATGTTGTATTCCCCTCAGTCCTAGTAGAATGTCATCTTTTTGAGGCAAAGTCATTTAGTGGGGCAGCTAGGTGGCGCAGTGGATAGAGCACCAGCCCTGGAGTCAGGAGTACCTGAGTTCAAATCCGGCCTCAGACACTTAACACTTACTAGCTGTGTGACTCTGGGCAAGTCACTTAACCCCAATTGCCTCACTTAAAAAAACAAAACAACAACAAAAAAACCCCCAAAGTTATTTAGCTCCTCACGGCCCTGGTAAACTCTCTAAAACTGCAGAAAAGTGGCCGACCAGCATCAGACAGAGGAAGTTTCCTCACCAAGAGCTTTCTACACAAAGTAAATCACGCATCAATCAAACAACACAGAACTTATTTTGTGCCAGGAACTGTGCTAGGTTCTAGGGATACAAACACAAAGGTGAAGCAGGCCCTGCCCTCCAGGAGATTTATCTGAATATCTGTGTGGTCCTTGAGAATCATGTGTATGAGGAACCACAGTGACATCACACGCCAGCCTGACTAGCATGGTCAGATGATGCTATCACAGAGGCTAATATGGCATCTGCCCAATACCTATTGGGGGGAATTTAACTTTTTTGTTGTAGTTGCTTGGTGAGATTTGAGCCAAGGGGGAGGGATCTGATTTGTAGGAAGAAGAGGAATACTATTCTTTTCTGTAAAGTTTTAGAGAACAGATTCTATTTGTGATCATTTTTGAAATGCAGAATCTCATCAGGACAATTTCAGAAGCCGATGACAAGGAGAAAAATATCTGGGGACGTGTGATCATAAAAGCCCACATGATATTCTGAAGCAAAGTAACTCACATATCCAGGAGACTAATGTTTACTAAGCTGGAGCTCAGCACCGATTCTAGGGAAGCGCTCTCTCTCTCTCTCTCTTTCTTTTCTATCAAGTGTAGCCAAAGATTGTCAGTGAGTGAGAATATATAGAAATAAAGAGACAAAGAACACTCCTAATAACAATAAGAAACTTGATATTTGCCTAAGAACAAGAGGTTCTACAATACCATTCGAAATCTCCTAATATATGTTAACTATAGGAAATCCCTACAGCTACAGAGGCTCTGGCCTCTGCCACACGGTCTATTTGACATTCTTCTGCAGTTTGATTTGCAAAGGAGCATTTCCTGCATTTTCTTGCTAAGCGTGAGATAATATCACTCACTAGAGGATTACTGTCAAGTTCTTGCTCAGAAATGATCTTGTTTCAATGGTAGGAAGCTGACTCTGGTAACTGAAATCTTTGGGAATGAAATCTGCCATATGCATGAGGGAGGGAGAATATAACTATGGTTATCATGGTCTCACCAGAAAGAAAAACAATCCAGGTTTTCTTTCAGCATGCCCTTGTGTTCCCAAGGTTCAGCTCAATGTCCATTAGGTAAGCTCTATACAACATTAACAATGATGCTTTGGGGGCAATTATTGCCTTACCCCTGACAAAAAAAAAAAAAAAGTAAAACAGGCCCCCTTGACTTCTGTAAATGGCTCCCCTATCTTTCATTATTCTCTTCAGATTTCAGAAGTAGGATCACAGGCTTTTAGAAATTTTTAAGAAAACATAAAAGCCCCATTCCGGAGCTGGGTGAGAATTAAGAAGGCCACATTTTGAATAGCTTAAGACTTTTCATCCACAGTCCCTTGTTGTTTTGCTAATTAGCAATGGCACTTCTATGTGGATTTCTGGATCTCCCAGGGAGATTTCACTGCATGATCAAAGAAAGATGAGATAGGCTCAAAGTAGAATGCTTCTTAACAGACATTTCTAATGAAAAAAAAATCTTTACAAATAAGTGTGTGGGAGAGATGCATAAATAGTATTGCACCTGGATCTGTGTTTCAATAAGATATCTTGCATTGTCTCCCTCAGAGAGAGAGAGTCGCATTTAACAACCTGGCCCAGATGAGAGACTGTTTGGGGACCAATGGAAAGAAAGAAGTCTAGGCCATAAACAAATTTGTAAAAATAAATAAATAAAACTACAGATCTGTAGCCCCAGTGCCTCCTAGAAACAACTTCTTTTAAGTCTTTTTTTTTTTTTAAGTGAGGCAATTGGGGTTAAGTGACTTGCCCAGGGTCACACAGCTAGTAAGTGTTAAGTGTCTGAGGCCAAATTTGAACTCAGGTACTTCTGACTCCAGGGCCGGTGCTCTATCCACTGTGCCACCTAGCTGCCCCCTTCTTTTAAGTCTTCCTGAAAATGCTATTGGTTTTTGGATTTAAGTTAGAAAGCCAGTTTACTTGAGTTGATGATAATTTTTGGCCATCCTACCTGCAAGCTGTCTGGGCATTTTGTATAGTATTTAGTACCTAGTATGTATGATGTCTGGCATCTAACCATACTAAAATCAAGGCTGTTGTAAATCTATAATCTACCACCTATGCTCTAGGACTGGGGGTGTCCAAGGTCATTCTAAAGGTATAAGCTGAAGCAAAATTAACACAGGTGTCCTAATCATCCTGGCAGCTGCTCCAGAGCATCAGCTTTTGACTCGGGACTGTTGTGAGAATGAGAGTAATCTAGTTGAGGGATATATGAATATTTGAGAACTATGCTGGGAAGTTCTAGGCCATTCTTGGGAACAGAAGCATGTTGGAGGGGATAGAGAGCTGCACTTGGAGTCACAGGAACTTGGATTCCAATCCTGCCTCAGATGTTGTCTAGCTCTATGACCCTAGACAGGTCATTAAATGTCTCTAGGCCTCAGGTTCTTCATCTGTTAACTGAGGGGTTGAACTCGGTGACCTCCAAGATACTTTCCCGTTCTAAATCTATGACTATGTGACCTAAGAGCCTATGGACATAAAGGAATTTGAACCAAACTAGATTCCCTGCAAATTGTAGAGGCAGCATTGTGGTAGAGAGAGTATATGGACATAGAAAGAACCTGGGATTTAGAATCAAATCCAGCCATTCTGGAGAGCAATCTGGAATTATGCCTAAAGGGCGATAAAGCTGTGCATCATACTCTTTGACCCAGCAATACCACTTTGGGGTCTTTTCCCCAAAGAGATCATTAAAAAAGGGAAAAGGACCCACATGTACAAAAATATTTATAGCTGCTCTTTTTGTGGTGGCAAGGAATTGGAAATTGAGGGGTTGCCCATCAATTGGGGAATGGCTGAACAAGTTGTGGTATATGAATGTAATGGAATACTATTGTGCTGTAAGAAACAATGAGCAGGAGGAGTTCAGAGAAACCTGGAAGGACTTGCATGAACTGATGATGAGTGAGATGAGCAGAACCAGAAGAACACTGTACACAGTATCATCAACATTGTGTGTTGATCTACTGTGATGGATTAGATTCTTCTCACCAATGCAATGGTACAGAAGAGTTCCAGGGGACTCATGATGGAAGGAATCTCCAAATCCAGGAAAAAAAAAAAAGAACTGTGGAGTATAGATGTTGAATGAACCATACTAGTTCTTTTGTTTTTGGTGCTGTTGTTTTTCTATTTTGAGGTTTTTCCTCATTGCTCTGATTCTTCTCTTATAACATGACTAATGCAGAAATATGTTTAATGTGTTATATATATATGTATATATGTATGTGTGTGTTGTGTATATATATATATGTATATATATATATATATATATATATATATATATATATATAAATAAACCTATATCAGATTACCTGTTGTCTGGGGGGGGGAGGGAGGGGAGGGAGGGAGAAAAATCTGAAATTGGAAAACTTGTATAAACAAAGGTTGAGAACTATCTTTACATGTAACTGCAAAAAAAAAAAAAAAAAAAACTTTTATCAGAAAAAAAAAAAGACCTGAGTTCATATCCTAGTTCGGAATGAAGGGTTAGACTAGATGATGCTGAAGTCTCCTTTTAGCTCTTAAATCTTATGATCATACTTCCTTTCAAAACATACATACACCAAGTGGCTGCTTTACACAACAGTTGTCTCTTATGGATCAGCCACTCATTTTGTAGACATATTTGTTTTTATAAAGTCTCTGAAACAGAGTGAGCTAATTTCCTCATCTCCATTGATATCTGCCACCATTTATAGCAGAGCTTGATTCTGCTAAGGAAAGAAAAATAAAGTAGGCAAAACCACAAGGAAGGTATTTTGGAATCCTTGGCCAGTGGTTACAAATTTCCAGATGTAAAATGACTGTGTTTCTTATTATATATCCTTATGTACATATTTATTTGCATATTATTTTCTCCATTGGAATGCTAGCTCTTTGAGAGCAGGGACCATGTTTTTTGCCTTTCTTTGCATCATGGGCCTGGCATACAGTGGCTCTTGATAAATGCTTGCTTACTGACTGACTGATCTTTTCATTTACATTATTGTAGTCATTATGCTGTTCTTTTGGTTCTGCTTATTTTGCTCTATGTTAGCGTATCTTTCCATGTTTTTCTGAATTCTTCAAATTCATCATTTCTTAATATATAACAATATTCCATTACATTAATATACAGTAGTCTTTTCAGCTATTCCTTAGTTGATGGGCTTTTGCCTTAACCTCCCTGCCCTTCAGTGTCATCATCTGTAAAGGGAAGGGGTTGGACAAGATGGCCTCTGAGGTCCTCTCTGGCTCTAAAGCTATGACACTATGATGAGTCTGTCCCCACACTTATCAGCTCCCTCATTTTCCTGACTCTTCTAAACTCTAGCAACATGAGCTAGCAACTTCCACATCCTTCACATCATCCCATTCTTCTGGAACTTGCTATTAACCCCAAAAGCACAAACTTTCCTTTACATTTTAGCATGTTTGTTTATTTATTTATTTTTTTAGTGAGGCAATTGGGGTTAAGTGACTTGCCCAGGGTCACACAGCTAGTAAGTGTTAAGTGTCTTGAACTCAGGTACTCCTGACTCCAGGGCCAGTGCTCTATCCACTGTGCCATGTAGCTGCCCCTTTTAGCATGTTTATTAAGGAGTCTGCTCACCTGATGGTTTTCAGTGTTAATCCTGACTAATAGCTCCTGCTGTTTTTTCTTTTTTTCCTTTGCTACTTTTTCTTCATTCAGTAAAACTTGAGCGTTTTGGAAGGTGACTTTTTCTAGAAGTTTCTGAGATTTCTCTTCTTGCTTCTTCTTCTCACTGGAAATGAAAAAACAACAATAACCAACACCATTAACTGAGGATTATTATAGCATCATGTAGTGGAAACATCACTGAACCTTGCAATAAGATAAATGAAGGTTTTTAGATCCGACTCCTTCACTGACTGAGTTATCTTGGGCAGGTCATTTCAGCTCAGCTCTCTCATTGATGAGATTAGGATAATACCCACCTTACCTACTTCCCAGGTTTGTTGTGATGATCAGTTAGTATCATAGATATACAAGTGTTTTGAAAAGTATAAAACGTCACTTAAATCTAATGTATTAAATTATTGATGTGAGTCTTTCATTGATAGATACTGGCCATCAAGTGTTTAAAATAAATCACTACATATTTATTTTTACTCTAAAATAAGCTCTATAGCTTTCAGCAAGAAGAATAGATTTCCTCGGTAAGGAGGGAATAAAATATTTATCAAAGGAATTTTGCAAGGTTATCAGGTAGAGAGAAATAATAGAAAGAAAGCAAGGTGTTAATAAGTGAGGAAAAGATAGAATCCAGGAATGCTCTGAAACAGCCAAGCTACTGAACTACACAAAAAGAAAAATTAGATCTTAATAGGAATTCAGAAAAGCCTCCTAGGCAATCTCAAGAAGTGACTAGCATGCTGTGGTTGATTTGCTGCCTACTCATTCCTCCTACCTATGCCCTCTCAAATTATTCTTTTACATCCTTCCTGCCTAACCATTATCACCGGCTCTCCTATTTACCAGGAACAAGGATCCCCCCCCCTCCAACCCCCGAAAGTCCCCCACAATCATCTTTACTTTTCAACATCTCTAATTATCTGCATTTTTCACTTAGAAGGGGAAAGGGGTTATTTTGGTGGGCATGTAATGAGGGTATTGGGTTAGATGACCCCTTAAGGTCCCTTTTAGTTATAAATTTATGATGGCATCATTCTATTTAGGTGTGTTTGTGATGGGAGGCACAAATATATGAGTAAGTGCTGTGTGTGTGCATGGGTATAACTTTTGTAGTATTTATGGATGAGAGAGGGTATGCACACACACACATATATATACACATACATGTGTATGGGACAAAGTATATACTTTAACTCATTAGTTTGTAAATGGAGATTATAGAATAGTGGACAGGGGAGATAAGATTGATTGATTAGCTATAAATTCTGGTCCCTAACCAAATAATTAAAAAAATATTATGCTGTTTTAAGATTTGCAAAGTGCTTTACAAATATTTCATTTTATCCTCACGACAACTCTGGGAGGTAGATGCTATTACTGGCTTCATATTATAGATGAGGAAACTGAGGAACCGAAAGGTTAAGAGACTTGCCCAGGGTTGCACAGGTTACAGTAAGTATCTATGGCTGGATTTGAACTCAGGTCTTCCTGACTCTAGGTCCTTTGCTCTATCCACTGTGCACCTATGTGCCTTTAAATTCCTGCTATAAAAAATATAATAAAAACTTCAGTGGATCTATGATATCATAAGTATGGACACTCCCTCCTTTGGGACAGATTACAGCCCGTCCATGCCTTCTCCTCCTTTGTGATTCTTGTCCATATTCTTCCATAGATCCCACACAGAGGACTTGCCCAATGAGGGAAGCCTTCCTCTACACCTTTTTATATTTTGTGGCTACCAGTGCTACCCGTGAACAGGTAGCCTTGGCTCTGGCCACAGCGTGGCTCCATCTCCTTTTCATAATTCCTTTAATGATAGGGAGGGAAGTGGAGGGGAGGGCAGAATTAGGAAATGTGGGGAAAAAAGATATCAATAAACATTATTTTTTAAATAAAATATTCCTTATGCCATGACTTCTGTGAAGGTTATGACTGGGGATATGCTGCAACGTATCTGTTTGTTATGAGCCTCTCCCCATGGTCCTTTGGATCACTGGCAACTTTAAGACCCATAGTATTGGCATATTTTAAGATCTGCCATCTTATGGCATTACAAGGAAAACGTTTGTGTTAAAAATGTCTAGTATTTGTAATGGGAAGAAGTTTGGGATCATTAAAAGCCCTATGTAATTTCCCAAATGTAAGGCAGCCCTCTGTCTTCCTTCAGTTTAATTCTGGGTTCAACTCAGTGTCTATCTGCAGTGCAGGGTAACCCAAAAGTCTTAGTGCATGCTTAAGATCGATTAATCTATCTATCTATCTATCTATCTATCTATCTATCTATCTATCTATCTATCTATCTATCTATCTATGTCTGTCTGTCTGTCTGTCGATTATCTATCATCTATCTATCATCTGTCTATTTATCTATCTATCTACCTACCTATTGATAGTAATTTATTCATCCATTTAGTTTTTCCCATATAGCATATTAGGCTGATCTCTGTTTGAGTATTCATAGATCTCATTGAGGAGACCCTGCAATGTTATGGGGCTTGATGCAATTAGCATATATTCTACAAATGATGCACCAGAAAAACCTCACCATTGGGAATCCCCTTTTCATCTGAATGCTGCACAAGACATCCTCTGTGCTAGATAGAAGTGAACACCTTTGTTGACTATGCATTGCCTTATGTCTCATTTGACATGAATAATTAGAGAATAATCTATCAGTTGTTGCTGTGGTTATATTTATCAAGGAACTATGAATAATTTAAACATTAGCCGTATTTTCTACTTGTTGAAGGAGAGCTTTATCATTTTTGAAAGGCCGTCTGTTTCCTTCTCATATTTCCATGGAAGAGACTTTTGATGTGCCTGTAAATCAGTCTCAGATCTTATAGAAATAACAGGGATATGGGTCACTGATGTTGTCTGGGTTGCCTTTTGAGGGTATAAACATTATTTATGATTTTTCCCCTTCTTTTGGAATTTTCTTGCTGAGATCTTATGAAATAACCTCTTGATGCTTCTAAGATTAGGTAGCCTCAATTTGCATTTTCCCAGTGTACTCTTGGTCTGGTCCAGCTGCTCTTCCCAACTTTGTCTTCTACAATGCCATTTCTACTTCTTCATATGTCTCTGTGTGTATGTATGTACATATATGTGAGAGTGTGTATCTATACACAGCGTAAATGTAAGGTATTCTCAGATGGAAGTCGCTAGCATAAGGGGGAGCGAATTAGGGAAAGGCTTCTCGCAGAAAGGATTTTTTGTTGTTGTTGGTTTTTTTTTGGCAGGGCAGTGAGGGTTAAGTGACTTGCCCAGAGTCACACAGCTAATAAGTGTCAAGTGTCTGAGGGTTGAATTTGAACTCAGGTCCTCATGAATCTAGGACTGGTGCTTTATCCACTGCGCCACATAACTGCCCCCTTGCAGATAGGATTTGAGCTGTGTCTTGAAGCTAGGAGGCAGAGGAGAGACAGCATTTCAGGCATGGCGGATAGCATGTGAAAATGCATGGAGCCAGGAGATTGAGTGCCACATGCAAAAAATATAAAAAAAGCCAACACTGCTGGATCACAGAGTATGTGGTGGGAAGTCAAGTGTAAGAAGACCAGAAAGGAAGGAAGGCACCAGGTTGGGAAAGGCCTTTAAAAGACAAACAGAGGATTTTATATTTCATCCTGGAGATAGTAGGGAGCCAGTGAAATTTGCTGAGTAGGGGGAATGACCTGATCAGATCTGTGACCACTTTGGCAGCTGAGTGGAAGATGGACTAGAATGGAGAAGGACTTAAGAAAGGGAGACCAACCATGAGGCTATTATTGCAATAGTCCCAGCTCTAGGGTGATGAGGGCCTGCACCAGAGCAGGCTATGTGACTTGGGTTTTTTTGTGTTATTTTGGTTTTTTTGCAGGGCAATAGGGGTTAAGTGACTTGCCCAGGGTCACACAGCTAGTAAGTGTCAAGTGTCTGAGGCTGGATTTGAACCCGGGTACTTCTTTTTATTTATTTATTTATTTAATTTTTTTTTTTTAGTGAGGCAATTGGGGTTAAGTGACTTGCCCAGGGTCACACAGCTAGTAATTGGGTACTTCTGAATCCAAGGCCAGTGCTTTATCCACTGCCACCTAGCTGCCCCCAAGGCTATGTGACTTGTAAGAATTGATTTGGATAAAATGACAAAAAAGGAAAATAATAAATGTTGGAGAAGCTGTGGGACAATTGGAACACTAATCCATTGTTGGTGGAGCTGTGAACTTATCCAACCATTCTGGAGAGCAATTTGGAATTATGCCCAAAGGGTGATAAAGCTGTGCATACCCTTTGACCTAGCAATACCACTTTTGGGGCTTTTTCCCAAAGAGATCATGGAAAGGGGAAAGGGACCCACATGTACAAAAATATTTATAGCTGCTCTTTACGTGGTGGCAAAGAATTGGAAGTTGAGGGGGGGCCCATCAATTGGGGAATGGCTGGACAAGTTGTGGTATATGTATACAATGGAATACTATTGTGCTATAGGAAACGACGACAAGCAGGAGGAGTTCAGAGAAACTTGGAGGGTCTTTCGTGAGCTGATGATGAGTGAGATGAGCAGAACCAGAAGAACATTGTACACAGTAACATCAACATTGAGTGTTGATCTACTGTGATATTCTTCTCACCAATGCAATGGCACAGAAGAGTTCCAGGGAACTCGTGATGGAAGAGGATCTCCAAATCCAGGAAAAAAAAAAGAACTGCGGAGTATAGATGCTAAATGAACCATACTATTTCTTTTGTTTTTGATGCTGTTGTTTTTTTTCTATTTTGAGGTCTTCCATCATTGCTCTGATTTTTTTCTCTTATAACATGACTAATGTAGAAATAGGATTAATGTTATTATGTGTGTGAGTATATATATAATCAGATTACCTGCTGTCTAGGGGAGGGGGGAGGGAGGGGAGGGAGGGAGAAAATCTGAAATTGTAAAGCTTGTATAAACAAAGGTTGAGAACTATCTTTACATGTAACGGAAAAAAAATAAAATACTTTATTAATTAAAAAAAAAAAGAATTGATTTGGAGACCTCAGCCTCAGGGGCATTTCCCACAGCTCCCTGCCCCCCTCCCCCCCCTCAAAGGCATGCAAGATGTGTGCCATGCCCTGCTCAGCTGGGATATGCAGGGCTTCCTCTGCCCAGTGGGGATAAGCACAGAAAACCCCAGCACACCCTGGGTCCCTCCCCTGGCTCTGGGCGTGCCCAGCACGGAAGCTCTGTGCACCAGCCGGCCTTAGTCACGGTCCCTGGGGGTGCCAGCGAATTAGCTTGGGGTTCGTGGGCACGGCCAGCCCAAGGTTCTTTTGAGAGAGAAGGGTTTTTTAAAAAGCAGCAGGAGGGGCAGCTAGGTAGCGCAGTGGATAGAGCACTAGCCCTGGAGTCAGGAGGACCTGAGTTCAAATCCGGACTCAGACACTTAACACTTACTAGCTATGACCTTAGGCAAGTCACTTAACCCCAATTGCCTCACTAAAAAAAAAAAAGAAAAAAAAAGCAGTGGGAGTAGTGAGAAGAAGGAGGTAGTAAAGAGGAGGGTCGGTCAGTACAAGGAAAGGAGGGATCGACTGAGATTTTAAGGTGGCAGGCGAAAGATGCACAGGGAGATAGGAAGCAGCAGAGTTCGTTGGCTGAGGTTTCAGGTCATATATCTTACTTTCCTGTATTCTTATCTCTAAGCTTATTCTTATAAATAAACCCTGTTTTTGTTGTTAAATTCAAAGGAGGCTTTTTAATCTTGTTTCTTGTTCATTTGGGAGAAGCAGTTGAGAAGGGGGCAGGCCCTTGCAGATTGGGTTCCTATACAGGACTTAACAAACCTGGGGGATTTTTTAAACCCCCCCCCCCTTACAGACTGGCTTAAGCAGTTAATAGCCTACAGATAGGCAGAAAGCTAGCAGCTTTCAGATGCCAAGTCAGCTAATTTGAGCTATAGAAAGCTTTCAGATGGTGACCATGAAGGGACTTATGAGCTAGCTACAGAAAGTTACAGATGAGGCAGATAAATAGCCTGAGCTATAGTTTTTTCAGACTGGAGAAAAGGGGATCATCATAATATTATTATTGATAGCTAACATTTACATAGTCCCTACTGTGTGCCAGGTACAATGATAAGTGCTTCATAATGAGGCAGATAGGTGGCACAGTGGATAAAACACTGGCCCTGGATTCAGGAAAACCTGAGTTCAAATCCAGCCTCAGACACTTGACATTAGCTGTGTGACCCTGGGCAAGTCACTTAACCCTCATTGCCCCACCAACAAACAAAACAAAACAAAAGAAAGAAAAAAAGTACAATAATACTTTGGGGACACCTCATATAAAGATAAGTGCTTCATAACTATTACCTCAGTGGATCTTCACAACAACCCTGGGAAGTAGTTCTATTATTATCCCCATTCTACAGACATATGTGAGATATGTTACGGTAGAAATGACATGCCTTGGTGACAGTTTGGATATATGGGTTGAGGATAAATGAAGATTGAGGATGATATTGAGGTGGAAAACTTGTATGGCTGGGAGTATGGTGGTGCTCTTGACAGTAAAAGGTAAGTTGAGAAGAGGGGAGGGTTTGGGGAAAATGACGATGAGCTCTGTTTTTCAATATGTTTGAGTTGCTTGCAGAATATCTGTTTTGAGATTTCCAAAAGGCAGTTGGTGATGTGAGCCTAGTGTTCAGGAGAGATATTAGGGCTGAACATAAAGCTCTGGTAAGCACTTGTATAGGTAACTGAACCGAAGAGAGCTGATAGATAGGCTCACCAAGGGAGATGGTAGAGGCTGGAGAGAAGACAGAAGAGAAGAGAGCTCAGGAGAGAGCTTTAGGTGAGTGATCTGGATGGAACCAAGCAAAGGAGCAGACAGACAGACTGGAGGAGAACCAGCAAAGAGCAGGGTCACAAAAACCTACAGAAAAGACAGTATTTGGGGGGAAAAAAAGGTGATCCAAAGTGATCCAAAGCTGAAGAGGTTAAGAAGACTGAGAAAATGCTATTAGATTTGGCAGCTAAGAGATGGATGACTTGGCTCAGTTCTCATGCCAATCTCTTTCTTCCTTTGTTTTTATCCCATTGGATTCACTGTTTTATGAAGTGATTTGGCTTATATTCTTTTGTCTTTCTCCACTCTGGATTCTTTTAATTCAGTATTGTTCTTGGTGCTATCTCTCTCCAACAGGAAAGGATAACAGTTTTGCTGGCTAATGTAGCTTAGGGCAGCTAGGTGATGCAGTAGATAGAGAGCCAGACCTGGTGTCAGGAAGACCTGAATTCAAATGTGACTTCAGACACTCACTAGCTGTGTGATTCTGGGCAACTCATTTAACCCTATTTGCCTCAGTTTCCTCATCTGTAAAATGAGCTGGAAGAAATGACATACCACTGCTGCATCTCTGCCAAATACTCTCCCAAAAACCCATATTGGATCACAAAGAATAGGATGTGGCTGAAAGACTGAACAACAACAATGTAGCCTATGGGCTCTTTTGGTGTCCTTGTGGGAATTGTTTTACATTGATTAAACTTTTATTAAAAATGGCAATAATCAAAGTGATTATCTTTGTCCTTTCCCATCATTTTGGAATCAATTGTTTATGTGAATAGGTCAGTTTAAGTGTTGAAGTTGTTTGCAGGGTCTTCTCACCTTTAGCCTTTCTTTCTTTCTTTTTTTTTTTTTTTTTTGTGGGGCAATGGGGGTTAAGTGACTTGCCCAGGGTCACACAGCTAGTAAGTGTTAGGTGTCTGAGGCTGGATTTGAACTCAGGTACTTCTGAATCCAGGGCCGGTGCTTTAACCACTGCGCCATCTAGCTGCCCCCTTTAGCCTTTCTTCTAATGTTGATTTTGACCTGTGACCTTGAGCAAGTCACTTTGCCTCTGGTTAACTGGCCTAGTCTCTGGGTAATCTTTAAGGGCCCACTGCAGTTCCACAAATCTCAGATCCTATAAATGAAACTCTTCTTTCAGGGAAACTGGAGTGCTTTAGAGACATTATCTCATTAACTCTTATAACACTCTATGAATTAGACAGAAAGCAGGTTGCAAACAGGTTAAAAACAGAAGCCCGTGATCTGCAACAGCTTTGACAGCTCTTCTCACCCTTACTAATGCCATGGAAATTAATGCTATCTCATACAGGAATGTGTATCATATGGTTCTGGTCCCATGGGTCATATTTATTATTCAATTCATGATTTATTTTAGGTCCAGCACAACTTCTTTCAGAGCTATAATCTAATTTAAATATCTGGATTGAGGATATTAAATAGAAATCAGCAACCAGTAAATATTTTTTGAAGCTCAGATAGAACCAGACACAAAGGAAAATAATCTAGGAGATGCCATGGAGTCTGAGAGAAGAGCAAGTCTAATGTATAAGCTATTTTATTTTTTAAAAATTATTATGCTGAACCTAACTTTATATCAAAAAAACCTGGTGAGTATGGAGAATATACTTACATATACAAACAACTGTGAGAATTGGAATGATACCCTCTGCTGGGAGGGACATTGTGAGATCTGGCCTGAAAAGAAACCATGTGACTTTGACATCTGGAAGTGATGTCTGTTGCCCGTGGGTCGTGTCAATGAATGTTACCAGCCAATTGGCTTGGAGTTGTGTGTGTGGATGGCCCTATTTCCTGTTTCACAGGAGGCTTCTGGGAGAAGCCGCAGGGGAGTGAGGCCTTTTTGTTTCTGGATGGCGGCTTGGTGGCAGGTAGAGGCAGGATAGGGAGAGCAGGCAAATCTCATTCTTTATCTATGTGTTTCTTTTTTACTAACCCCTAATATACTTTAATAAATACTTAATGCCCAAAGATTGGTGCCATACTTTTCTAATTTAAGACAACCACTCACTAGATTTTAGACATCACAGCTAGAATTTTAGGCCTTACAGTTTGGCGAGCCAGTTAGGAGAATGCTGAATCCTGTGATCTTCTGATTTTCCAGTTGGGTAAGGATTTTTCCCTATTTCCCCTGTGCTGTCTCTTTAAGTTTTAAATTAGCCTCTAAGGGGCAGCTAGATGGCGCAGTGGTTAAAGCGCTGGCCCTGGATTCAGGAGTTCAAATCCAGCCTCAGACACTTGACACTTACTAGCTGTGTGACCCTGGACAAGTCACTTAACCCCCATTGCCCCGCCCCCCCAAAAATTAGCCTCTAAGAATATACTTTACCTCTTAAGTACCCGTTTTCTAATTTTAGCCTACTATTTTCAATGAATCAAAAAAGCCTTCTAGGGGCAGCTAGGTGGCACAGTGGATAAAGCACCGGCCCTGGATTCAGGAGGACCTGAGTTCAAGTCGGGCCTGAGACACTTGACACTTACTAGCTGTGTGACCCTGGTCAAGTCACTTAACCTTCATTGTCCTGCAAAATAAATAAATAGATAGATAGAAAGACAGCTAAATAAATAAAAATGAATGAATGAATGAATGAATGAATGAATGAATAAATAAATAAATGCCTTCTAAATTTTAGCCTTGTAAGCTTCCTTTTGTGGTTAATAACACAGGCCAAGATTGACCTTGTGTTTATGCTTGGTCCTTATGAATTCAAATGTTATATTCCTATTTTTGTTTTTATTCTTGCTTTTCTTTGTGTTATAGTGAGGAAATTTTTGAATTACAGGAGGGGGACTGATGATAATGCATATATTATATCATACAGGGGTCCCCTCTTGAGAAAATAATCGTAGCATGGGACTCTTATAAACTCCTGATTCAGCCAGGCATGACAAAAGCAAGGCTTATCAAACTGTGTTTTATGTGGCATAAAAAATATTCTAGATTACTGGAAAACAAATGGTTAGAGAATGGATCTTTTGATGACTTAACACTGAAAACTCTACAAATGACCCTTCACTTTGAGTCCCCTAAAGATTTAACTTAGGGGCAGCTAGGTGGCACAGTGGATAGAGCACCAGCCCTGGAGTCAGGAGTACCTGAGTTCAAATCCGGCCTCACACACTTCACACTTACTAGCTGTGTGACCCTGGGCAAGTCACTTAACCCCAATTGTCTCACTAAAAATAAAAAAAAAAATTAACTTATTGGAACCTCTAGAATATAGCAAGTAAGGAATTGACCAAAAAGGGAGAAAAAGAGAGGGACTCTGAGCCTGAACTTGAATGCAAGCCTGTCTCTCAGGCTGAAAAATCAACCAAGGAAATAAAAAAGGAAAAAAGAGAAAATTCATGTGTAGAGGAGACAGAGAGGATAAAAATCCTTCCCCTTCAAGAGACCCCCACCCAAGATAAAAGGGGTGTTGTAGTAAAGCTTAAGCGATATATACCCTTTGGCCCCAAATATTTAAGTTTATGGAAATGAGAAATTCCTAAATTTGATGAGGATCCCACAGCAGTTATCAGCCAGTTTAGGGAAATTTTCAGAGGATATCAGCCCACTTGGAATGATGTTAATGATGTCATGGAAATGATATTATCCCTAGGGGAAAGAGCTGATATAATAACTGCAGCAAACACCCTGGAAGCAACAATAGGAAAAGTTGATATTAGGTGGCCCGTGGAAGACCCTGACTGGGACCCCAACATCCCTGGGCATTTTGATATGTTGAAGGATGCAAGGGAAACATTGTTGAAAACAATGGAATCCTATGCTAGAAAGACTGATAACTGGCAAAAATTTATAGATACAGTTCAGGGACCTGATGAAAGACCTAATAGATTCTATGACAGGTTGTGTAAGTATGCCAGTCAATATGCTAGACTAGACCCATTAGATGCTAGAGATGCCCATGTTATCTGTTCTTATTTTATACATCAGTCCTTACTAGAAATTCGGAAATATTTTGAAAGGCAGTGTCCAGGCTGGAATAGTTTGAGTCCTGACAGACTTAAAGAAATAGCAACATATATTTATGAAGGAAATGAGAGGAAGGAAAGGAACAGACAAGGCATTTTAGCTCCAGTACAGGAAATGACGAGGCAGCGGGGCTGGGCAGTCAGAAATCACTATCAACCCCAGTATCACTATCAAACCCCTAAATTTTGCCATTACAGCCATAAACAAGGACACTTCATATGATTTTGTAGAATTATGAAAAGAGATCAAAATTAAAACAGATATAGTTTCTCTCAGAGGAATACGGAGAGGCAGAACCAAAATAGAGATAGATCTTTTCAGGGGGGTACAGACAGACAGAGGCAAAACAGACCCTTTCAGAGAGATATAGGTGAGCAGAATGAAAACAGTCACAGGTTCTCTCAAATGTGTACAGATGAGAGAGATACAGAAGATTGATGGTGTATGGGGGGGGGTGAAGGACAGTGGAATCTAAAGATTTTACCTTTCCAGACCCTGAAACGTTTAGCCTTCTTGTGCCAGTCCATTCCCCTCCCCAAAGTAATGAACCCCATGTAACCCTTGGGGTTGGAGATACTTATTATGATTGTTTATTAGATACAGGAACCTCAAGATCAGTCCTAGTGAGCAAACCTGACCCTGAATGTACCACCTAAATGTGGTGGGTGTTTCAGGAAAAGCCCGATCCATTGCAAAATTAACCCCTTGCATAGTGAATCTGAGCCCATTAGCAGTAAAATAATTCATTCCTACTTATGCCTGACTCTCCTGCAAACCTATTAGGCCATGACCTCTTTTGTAAACTTAGAGCAACCATATCTTGTTCTCCAGATGGTGGCATTTCCCTGGAAGTGCCAGAGGATACTGTCCACTTACTGCCAATTTTGATCTCAGACACTCAAGAAACAGTGGAGAATACATTTGAAATCCCTTCTGATATTCCTGAGTCCCTATGGGCTTCCTCCTCTACTGATGTAGGTCTCCTTAAATGTGCTGTGCCTGTTATCATTAAGACCAAAGGTGGCCCAGCACCATCCATTCCACAATATCCCTTATCTAAAGAAGCCATTGAGGGAATTTCTCCTATAATTGAGGCTTTGACAAACCAAGGCATAATTGTCCCATGCCATCATTCCCCATGCAATAGCCCTATTTTGCCAGTTAAAAAGCCCAAGCCTGGGCCAGATGGCAAGCCTGTTTACTGTTTTGTACAAGATCTGTGAGTAATTAATTCCTATGTTATACTTAGACATCCGATATTACCAAACCCTGCTATTATTATTTCCTCAATCCCATGTGAAGTAACATACTTCACAGTGGTAGATCTCTGCTCTGCTTTCTTTTCTATACCAGTACATTGGGACTCCCAATATTTGTTTGCTTTTACCTGGAAGAATAGACAGTAGACTTGGACCAGACTCCCACAGGGGTTTGTTGACAGTCTCACACTATTCTCTCAAATTTTGCATCAGGATTTAGCCTCCGTAATTAACCTTTAAAGGTTCTACCTTAGTCCAATATGTAGATGATTTACTCCTGGCTGCACCTAATGCTGAGATTTGCCAGGAAGACAGCCGACACCTGTTATTAGAGTTGCACAAACGAGGCCATAAGGTCTCTAAGTCTAAAGTACAATGGTGTCTACCTCAGGTGGAATATTTGGGTTTTGTTTTGGCTTCTGGCACTTGATCCATCTCTCCTAAGTGTGTCCAGACTATTCAACAACTCTCTGCTCCCTCTACTAAGAAGCAGCTAAGGACCATTCTGGGAGCAGCTGGATATTGCAGACAATGGATACCCTCTTTTGGTGAAATTACTAAGCCTCTTACATCTCTAACAAGAAATTCTGTACCAGAACCTTTACAGCTGGATTCCCAGCATCTTCCTTGTTATCAGCATCTGCACTAGGACTCCCAGACTACAGTAAGTCTTTTACTCTTTTTGTACATGAACAGAAGGGAGTGGCTCCTGAGATCCTGACTCAAAAATTAGGACCTGTCCAGCACCCAAAAGCTTATTATTCCAGCCAACTTGATTCTGTAGTTGCTGGGGTGCCACCTTGCCTTAGGGCAGTGGCGGCTACAGCCCTTTTGGTAGAAAAAGCCTCTGATCTAGTCTTAGGTAACCCTCTAATCATGCAGTGCCCTCATGAAGTTGAGGCTCTCTTACTACGTCATAGGACACAGGCTTTTTCAGATCAAAGACTCACTAGATGTGTAGTAACCCTACTAGGAAATGAAAGAATCACTTCAAAGCATTACACAGTCCTTAACCCAGCAACACTGCTCCCTGACCTGCCACTCTCAGGGGAGCCATTGCATGACTGCACCTCCCTAGTTGACATAGCTGAGAAACCTCATGATTATCTTTTTGACACACCCATAGAGAACCCTGATTTTATTTTCTTTTTTCTTTTTTTTCTTTTATTTTTGTGAGGCAATTGGGGTTAAGTGACTTGCCCAGGGTCACACAGCTAGTAAATGTCAAGTGTCTGAGGCCAGATTTGAACTCAGGTCCTCCTGAATCCAAGGCCATTGCTCTATCCACCGAGCCACCTAGCTGCCCCCGATTTTATTTTCTATACTGATGGCTCCTTGTTTATGCGTGAGGGTACCTGTTATACTGGGGCTGCTGTAGTTTCTGATTATGATACTATCTGGGCAGTTTCTCTGCCTTCACATCTTAGTGCACAGGCTGCTGAACTTGTGGCTCTTATACAAGCCTGTTCTCTAGCCAGAGGAAAAAGTGCTACTCTTTACACTGATTCCAGATATGCATTTAGTGTGTGCCATGCTATAGGCATGCTTTGGATGCAAAGGGGATTTTTAACCTCTGCTGGAAAAGCTATTGCTAATGGAGAATTTATTAAAGATCTCCTATCAGCCTTAAAACTCCCATCTGCCTTAGCTATTGTTCAGTGTCCTGCTCATACTGGAAAAAGTGAAGGGGACTGGAAAAGGGAAGGAACAAGCTGATACTGCTGCTAAGCTTGCTGCTTTGGAAGCCTCTGAACATGTATTTAATCTTTCTTCTTCTGATGATGTTTCTATTTCTCTTACTTATGATAAGTCTGAAGTAGAGAAGTGGAAAAAGAAATTCAAGGCTAAAGAAGTCAGTGGGGTATGGGTGACTCTGGAGGGGAAGGCACTTCTCCCCCGGAGCTTCTATCGTCAGGTATGTCTATCTATTCACAGAAAAGGCCATTTTGGCACACAAGGAATTGTGGACTCAGTAAAAAGGGTTTGGATTGCCCCTGGAGTCACTAATGTGGCCTCTGGGGTTTGTGCCTCTTGTTCAGTTTGTCAGACTTATATTCAACATGCCTTCTGGGCTAAAGCTTATGGAGGACAGCCTCTAGTATATACACTTTTTGAGCATCTACAAATTGATTATATCACAATGCCTAAGGCAGGAAGTTACAAGTTTTGTCTTGTTATAGTTGATCAACTCACTTGGTGGGTAGAAGCTTTTCCATGTTCTTGAGCCACAGCTGCCTTTGTTGCCAAAACCCTCCTTAAAGAAATAGTCCCTTGCTTTGGCCCACCGGTCCACATTGATTCTGACAAAGGCACACATTTAACTGATTCTGTTTTATCCCAAATTTACTCTTTCTTGGGAGTCACTCTGAAATTCCATATACCCTACCACCCACAAAGCTCAGGCCAGGTGGAATGTATGAATAAAGAGCTTAAGAGCATGATTGGCAAATTGTGCACTGAAACTCATTTGAAGTGGCCTGATATTCTATCCTTGGCACTGTTCTATTTGTGCAGCAGGCCAAGAGGAGAACCACATATATCACCTTATGAGATGCTTTTTGGCCATCCCCCTATCCAAGCTAAAACTTTTTCCCCAGTATATACATCATTGGTGGGGGGAGATACCTCTGTTGCTTCCTATATACAGGAATTACAAGCCAGACTACATGAACTCCACGAGGCAGGAGCAGCAGTATAGGCTGGCCCCTTGGATTTCTCCTTACATGATTTGAAACCAGGAGACAGTGTATATCTTAAATTTTTCAGCAGACTAGTGGGACCCAGCCAGCTTAGGAAGGTCCTTTCCAAGTATTGCTAACAACTCTGACAGCCATCAACATCTGAGAGAAGGACTCATGGATACATTGCTCCTATATAAAACTGGTACCAGCCCATGTAGACCATAGAATTTCATTGTCTCTTATTCTTCCATGTGTATTTTGTTTTATTCACCTATCTCTCCAATTTTGAACCAAAGCAAGATGGTTTTGATTTCATATTATAATGTTAACTCTGGGAGTACTGTTTTCCCATATTCTAAATTGTTTGTTTTTTTAATTGATTATTTGATCAAATTCCATAAAGCATTTCCCTGGCAAATTGGTTGCCATGGCAAGTGTAAATTAATTCTAGAAGTATTATTTTTAATAAGTATAAAAAAAGGGGAACATTTGCAAAAGTTTTTTCATATTCATGGAATCAAATTTATTATTGCCATAAATAGGGACATATTGTATAATATAACAATATGTGATTTGGGGATTTTAGATATTGCAAAAAATGTTTTAGACTTTAAAAAAATTGAATTAAAAAAGTCAGTTCAAATACTACATAAGGGTTTCTTTATTATGCTATTGCAACTACATTGTGAACTCAATAGTATGGGCTTATTTTTGTAGAGCTTCTTATTCTTTTAAGATTGTGTTGTGTTTTAACTTGTATTAAATATGTTCTGATTTTTCACAAAAGTAATTGTATACTTAGTAAAAAGAGGTTATTATTGGAATTATTGCATAATTGTATATTATATTCTTAGTCAAGGTACATTCACATTTCTTGCGATCATTATTATCCTCAATTTTTAAATCCATATGAAACATGGATTATGGGAACTTATCATTTTGACATTAATTGCCTTCATTCTGAGTTATTATATGCCAGTTGGCCAAGATGTCAGCCAATCACATGAGGGATACATACAAGAGCAGGCATTGAACTGTCACATGAAGGGACACATGCTTGAAGTCCAGGTACCACACTGCTTTGGGAAAGGCTGAGAAAACGGCTATTGGCAAACATTGAAGTTGGATTTTCTTGGTTTAATTTTCCTCCACATGGCACCAGGTAGCTGGGTTATACCATCTCATTTGACACCTGACTTCAATTCCCCCTCCTATATGTCTGATGCCATGGACATCTCAATCCCATGCATCTGATTAAGCCTGACTCAGTTATTTCTCTGTTCTTTTATGGTAACCCCCATAATTATCTCAGGTGTCATGATAAATACAATGTTGGATTTGGCCTTGACATTTGCTATTAATTATATTAGATTTTAAAATTTCTTATAATGGCATGAGGATAATTAGGCAGATGATACAAAAAGTGATGAAACAAAGATGAAAAATTATTTTCTAAATTAATATCACAATTGTCTTCTCAATTTATCCTCCACAGGGGGGAGTGTAGTAATATTAAGTTTTAGAGGAGTGTAGTAATATTAAGTTTTAGAGAATGTGTCAATTTTTTGTTTTTATTATGTTTCATGTGTAACAACTAAGAGTCTGAATTTCCTTAGACAAGGTTTTTTTTTTAGAACTTTCATTGTTTGATTTGTTTATTGGCAAAGCTATTTAAAGTTGTGTTAAGCTCAATTTTGTAGGAAATTTTCCCAGCTGATTACCAGCATCTGAAACACCTGAAAGACTTCCATCCCACAACTACACCCAGGGGACATCCCAAGAATCATTTGAGAAAAGACTTCCAAAGACTTAAATGGACATTTTCCTGTTTTCCTTTTCCACATTGTATACACTGTTTATAATGTCCACTTATTAAAGGGTAGTGCCCTCTTTAGTTTTTCTGTTTGTAATGTCCACCTGCTAATAGGGGAGTGTCCCCTTTAGCCTTTGTCAATGTGTCACTCAATTTCTTTTTCTCTCTTTTCATTCCCTTTACTTTGTTAGTCATAGGCATCCATAAAATTATTGCTTCAAGTGAGGAAACAATAAAGCACAGGGGGGACTGTGAGAATTGGAATGACACCCCCTGCTGGGAGGGACATTGTGAGCTCTGGCCTGAAAAGAAACCATGTGACTTTGGCATCTGGAAGTGATGCCTGCCACCCGTGGGTCCTGTCAATCAGTGTTACCAGACAATTAGCTTGGAGTTGTGTGTGTGGACGGCCCTGTTGCCTGTTTCATAGGAGGCTTCTAGAAGAAGCCTCAGGGGAGCAAGGCATTTTTGTTTCTGGATGGCGGCTTGGTGGCAGGTAGAGGCAGGATAGGGAGAGCAGGCAAATCTCATTCTTTATCCACTTGTTTCTTTTTACTAACCCCTAATATACTTTGATAAATACTCAATGCCCAAAGATTGGTGCTATACTTTTCTAATTTAAGGTGACCACTCATTAGATTTTAGACATCCCAGCTAGAATTTTAGACCTTACACAACTAATAACTTAGCAGTAACTTCCTCTAAGTCCACCTAAGTTATTATGCTGGATAGGCTAGAGCAGATAAAAAATTAACTGACCACAATGATACCACAAAGGCTAATTAGGATAGAAAAGATGATTAAACTGTTTTTTTTTTTTAACTCTACTTCCCAGATTTCTGTACTTCTATCACACTGGTCTGAAGCATTTGCAATTCCTTTAGCTAGTCTAGATGTTTTGACAAAATGTATCACCTCTCTCATATTGTACTCATTTTTCATGAAGGATCATGGAACATTAATAATAGCTCATAATTCTAGGCCTTTACAATTTACAAAGCACTCTACTCACAAGGACACTGTATGGTAACTAAGAAAGTACCAGCCCTGGAGTCAGGAGAAACTGAGTTCAAATCAGGCCTCAGACACTTAACACTAGGTGTGTCACCCTGGGCAAGTCATTTAACCCTGATTGCCTCGCCAAAAAAACCCCCAGTATTATTACTCCCATTTTGTAGATAGGAAAACTGAGGTTAACACAGGTGAAGTGACTTTCCCACTATCACACAACAGGGAACTGAAGTCTGACTCCCAGTTTGGTACTCTTTCCCTTTTGGAGATCAGCAACTTTTAAAAAGGTATATTAGAGATCATCAAATCCAATCCCAACATATCACGGATGAAGAAAAAGAAACAGAGAGGCCAAGTGTCTTCCGCCCAAGGTTATATAACTAGTCAGTGCTTGGATAATGAATTCTACTTAACTCTTACAAAAATTCTTGATTTGTCTTCTTTGTATACTAGAGATCTTCAATGATTGGAAGAGAACAATGAATGCTCCACATTCGTACTTATTCTGATACCTCAAGGATCTGTAATTTCATAAGTGTGATACATGAGTGATCCCGCCATCAAAGCAGATCCCAACCCTTCCAGACCTTAGTAGGTAGTCTTCACACATGACTAGGGCTGAAAAAATTCATTGACTAGTGATGAAAATACTGGTAAGAGGGGGCAGCTAGGTGGCACAGTGGATAAAACACTGGCCCTGGATTCAGGAAGACCCGAGTTCAAATCCAGCCTCAGACACTTGACACTTACCAGCTGTGTGACCCTGGGCAAGTTACTTAACCCTCACTGCCCCACCAAAAAAAAAAAAATCTGCTAAGAGCTATGCTGGGACTCTGATAATAAAAACACAAGGCCTTGTTTACTTGACCCATACTCAAATCTTTCCATGAGACCTGCCAAGATTTTGTACACTGTAGCCTCAAGTAATCTGGATCACCACCACACCAGGATGAAGCATTTCACTGGATATTAGAAACTAAGATGCCCAAAGCGTTAGAGCAATTAACTGTAAAAGGAAAAGCTTAAACTGAGACCAATTCCAGACTTTCCCACCACTAAGATCTTACATTTTCCATGCTTCCTGAATGGTGCGCCTTCTTTCAACCATTTGTTTCCGCAACTTTACCATCTCCTTTTGAATTTCTTCTTCCTCTTTCTTGACCTTCAGAGCCTTTCTTTTCTTCTCTTCTTGTACTAGATACTGAGCTTCCAAGAAGGCGGATTTTTTTAGGGCTTTCGCCGCCCTCTGACGCTCTAATTCCTTCTGTCGTCTTAAGCGGTTTTCCTTTACCTGGAAGGGAAGAATGTAACGGGAGTGGAAGCATTTGGTGAGGCATATTTTAGGGTCATTTTAGACAAGTGGAAGTGAACAGGGACAACCCTTCATTTACCCTTTGAAAGACAGGTACGAAACAAACAAACAAAAAAAACAAAGGGCAGCTAGGTGGCGCAGTGGATAAAGCACTGGCCTTGGATTCAGGAGGACCTGAGTTCAAATCCAGCCTCAGACACTTGACACTTAACTAGCTGTGTGACCCTGGGCAAGTCACTTAACCCTCATTACCCTGCAAAAACAAAACAAAACAAAACAAAAAAAAAGAAAGACAGGTACGACAGAGTAGGGATTATGACATGTAAATGGAAAAAATGTGGGACTAATAAACAACGTATTGAATTCGATAAATTCTGGCTTAAGATGCCACTGGAAAAGTTAACAGTGGTATTCTAGAGAGAGAACACTTGGAGAATGGAAGAAGGATTTTGTTTATTAGGGTCTGAGGCAGCTTCATCTGAAATCTCATAACTTCTGAATTAGTCCAATACTCTTTCCACTTGAGACATCAGGGAGTTTTATAGAGGGACCTCAAAATATTTGGGGGAGAGAGAGAGAAGCATTTGGAATTCATATTTTTGATATTTTCATTAGATATATAGATCCTTTCCAAATATTTTGAGGAATGCCTCTCTCTCTCTCTCTCTCTCTCTCTCTCTCTCTCTCTCTCTCTCTCTCTCTCCCCCTACCTTCTTCCTTGACAAGCATTTATAACAAGATTCCAGTTCGTAGCTATATTACATTATAAAAGATATGCGTTCGTTAGTTTAAATTGTGTTCTATGTTCTCTTTACAATTCTAAGTAGTTATATTATACATGCTGTCATTTTGTGAAGATGCCTCTGAATCTGGGTGTTACTAAGAAGCCAAAGGCATGAAATTCATATTTCCAGCACATTTTATTTCATTATTCACAGGCTCTAATAACAGTAACGAAATAACTGGCCCTTAGTTCAAACATATGATTAGTGCTAACTGATAAAAGTATAAACCTATTCCCTCTTAATGCATTTCCTCTACTTTCTGGGTCTATCTCTTCCTTTCCAAGATTATGAAGAAGAAAAATAAGATTCCCATCCCACTTCTGCTGCATCATTTCCCTTTTGGCAGAAGCAACAGTCTTAAACCTCCAAGGCTCAGTAAAAGCAATAGAAGATCTGTGGACTGTGTTTAATTAAGTCCTGTTCCCAGAAATGAAATGGGAGAGTTTGTTAATAATCTTTAGCTGCTCTTATCAAACTTTCAGAAGCTCTGAAGGGAATTGCTGCTGCTTCTGCTGCTGTTAGTTACAAGAAGACACAATGGAAATCATGCTATGGGCAGCAATACTTTGAAGGTTCGTCCAGCTGGGCAATTCATGCTTGCACAATTCTCTCTCCCTGGCATCCCCTCTTTCATTTTCACAGTAAAATATTTGAGGGGGAAAGAGGGAATTTTAATTCATCACCCAAAATATGCATTTTTGGTATCCCCGACACTTAGCACAGTGCCTGGCACATAGTAGGCACTTAATAAAGGTTTAATGACTGACATATTAAGTACCCTTTGCATGTAAGGCACAATGCTCACTAAGGACTCTTGGGAACACAAAGAAAAATAATAATTTTAAGACATGTTACTGTCAGGTGGTTTATGATTTAGAAAGGCCAATAAGACAAAGATAAAAACTATAATATAGTACAATATCTAATATGAATCTCAAACTCAACATGTCCAAAATGACATTTATTATAATAATGACAATAGCTAACATTATAAAGTGTTTTGAAGTTTGCAAAGTACTTTACAGGTTTTTTTATTTGATCCCCCTAACAACTGTGAGGAAGGTGCTGTTATTATTATTATTATTATTAATTTCCCTTCTGTAGAAGAGGAAAACAGAAGCTTAGAGGCTAAGTGATTTGTCCAGTGTCACACAGCTAGTAAATATCTGAGGGAGTATTTGAATTCTGACTTCCCTCCTAAATCCACCTGTCTTCTAAACTTTCCTCATGCTATTGAGTGCATTGTTGTCATTTAGTTCACAACCTTCATTATCCTTGATTCTTCCTTCTTCTTTCCCATTCCTATAACCAATCAGTTGCCAATCCTTGTTGATTCCAACTAAATGACTTTTTTTTTTTGCTTCTGTACTTTTCTTTCCACTCATATAACTCCTAACTATTGCATTTTTCCTTCTATTTTCTAGGCCTATCACTTCTTTCCAAAGATTTTGAAGAAGAAAAATAAGATTAAGTTCAGGACTTCATCATCTCTCACCTGGACTACAATCAACTCCTTTTTTTTTTTTTTTGGCATTTTGATAGTATTTTACTTTTTCCAATTTACATGTAAAGACAATTTTCAGCAATCATTTTTGAGAGATTTTGAATTCCAAATTTTTCTCCCTCTTTCCCTCCTTCTCCAAGATGGCAATCTTTTATAGTTTATACATGTGCAATAATGTAAAACATATTTCCACATTAGTCATGTTGTAAAAGAAGAAACAGGAAAAAAAGGGAAAAGAACATGAAAAAAGTGAGAATAGTATGCTTTGATCTGCATTCAGACTCCATCAGTTCTTTCTTTGGATGTGATAGCATTTTCCATCATGAATATTTTGGAATTGTCTTGGATTTTTGTATAGATGAGAATAGCTATGCCATTCCCAGTTGATCATCATACAATATTGTTGTTACTGTATAGAATGTTTTCTTGGTTCTACTCACTTCACTTTTCATCAGGTCATGTAAGTCTTCCCAGGTTTTTCTGAGAGCATCCTGCTTATCATTTCTTATAGCACAATAGTATTGCATTACATTCATATGCCATAACTTGTTCATCCATTCCCCAATTTATGGGCATCCTCTCAATTGCTACAATCAATTTCTAATCGGTCCTCCTGTTTGTGGTTTCTCCTCTCCACTCCATCTTCCACGGATGCCAAAATAATTTCAATAGTGCTCAAGCCTGACCATGTTCCTCTCTTACTCAAGAACCTTGTCTCTTGCCTCTGTGATAAAAACCAAACTTCTCAGCTTTGCTTTGAACATCATTTTTAAGTCCTTCATAACGTGGCTTCAGTCTACATTTCCACGCTTATTACACATCAGGCCTTCACACATTCTATGCTCCAGCCAAATTGCCTATTTGCAATTCTCCAAATTTGGTCCTCTTACCCCTGACCATTTGTACACATTGTCTCCCATGTCTACAATGCACCCCCCTTTCATCTCTTAGAGCCCCTAGCTTCTTTCAAGGTTCAGCCCATGTGCCATGTTGTAAGGAAAGACTTTTCTGATCTCATTTGCTAGTGCTTGCTCCCTCTTCAAATGATCAGGTACAGACTTTGGTTTACATGTGGCAAGCCCCAGTGCAATGCAAATTTGGAGCTAGAGATTGTTTTTGTCTTCTTTTTAGCCCTAGCATCTAGTAGGTGCCTAATAAATGCTAATAATAAATAATAAATGCTTTTTACATTGAACTGAAACACAGGACAAAAGGCAACAATATATAACTTTCCTAAGAGTGGTATGCTGCAAGTGTTATTGTCCTTCAGAAGAATAAAAGACCAGGGTGATTATGGATATCTTTCTAGTCCAATGGAATGAATACTGAACTTGGAGTCAGGAGACCTGGTTTTGGAATTCTGTCTCTGTTGCTCGATCAGTACCTGGAGAAATCACTTAACCCCTTTCAGTCTCTATTTCTCCACCTATAAAATAGGGGAATAATAGCACCTGCCTCCCAGGGTCACTGTGTGGTTCAAATGAGAGAACATATGTAATAGTGCTTTGTAAACCTTAAAGTGCTAAATCAATGTTAGCTGTGGTTATTATTGTTGTTATTAATTCCCTTTCTGATTCCTTGTTTCTCTCATCTATAAAATGAAGGCATGGAGCTAGATGATCTTTATGGTCCCTTCCAATTCTAAGAGCTTACCAATCTATAAGAATTGACCCTAGCTGAACCCATAGAAGCATGGGAATGAACTGGCAGTCATGAAGGATGTGAAGATCAGATAAATGACTGATGTAAAGTACTTTGGAAATCTTAAAGTTGTATATAAGCCAACTGTTATTAACTATATGAAAGCTAGCTATTATAGCAACAACAATACTAACAAATAACAGCTAACATTTACGTAGTGCTTTAAGGTTTGCAAAGTGATTTATCTTACTATCCTTTTATGATTATGGAAGTACTTAGTGTATAGCTCCCTCCAGGTACAAAGAAAGACAAAACAGACTTCCTTTAGACAAAACTGCAAAGTCCTCAGTTTCTTCTGACACCTAGCCCATTTCATGCTTTGTTACCCACAACAAAAGTAGGAGGGGTCTGATATTATCTACTAATTGACTCAAATGCATTCTTCCCACAGAATCACAGAATCTCAATGTCCTTAAGCAGAAGTGTTAAACCCACCTCCAGCAGCTCAACCAGATTAAAATGTAAATGGAGAAACAAAAGATATAAAAATACAATATACTATACCATATTAATTTGTGGTTTTCTAATCTGTTTCTATTCAGTTTTGGCACTACTGTTGTAAAGGACCTGAGAGGTCATCTCATCCAAACTCTAATACATACCAATTTATTAACTGCCAGGTTTTGGCACTCTTAAGCCTTTGGACACTAACTGTAGAATGAGAAATTATTTTTAGCTAAAGAAAATTCAGGCAACAGATAACAGGTAAGTAATTGGGGTGGGGTGGGTGGGATTAGTGGGCTAACTTAATCCTTGCAAGGACAATACTAAAGCTGGTCTGAATTCAGGTAAACCTACTTTAGTCATTTTAAATTGCCTTGGTAGTAGAGGGGAGGAGAAGAGAAGAGAGATGCCTTATCATTCCAGACATGGAAGACCACGTGAGCAAAGTACTTGTGATAACTGCTGTTTGAGGAGAGGAGGTCTTGGGTTCATTTTCATTGACCATGACTGAATACGCTTAGAGTGTAATGTGAACTTCCTACCTTTTCAAATAAGAATCACACAACTATTAAATTGAGTAGACTTAGAAAAGACTCATAAGAGTCTTTGTGGTTTTCTGGGATAACCATCATAACCCAAAGATCACTTGAAATAAAAGCCTAGAATGTATATTTATAATAAGAAATACCACACATCCAAGTTAATTCTAACCGCCTAAATGAATCCGTCTATCCAGTCTGTTTTCCCACCTCTCAGAGAAATCAGGATCATTTGTTCTTTCTTTCTGTTATTCTTATACTGTTGGGGTTGAACTACTCCCTGCCTTCAGCCCATCCTTCTCCTTAGTTCTTAATTTGGCTTTCATTCTAACACAATCACAGATGGTTCCCTTATTCATAACAAAGTCTAAATCTTTATTGAAGCTTATTAAATGTGTTACACAAAGAACATTTCCTGTTATCCATTTCAATTTTGTTGTTTTTTTCCCTCCCACCTGCTTATGTCTCATCTCCATGGTAAGACGGGGATCCTTCTGCTTTTTCTTTTCTTGGTTTTCTTTCATTCCAAGATCTTCCAATATCCCAGAATTCACTATATCTTTATGGAGAAGATGGTCTAAAAACTGTTTAACGGTGGAACTTTCCTCTTCCTCTTCCAAATGACCACACAAATCTGAAAGAAACACAGAGATGTGATAATTCTGACATTCTTTACTCCCAGCTCAACTCACTGGATAGCTCCAGTTCCTCCCAGCATCCTTGATCATCTCAGCATGCCTCTGCCCTGAGGCCTGTTCTCCTGATGAGTGAATCCTGGCCAAGAGCATCACTTCTCAAGGGGCCCCAGACAAGCTCACTTCACAGATGGTTCAACTCACTTTCCAGGTTACACCACCTCCTCACCAACAGCCTTGCCTCACAAAGACACTTTCCTCCTTCCTCCTTCATCACTTTCCAGTTTTCCTCTATGCTTTGCTTCTCCTATTAGAATGTAGGCTCTTTTTTTTTTTTTTAGAATGTAGGCTCTTTAAGAATAGGGACCGGGGGCAGCTAGGTGGCGCAGTGGATAAAACACCGGCCCTGGATTCAGGAGTTCCTGAGTTCAAATCCGACCTCAGACACTTGACACTTACTAGCTGTGTGACCCTGGGCAAGTCATTTAACCCCCATTGCCCTGCAAAAAAAAAAAAAAAAAGAATAGGGACCACCTTGGGTTTTTTTTTTTTGTCAATACAAGATCTTCAACCCTAGCACTTAAGTGTAGTGCCTGGCCATAATAAGCACTGACCAAATCCTTTATTTATCTACATATACAAATATAGTTCCTAGTAAAAAAATAAATGCATACCTGTAAGTTTTTAGTACAGTTCATGTTTTGTTACCTACAACTACAATGAAATAGATTAATCTTTATTCATGAGAAATTGCACTTACTAATGGCAACAAGTTGTTCTAATCTTTCTTGAAATCTCCATTCCTTTTAACCCTGGGGACCATCATTTTTTTTCTAATATTGGCTTCTAGTTTTGCATCTGGACTCTTGGTTTGTTTGTTGCCTCCCTGAGTGTGAGAGATCATAGTAGTAGACTTAGTGTCTGCTACAGTCCCCTATGGGTAACAAGAACCGGGACTTTTGTTTGTTTTGGTGTGATTTTCTTTTGTCCGGGGTGACCTTTGGCAGGTGGTGGAGGGGGTACATCATATGGCATAGTCCTATACACCCTGAAAGTTCCAACTATCTTTGAGTGGTTCTGGAGTCTATAAATCAAAGCAGATTCCAAAGAGAATTTCTAAAGTGGTTTAGAGTCTCTGTCCCCTGCGGGCTTACTTGGAGTAGAAGCCATCTCATGAATGAAGCAGGTAACCTGACAAGCACATCCTTATGGGCAAACCAAAGGAATGCAGGCTGGATGACAGTGTAGTCATCAGATGGCTTCAGAGTTAGTTCATTGGACTACCATGCCCAAGAAACCGGTGATTAAGTAATGGATCAATGTTAAGCTTGAAAGGAAGTTTGGAGTCATTTAAATTTTTTTTTTTTTGGCAGGACAATGGGGGTTAAGTGACTTGCCCAGGGTTACACAGCTAGTACAGGTCAAGTGTCTGAGACCAAATTTGAACTCAGGCCCTCCTGAATCCAGGGCTGGTGCTTTATCCACTGCGCCACCTGGCTGCCCCCATTTAAAATATTTTAAATAGTGATATCTTTGAAGGAAAAAAGGCATCCTTCTTAAATTTTCAGTTGGTAGCTGAAGGGATAGCTAATATACATCTGATGACAGAATTATGATTTTAAAAGATATCTCCAAGTTAGAATAAGAGGATGGAATTAACAGAAAAATTTGGCAGAGGCCTAAATGTAACTCTCATACTTATGTTCAAGAATCAGTCACACAAGAAGAGGAGGAAAACCATCCTGACAACAGTTTCTTCTAAAAAGACCCAAGATCTTTGCTCAGGAGCTTAATCTAATAATATGACTCAGCTGTGTATATATAGATATAGAGATACATTTGTGCATATGTCTCTCTCAATCTTGAGCTGCACATTAAGAGAAGCATGGCACTGAAATCAAGGGAACTCCTGGTCTCACTGTACTCTCTGAACTACACCTGGAGTGCCGCTTCCAACACAAGATGCCATGGTTTAAGATGAACTACAAACTGGAAGGTACTGAGAAGAAGGAGATCACAATGTGTTCAGAAACCAAGAACAAGTGGGAACACTTAGCCTGGAGAAGAGAAGATTTAGGAGGTATTTGGTGAGTGCTTTTAAATGCCTGAATGGCTATGATGGGAAAGATATTCTGATTTGCTTTAGAGGTTTGAACTAGAAACGAATGGGTAGAACTTATAAGAAGGCAGCTTTTGGGTCAATATGCATTTGGGTGGAACTTTTTGCCTTTTACAGATATTTAACAATGGAACCAGTTGCTCTGTTGTTTTTTTTGTTTTGTTTTGTTTTTTTTAGTGAGGCAACTGGGGTTAAGTGACTTGCCCAGGGTCACACAGCTAGTAAGTGTTAAGTGTCTGAGGCCAGATTTGAACTCAGGTACTCCTGGTCCAGGGCCAGTGCTCTATCCACTGCACCATCTAGCTGCCCCACCAGTTGCTCTGAAAAGCAATGAGTTTTGTCATCACTGGATTTATTCAATCAGTACCTGGAAGATTACTCGTTAGGGATATTATATTGTAAAAAGTACTCCCAAATAAGAAAAAAAGTTTGGTCCAGATGAACTCTAAGGTTCTCTGGCCCCTATAAAGTCTAGGCCTTAGACCTGCATCTCATAGGATTGTGGGTCAGGGGGTTCTTTTAAACTCTGTAGTGCAGTACTATACCACAGGGAATGCCCAGCAGTGGTCATCATCATCACTCGCTGAAAGGAAAAAAAAAAAGATCTTTGAGGGAGATACTCAATAGTCAGTCTAATCCTTTAACTTGTTTTTTATGATACCTAGCATGGCACTAAAACCAGCAATTAAATGCTGTTTGGTAATGATTCATTTGACATGCTCAGCATCACTCTCTTCTTATGGAAAAGAGGGAAAAAGACTTTCCTTTAAGAATTATTGGGGGGGGGGGTGGCAGCTGGGTGGATCAGTGGATAAAGCATTGGCCCTGAATTCAGGAGGACCTGAGTTCAAATCTGATCTCAAACACTTGACACTAGCTGTGTGACCCTGGGCAAGTTACTTAACCCTCACTGCCCTGCATTTTTTAAAAAAAAGGAATTATTATAAGCAATGATTAATAAAACATGAGAAGATAGTTTACAGAATAACTTTAATTATTATGACTAAAAGGAGATTTTTTTAACAATATAATTTTAATTATAGTTGGAACTGAAAAAATATGATCTTTTGTCTCACAAAGAACATTAATGTGTTCAGTTCATAGCACAAGGAATTTAAATAGAACCAGGATAAATATGACTGTTAAAACTAGAAAGAAAACTAAGTAGGATGGCAAATTGTACTTCAAAAAAATCTCAAATAATTCAGAGATTATTCAGAGAACTCATTTTAGAGCTTAAAGCTTAGGACTTTGCAGGTGTGTTCTCACCATCAAATTTTTCATACTTCATAAGATCAGCAGCACCATTCTCTCCTGGTGAAGAAGTAACATCGGGCACAGCATCCCCATCATCTTCCTTATCACTTGTTAATTCCATTTTAAGTTTTGAGTTCATCCAGTCATTAAGCAGTTTCTGGGCTAATAAGAAAACAAAAAATACTTTCTTGTTAGTATTAGAAGTTATGTTAGAGAAGGATAGCAAACCATTTACATTAAAAAAAAATTTTTTTTGGCTTATTTGGACTTAACATCAACAAACTTGAGCATTTCTAGATCAAACAGAAGAGAAAAAGGATTGAAGACCTGAATTCAAATCTGATCTCAGTTACTTCCTGGGCAAGTCACTTAACCTCTGCTTCAGTTCCCTCATCTATAAAATAGAGATCACAATAGTGTCTGTAAATGGGGATAATAATAGCCATTACATCCCAGGGTCTTTGTGAGGATCAAATATAATACTAATTGTAAACCATCTAGTCCAACACCCGTCACCTACGAAGCACTATATAAATGTTAGCTATTATTATTATTATATGAAACAACAAAACTTTTATGTACAGTATACATTTTTAAAAATGTATCCAATAATTTCAAAATGGTAATTGAAACTTTAGTTTCAAGATTGTCCTGCTTGTCCATGTCTCCTGAACCTACTGTGCTGTGTATTTAAAAAAAAAAATCTTTCAATGACCCTTTTTTTTTCTTTTGGTATTACTTCTGTTGCCCTTTTCACTCCCATATTCCTCTCTCAATTTAAGAAGGAAGGAAAAAAAACCCCTCTTTCAACAAATAAGCATAGTCAAGGAAAACAAATCCACTCATTGGCTATATCTGAAAATATATGTCTCAATTTGCTCCTTGGGCTCTTCACCTCTCTGTCAGGCCTGAGTAGCTTATGCCTCTGTAGTTATTATCCGTTATTGCATTGATTAGAGTTCTTAAGTCTTTCAAATTTGTTTTTCTTCATAATGTTGCTATTGCATACATTGCTCTCTTGGTTCTGCTCACTTCATTCTTCATCAATTCATACAAGTCTTTCCAGGCTTTTCTGAATATGTCCCTTTTGCCATTTCTTACAATACAATAATATTCCATTCAATTCATATACTATATGTCTCAAAAGAAATGCAAGATGTGCAAATTTAGAGAATACATCCCAAATGTTCACATGGACTATTTGTGCCTGACCTGTGGTAGAACTTGGTTCCAAGCCACAGTAGGACACACTGTAACTTGACTATAACATAGTGATGTCATTTTGGCCCTCTTCAAGAATAAAGCGCAACAACCAACCATTTCCCAATCGATGGGCACCCTTTAGTTTCCAATTTTTTGCTATGACAAAAAGTGCTGCTATCAATATTTCTATACAGATGGGTCCTTTTCTTCTTTAATTTCTTTGGGATATAGCTCTATATCAATTTCCATTTATATTATGTTTTTAGTCATCTAAATACCTCCCTAAATTTTTAACTATAATTTTTCAGATGTGGGTATCAATTTTTTATTACCATTAACTATATACGTGTGCATGTATCCACATATATAGTTGATGGTAGGTAATAAAAAACTGAAATTATTTTCCATATATACACATACAAATATATATATCTATCATATACCTACTGTGAAAAAAATGCTACGATAGACAATGAAGATATAAACAGGCATGAGAAACAGTCCATCCCAAAGGGCTTCTAATGAAATTGAGGATACAGGATAGGAGAGTCAGCATAGTTGTGCTGGGGGAACAGCAACTATAATTACACCACTTAGAATCTCATTGGACTTAGAATCAGGAAACTTGTGTTCAAATCCTGGTCATGTCACTGACTTTATTACTGTAGGTGAGTCACCTAACTTCCCCTGAATGAGAAGAATTTTTAAAAGGGGAGAAGGCTTGTTAAATATTTGTTGGTTTTGCCACAAATATCTATCTCATAGGGTCATAAACCTTGTGCACCTAAGATCTACAAATAATTATTGAAGCTACCTCCATCACAAGGTTTGTAACCACAAAGTACTATATAAATATAGACTAATTTTTTTGTGTGTGTGTGGGGGCAATGGGGGTTAAGTGACTTGCCCAGGGTCACACAGCTAGTAAGTGTCAAGTGTCTGAGGCCGGATTTGAACTCAGGTACTCCTGAATCCAGGGCCAGTGCTTCATCCACTGCACCACCTTGCCGCCCCCCCAATATAGACTATTATTAAGAAGGTTATATTGATATTTTAATGTTATCTGTGAGACCACTGAAGTGTGTGCTCCTTCAATTCATCTATGTGCTCCTATAAATCCACCACAGGGAGTCAATCCAATGTGCTGGGGGGTCTTCCTCTAGATCTCTTGGCATTGTAGGAATAACAATAAAACATGGAGGCTCTCCACGAGTTCTCTCCCACTCTTATTACATGACTGGCCTACCTCCTGGGGGGGCGGCAAGGTGGCGCAGTGGATGAAGCACTGGCCCTGGATTCAGGAGTACCTGAGTTCAAATCCGGCCTCAGACACTTGACACTTACTAGCTGTGTGACCCTGGGCAAGTCACTTAACCCCCATTGCCTCTCTTTGGAGAGAAGAGGGGTCACAGCAGAGCAGATGGTAAGACATCCAAACTAGGTATGCCCTGGTTTCCTAGTGGAGGGCTGCCTGGAATGTGAAATATCCCTTATCTCTTTCTCATCTCCCCTCTCTCTTTATCTACTGCTTCTTCCTTTGTTGCCTATAACCATACCCCAGACTTTCCTCATCTTTAAAAAACCTTCACTTGAACCTCAAGCTATTGTCCTCTCTCCTTTTCATTGCCAAATTCCTGGGAGAAGCTATCTACACTTGTTGCCTATACTTCCTCACCTCCCTTCCCTTCTCCCACTCAAGCCCTTGCTTTTGATGCCACTCTTCTACTAAAAACAATTGCTGTCCAAGGTTAGCAGTGCCCTCTCAGATCCAGTATCCTTTTTCATAGATCTCCTTCTTCTTGACCTCTCTGCAGTGTGTGACACTGTTGACTACCCCTCCTTCTTTTTTTTTTTTTTTTGGTGAGGCAATTGGGGTTAAGTGACCTGCCCAGGGTCACACAGCCAGTAAGTGTTAAGTGTCTGAGGAAATATTTGAACTCAGGTCCTCCTGACTCCAGGGCCGGTGCTCTGTCCACTGTGCCACCTAGCTGCCCCTACTACCCCTCCTTCTTAGATGCTCTCTTTACTCTGGATTTTCGCAACAGCACGCGGTTGTAGTCCTCTTTTTACCCATCTGACCACTGCTTCTTGGCCACCTTTGAAGAATTTTCACCCATGTCCTACTTCCTACGTGGGAGTGTGTGTCAGGATGCTCTTTCGATATTACTTTAGATGAGTCACCTAACATCTCTGAGGCAGTTTCCTTTTGTGTAAAATGGAGGCAATGGTACTTGGCAGAGAGTATGTTGTACTAGAAAGAGCTAAGACTTGGAGTCTATAGAGAATGGGAACAAGGCACACCCTGATGGGCTGACACCAGCAAGAAGAAGGGACACCTCTCCTGAAACTGGAGCAAAGAGGGAGAGTAAGGAGATAATACCTACGTGACTACATTAGGGCCATTCATATAGCATATGGAATTAGGGCTTTCTGAGTGATAGCAATTTTTAAAAGGGGAGGAGGTTTGGGCTCTCTTTTCCTCTCTATACACTCTCAGTGACATCATCATCTTCCATGGCTTTAATTATCATCTCTGTGCAGATAGATTTCCAAATCTACATATTCATCTTTCGTCTCTTTCCTGAGCTCCAGTCTTTCATCACCAACTGCCAACTGAACATTCCCATTTGGATGTCCCATAGGCATCTTAAACTCAGCACATCCAAAACAGAACTCATTATCTCTCCCTTAAAACTCTCTCCTCTTCCTAATTCCCTATTTCTGTCAAAAGTACCACCATCCTAGGGGGCGGCTAGGTGGCGCAGTGGATAAAGCACCGGCCCTGGATTCAGGAGTACCTGAGTTCAAATCCGGCCTCAGACACTTGACACTTACTAGCTGTGTGACCCTGGGCAAGTCACTTAACCCTCATTGCCCTGAAAAAAAAAAGTACCACCATCCTTCCAGCCACCTAGGTTTGCAAACTTGGAGTCAGTCATTCTTGACTCTACTCTTCTCCTTCAACCCCCAATACAATCCGGTGCTGAGGTTTATTAATTCTACTTCCAATATAGCTTTCACATTCATCCCCTTTATATGGCAACCACACTAGTTTGGGTCCTTAAAACCTCTGGCCTGGATTATCATAATGACTTCCTAATTGGACTCATTGCCTCCAATCTCTCCCGTTTTCCCTTCTCCAATCTACAGCGCCACCAAATTGATATTCTTAAAGCACAGATTTGGCTCCATTCACTCCTCTTGTTCAATAAACTTCAATGGCTCCTTTCTGTCTTTTTAGGATAAAGTACAAACTCCCCTGTTTGGCATTTAAAGTCTATGATAATCTGGCTCCAACCAATCTTTCCCGATGGAAAAGTTTCCCATTATTCATCCCTATTGTTCCCAGCTCCTCACTCTATGTTGCAGCCAAACTGGCTTCCTTGCTATGCCCCATACACAGTATTCCATGTCTGGCTTCTGAATAGGCTGTCTATAGTCCTGGAAGTTCTCCCTCTTCACCTCTACATCTTGCAAACACTCTCTCTCTTCAAGGCTCAGCTCATGAGCCACCTCCTAGATGAATGTTCTATCTTTCTTTTGTATCTCCAGTGCTCACTTCAGTGCCTTGAACATAGGATGCACTTAAAAGGTGTTTTTTTTCATACATTCATTCAGATTAAAATACTTTATTGTGTATGTATTTTGCATTTACTGATCTATAGGCTCTTTGAGGACAGGAATTATTTTGATCTCCAATACCTAATACAATCCCTGGCAGATACTGAGCACTTAATAAATGCTTATTGAATTCCAATAAGATAGAAAACTGCTGGGATAGCCTCTCAGAACAATTCTAAAAGGCTGTGCTATGCCAGTGGAATGCAAGCAACTGCAAAGTAAAGAAAAATATAAGATGCCATATGATAACTGCTAAGTGAACGGTAAAGCAAGTGCGCCAAGAGTTCACAGGAGGGAGTCCAATTGTCTGGAGAGGGAGTCAGAGAAGGTCTTCACTGACATGTTTCCTTTTTTTTTTTTTTTGGAGATAATTGGGGTTAATTGACTTGCCCAGGGTCATACAGCTAGTAAGAATCTGAGGCTGGATTTGAACTCAGGTCCTCTTGATTCCAGGATGAGTGCTCTGTCCACTGTACCACCCAGCTGCCCCTGAACTGACATGCTGATTCCTTAAATCTTCAGGAAAGACACAATGAAGGATCACAGTCCTTAGTAGTTCATCTGCCTAGCGAATTGGCCTCAGGCTGACAAGAGCAGAAGGAAGAACCAGAGAAGGGGATTCGGGAGGGTGGTAGCAGGATTTTTCTAAGACTTCATGTTTTTTATCCTTAAGGAGTGGCAACTCCTATCTGATTAACCACAGCCCTGACTGTTAAATCCTTTTCAGTAGCAATAAGATAATATGCTGCATAGACAGTTCTGGATCTAAATTAAATCCAAGACAAAACTTTAACAGGAACTAGACCTAGATAAGCTATGCAAGGTCAGCCTGTGGTTCCCAGATAAGCATCTGACAGGAAACCAAAAAAGAAAGTCCCTCTCTCATCTCCAACTGCTCAATCACGATATTTTGTGTAGCTGGCTAAGTTGAGCCAAATGTATGCAGAGCCAAGATGGAGCAGAAAGAGGTAGGATAACACAAAGAATGCTGTTCATCTATTCCTATGATGGGAAAGTAGGGAGTACCAGCGACATTAGTGCTTATTTCAGTTTGGAAAAATATATAAAACAGGAGTAAAGGAGTATGTGTTCATTTTAGACACACCCCTCCCTCCCCAATCTGGAAAGGGTTCAGAGAGCACTTGTTCTCTTTCTCTTCTTGAAAGTATGTTTTCAGATGGGCTCAGAAGTCCTGTGCATATTCTTTTATTTTTTTTTGCGGGGCAATGAGGGTTAAGTGACTTGCCCAGGATCACACAGCTAGTAAGTGTCAAGTGTCTGATGCCAGATTTGAACTCAGGTCCTCTTGAATTCAAGGCTGATGCTCTATCCACTGTACCACCTAGCTGCCCTCTATCTATCTATCTATCTATCTATCTATCTATCTATCTATCTATCTATCTATCATCATCATCATCATCTGTCCATCCATCTATCATCTATCTATCTATAGTTTATTCTATGTTTAATATGTTTTCACTCTTGTTTTCAAAGAAGGTTCTGTTTGAGAATAAGTTGTTGGATACATTCTGCTAAAATGCACAAGTGAGAAAGGTCAAAGATCCAAGACTCCTCAGGAACAAGAGGCTCACTGACAATGGAGAAGGTGGTACTTAAAGCCAGACTATGAAGGAACATTACAATTTAGATAAACTAAGAAGACAGTGAAACAGCATGTATAATGGCAGGAATATAAACAGGTCATTTTTTTTCTTTCTTTTTCTTTTTCTTTTTTTGCGGGGCAATGAGAGTTAAATGACTTGTCCAGGGTCACACAGCTAGTAAGTGTCAAGTGTCTGAGGCTGGATTTGAACTCCTCCTGAATTCAGGGCCAGTGTTTTATCCACTGTGCCACCTAGCTGCCCCAACAGGTCATTTTTGTTTTTTTGTTTTGCAGGGCAATGGGGGTTAAGTGACTTGCCCAGGGTCACACAGCTGGTAAGTGTCAAGTGTCTGAGGCTGGATTTGAACTCAGGTACTCCTGAATCCAGGGCCAGTGCTTTATCCACTGTGCCACCTAGCCATCCCATCAACAGGTCATTTTTAAAAGATAATGAGAATGCCCATTAGTTTGGATGGAAAGAAGGAGTTCCTATAAGGGACTTTCACAAGATAAAGTTAGAAAATTAGGTAGGGAACAGATTGGGAAGGGATGTACACGGCAGGTTAAAGCCTTTGGATTTTTTTTTTAATGAAGTTATTTTTGTTTGTTTTGTTTTTGTTTTTTGTTTTTTGTTTTTTTTTGCAGGGCAATGGGGGTTAAGTGACTTGCCCAGGGTCACACAGCTGGTGTCAAGTGTCTGAGGTCGGATTTGAACTCAGGTCCTCCTGAATCCAGGGCCAGTGCTTTATCTACTGTGCCACCTAGCTGCCCCAAAGCCTTTGGATTTTTTCCTATAGGCTGCATTAGAGATAGCCTGAGAGCAGGGTGCTCAGTTAGAATATTTCCAGTCCATGTATGAGATGACTGGGTCCTGGACTAGGGTGGTGGAATTGGAAAAGGACAGAATTGGGAAACTTTCCTGTGTATAGGGGAGGGATCAAGAATAGCTCCAATGTTCTGAGACATGGTGACCCTGATGAAAATAAAGAAGTCCAAAAGGGAATTTAGTTTTCGAAAACATGCAATCTTGGCTTTACACTTCTTTTACAGAAACTCCTTTATAGTACTAAGGATTAGTCTTATAGCACTAGTAATTAGGGTAAGTGTTGATGCCAAAACCTATGTTTTAGAATTAGCATGCTATAACACTTAGAGGTTAGTTCTGTTGTATCAGAATTTAGTTTTATTTTTAAGGTATGTAAACTGACCTGTCAAAATTCAAAATCCATACAGTATAATGAACTTATGTTGTATCATCCTTTAATTAGCTTAGAGAAAGCTTAGATAAATAAGAGAATCTAACAAATCAAAATTAAGTACAAAAGAAATAAAAGCTTCCATTATAAACTTTTTTGGGGGTGGGGTAGAGCAATGAGGGTTAAGTGACTTGCCCAGGGTCACATAGCTAGTAAGTGTCAAGTGCCTAAGGCTGGATTTGAACTCAGGTCCTTCGGAATCCAGGGCCAGTGCTTTATCCACTGTGCTACCTAGCTGCCCCCATTATAAACTTTTAAATGGGTCAATGAATTAGGCCTTTTCAATGTAGCCCCAAAGTAGCCTTAATGCCTTTGATGTCTCACCTTCTTCATGAGCTTCATCATGGTCCGCAAGTTGCTCTGCTGTTTCTAAATCTATGATTTTGCCCGATGGTCTTCTGGGAACATTTGTATTTCTTGGAGAAAATACTTCAGAGACTGCAAATTCTGAGGCCTTCTTGACTTTCTTCAAATGAAAATTTAAAAAAAAATTAAGATATCAAATATTTCAGTAAGTATCATCGAATTCCTATTCTATATAAGAATCTGATTCTCCACTGATGGCTAAAATACTTTCACATTTAGTTTCTGAGAATTTCTAGTTTATGAAAATTTAAACTCCTGGAGTTTAAAGGATTACCCTGGGGGGGGGGGAGAAACTTCGGTAATTTTTGGAAAACATTATAAACAAATTCTGATATTTCACCTAATTTTGTCCAATATCTATGTATAGTGAGATTTTTAAAAATTGTGGTAGTGCTCACTTAAGTACTATCAGTAGAACTAATGAAACCTGGACTTAAATACTGCTAACAATTCCTTAACATTAAGATTTACATAGAAATATTTCCTTAGGAGGGAAAAAAGAGAATTATAATCTGGGTAGCTACTTGTGAATAGCAACCAACATACATTAACATATATCATTTTAGAGCTTGAAGTGACCTCAGAGTTTACTATCCTCATTTTACAAATGAAGAAACTTAGGCAGAACTGGCATGTACATCAAGGCATCTTTCTTCCTTGGTTAGTGCTCTTTCCACTAAACGGATATGCTTGATGACACTAATTCTGGTGTCAGAGGAGTTGTACAACCTGCCATTTTGAGCTAGTCACTTTATTTGACTAGGTTTTAATTTCCCCAAATATAAAAATAAGGGGGTTAGAGAAAATGGCCTCTGGATATGCGACCTAGGAATCCTAGGAATCTGTCATTCTAGAATGAGGCAGGTGGACAAATTCATAGTTTACATTTCCCTCTTCCCATTATACTTCAAGAAAACAAAAGGACTTAGCTTTCGAGGTTTCATTCAGAGGAAGTACAAAGTTAGCACTTGATGCCTCTCACAAATATTCTGTAATACATCTAGAGGGTATTATAATTATGTTTATAGCCTTGGGATCATGACCCAGGCATCATCCTTGACTGCTCTCTCTCATCCCCCATATACGATTAGTTCAAGGCATGTCAATTTTACCTTTGTAATATCTCTCACATGCCCCCTTCTTTCTTTTGACACTGTCATCACCTTGGGACAGACCCTCATCACCTCATGTGTGGACTACTGTAATAGCCCTCTGGCTGGTCTCCCTGACTCAGGTCTCTCTTAACTGGTCCAACTCTGCTCAGCTGTCAAAGTGGTCTTCCTATATCAAAAGTATGTCATAGGGGGCGGCTAGGTGGCGCAGTGGATAGAGCACCGGCCCTGGATTCAGGAGTACCTGAGTTCAAATCCGGCCTCAGACACTTGACACTTACTAGCTGTATAACCCTGGGCAAGTCACTTAACCCCCATTGCCTCACTAAAAAAAAAAAAAAAAGTATGTCATACTGTTGTTGAGTTGTTTCAGTCATGTCCAACTCTTCATGACCCTTTTTTTGTTTTTTGGGAGCAAAGATACCAGAGTGGTTTGCCATTTCCTTCTCCAGCTCATTTTACAGATGAGGTAACTGAGGCAAACAGGGTGAAGTGACTTGCCCAGGGGCACACAGCTAGTAAGTGTCTGAGGCCAGACTGGAACTCAGGAAGATGAGTCTTTCTTTTTCTTTTTTTTTTTTTAGTGAGGCAATTGGGGTTAAGTGACTTGCCCAAGGTCACACAGCGAGTAAGTGCTAAGTGTCTGAAGCCGGATTTGAACTCAGGTACTCCTGATTCCAGGGCCGGTGCTCTATCCACTGCGCCACCTAGCTGCCCCCAAAATGAGTCTTTCTTATTCCAAGTCCAGTGCTCTATCTACTGCATCACATAGCTGCTCCATCATTTTCAGTCTAAATCTGACTCTGTGACCCCATTTGGGGTTTTCTTGGCAAAGATACTGGAGTGGTTTGTCATTTCCTTCTCCAGCTCAGGAAACTGAGGCAAACAGGGTAAAGTGACTTTCTCAGGGTCACATAGCTAGTAAGTATCTGAGGTATAATTCAAAAGGTATCACATGCCACCCCAACATTCAACAAACTCTGATGGTTTTCAGTGATTACCTGCAGGATCAAATATAATGACATTCAAAGTCCTTGATCCTGCCCCATCCCTAGACACATACTCTGAGATCTGGTGACGCTGGCCTCCTCTGTATTCCTTTAACAAGATACTCCATTTCCTGACTCTGGACATTTACACTGGCCGTCCCTCGTGCCTGAAATATTCTCCCTTCTCATTTCTGCCTCATGGATTCCCTGGCTTCCTCCAACTAAAATCTCAATTTCTCCAGGCAGCCTTTTCTGATCTCCCTTAATGCCAGTGCCTTCCTTCTGCTGCTATTTCCAATGTATCCTGCCTATAGTTTGTCTGTATGTATGTATTCATTTGCATGTCGTCTTCCCCATTAGACTGCGAGCTCCTTGAGAGCAGGAACCATCTTTTTTGCCCTTCTTTGTATTTCCAGTCCTTAGAACAGTTCCTGGCACACAGCAGGTCCTCAATAAATGTTTATTAACCGAGTGACATGTCTTTAATTGCACACACACTATATATATATATACACACACATACATGTGTATATATATATATATATATATATATATATATATATATTTCTTTTGGGGGGGCAGGGCAATGAGGGTTAAGTGACTTGCCTGAGGTCACACAGCTTAGTGTCAAGTGTTTGAGGCTGGATTTGAACTCAGGTCCTCCTGAATCCAGGGCTGGTGCTTTATCCACTGTGCCACCTAGCTGCCCCTACACTATATCTTTTTCACATTTTTATACTTTTTTTTATCTAAAGAAGTTATCATGCTAGATAAAATGGGATAAAGACAGAAGAAATTACATAGAAACAGGCTACAATAATTTCAAAAAGATTAACCAATTTAAATCAGTTGTCATGACAAGACCACCACAAAAGCATGACAAGTGCCCTAGTAAAAATACAATTTACTTACCAAGTGTACAGATATGGCACCCAAAGATAGCACTGGTTTAGAACATAAGTTAATTTGTAAAATCAAACAGAGAAGAATGATGGAAGATTATGAGTAGTATTAACTCAAAACTGTGAGGAGAGTGAAGAATAAAACCATTTTACGGAAAGCTTGGTGAGAGACAACTAAGAGAAGCTGTCTTATGGACAATTAAGGATGAAAACAGGAAGACAACAAAGAAAAGAAAAATGGTTTCTGCAAACTCTTTTTACTATCAAGGATGTGAGAATTCACCACACTCGGACTCTAGCATCATGGTCCCAGGTGTGTTTATAAAAGGGGAAATGTTAAAAGAGATAAAGAGACAATAGACACAAAACACAGCTAGATTATACTAAGTGCACATAAAGGAGAGGTAATACATTTATGAGGGCACCTCATAACTGATTCACAAGGTAGCTGAATAAGATGATACCAAAGTTATGGGGGGGGGGAAAACCTTGGTCCTTATTAATATCAAAAAATAATAACCAAGAAAATATTAACAATTACTGATTCTTTCTTCTACATAAAATTTCTATGAAAATCATGTGCATGTGCATTGAGTACCTCCTTGATGAAGGTATTAGTAAAGAACGGGTAGGCTTTTACACATGATATTTCACAGTAAACCACATCTTTATCATCACACAACTGACTACAAAATATGGAGAATAGGTTCCACTGTGCTTACTGTCAGATTACAAGAAAGCATTTGATATGTAGGAGAAAAACAATGCCTTGAAAGGCTTTTTTCCAACAAGGTGTTCTCCATTCATACATCAAAATCACTCAATATGCGTTGAAATATAAAATAGCAGATAACTTTGCTAGATGAAATTCAACAAATTTCTCCTAGGAACAAAGGCCTATTTTAAGAATACAAATACTCTAGTAAGGTTGCTTGCTACTAGTCATGAAATATGACAGTCTTCAAACAACTAGAAATTAGTATTGCTCAGGAGGAAATATAACAAAGATATAACATAACAAAATAACAAATAAGGAAATACAAAGAGGTGAAATAAAGCAGTCATGTCAAAGTCAAATAGAAATGGTCTCTAATCCATGCATCATTGGAAGGGACATTAACATTAGATCACAGTGCTGAGTTTAATATCACGTCTCTCCCACTAGATGACAAATTTTGTGAAGGTACCACTAGCCACTACTGTAGTCTGCCACTAACCTCAACTTAATTAACTTATTACCTGGAGAAGCATGAGTATGGTAGTAGATACCTTAGAGGAGAACCATCTTGGAATTGATTTTGAAGGTAGCCTCAGTAGCCTCAATTATGATACTGGTTAAAACTTTACAAATCAGTTGCTAAGTTCTAGCTGGTGGTGACAATAATATGTAGTAAATTCCTTTAAATTTAAAGAAAAGGAAAAAAATCCCAGGAAAATGGGCAATTTAAAAAACAAAACATAGGGCATAATTGAATTGTGGATGTTAAGATGCCAATAAAACATTTAGGGAGATTCCTTTGAAGATCCATGAAAACTTTAAGCTACAACATAATCTGACTCAAAAACTTCTCTTCTGACTACTTAGGATATTTGCTACTTAAGGCTACTTTCAGTTCATTCTAATTTTCAACTTTAAAAAAATATTTTATTGTCATGAACTTGAAAAACATTAGTGTTTCTATATACAAAGATGAACAGAAAAAGAGGAATGCCTATGAAATCATTAGCCTCATATGAAAAAATTGTTTAAAAATGTTTTAGTGATTTCCTTCATAAAAATGTTTTATTGTTTCTTTCCTTTCTTCCTTCCCATTTTCCTTTTTTTGTTGTTGTAATTGTTATTGCTACCATTTTATTCTTGGTAACTGCCCCCTGACCCAAAGCCCACCCTTATGATCATCATCAAGCCAAAAAAAGCCACACACTGACCAGGTCCAAAAATACAGGTCTCGTTCTGAATTTCAAGTTCCCAACAAAGGTTTAGATGTAGGAACTTTATCAGAAATATCTGCTGAAGAGATTCCCCCTGCCCCCAACTGTTTCCCTATAAAGGCATTGGGTTTTTTTTCTTTTTTTTTTTGTACAAAACACTTCAAAATCTATACAATCAAAATCATTCATTTTATCTCTGTGGTCCTCTCTATTCCTTGTTCAGACAATAATGCTTCCCCTTTCCATGTGAAAAGTATCTGAAGTGAAACTATGCCCTAAAAATCAAAGCTTCTTAAACTGTGCATCATGATCCCATATGGGGTCTCGTAACTAAATGTGGGGATCACAAAAAATTTGCCAGCAAATGTTTGATTTGTAGACCTTTTTTTCATATAATGTGAAACTATTTCAATTATATACAATCTATACATGGGATCATAAAAAATTTCTCAAGGGGGCGGCTAGGTGGCGCAGTGGATAAAGCACCGGCCCTGGATTCGGGAGTTCCTGAGTTCAAATCCGGCCTCAGACACTTGACACTTACTAGCTGTGTGACCCTGGGCAAGTCACTTAACCCCCATTGCCCTGCCAAAAATAAAAAAAATTTCTCAGGCAAAAAGGGGATGTAAGTGGAAAAAGTTTAAGAAGCCCTGCCCTAGAGGACTTACAACTTCACTATATTTCAGATATCCTAGAACTATTTCAAGAACTATCAAATAATAGTGTTGACAAGGGACATCTTTGCTTTACTCCTGATCTTATTGGAAAGATCCTTCTATTATTTCTAGATAATACCAGTTCTTGGTTTTAGATACTATTTATCATACTGAAAAGGCCATTTATTCCACTACTTTTTAACATTAAGTGATGGTGTATTTTTCTAGAAGCTTTTAAAATTTGTATTTTGTTATTAATATGACTTATTATGTGTATAGTTTTCCTAAAATTAAACCAACCCAATATTTCTGCTATAAATATAACAAGGTTATAATGTATAATTTAAAATATGTAGTTGTAGCCTCTTTGCTACTATTTTATTCAATATATTTCTGCATCAATAGTCATTAGTGATATTGGTCTATAATTTTCTTTTCCTGCTTTATTTTTATTTTATTTTATTTTTTGGTGAGGCAATTGGGGTTAAGTGACTTGCCCAGGGTCACACAGGGCCGGTGTTCTATCTACTGCGCCACCTAGCTGCCCCACCCTGCTTTATTTTTCAATGATTTAGGTATCAGGGGTATATTTATCTGATAGGAGGAGTTTGGAAGGATCTCACCTATCCCTATTTTTGCAAACAATTTGTGTAATATTGGAGTTGACTGGTCTTTGAATGTTTAATAAAGCTCACTTTAGAGTCTGGTTCTGAAATTTTTTTCTTTGAAAGTTTTTATGGCTGGTTCAATTTGTTGTTGTTTTTTGAGATGGGGTTAAGTTTTCTATTTCTTGTTCTGTTAATCTGGGTATTTTATACTTTTAAAATTATCTAACCATTCCACTTAAGTTTTTGGTTTTGTGGGCATGTAACTGGGCAAAATTATTTAATTTCTTTGTTATTTGTATTGAATTCTCCTATTTTTTTTTTTGTACTGGCAATTTGTCCTTCAATTTTTTTCATTTCAATTTTGATTATATCTTTTTTGATTTTTAGAATTTCAATTTTTTATTTGTTTTTCTTTCTAGTGCTTTAAAGTTCCATTCTTATCTCATTAATCTGGTCTATCTTTTGTTGATTTAAGGGTTTAGAAACATAAATTTTCCTCTAATGACTATTTTGTCTTCCTTCATCCCAAAAGTTTTGGTATGCTTTTGTCCTATTGTTACCATTTTCTTTCTTTTTTTGTTTGTTTTTGTGAGGCAATTGGGGTTAAGTGACTTGCCCAGGGTCACACAGCTAGTACTTGTCAAGTGTCTGAGGCCGGATTTGAACTCAGGTCCTCCTGAAGCCAGGGCCAGTGCTTTATCCACTGCACCACCTAGCTGCCCCTACCATTTTCTTTTTGACAAAAACATATTGTTTCTATGATAAGAGTAAGATTCATGGCATGCTCTCTCCACATCCTTTCCTACACATCAGCTTGCACTTCTCATGGACATCAGTTAGGAGAAATAGTAAGCTTGTCCTCCCTTTTCATCTGTTCTCTACTATATTGCTTTCTTCTCTTAAAACTAACAAAACGAACCACACCTAGATCTTGTGATAGTCTTTCTTAATTTCTTGGAAAAAGTGGGATACTGAAGGGAGTATTGTTTCTTCTCTCCCTACTAAATGAAAACGTCTTCATTCCTTAATTCCTTCCAACTATTCATATTTGCCTTTATAAGTCAGTCAGTCAGTCTCTGTCTCTCTCTTGCATTTCAAAGTTTCTACTAATTGTTGATATTTTAATCAGGAATGCTTGGAAGTCCTCTATTCCACTAAGGAACATTTTATGCTCAGTTTTTTAGGGTAAGTTATTCTTGGTTTAAGCCTTTATCTTTTTTGTGTTTTTAGGAATCTATATCATTCCATTATTTTCTGTCCCTGAATGCAGTTGCTGCTTGCATTACATTTTTTTTTTTTGGATCATGGAAGCTCTGGGCTCTGGCTCTGAACTTCTTGGGTATTTTCAATTTAGGGTTTCTTTCCAGAAACAATTAGCAGACTTTTTTCATTTTGCCCTCTAGAAAGATCTGGCCAGTTGTGATTTCTTGAAATATAATGTCCAGATTTTTTGTTTGGTCATTGTTCTCAGGGAGTTTGATGATTACTAAATGATCTCTATTTTCCACATCAGTAGTTTTTGATAGCAGATATATGGCATATTTTCTACTATTTTTTTCAATCTTTTGATTTTGTTTTAATATTTCTTGCTGCCTCATTATTTTTCAGGCTGTCTAACATATGGGTTACTTTTCCACCTTTTAAATTATTCTAAGCTGTATATTTTCTTTCTATTTCCCCCGCCTCCAGAGCTCTTATTTCAATCCTAACTTAATTTTTCATTTTTTTCTAGTTACTTTTATAGTTCTTGTGGCCATTTTTTCTCTGCAGCTTTAGTTATACTTTCTGTAGAGTTATTCTCTCTTTTTGTGCGGGGAGGGGCAGGGCAATGAGGGTTAAGTGACTTGCCCAGAGTCACACAGCTAGTGTCAAATGTCTGAGGCCAAATTTGAACTCAGGTCCTCCTGAATCCAGGGCCGGTGCTTTATCCACTGTGCCACCTAGCTGCCCCCAAGTTATTCTCTTCTTCTGGGTTTACCTCTTGGGCTTCTCTTAACACTATTCCTTCATTATGTTTGGGGTTATCTTCTGTTTATTCATATTTCTAACAGTAATTCCCAAATAGGGACTTTGTGCCAAGCTCTGGATGTGCCCCCTCTCAAATTCTGGATGAGTTAGTTGGTACCTTTTTGATCTTATCCCTTCTGTAGTTTGGATACCACTGTTGATACCATCCTGAATGGAGTGGCTGGTACTATACATCAGACTCTGCCTCGGTCTCTAGCTTCTGTCTCAGTCTCCTGGTGGTCCACTGTAGATGTTGTCTATCTAGCTCCTTCTCCTTGCACACTCTCAATCAGGAGCTGCTTCTATCCCATACTGTGGACCTGACAGGCCCTAGTCAGATGGATATTGTGCTCGTTCAAAGCCTCTGCAAGCCCCCTTACCCCCAACTTGTCCTGGGTACTTAGTTGGTCTTGTCTTCTACTGTGGTTCTTGGTGCTCTGAAGAGAGCAAACCTGAGTATTGTTTTCCTGTGCAATTACCTATTAGGGCTGACTCTGCTCTGACAGGACAGGACTAAGATTCTCCTGGTTTCAGTCAATTAACAAGCATTTATTAACATTGTGTGCCAAGCCCTGCACTAAGAGCTAGAGATAACAAAAATAGGAAAAATGATTAAGAAGGTCCTTAAAGGAGCTTACATATGAATGAGGGAGACAACACGTAAATAAATAAGTACATACAAGATAAATATAGAGTGTAAGGAAGGTTACCAGAACTCACAATGGCTTTCATTTGCCTTTTCCTCACTCAGATTCCCCCCTCCCCAACCCCATCCAAGGTGTCATCATTCATAGTGCTTGCAGGTTTCAGATCTTTTACTAGTGCTCAAACTGGCTTCCCTAGAGCAACCTCTCTGCCAGTACCCATCATGTTGTCCATTCCTGGACAGCATAAAGGTGATAACTGCTGTTTTTCTTCAGTTTCCCTGATCATTGCTTTGTCTAGTACTCTTTAACGATATTTGCTGAGGTATATGTAGGAAGCTATGTTACCATTCTAACTGGAAGTGCCTACCTCACATCTTTCATTAGAAGACAGAGAATAATAAGAAAGCATACTTTACTAAAGAGGCAACATAAGTCATCATATCTAGACACTAAGGAATAAGAATAACATGTAACCTAGGGACTCACTAGTGGAACTCTACCTTGAACTTATCTTATTTCTTTTTCAATCCCAATTCTGAAAAGTCCTTACCTTTGTCCAGTACTCCAAATTCTCAGAGTCAAAACCATGCTGCAAATAATATATTCAGAACATTAATATACGGATGTCATTTTAAATTCACTTTACAATTTAAAATTATCCTCCCAAAGTGAGTATTGTAAAAGCTCCATCGTTTTCTTCCCCAAATCATAGAGCATCAAAAAGATCAATAAAAGATTATTTTTATAATAACAGCAAGTAATGGATTGAGGTTAGAAATTAATTTGGGCCTTCTAGCACCTAGTACTGTAGCCTGGTATGTAGTAGGTGGGCATTTAAACAATGTTTGTTGATTGAAAGATGATATACAAATATTATGAGGAAACTTCACTTTAGAATGACATTCTCTTTTAAAATTTCATCTGTTGGGGCAGCTAGGTGGCGCAGTGGATAAAGCACCAGCCCTGGATTCAGGAGGACCTGAGTTCAAAGCCAGCTTTAGACACTTAACACTTACTGGTTGTGTGACCCTGGGCAAGTCACTTAACCCCTAATTGCCTCTAAAAAAAAAAAAGCAAACAATAAAATTTCATCTGTTTGTTATCTTCAGTCTCTTCCAATTCTTGATTCTGCCATACCAAATGTGGGATTGAGGGAAGTAGAAAGCTGTATCAGGGGGCAGCTAGGTGGCGCAGTGGATAGAGCACCAGCCCTGGAGTCAGGAGTACCTGAGTTCAAATCTGGCCTCAGACACTTAATACTTACTAGATGTGTGACCCTGGGCAAGTCACTTAACCCTCATTGCCTCACTAATTGAAAGAAAGAAAGAAAGAAAGAAAGAAAGAAAGAAAGAAAGAAAGAAAGAAAGAAAGAAAGAAAGAAAGAAAGAAAGGAAGGAAGAAAGGAAGAAAGGAAGAAAGAAAGAAAGAAAGAAAGCTATTATCAATAACAATGAAGAATAAATCTGGTCTCCCCAGAGAATCAAATTAAAGGCTGCAAACAGTAGTACACAAAATCTAAAGGATAGAATTTGCTGGGATAGCAAACAGAAAGATCAGTTTTCTCATTTCAATACTGCTACACTGGACTTCAAGATGCTGAACAAAAGTAACTTCTTTGTGCTCGTCTGTATTTTGTTTCCTGAGAACTAAGAGTGGAGAACTGGACCAATTGAGTTTTTGTTTTCTTTTTGCAAGAAAAAGAAAACTAAGGCAGACATCAAGCAACTAAAGTTGAGCATCCATTAAGCTGAAACTACAACTGACGCTGCCAGAACAAGCCCTTTCCTTTATAACTCCCTTCACCATTGTGAGAAATGTAGAATCATGTCTCATGGTTAACAAAAAGAAGCATTGGTTTTGCTTGTGATAAAGGTGGATTGGTAAGTTAATAAGATGAGACTACTTAAGCAAGCAATATCATTGACACATGAATATGAAAAAGAGTAGGACTTTTTTCAATTATATAATATTTTACCTTCAAAGCATCTGAAAAATACCAAGTAATGCAGCTGTACTACTCAATAATGTTTCACTATATTCAAAGAAATAGATAATCTTATTACAATCAAATTACATTGCAAGGTATTCTTGTTCTTCAACTATCTTTTCATTCTCTATGGAGAAAGCAATGAGCTAGATCGAAACCCATCCTGGAGACTTAGAAGCTTTTCCCCAAACTATTTACTCTTTAATCAATGTTTCCGTGCCTGTGTCCTATTGCAGACTGAGCTCATATCAGGTCAAGAAAGACTAGTATGGTCCTCATCTTACACTGTGCAAAGCAAAGGCTTCTATTTGCCTTTGCACATAGACAGGCTATTCTTGTAACCCAGTGAGAACTGACTCCTTTTTTATACCTTCCTCTTCCATGTTTAAATATTCATTTTCTAATTCTTGGGGAAATACTTTAAACTAGCAGAAGGGCATTTTACCCTGATCCTTTAAAATATTATTAACATGCCCACTGCATTGTCCAGATGGGTGATTTAATAATATATAAGAATTATTGTCTGTGTACTACAACATGGCTAGATGTCTTAGAGATTAATATTAAAACATTATGACTTGGGGGCAGCTAGGTGGTGCAGTGGATAAGGCTCTGGCCCTGGATTCAGGAGGACCTGAGTTCAAATTCAGCCTCAGACACTTGACACTAGCTGTGTGGCCCTGGGCAAGTCACTTAACCCTCATTGCCCTGCAAAAAACCAAAACAAAACATTATGACTTTCGTTGAAAAAAGTTGGAGAAATTATTATATGGGTTCTCAAGTTGAATGTTAAGACTCACTTTCTTTTTACTTTGACTTGCTGCTTTTATAATTGCTCAAAGTCTGGTGGGTTAAAAAAATGCATTGATAATAGGTGGTTTTGTACATAGCATTCTAACTGTGCATTTTTGTCTCTTGATCTAAGATGTAGATGATATTAACATTTTTCATCTTTCTGTGCACATTCGGAGAATCAAATGAACTATTAGATGTAAAAGTACTATATGATTTAGTATTGCTTAATTTGTTGACTTGGTTCAATGTTTGAATCAAATGTCAATAAAGTGTCATCTGCTTTATTGACTTAGAATTCCTTAACATGTTTTAGGTAATTCATGGAAATGGGTTAGGATATTCATTTTATGTCAATACCATAAACAAAAGTTGAGTAAGCATTATTAAAAAGATCATTTCCCTTTGATGGTTTCCCAATGTTTGAAAAGTCAGGATCAGCTGGGAATAAAAGAACAAGTCGGTTCACACTTCTGGACCCCAGCCACCTCATTTGTAAAATAAGAAGATGGACTAGATAATTTCTATGGTCCTGTCTACCTCTAAACTCTAGTAAGCTGGGAATTTCTCCCAAGAACACTGAGATGCACCAGGAAGTGGTCTCCTTATTAGGGAGAAGAAAATCGTAAAGATGAGTTGGAAGGTAGAGAATTTTCTTGAAAACAACTATTCTGATACTTCATTAAAAAAACATGACTCCTTTTACATATAATTGGGAAATATTTAACGAAATATTAAAATTAAAAAAAAAAACCAGACCCCTATGAAACATGTATAAAAGAAAAAAAAACAAAAAAAAACGGGCCATGTTGAGGCTGGAGTCTGTAACAGCAAGTCTCCTTTATATGCCCATTTTCTGGAAGGGCAATTGTGAAGGGTTCTCAGAATGGAGCAAGACTTTTGGAACAAGCTTTTTCATGCCACGAAAGAACACTGAGGAGCCTGAGCTCCTGGTCTTGGGGACGGGAGGGAAACTGTTTCAAGCCTGGGTGAGGCTGACTCTGGGGCTGTCACAGCTGGGTCCCCTTTGGCCCTTGTGCCATCTTCAATTCATTTCAATAAACATTTATTAAGCGCCTCCCATGCCCTCAAAGAGTTTACAATCTAATGGGGGAAACCACATGCAACTGTAGATAAAGCAAGCTATATACAGGATAAATGGGCGATAGTAAAGAGAGGGAAAGCATGGGAATGAAAAGGGGTTGCGGAAAGCTTCCTGGAGGAGGTGGGATTTTAGTAGGGGCTGAAAGAAAGTCGGAGCGGGGTTGGGGGCGGGGGGGGGGGGGGGACGGAGGCAGTGATCATAGGAGGGAGATGATCCAGGCATGGGTGTAGGCCTGGGGCTGGAGCTGAAGGTGGGCCAGGGAGTGGGGGCCGGGCGGGGGGTTGGTTCGGGGAACTGCCAGTTCTAGGGTCAACCTCCACCTTGAATCGGGCCCCCGAGACCCCAGGGTTGTCTTTTGCAATCACCTTGGGATTCGGCTTTTTGGTGAACCGTTTCCAGCGATAAAGGTCTGTCCTTTTCCCCGAAGAAGCCAATTCCCGGGTTCCTACCGGCATCTTTCTGCCTGGTCCCCACAGGAAAATTTATTTCTAAAACCTCAGTTTGGGGATGCGGTCTGTACCCGCATCTGCAGCGGCTGCGTGAGTTTTCAAACGAAGCTGCTCCGATGCACACTGGGAAATGTAGTCCTTCTCTTAAGCAAGAAGGCGGCTTCTCAAGCGCGGCTGAACCACAATTCCCGGGAGGTTCTGCGCACAAGGAGAACGCGTCCGCACTGTTGCCTATAGCAACGTCCAAAGCTCTGTTTTCATTATTCTCTACTCGGCTCCCTGGACCGGGAACTTGCGTTGACCTTCCGTCGCGCAGGATGATGACGAATTTCATTCCAATTGGCTGGACTCGGAGGTGGGGCTATGAGCAAGTGTCCTGCGACCCGGAACACGTGTGAGCGAGTCGGTAAACGTGGGGACTGGCGGGAGAGGGGTTTGGTAGCTTCAAAAAGGGAGAACTTTTCCCGGTTTGGTTTGGGCATACTCCCGTCGGGCTCTCTCGGTGCCAGTGCTGCAGGAGCTATGGCCGCCCCTCTTTTGTGCCCTTATACGGCTTTCTTCTTTCTAGACCTCTGCTCAGGTCATCTTTCCCAGCCCCACGGTGTTTCTATGAGCAGGTGACTGGCCACTCAGTAGATAGACCTTCTTGTCCTGGGGCGGGGGGGGGGGGGGGGGCGACGGGCAGTGTTCGTCCCTGAGAGCTTGGCTTCAGAGCTGCGCTGGTGGGGATTTTGGGGATTTTAGCGACGATCGTTGAGCTACATTGTAGAATTGCACATGGCTACAGTCACGATTGCACAGTGTACAATCAATGTAGTAGTTTTGCAGATGAGGAAACCTACGGGTGAGTGAATTTCAGGGCATTGCTAGAGCCTGGGATTTGACCCCCCCCCCAGTTTCCGATTCCAGATTTTTGCCTCTTTCTACCCCTCCCCCGATCCCCCCATCTGAGCCACCCTCAGTGGTGTTTCCAGATCCAGCCCAGTATAGTTTATTGTATCAAGGGCTGGGGAGGGGTGTTTCATTGTGTGCCTTTCATCCTGATGGCATTGTCTGGGGTTTGGAGACAGATTGCTCCTAGGGCCCTGGCTTCGCTGAAAAGTAAAGTCCGGGGCAGCTAGGTGGTGCAGTGGATAGAGCACTGGCCCTGGAGTCAGGAGTACCTGGGTTCAAATCCGGCCTCAGACACTTAACACTTACTAGCTGTGTAACCCTGGGCAAGTCACTTAACCCCAATTGCCTCAATAAAAAGAAAGGAAGGAAGGAAGGAAGGAAGGGAGGGGGGGAGGGAGGGAGGGAGGGAAAGGAAAGGAAAGTCAGGGGTAGGATAAGAAGAATGTCATTGAGAGAATTTGGAACTCATGTAGAAGAGGTATGTTGACAGTGTGACCCTGGATTAAGTAGGAGGTTACACCCGATGCTGGGGCCTTTATGGAAGTACCTCCTTGGTAAGGAATTGAGAATGTAGTTTATCTGTTGTGAGTGGAAGCTGAGTAGACCAGAGACCTCCACTTAACAATGTAAATATAGCATCCCTCCATCCCCCACCATGTCACTATGTAAATATGGGACAATTCTGGCACATGCACTGGAATATCCAGACAGCCCTGATACATGTCCATAGAATCAGACATGGAATCAACTTGCCTTTAAATTCCTAGTGATTTTTAATAATAAATAATACATGTAATAATATTTAATCTGTATTTTTTTCATCCACATAGATGAAAATTGGCATGGACATTTTAATAATATGTACATGATAAACAATGACTTCTTATACTTTTCAAGTTTTCTTTTTGGTGCTACCCCGAATGTTGTCATTTTATCTCTTTTCACTAGTGGTAATCTAGTCAGCAATGTAAATTAGAAGGGCAGAGTTTAAAAAATGGGGAGGCAGAGTTAGTTTTAAAAAAGTGCTTTATAAATAAGCTATTATTATTAGGAGGATTGAAGTATATTAGAAATCTTTGCCAAGTTCCATTTTGAGGAATACATTTAATTTCTTGATGTCTTCATGTGTTTCATTTTCAATGAACATACACTTTATTTATTTATTTATTTTTTAGTGAGGCAATTGGGGTCAAGTGACTTGGCCAGGGTCACACAGCTAGTAAGTGTTAAGTATCTGAGGCTGGATTTGAACTCAGGTCCTCCTGACTCCAGGGCCAGTGCTCTATTCACTGTGCCACCTAGCTGCCTCCTGAACATACATTTTAATTATGTTCTTAAAAAAAGAACAGCAAAGAATACTTTAAAAAAATCACTATTGTCAGTTGATCAGTAAGTAAGGAGAATATGATTCTTGTTGCTGAATAAGACAAAGTGCTGTATGTTTTCTGAAAAATTTTATTTCTGTTGTCATAATATGTTTTAATGATTTATTTATTTAGTGTTCTTAGTGATGGATTTATTAACATTACAGCAAAAACCGAAATCATCAAACAGTAGTTTGTCTACTTCATTACTTCCCAACTCTTAGCAAAATTCATTATTTCCTGGTTTTTCTCCTTAATTGTTACCATTTTTAAAAAGTTTCTACTCTTCAGCGATGTGCTTGGATCACATTGTCCATAAGAAACCTATTGACCACCCCCTCTAGCTATATAATCTTGTATTTCTCTTTCTCTGTTAAACTTGTAGGAGCAGATGTCTGCAGTTACTACTGCCAATTCTTTACCAACCATTGTCTCCTTAACCCTTCATTCTGACATTTCAATTCTCACTAAGGAACTGAAACTGTCCTCTTCAATATTCTTTCCTGACTTTTCCACAGAATTTGACTACTCCTCTCTTTCTGAGTTATCTTTCCTGAATTCTAACTATTTATCTGACCCTGACCTATCCTTGTTCATTTCCTTCACTTCCTGTCCAATAGTTGTGGTGTCTCTCAAGGCCTTGTCCTTGGCTATATCCATTTCACTTTTACTTTCCATAGAGAGAAGTGACTATTCCACCTGAAAATGTTCACTTTGTAATTAGAGAGAGAGAGAAGGAAAGCTAGACTTTTTCTGATATACCCTAGATTTGGAGAAAGCAGATCTCAGGGTGTTTAGGGAAGGGAAGAAAGAAGTGTTCATATTATGCTGCTGTGTGCCAGGCACTGTGTTAAGCTGATTATAACAACCCTACAAAGGAAGGTGCTATTATCATCTCCATTTTACAGTTGAGGAAGTAGGTTAAATGACTTGGCCAGGGTCACACACCTGGTAAGTGTCTGAGTCTGAATTTGAACTCAGGTTTTCCTGATTCCAGGCCCAAAGCATTATCCCTTGTACCATCAACTGCCAGAGAAAAGCTCCTATGGACTAGAATCATACAAAGGAAGTCAACCTAGGAGAGATCATAGTTCTAGAGGTGGAAGAAACCTTACAGGCTACCTAGCCTAATGTTTGCAATCTCTATTCATTTCCAGTTTTTAAAAAATCAGGACATTTGCCCTTCTCTGGTTTTGTAGCACCTCCCCTTTTCTCCATGATTTTTTTATTCTTCCAAATATAAATTTATTATTTTTGCCAATTAACAAGCATTTTTTCCTCTCCCTCCTATTTCCCCCATCGAACAATTAAAAACACTGATACAGAAGACCCTAATAACAATTATACATAGTCGTATATAATAAATTTCCATATTGGCCACATCCCCCCAAAATAGGTCTCATTCTGTATTTTAAGTCCATCTTTCTAGCAAGAGATAGAGAATGTGCTTTATCTTTAGTTTTCTGGAATCATGGTTTATCATTGCATTGATCAGAATTCTAAAACCTTTCAAAGTTATTTTTTCTTTATGATGTATTTGTTTTTTATTTGTTTATATTTTTGGTGAGGCATTTGGGGTTAAGTGACTTGCCCAGGGTCACACAGCTAGTAAGTGTTAAGTGTCTGAGGCCGGATTTGAACTCAGGTCCTCCTGAATCCAGGGCTGGTGCTCTAACCACTGTGCCACCTAGCTGCCCCATGACTTTGAATTCTGATAACAACTGGGCCTCAATTTCCTCACCTCTAAAACCAGGAGGCTATATTAGATTAATTAATGAGGAGAATATATATGTAAGTATGTGTGTGTGTATTTACCTAGGTTTCCCAGAACATTTCATCAAGTTTTTTATGCTGTTCTTGTGGACAAAAGAGAGAGATCTGCTGGCTTGAGATTAGTATAGTTAGGTTAATTTGCTACTGTTTGAATGGCCAAACCCAAAACATAGTCATTAATAATTTGAGGTCAACTCCAAGGATGTGTGCTGTTTAGCATTTTTATCAATGACTTGGATGTGCTTATCACATTTGCAGATGACACAAAATAGGGATAGCTAATACATTGGATAACAAAGTAAGGATTCCAAAAATCTTGATGGACAAGAATACTGAGCTGACTCTAATATATGAAATTTAATAGGGATAAATGTGAAGTTTCATACTTGAGTTCAAGTTTGAACTTGAGTTCAAAAAGTCAACTTCACAAGTAAAAGATGGTTAAGTATGGCTAGATAGCAATTTGTCTTTAAAAAATATGCAGGTTAAGACAGCTTGGTGGTGTGCAGTGGATAGAGCACTGGGCCTGGAGTTAGAAGGACCTGAGTTTAAATGTGGCCTAAGACACTTACTAGCTGTGTGACCCTGGGCAAGTCACTTAACCCTCATTGCCTAAAAAAAAAATAATTAAAAGAATCTGAAGGTTTTAGTTGGACTTGAGTTCAGTGTGAGGCGACAATGTAACATGGCAGCCATAAAAAGTGAGTATGTTTAGGACAAGGGAGATAATGTCCTTTTTGTATTTTCTGCCCTTGTGGGACTGTGTTGGTAATATTGTATTTCATTCTTCCTACCACATTTTAGGAAGGGCATTGCAAAACTGGAGCATTATCCACAAGAGAAGCACTAAGACTAGATGGATTGGACTAGGTGGTTTCTAAGCTTCCTGCCAATGCGTAGATTGCATACTTCTGTGAAATTTCTATATCTAGCACCAGTCCAATTTCCTTAAACTGGCTGGATACCAGTCTTCCACCTCAGTGTCCAGCTGGCCTCCCCAAACTAAACGTGTCCAAAACTGATTTCATCATCTTTTGGCTATAATTTGCCTTTATTATTTCCTCTTCCCTAGTGCCTTGTATCTGGTTGGTTTGCCCAATCTTGTCAATTTTGCTTGGATAGTATCTCTTTGATTTGTTCTCTACTCTCCACTTAAAATGCCACCACCTTCAGCAAGGCCCTTAGCATTACTTACTTGGACTATTGTAATAACCTCCTTCTTTCTCCCAGTCTCCAGTATATTCTTCACAAATCTGAACAAGTAACAATTTTACTCAGAAACCTTTAGTAATTTCTTTTTTTTTTTTTTTTGCAGGGCAGTGAGGGTTAAGTGACTTGCCCAGGGTCACATAGCTAGTAAGTGTCAGGTGTCTGAGGCCGGATTTGAACTCAGGTTCTCCTGAATTCAAGGCCAGTGTTTTATCCACTGAGCCACCTAGCTGTCCCCTTAGTAATTTCTTATTGCAAATAAGACAATCCCTTAACTTAGTCTTTTACAATCTAGCGCTAGTTTCTTCAATTTTATTTTACATTGTTCTCCTTCATATATTGTGTTCTCTTCTCCATTATCTGTATTTATTCATACAGGCTGTCCTTCATTCCTAGAATATGCTTTGTTCTCACTTCTGCCTTGAAATCCTTCAAGACTTAGCTTCATGGGTACCTTCTCCATGAAACCTTCCCAGACTGTTTGTCTTCACCCTTTCCATCTCTATGACAAAACTCCCCAAAAATCTTTCTTTGTATTTCCTACAACACTTTGTCTGATTTTCTCCTTTACAGTATACAAATTTGGATATGTTTCCTATTTCTCATGATTGCACTGGATTTCATAAATTACTTGAGAGTAGGATCTTTTAATTCTTTTCTAGTACTTAATATAGTGAAGGGGTTAGTTTAGATGATTTTTAGGGCCTCTCTGGCTCTCATTTTATGATTAATAGTACTGGGCCAAATGAATATTTCTTTGGTGGAAAGGGGTAAGGGAAGAAGCATTTATTAAACACCTGTTATATGCCAGGCCCTATGCTTTGCACATATTATTCTTTCTTTTTTTTTGTTTTTCTTTTTGTTGTTGTTTTGGTGAGTCAGTTGGGGTTAAGTGACTTGCCCAGGGTCACACAGCTAGTTAACTTGTCAAGTGTCTGAGGCTGCATTTGAACTTAGGTCCTCCTGACTTCAGGGCTGGTGCTCTATCCACTGTGCCACCTAGCTGCCCCGCACATGTTATTCTTTCATTGGAGTCTCATAACAACCCTATGAGTTAGCTGTTATTACATTCCTCATTTTACAGTTGATGAAACTAAGGCAAACAGATTGTGTCAAACAGATAAGTATCTGAGGTCACATTTGAATTCAGGTCTTCCTGATTTTAGGCCCAGTGCTCAGTCCTCTAAGTGACCCCTCTAGAGGATGGTTCTCTGTTACTTAAGCTTGTTCCTTGAATGCAGTTTCAAAATATTTGCAAAATCAATTTTTTTCCCCCATTTTTGTGGGGCAATGAGGGTTAAATGACTTGCTCAAGGTCACACAGCTGGTACGTGTCAAGTGTCTGAGGTTGGATTTGAACTCAGGTCGTCCTGAATCCAAGGCCAGTGCTTTATCCACTGTACCACCTAGCTGCCCCGATCAATTTTGTTTTTAAAAAAGGTCATGTTATAACAAAAAAAAATGCTATATGGATGCATGTTATTTTGGGGGCTTTTGTAAATCCTTTCCAGACATACACTTGATGTTTTGAAAGGCACTGTGATATTTGTTTACAAAATAAGAATTTCCACTAAACTTTGAGGATTTTTGTTATGTCACTAAAATATGCATCAAGAAATAATGTATCAGGAGTCCCAATACCTGTACTTGGTTTCTTAGAACACTTTCATATTTCTGACTACTTTTTTTAATTGCCCTACCATTTGCACATTTACTTTTTTGCACTTTGGTCAAAATGGTTTTGCCTTGCCAGCAAGAAAAATCAGATACTTATATAATAAGTGAAGTCTAGTCAAATTCACTTTTTTTTTCTAAGCAGTTCAGTCTCTGCTTCTGAGACATTGACCCCAGCATCTCTCTATATAAAATGCACAATCTATTTTTCTGTTCAGTTTCTTTATACAATATCTTCTTATTACCAAGGACTGTTTCCCATTGTAATGTGTTCCTCCAAGAAACAGAGGTGTTTAAGTGAATTGACATTGAATTCTGGAAAATCATCTTTTTCATTTAATTGAGTAGTTGAGGTGTACTGCAAGAAAATAATATAAGTAAACACCATTAGAATGTGAAAGGATACCTTTGGAACATGTTCAGTTACTTTCTTATTGCCTGCCCCCTTTTCTCCCTAATAACCTACATTTATTTTTTGAAATGTACTAGCAATCCCCTGGGCTGGTCCTTCTTATTATTTTTATATGAATTTCATTAAGAACAGGCATCTCCTATTACAGCAGCTCATAGTCTGAAGTAAAAGATAAAATATGTGTATTTAGGTTAAGCAATGTTAAAATTGCTTTACAACTATTTTACAAGACGAGGCAGCATTTTTACACTCTGCCATAAGGGAAAAAGGGCTTTTTGACTCTGACCTAGATTGTCTAAAAGTTGTTACCAACAATATGTTGATTCTCAGAGTATCCTTCCATTCTCTTATTTACTTTTTTATGTTCAGTTCCAGATTCTCTCCCTCCCTCGGGCCCTTCTCCCACCCATTGAGAAGGCTAGCAATACAATACCCATTATACATGTGAAGTCATGCAAAACATAGCCTTCCATTCTCAAATATGACTGAGAATGGGCTGTTCGAGGTACCTTTTTTTCATTATTTTGAGTGCGCTGATCTACTTTGTGGTCTGAAGTACTAACTGAAAAAAAATCTTTCAATTATCAAACATTCATTTTTTTCTCCCTCCTACCTCCTTCCACCCACCTAAAAAGAAAAAAAAAATACAGAAGTACAGAAAATCATATCACATTAGCACAGTTATGCAAAACATGAGGTGCTACTAAAGAATGAATTTCTACCTCTAGAAATGAGACTAAGTGATAAATGAAGCCAACATTATTATTTTTGCTGTTGTCATTGTTTCCTGAAAACTTCAGTGAAACCTCATTTGGGGAAATTCCTAAAGTAAAGAAACATTTTCCTATACTAAGAAATTTCTCTCTATTAAATTTCATCATATTAGGTTCAACCCATTAATCTAGCCAAAATTTTTTATGATTCAAATTCTGTTATCTGACATATTCAATTGCATGTCATATGCAATTATGATAAGTATTACATGTATTCTTTTTGTCCAGGTTCACTTTCCTGGGGAGTTTTCTTTTGTGAGAATTAAAAAGAAAAAAAAAGGACTGGGAGTTGGGGTATCCCAATTTTCTAAGTTAGTTTCTCCACTAACAAGGTAGATAGTATTAAGCTTAATTCTTTTTAGATTCAGAGATCAGAGATATTGAACTGGAAGGCACCTTCAGAGGTCATCTTATGCTACATAAAAATATCAGATCACACAGGATCAAGGACAGGTTCCTTAGGACACTCCACTGGCAACCTTCCTTCAAGTTGATGTAGAGCTATTGATGATTCTTCTTTTGTTCTGATTTTCCAATTCTGAATCCACTTGTCCCCTAGTCCACAACTTGCCATCTTACCCATGAGGGTAACAAAAAAAGCTTTGGTCGAGTATTTTGCCGACATCTCTGTCAATGATTGTGATTGACCAGAATCTAGGTCCAAATAGCACTTCCCCCTTCTTGCTACCTTTTAGTATTCTAGAGCACAGGTCTTGCCACAGGTTTTGCCACAAATGGGCTCAGACCTTTGTGAGCACAATTTTTATTACTTGTGATTAATAATTGACTGTACTAGGCCAATTAATTTTTTTAAAATCCTCTAAGAAAGCATACTGTGACAATGTGTTGTTAGAAAAATTCGAGCATTTTTGTTCAATTCAGTAAGCATTTATTAATCACTTGATATATGCAAGGGACTGTCCTGAATGCTAAAGATCTGAAGACAAAACCAAAAAATAACTTCTGCCCAAAAGGAGCTGACTGATTCTTCTGTCTTGCCTCATGTAATATAGTGTATGTTTCATCAGAACATCATATTTTTTTTCTTTGATTTTATATATATGTATTTACAACTTTTAGGGGGCATAAACATCCTTGCTTTATCTTAACTGATTTTAATTTTAATGAAGTTTCAATTTTAATTTACTTTTATTTTATAGTTGCTATTATTAATTAAGCAATAACATACCTAACTCTTCCCCATTTCTGTATATTTCATTGGCTCTAATATTTATGGCTGCTTCTCTTTGGTGACTTGAAACGAGGCTTCTAGTTTCAGTTGGAAGAAAGTGAACAGGCGTCTTGCATTCTCAGTTACTTTATACTGTGCATATTGATTACACAGAATGACCTACATAAATTCTCTTATTGAGCCAAAAAGAGAAAGCTTAATTTTTAAAATTTCAAAGAGCATATTGGGCATTATATTTAAATGTAAATGCTCTTAATCCTTTAAGGGAATAAGGTTCACTTTCCTGGGGAATTTTCTTTGTGAGAATTAAAAGAAAAAAAGGGACTCAGTTGGGGCCTCCCAATTTTCTGAGTTAGTTTCTCCACTAACAAGGTGAACATTATTAAACTTAAGATTTTATAGAATCAGAAGTAAAAGTTTTTGAACTAGAAGGGACCATCAGAGTAATCTGGTCCATTCTCTTCATTTTATAGATGAGGATTTTGTTGGAAAAAACTGCAAAGAATGTGGTACTTAAATCCATAACATCAGGGATTATTTGAAGAACTGACTACATGTGGAAATAATTTACCATACCTTTGTAGAAAATCTCATGCTACATTTAAAATTGTATCTCATTTGACACTGGAGGAACTGGTTAAAATAGGAATATGGTTTGTTTCTACTCTTGACCTACAAGCTAGTATAGGCCAGAAACATAGCAAATAAATGACTGAACTATGTTGGGAATCACTGGAATTTACTAGTAGAAGATGGAAACTATCCCCTTGAAGTCCTGAATGTGAACTTGAATTACCAATGGAAGAAAAAAAATTGACCTCTTAACAGTGTTGTCAAACAACAGGAACACTACCTCCTTTTCCCATTAGCTATTAGTTTTCAGAGATTTTGTGTTATCCTAAGAATATTTCAATAGATGCACGTGATTTTTCAAAAATTTCCTACTTTTTTGTTTGTTTTATATTAATTTGTACCAAGAAATGCCAGTGTAGTCATTATGTGATTTAAGGAAGGTCTGAAAACTCAGAGACCGTGGACTTGAGTTCTGGATTTGCCATTGAGTTCATTGTGACCTTGAGGGAAGACATTTTAAGTCCAATTCCTTTCTAGTTTCTTCTAATGATAAGAACTCACATTCAGTCTTTTTTTTCCCATATATTTTATTATTTTCCAGTTACATTTAGAGAGAATTTTCAACATTTGTTTTCATAAGATTTTTAGTTTCAAATTTTTCTCCATCCCTCCTCTCCCTCCCCCCTCCCCAATGTGATGTTTAAAATCTAAATTGTGGTCGCCTTAAATTAGAAGCTTTAGCACCAGTCCTTGGGCATTAAACATTTATTAAAGCATAGAGGTATTCACAAGGAGTTCAGAAAAAAAAAAGTCCTACCTAGCCTAGAGTTCCAGCCTGCTTGGGTTCTTCCTAAAGTCGTCCTCCACGAGCCTGCTTTAATCAGGAACTCTCTCCAGCAAACTCATTGTGGAAGCTTTTTATAGGTCTGGAACAGAGGCGGTCCTTACACACTGCTTCAAGCTGATTGGTTGGCATCATCCAAATCCATTGGTTCTGAAGGTGTTCTCAAGGTGTGATTACAATCCAGTTAACTTGAAGTAGGCTAATCAGCAGTTAATCACTCTCACTTGATTCAATCAGTCTAGATTAATCTCCAGGTGGGTCTTTGAGTATCTGCTAAATCTCATTATTTCATCACACCAAGACAGCAAATAATCTGATATAGGTTATATATATACAATCACATTAAACATATTTGTGCATTAGTCATGTAATGAGAGAAGAATCAGAGCAAAAAGGAAAAACCTCAAAAAAGAAAAACAATAACAACAAAAACAATAGAAATAGTATGGTTTGATCTGCATCCAGATTCAACAGGTTTTTTGGGGGTTTTTTTTTTTTTTCTGTATTTGGAGAGCATTTTCCATCATCGCATTCAGTCTTGAGGGTTTGCAAAGTGATTGACATACAGCATCTCATTTCTTCCTTACAATGACTCTGTGAGGGAAGTACTATTATTCTTCCTCTTTTTACAGATGCAGAAATTGAGGTTGATAGAACCTTTGTCCAGGGTTCTTGCATTGTGTCTGGGTTAGGATTCAAACTCAGTTTTTCCTGATTCCAAGTCCACTGCTTTATGTCACCTAGTTGAAGGAGGATGGGTATAAAAGTATTAACACCTAGAACCAGTGGTAATATGGTGTATATTGATTGCAAAATGTTTGGCTTTCATTTGTCATAGAATTTCTTTTAACAAGTGTCTTTTTTTTTTTCTTTTTCCCCCCTATCAGGAATCAGAGAATAACTTCAAGATGAAATTGAGTCTCTCCAGGGTGGTTCAGGGCTGTCGCCTTGGAACATTAAATAACCTTGGAAAGAAAGGGGGCCACACCATGGAGTTTCCGGGTTGCTTGCTGTACACCAGAACAGGGTCAGCTCCACACCTGACTCATGAGACATTGCAGGTCATCAGCGGCGTTCCCGTCATGACTCATCTCACCCTGGCATCACTGTAAATATTGGTCCTCATTGCATCTGTTATTATAAACAACAAGCTTAGAGTAATCATTGCAGGCTGTTTGGTATATTTTATGCAGACATGTACACATGAGATTTGTTTCAGTGCAGCAGACATTTATGAAGGGTCTGCTCTGTGTGATCTGAGCTAGGTGCTGGGTATGCGACAACCCCTGTCGTTATATGTAGGACATGTGGGACAAGAAAAAAGAGGTGCTACAATCATGAAAACCCAAGAAGGAGAGGATGTCTAGGAGGAGGGAGGACTCAACAATGTTAAATGCTGCAGAGAGATCAAAGAGATTACCTTCTATTAGAGGGATCTGTCCTATAGATGACATGATAATAATAGCCCCTATTTATATAGTGCTTTAAGGTTTGCAGAAGTTATTTACAGATACTGTTTTATTTGATCTTCACAACTGCCCTGTGATTATTATTAGGTGCTATTATTGGCCTCATTTTACAAACGAGAAAACTCAGTCTCAGAGAATTTAAGTGACTTGCTGAGGCTTACACAGCTGGGGAACATTGGAGACAGGACTCAAACCTAGGTCTTCTTACCTCTAAATCTGGCATATTACGTATATGAGTTGAAGAAAGAGCACTAATAATTAAAGATTTGGAAAAACTTTGCAGAGGATGTGGCACCAAAATTGAACTTTGATAGGTAAAGATCCTGAAGGGTAGAAATTTGGAGGGAATGTATTCTAGAAGTAATGGGCAACCTGTGCCAAGGTAAGAGGTGGGAGATAGAGTACAAAGTATAGGTATGAGTGAGAGTCGGCTAGAACTGAGGTGATGGGAAAATTCCCCTAGTTCAACCAGTATAATTGGGAAAGGTTTAACAAAATAAATATACAGTTTGTTGTTCAGTAGTTTCAGTTGTGTCCAACTCTTTGTGACCCCATTTGGTGTTTTCTTGGCAAGGATACTGGAGGGATTTGCCATTTCCTTCTCCAACTCCTTTTACAGATGAGGAAACTGAGGCAAACAGAATTAAGAAGTGACTTGCCCAGAGTCACACAGCTAGTGAGTGTCTGAGGACAAATTTGAAGTGAGGTCTTCCTGACTCCAGGGCAGGTGCTCTATCCACCAGTGCCAATATATTATACAGATAATATCAATTTGGGATTGTTTAAGTAAGTAGGCTGCCACTGGAATCCACTTCTGTTTGAGTTTGACACCACTGGGCTAGAACGTAGTGGAAAGGATGACAGTTAGGTGGCACGGTGGATAGAGTGCTGTGCCTGGAGTCAGGAAGACTGAGGCTCACATGCATCCTCCCACAGCCATGTGACCATGGGCCAAATCACTGAACCTCTGATTGCCTTGGTTTTCTCATCTGTAAAATGGAGAGAGTACCTACCCTCAGGGTTTGTTGTGAGGATCCAGTGAGATGATATTTGTAAAGCATTTAGTACAGTGCCTGGCAAATATTAGGCATGATATAAATGTTATCATTATTATATATATTATAATAATATAATATTGTATACAAATCAATATATGCAATATATTATAATATAAAAGATATTAGAATGACACATCCTACTATACACAATATAGGTAATATTACATATATGATACGCATAATAATGACAACAACAATTATAAAAATAGTAGCTAACATTTATATAGCACTTACTGTGTGCCAGGCACTATGCTGAGCATTATGGTGATATGAGATCTCTGGAAAGGTAGGCTAGAGCCAAATTGGGAAGAGTTTTAAGTACTGGGCCAGGGAGTTTGCATTTTAGCCTATAGGCAAATAGAAAGGCACCGAATATTAACACTAATTAAAATGTTATAACATTTTTGCCTCTGGAGTACAAAAGTAGTTTCAAGATATTAAAAGTGATCTAACAAGATGCAACAGCCTTATTCCTTGATGATTCAAGGTAAGAGTGAGGAAGAATTCTAAGCCCAAGGCAAGCAATAGACCTCTTCCCAGGCCAGCAAGCACAGGCCAATTTGGAGCTTATCCAAAGTCCCTTGACATGCTATAAGGTCATATTCCACTGTTCCTGGGTCAGGGAAAACTCCACTAGTACCAAGTTTAAGTCATAGGAACTAAATCTGACTCTTCCGTATTGACCCCATTCTAGATTCTTGTTTTAGGATAGGTCTGTAGCACCAAGAGAAAGATAATAAGGGCCAAGGCCTAAGCTATATTGTGCTCTCTGTTCCTGTACATGCTGGCCCAGTAGAGAGCTGAAGAGCCAGCCTCCAAATGCCAGGTCCCTGACTAGTTTTTGAGATGCTTCAAACCATAGCTCAGAGATGGTGCCCTAGGGAAGTTGAAAACCAGCAGAGTAGCTGCCAGCACTCACTGCTTGAAGTTCTTTTCTGCCAATTATTTGTCATGAAACTGAAAATTATGTCATAGATCCTCTGTGTCTCACCTATGGTTTTCAACCGGTTCTGTGTCGTTTTCATCCTAGCACTTTTATACTCATTAAAGTACTTGATGAATGATCAAATAATTCTCTAATCTTCTATGAAATAACTATGATTTTTTTAAGGGTGAGAGAAGAGAGAGAAGGAAACCCAACTGTCCTAAATCAAAGCGTCTTTTCCCATTACTCAGGTCTTCATTGAACGTGTTGTTTCAGAGGTTTTATTTCTCTGGCTATAGCAAAACTAAGGCTTTAAGTGGTGCTGAATTTTGTTGTTGAAAGACCAGTTTTGCTGTAACGTAATTTTGTGTTTATGTTGGTGTTTAAGCATGCCTTCTCTGCCTCATCAAGAACTTGAGCTGATTTTTCTCTAGCAATTATGTCACCTGTGTTTTTCTTTTGGTCACAGGGCAGAACATTATGAAGTCTTGGAGGAATATAAGCAAGGAATTGGAAAATTTATAGGTAAAAATTGTATAGTTAGTGTGTGTCTTGTTGATATCCTAATTTTAGAGTTTGGTAATACAGGGGCAACTATTCATTTCCAAATGTGTTGTGGTATCTTAAATCTTTTTTCCTCCATTGCAGAAATTTTGTACTTATCGAGATTTCTAGTTGTGAATATGTCCTCTTCCTTCCAGAAAAAACCATAAAGGGGACAATTATTGTCCTAGCTTACCTTCTATAGGTCTCTCCTTGCATTAAAGATCTCTGCTGTGACAGCAAGGGACCACTTATGTGAAAGGTGTTTGAGGTACAAACACTCATGTGTTGCTGTTTATTGTTCAGTCAGGTTTCTTCTTGGACTGAGAACTTATTGGCAACTGATAGGCCTTGTATTTCAGTGAAAGACTTTGTACAGTATGGTGTTTTTGAATCCCAACCCAACTTATGAACCAACACCAATTTTTGTCATTTTTAATACATGAGACCATCAAACTGCTGTATTCTGCAACTGTCTTCAAAAAAGAGAACACTTAAAATGTGAATTTCTTAGCTTCAGGCTTTTCCTTCTAATTTTCCGCATTCTCAGAACAATTATTTTTTCTTTCTTTTTTTGTTTTATTAAAAGTCAAGTTGAAAAAAATGTGGCAGAATGGCAGAATTTTAGAGTTGACACTTCCCCTGTGTAGCTTAAGTCAAGTGATCCACCTCCCTGCTATCAGATCATTTTTCTTATTTATTCTCATTCTGGGTTCATAGTTAATCAACATGCATGTTCTGTTATTTCTTAAGTAGTTAATAAAATTATATTATCTTTCTAATTAATTAAACAATTAGTTTTAAGTCCCCAGTTTAAGAAGTTGTTGTTTAGTCGTTTAATAAGTAATGTTTTTTAAATAGGGCAGTTAGGTGACATAGTTTATAAAGTGCTGGGCTTGAAGTCAGGAAGACTTATCTTCCCGAGTTCCAATCTTGCCTCAGACACTTACTAGCTATGTGACCTTATACAAGTCACTTAACCCGGTTTACTTCAGTTTCCTCATCTGTAAAATGAGACAGAAAGGGCAAACCACTCCAGTATCTTTGCCAAGAAAACCCCAGATGGGGACACAGAGAGTTGGATACAACCGAAACCAGCTGAACAACAACAAATTAAATAAGTAATTTTTATTAAAATTTATTAAGTGAGCAATACTTAGTAAACTGGAGAAACCTCTTTCCCCATAAGCATTTGCTTATCCCTCTATATCAAACCTTTAATTTCTTAGGTTTCGGTAAATATCAAAGTTAGTGATAAATTATAGGTAATTATTTAAATATTTATATTATTGCTTATTAACTGTGTTAAAAACAATAACATAAAGACTTAAATAATCACATACAGTATATCAAATGTGAGAAAGATCACAGCCAAAGTCACCTTTAATCATCATTTCCGCTGTTTTCTCCTCCTGAATTCTGTCAACATAGTCCTACCATTCAGTTTTCTCAGTGTACAAATTGGAGTCTTTTCTCAAAAATTCTCCCCGTTCCTTTGCGAGATAAGGGTTAAATTCGGTTCTTTCTAGAAATAAGTTATCTTAGTCTTTTTTTCTCTATGTCTTCTCTTTAGCCATCTTAGAAATAGTCTCTCCAAAATGACAGATCAGCTCTCAGTCTCTTCACAGACTCCTTTTAGACTGACGGTTAAGCTGTCACTCCAAGATTCCATTTCCTTTTAAAGATACAGTAACACTTTTGAAACAGACTTTTGAAGATTCCACATTTGTATAATTTACATATAAGCACAGAATGGAAGGTTACTTTCTAGAGTCTTTTGCTAATGTTTCTTTTCCTAATTATTCATGCATAAGGAAAGGAGGAATGGTAAGGATAATCTAAAACCATTAATAAAGCAAAAAATAATATATCTGACTTTTGAAGACACTGTACACATTTGTGTATGTATGTGTGTGTGAGAGAGATTTCTTCCTACTTACATTTTGCTTAGGCTAATTTTAAAATGAGTTTGTTTTCCTTAAACATGTAACTAAATGAAAGAATAGGAAGGAGGCCCAGAAGTTTGCTTAGTGGTAAAGGGAAATGCATATGTATATATATACTCCTCTCTCAGATCTAGTCATGTGACTGTAGGAAAATAGTAGTCTGGATAATCCAGAAACTAGAGGAGTTTCTAGTTAAAAGGGACCTTAGTGGTTATCTAGTACAACCCTTTCACTTTATAGATGCAGGTCAGATTTGCACAGATCTTTAATGCAGAGACATAGTTGAGTTTCCTTACTCTCAAGTCAAATGTTCTTTATAGCATTTTTCCTCTGTGTTCTGCTCTAAGTTTGGGCTTTTTTTTTTTTGTCCTTATATTTGAACATGGGTGTTTCCAATTTCTGGGAAAATCATTGCAAACAAAATAGTGAAGCTACACTATGAAGACCTGACTCAGGTGGAGCTAAAAGGCTGAGCATCTACTTTCACCTGCCTGCTTCTCTCCTGAAACTCAATGCTGGGAATCGACAAATATAACCTTTCAAGCTGATGCACAGTTGGAGCTTAAAATCACTGACCAGATACGAGATTGTTGATTCCTGCCTTTCTCAGGAAAGTAATGAAATACTCTGGCTTAAAGGGCCTTCTCATCCAGCTCCTCTCAGTTTAGAGTCAACAAAGATCTTATTTATGTCAATAAAGTTAATAAGTCATCGAAAACGAGATGTCTAGAGTTGACTTTAATGACTCAGCATTGAAAGGAAGATGGGAAAACTGTAAAACTTCTTTTAATGTTTTGTCGAAACAATTTTGCTCAAGTTTTATTGGCTACCTTAGAAAATTTTTCACCCTAATTTTAGATTATTTAAAGTATCTTAAAATAGGAATATCATAAGGTTTGGTGACCTAAAACTGTTTTATCCCTCTAACTCAAGGATTCTTAACTTTTTGTGTGTGCTGTACCCCTTTGGCAGTATGATGGAAGTCCATGAACTTCTCAGAAGGATGTTTTTAAATTCGTTAAAAAAAAAAAAACATATCCAAAAAAAATACATAGGATTACAGAAGAAACAAATTTTATTGAAATACTAGTTATCAATGCAGAAATATGTTTAATGTGATTGTACATATACAACCTATATCAGATTTCTTTCTGTCTTGGGGAGGGGGAAGGGGGGAGGGGAGGGAGTTTGGAACTAAAAATCTTATGAAAACAAATGTTAAAAACTATCTTTACATGTAACTAGAAAATAATAAAATACTTTTATGATATAAACAAAAAAACTAAAAAAAAAAGAAAAAGAAATACTACTTATCAAAATAGTAAAACAAATAAACAAAAAACCCACTAAGATCACAGACCCTATTGTAAGAAGCCCTGCTGTAATGGAAAGATTACAAGGATCCCTATGAATCCTTTTTTCCTTGAAGAAATGAGTGTACCTATATATTAAATTACATGTGTAGCCTAGGTGGGGTGAACCACCTTCCAGTTACTAGATAATTTTTCTTACTCATTTTCATCCTGGGTTCATTTATAATTAACATGCATGTTTTGTTATTTCTTCATTAGTTAATAAAATTGTGACATCTTTCTAATTAATTAAACAATTAGTTTTAAGTTCTTTTAAGATTCAGCTCAGACACCACCTTCTACATGAAGCCTTTCCTGTCCCCCTCAACTGCCACTCCCCCTCTTTCAATCTTCCTTGTATCTAACTACTTTGTACTTATTTGTATTATTTTTAAATATTTATTTGTTGTCTCCAGTGTTAGAATGTAAACTCCTTGAAGAAGGGATTGTTTCATTCATTATATCCCTAGAACTTACTACAGTGCCTGGTCCACAGGGGCTAATAAACACTTGCAGATTATTTAATTGAAAATTCTAGGTGTGTGCCTGAATTTCACCACATTGAGATTTATTTCTAATTGATGAGATTATTTCCACATGTGAATTCTTTCTTTTTCTCCTTTACCTTGCATCATACATTAGTAGAAAATACTTTTTTTTTGCAACATGGTAAAATCATTGACCTAAAATCTTTCTTTCTTTTTTTTTTTTTGGACAGGAATGCCAGAATCAATATTCTATTGTTCCCTCCATGATCCCGTCAATCCCTGCCCAGCTGGCTATGTAACTAATAAGGTATGTTCTCATAAGGGCTCTGTGGTTCCTGCTTTCCATAAGGAAATCTAGACTATTCTAGTCCTTAGATACGAAAGGATTAGATGTCCCCCCAAAAAAATCAATAAAGGATTAGATTTTGAGAAGCTCTGATCTCTCTCTTCTACCTTTTAGAGCCCCCTGCTTTATTACTATTAATATAGTAAGATAGGGTAGTTTATAGTATGATATGGTAATGCTATATGTGTATTGGGTGAAGAGAATAGGATTGGTTGAAGTTCCTTGACTTTGGGTCATGAATACATCTTAAACTTTTGCATTGTAAGAAATCTTTTCTTTTTTTTCTTTTTTCTTTTTTTTTTTTTTTGTGGGGCAATGAGGGTTAAGTGACTTGCCCAGGGTCACACACACAGCTAGTAAGTGTTAAGTGTCTGAGGCCAGATTTGAATTCAGGTCCTCCTGAATCCAGGACCAGTGCATTATCCACTGCGCCACCTAGCTGCCCGAAATCTTTTCTTGATAAAGACTATATAATCTTTGATTTTTCCTCTCTCCAGTGGTGATAACCCCCCCCCCCCCCATACCCTTTTCATCCTGTGCTTTTTTTGTCCATGTTTTCCCAATAAATCCTTCATGGGAGATCTATCGAATGGGCACACAAAATCTGCCTGTGAAAGGCGGCTTTATCTGGGTAGCTGGGAAACTGGCTTCTGTGGCAACTGGAAGATTCTTTGAGGTGGCCAAGTGTAAGGTTAGCTGCTCCAGAGAAATCTCTCTTTTTTTTCTTGAACTTACACAGTTACTTGTCTATGGATTTAATAATCTCAAAAATAGTCAGTAAAAAAGTGGATTATGCTTACTAGCTGTGTGACCCTGGGCAAGTCACTTAACCCCCATTGCCCCCCACCCCAAAAGTGGATTATGCCTCATACAACCATACATAGAATTGCATTTTTTGTATTTGGTGTCTCTCGGCCATTGTGGAAATATGAAAAGTATTTCAGACAAAGGAGTTGTCACCTTTTGAAATGGAGCCTTACATTGGCAATGTAGTGAAGTGTTCCATATAAAAACACATTGACTTTTTAAAAATAGTATTTATTTTATTTTTTCCAATTACATGTAAAGATAGTTTTCAGAATTCATTTTTGTTTGTTTGTTTGTTTGTTTGTTTTTTATTTTGTTGAGGCAATTGGGATTAAGTGACTTGCCCAGGGTCACACAGCTAGTAAGTGTCAAGTGTCTGAGACTAGATTTGAACTCAGGTCCTCCTGAATCCAGGGCTGGTGCTCTATCCACTACACCACCTAGCTGCTCCTTGTTTTTTGTTTTTTATAAATGGGGCATTGAAGGTTCAGTGACTTGCCCAGGGTCACATAGCTAGTAAGTGTCAAGTGTTTGAGGCCAGATTTGAACTCAGGACCTCCTGAATCCAGGGCTGGCGCTTTATTCACTGTGCCACCTAGCTGCCCCTTCGACATTCATTTTTGAAATATTTTGTATTCCAAATTTTTCTCCCTCTCCCTTCCCCTCTCCCCATCACAGCAAGCAATCTGATATAGGTTATACAGTACAATCATGTTGAACATATTTCCACGTTAGTCATATTGAAAACAAATTGACTTTTCTTATAGCCACACATTCTCAGTGCTGATAATAGCATCTTCTTTTTTTTTTTTTTTAGTGAGGCAATGGGGGTTAAGTGAATAGCATCTTCTAAAAGCATGTTGTATTTAATATTACCTAAGATTAACTAAAACCAAAGCATTTTTTTTGTTTGTTTGATGGATCTAGGATTTCGTTGCTCCCTCTTCCACCAATGTAAATCATAAATTCCTCACCTTGTTCTTGTTGATCCTTGTCCTATTTTTGTATGTGTTTTGCTGTAAATCCTGCCTATGGAATGCACCCAATGTGCTATAGTAATTCCTATTATTATCTTGGAGGTAGTAGTATGTCCCTTGGGCTATTTGTGTATCTCTTATGTCTTCTTTGTTCTACTTAACTTAACCAACTTTTCTCTTTTTCTGGTTGCAAAGAAAGGGAAATAAGCAAACATTATTAAGTGCCTACTATGTGCCAGGCACTGTGTTAAGTGCTCTTACAATTATTATCTCCTCTGATCCTCACAGCAACCCAGGGATATAGGTGCTATTAGCATCCCAATTTTTAGTTGAGGAAACTGAGGCAGACAGTGGTGAAGTGACTCGCCCAAGGTCACACAGCTAGTAAGTGCCTGAGTCTGGATTTGAACTCAGGCCTTCTTGACTCCAGGTGCAGTGTTCTATCTGCTAGGTCACCAGTTTCTAATTTGAGAAGGAAGTAAAAGTATAGGAGGCAGCTCTTGTACCCCATCCATTCAGGAGATTGTATTGTCAGTTCCATCTCAAACATGAAGGAGATTTGAGTTCAGTATTACTTTATAACATAATGAGATTTGTGCTTATGGCATTTGCTTTTTAGCCGTCAGCTGTGCTCAGTGATGTCTCTGTGCTTTCTTCCTGACAGTCTGTGTCTGTGTGGGGAGTTGGAGGACGCCTAGAAATGACTGCAGCCAAGTTCATGACAATTCAGCAGGCCCTTCAGCCAGACTGGTTTCAGTGCCTGTCAGATGGGGAGGCTTTGTGTGGGGAAGTCTTCTCTGCTAAAAGAGCCAGGAAGTCTGTGGATCGGTCCCTGGATTTCCTTGATGAGTGTCTAAAGATCCAGGAACAGTCTGAGGTAAGGCTAAATCCAGACTTAGAACCCCTCTGGGGTGAGGGGGTTGAGTTGCTTACCAACTCCTTGTGTGGAAGAGTTTAGGCATTAAACTTATATTGCCCCTTATGGGAAAAAAAAAAAAAAAGACCCCACAGGAGATTGGCTACTTTGTAATCATTGACTACTTCTACAGCAAATTATCAGCAATCATTCTTAGAGGTAAGGCTACCTCCAGTCTGCATAATCAGCTAATAAATCAACAAATACTTGTAGGGCAGTATAGTGGGAAAACACTGCATTTGGAAGTGAGAAAAACTCCATTGAAATTCTAACTCTTCCCCTTGCTAGCTGTGTGACCTTGGGCAAGTCTACTTAACTCTTCTTGGCCTCAGTTTCTTCATCTGTGAAATGAGATCTAGATCATGTTTCTGTTGGATGATGAATTCAGACAGTGCAGAAGGAAGGAAGGAGGGCCTTTCAGGTGGAGAGATGAATAGGACCAAAGATATGGATGTCAGGATGAACATAGCTTCAGGCCTTTTTTCCTGTATCCCTGACCCTAGTCCCCAGTTATCCATGTTTTTCCTTCCATACATCATCCTAGATCTGTTCCTTGGCCTATCCCTCATCCCTATCCGTGACATTTATCTATGGGGAGTACCAGGCACATTCAGTGAGCAGGCCAGTGTAAATGTTTTGGACCTCTATAGATTAGGCATCACAGCTATTAATCAACTCCTAAATCTTTAGGCTGGTTTTTAATAACTTTTAACCAAGCCAGAATAGAAGCTTAAATGCCTCTCTATTCCCTCCAGGGTCTAAGGTTGAATATTGATATCTCAGCAGAAACGGAGGGGCATGTATGTGTTATCTGTTGTTCATTCTTTCTTTTTCTCTATGACCTTCTATTGCTCCAACCCTCCTTTCTCAACTTAGGTTCTTCGGAGTTGTGTGATGATTGGAGTCATTGAAGGTGGTGATGTACTAGAGGAAAGGCTGAGGTCAGCAAGGGAGACAGCAAAACGGCCTGTGGGTGGCTTCCTCCTGGATGGTTTTCATGGAGATGCCATGACAAAGGAGACAAGATTGAAGCTGATGTCATCTGTCACAGCTGAACTTCCAGAGGACAAACCGAGGCTAGTATTAAGTTAAGGGTCAGGTTGGGAATGGGATGGAGCAGATATATATATATTTGCATATTATGTATCACTGGGCCTAGCCAAAAGGCTTGTTACTTGGGTGTTGTGTTTTCTTCCCTTTTTGGCTCACTTGGCTGTTGGAGGCAAAATCTGGAATCCAGACTAGTCATTGTGATGAAGTCTTATACAGAATGCAGATAGATTTATGTGATGATTTCTGGCATCATGGGTCTTCAACCCTCATAATGTGAATTATGATAATATAAAATCACAATGTATGGGAAGCCAAGATGACAGGTTAGAGACAGCAACCCAGATGAACTCTTTCAACATTCCCCTCCAAATAACCTTAAAATAACACCTCAAATTGAATTTTGGAGTGGAAGAGCCAACAAAAAGATCAGGGTGAGATATCTTTCCCAGACTAAGAAAATTTTGGAGGTCAGCAGGAGAGCTTTGTAACATTTGGGTGGGCACATCAGAGAGAATACCACAGTGGCCATGACAGTGGCAGCAGTGGCAGGAGCAGCTTTGGAAGCTCTCGGTCCAGAGACAGTAAGGGGGTCAGACACCTGGTTGAAAAGAGATTACAAGGGGGCAGCTAGGTGGCACAGTGGATAAAGCACTGGCCCTGGAGTCAGGAGTACCTGAGTTCAAATCCGGCCTCAGACACTTAACACTTACTAGCTGCGTGACCCTGGGCAAGTCACTTAACCCCAATTGCCTCACTTAAAAAAAAAAAAAAGATTACAAGGGACCATTTGCTGGCACTGGGTACAGCTGGCACTGATTGGCAGCCTATTGCTCATACACAATTCTGGGGTACAGTTTCAAAACAGAGTGGAGTGCTAGTGGTTGGTCACAAGGGAACAGGGACCATGGTCTCAGTTCTAAGGCAGAGTGCTTGCAGCTGCAGGAAGGACCAGAGACCCTTCCTAGATAAGAACACAGACCTGGAGAGCAGTGACCATCTATCTCCCAGGATCACATCACCATGGAAGCACTAAAAACTTACAAACCTCCAGAACTAGCTCTGAAAATAGCAGCATGAAAAAGTCTGAAGCTTGGGACAGTGCCTCCCCATCCCCAGGTGAGCAGAGCCCAACTTAAGATAAAGTTCAGAGTCAAGAAATAGGCTAGAAAAATGAGCAAACAACAACAAGAAGACCATAAAAAGCTACTACAGTTGCAGGAAAGACATAAGCTCAGAAGAAAACAATAATGTGAAAACATCTGCAAACAAAGCCTCAAAGAAAAATGCTAATTGGACCCAACCTCAACAAGAATTCTTGGAAGAGTTAAAGAAAGAGATAAGTGGTAGAGGAAAAATTGGGAAAAGAAATGAGAGTGATACAAGAAAAATTATGAAAAAAATTAATAGCTTGATAAAAGAGGCACAAAAATTCACTGAAGAAAGAATTTCTTAAAAAGTAGAATAGGCCAAATGGAAAAGCAGGTACAAAAATTCACCGAAGAAAAGAACTCCTTAATTAGCACAATTGGCCAGATGGAAAAAGTGGAGCAGAAGGAAGAAGAGGAGTTGGGATATGATGAAGTATGAAATCTCCCTGAAGAAAAATAATTCTTTAAAAATTAGAATTGAGCAAATGGCAGCTAATGACTTTGTGAGACATCAAGAAACAAAAAGCAAACTCAAAAGAATGAGAAAAAATAGAAAACATGAAATATCTCATCAGAAAAACAACTAGATGGGGCAGCTAGGTGGCGCAGTGGATAGAGCACCGGCCCTGTAGTCAGGAGTACCTGAGTTCAAATCCGGCCTCAGACACTTATCACTTACTAGCTGTGTGACCCTGGGCAAGTCACTTAACCCCAATTGCCTCACTAAAAAAACAAAAAACAAACAACTAGAAAAAAGATCAAGGAGGGATAATTTAAGAATTTTTGGACTACCATAAACCCATCATGAAAGAAGGAGCCTAGACATCATATTTCAAGAAATTATCAAGGAAAACTGTCCCAATATTTTTTATCCAACGGATAAAATAAAAATAAAAAGTATCTACTAATCACCTTCTGAGATACCAAAATGAACATTCCTAGGAATATTATAGCCAAATTCCAGAGTTTCTAGGTCAAAGAAAAAATATTTCAAGAAGCCAGAAAGAAAAAATTCAAATATTATGGAGCCACAGTCAGGATCACACAAGATTTACTGGCTTCCACATGAAAGGAGCTGATATTCTGGAAGGCAAAGAAGTTAGTTTTACAACCAAAAAACAAAACAAAAACTACCCAGCAAACAGTATAATCCTTTAGGAGAAAAAAATGGATATTCAATGAAACAGAAGAATTTTAAGCATTCCTTGTGAAATGATTAGAGCTGATTAGAAAAGTTGATATTCATATCAAATACTCCAGCAAAGCATAAAGAGGTAGATATGAAAGTAATCAATAAAGGACTTAAAGTTAAAATGTTTATATTTCTATTTGGGAAGATGATACAGGTAACTCCTAAGAACTTTATCCTTACTAGGGCAGTTAAAAAGAGTTTACAAAGACTGGGGTCATGGATGTGAGTTGATTATGTTGGAATGATCTCAAAAAAAAAAAAAAGAAGGGAGGAAAAAGATGAATGCACTGGGAGAAAGGGAAAGGGAGAAGTAGAATGGGGAAAATTTTCTCATATAAAATTGGTCTCAAGGAAGAGGGAGGTGGCAGGCAATGCTTGAACCTCACTCATCAGAATTGGTTAAAAGAGAGAAGAATATATATACACACACTCAGTTGTGTATAGAAATCTAACTTGTCTAATAGGAAAATAGGAGGGGAAGGGGATAAGAGATGAGGGGGGTGATAATAAAAGGTAGGGTAGATTAAGTCAGACAGTGATTAGAAGCAAAATAGACCTTTGAGGAGGGAAAGAACAAAAAGAGAGAAGGAACAGAAGAAAATGGGATGGAGTTACAGTTAGTAATCATATCTATGAGTGTGAATGGGATGACTTCACCCATAAAGTTGAAGCAGATAGCAGAATGGTTTAGAAACCGTAATCTAACAATATGTCATTTATAAGAGACACTTAAAACAGAAAGACACACACAAAGTTAAAAATACGGAGCTGGAGCAGAATCTAATATGCTTCAACTGAAGTTAAAAAGGACAAAGCAAAAGCAAAAATAGACCTAATTCCAAGAGAAATCAGGGAAAACTATATTATGCTAAAAGGTACTATAAACAATGAAGTAATACATCAAGTTTCTCTGATAAAGTCCTCATTTCTCAAATATATGCTGAGCATAGCACTGAGTCAAATTTATAAAAATAAGAGGCATCCCCCAATTGATAAATGGTCAAACTCTTCTGTAGCCATATGAAAAAATGCTCAGATCACTGTTGATTAGAGAAATGCAAATTAAAACAACCCTGAGGTGCCAGCTCACTCCTATCAAAAATGACAAATGCTGGAAGGAAGGATGGAAAAAAAGGGACACTGTGAGATTTAAAATTGGATACTGAGCATTAACCTCCCCTCTTTAACCTTTCCCTTACATTTATCTCACAGACTAGTAAATGGAAGAAACTTATGGTCTCTAGTTAGAGCTTTTAGTGTGTGGTAGTTACCAGGTGATGTTGATTAGAGGGATAGGAAAATAGAAATACAAACAAATAATCTTAAGTCTAAGCTTAGTCTATATTCCGTATAAAACTCACCAAAACCCCAAGGCCACCTTTGGGGAGAGAGAGAGAGAGAGATACCGAGTCAAGCACGTGCTGCTAACAGCCAGCTGGGCTGTGTCCAACTCCAGTCCGTGTCTATCTGTGTGTCGCGCCAGTCATCGGACCAGGAGAGCAGTTCAGAGATCCCACTTCCGTTCTCTCCTTGCCTTTTAAGCTCACACCCCAGAAGTGGAGTGCTTAGCAGCCGGACTGACGTGCGTAACCCATACACGGCCGTCGGTCTCCTCCCCGAAAGGGTGGTCCTTTAAAAAACTGGCGTCTTTCCGTATTCACTAACTGACTGTTAAAAAACTTTTTACCACAACACTAATGAATTATTGGTAGAGTAGTGAACTGGTCCAATCAATCTGGTTTGGAGCTATGCCCAAAGGGCTATAAAACTGCCTGCCCTTTGACCCAGCAATACCTCTACTAGGTCTGTATCCCAAAGAGATCAAAGAAAAAGGAAAAGGACTTATATATACAAAAATATTTATAGCACCTCTTTTGTGGTGGCAAAGAATTGGAAATTGAAAGGATGTTCATCAATTGGGGAATGGCTGAACCAGTTGTGGCATATGATTGTGATGGAGTACTATATGCTATAACAAATATCGAGGAGAGTGGTTTCAGAAAAAAACATGGCAAGACCTAAGTGAACTGATGCAAAGTAAAGTTTGACGCACTGGGAGATCACTGTGCACAATGGTGCGCAATGGTGTAATGAAGATAACTGTGAAAGACTTGAATACCTAATCAATACAGTGATTCAAGAGAAGTCCAAAGGATTCATGATGAAAAAATGCTTTCTACCCTCAGAAAGAGAACTGGTAAACTCTGAGTGCAATTTGAAGTATGCTTTTCCCATTTTCCTTTATTTCTCTTGCTTTTTAAAAAAATATAGCTAATATGGAAATATGTTTTGCATGATTTCCATGTATAATTGATATCATATTGCTTGCTTTCTCAGTGGGTGGGTGAGGGAGGGAGGGAAGGGAAGAATTTGGAACTAAAATTTTCAAAAGAAAAGAATGTTTAAAATAAATAATATTTTTTTAAACTTCAAAAAACATAATGTAAATTTTTAATAGTCCTTTCCCCCAAAACACATATGTTCTAGATTGCCAAATATATTACTGTATGTATGTATTGTATCATATTTATTTTGAACTGCTTTCACATTTGAGCTTCATTGCAATCTAATGAATCAGTTTAATTCAACTTAGACATTTAAAAAGCCATTGTGATGTCCAAGCATTGTTCTAGGTGCTGGGCCTTCATGATGGAAACAGAAGCAGTTCCTGCCTCCATTGAGTTTGCCTTCTACTAGGCAACGCAGAATTGCCTAGATAAGTAAATATGAGATAATTTGAGGCCAGAGAGCACCAAATGGGAAAATGGGTGGGAAATATACTTGATTCTTCTTTTCTTTACCTTTTTCCCACTTCTTATATTTCTTTTCTTCCTAACACCATGCCAAAAGAGTCATTGGCATAGATTCAGTTATATAGAGTTCAGAGTTAAGTTGATGGCCCATAAAGAGATTTCTTTGAAGAACTGGTTGAGTCATGGGAATAGAATTAGTTAAGAACCACTTAGCTGTCTGAAAATTTAAGCAAATATTCAACTTTGTCGTTTATTAAAACAAAAGGACCTAACTGATTAGAGAAATTGGCCCCTTTATTTTTACAGATGACAAGGGCTATTGTTAGGGACTGGTGAACACAGATCATCTGTAAGATTCCTAGGTAATGATTCTTGAACTGCTGAATGGTGCTGTTTGAGCCATGATTTTTCACTTGTCATCCCGTGTGCTTTTCATTGATCTAGTCTCCGACTGCATACTTCATTTGCTTCTGTTTTTCTGGTTCCAAAGACCTGATGAATTGTTATGATGGATGGGTCTATATATTTGACAAAGGTTCAGTCCACAGGAAATCTGGTTAAAATTTAGCTGATGTGGTCATGTTCTGGTTTTTAAAACCTTGTGCAATTTTGAGATGGAATGCTTTGTTCTTTGTTTCCATTTATATGCTGTCTCTCAATATGGGGAAGGCAGCATGTGCTGCAAGTCTTGAGTCTTGTTTGGATTTTTGGATTTGTTGCATCAAATATCCATTATGTCACTTGAAAGAAATTGCAGTCAGAGAAAAAAAACAAGTTGTGTCTTTGTGTTCTGATAGAATGTTAAACAATCAGCCTTTTCCTGAACTTGGATCAAAAACTAGGGAATCTTGTAATCTTTCCCCTGACAAGACATGAAAAAGGTAGCTGAGCATAGTGTTAAAAAAAAACCAAAAACTAAAAAATCAACACAACAACAAACTGTAAAAATGGCAACCAGCACACATCTTTCTCATCCTTTTGATTAGTTTTACTGACAGATCATTAACCATGTGAGGGCACTTTATGAATCATCAAGGCACTCACTGTTGCTGATCAGTTTGCAGACAGAAGTTATGGTGCAGGGAAAATAAAGCCAATTGGATTCTTAGTTCCCAAAGCAGCGCTGTGGTTCTGATTGCTAGAATCGATTTTGCAGATTTATGAGTTTTCAACCCATCAGCTGAGTACACCTGAAATACAGTTGATAAAATTTTGTTCCTGCACCAGTGCACTAAACATTACAGGCTAAGAAGTCAGGATATGTGTTGTGATTTAGTCAGCAGGAAAGGCACACATCTGTAGTGCTTTGGACAGATAGAAGAGATGAAAAGTTCACCCCAAGCTTCTGTACTGTGTAGGGTTTTCCCATTTTTGCTATTCATTTACCACAATGAATGATCAGCTCTTTTCTAGGTATTTTCAGTGGTATCAAACCTAATGTACATGGACAGTTAGATGGCATAGTGGATGGCACACAATAATACTAAGACTTCTTAGAATCAAGAAAACCAGAGTTCAAATCATGCCATTTACTACCTGTGCATGACCGTGGGCAAGTCATTGTACATTTCTCCACCTCAGTGTCTTCATTGAAAAATGGGGATACAAATCACACCTCTGCTTAATAGGAGTGGTTGGGGGATCATAGGAGATATAAATGCTTTACAAACTTTAAAGTACTATATAATTATTAGTTATCATTATTATCATCACCACTACTACCACCACCATCATCATTATTGGTTCTGAAAAAAGACATTTCAGTTGAGTGCTTTTGTTTCTTACATTGCTCTTGAGTCATTGTTTTTGTGTTTTGCTTTGCAGGCTTATCTGTGGTATTGGCCAGCCAGATGAAGTCCTGGAGTGTATTGAGGCAGGTGTGGACCTATTTGAGAGTTTTTTCCCTTACCAAGTGACAGAACGGGGCTGTGCTCTGTCTTTCAGCTTTGATTACCAGCCTAACCCTGAAGATACAGGTGAGTCTCTTAAAGATGCTGCAGATACATCATAGGAACTTTGCAGTTAAGTTCACAGCCTGTGGTGTCCCCTTCTCCTCTTATTGATTCTTGGCTTAATTATTTCAGTATTTGACAGTTTGGTCTAATGAGCCTCTAATTTCCTTGATGTGGGCACTTCTTCCAGTTGTGTAAATCGCAGCTACCCACATGGCTGGATTTATCCAGAGCAACATTTACCTTTGTCCTCCCATACATCCTCAAAGAGGGTCCACCAGTTAGGCTGTAAGGGCCTTTCTCTAGTTCACAGCTTCTTAAACTGTGGGTTGCAACCCCACACATAATACAACCCCATATGGGGTTGTATAACTGAATGTGGGGGTTGCAAAAAATTTGGCAACAGTAAAAGGTATGTATGTCTATTTTATATACCTATATACCTAGGATCATGTAAAAATTTCTTGGGTCACGAGTGGAAAAAGTTTAGGAAGCCCTGCTCTAATTTTCTTGCCATTGTATAGATACTCAGGTCCATCTGTCAGTTATACCTTGTTGTGTAAATAGCCCAACTTCTTTTCTCCTCAGATGTTTCCCTGATCACTTTTCCCTTGCTTATAGAAGGCAATCCTTTATTGGTCAGGGGCTGGAGCCTCCTCATGCTATGATCTCTCCATTGCTCTTTGCATAATCCACAGTTTTGAACACTGTGGTATTCTTTGACTGACAGTGACACAGCATCACTGAAAGAAATTGGTACTAAAAGGATGTGCCTTTTTTTCAGGGAGCGGGGCTGGGTTGTTAAGACCAGCAGGCAGTTTCCCAAAGCCAAACAGTGCAGCTTGTTCTTGTCTGATTATTCATTTTAAGGCTCAGGGCTTGTCCATCTCCCAAATCTGTTCAAGATGTATATATACTGATGACTCACCTCCATAGGTTGAATTCTTTTGAGTGACCATAGATCGAGTTTAGAGGAATCTGCAGCGTTCCAAGGCTTGATACAATCAGCATGGTATTACTTGTACAAGGAGTATCTGGAGGATATCATCCATAGGAAATTCCTGTTCTATTTGGACTGTTTCTAAAACACTTCATGACAGTGGCAAACACTTTTTGGCAAGCATTTCTCTCTTTTGTAACTTGCTTGATATTGGGAACCAGAGTCATCAAAAGGTTTTTTTTTGCAAATACATATTATGGATACCACAAGATGAGTTGGCCAAGTACCCCATGAAATGTTTTTGTTGCCTTGGTTTGCTTTGGCTTTGCTTTAATCAGATATGGTGGAGAGTTAGTTTTGTGTTGTAACGATTGGAATGACGCCACCTGCTGGAGACTTACTGTAGAAGAGTTCCACCCATGAAGCGAAGGTCTTTGAGGGCAAGACCAGGAGTCTTTTCTTTGGCATCAGGAAGTGACGTTGGGTAGTGGGAGGAAGAAGGAAGGGACTAGCGCTCTATCTTGCTCTCTTTCCTCTGGACTCTGGTGGAGAGCGGAGCTAGAAATGTGCTCTTCCTTTAATAGATAGGAATCTAGGCCTTTTTCTCTCTCTTTACCAAATTCTTATTCTCCTTAATAAATGCTTAAAAGTCTAACTCTTGCTAAAGCTTATAATTTATTGGCGACCATTCATTGGATATTTTAGACAGACTAGCTAGAATTTTAGCCCTTAACAGTGTTTAAATGATAGTGCAGTTAAGTAGAATCATATCTGCTTCAGTGACCCAGAACCTCTAAATAGTGAATACTGAAGTGCTTTCATCAGTCTAGAGCAGGGTGACTTCTCCTGGCCTGGCGTCTGTGAACTTTTTTTTTTTTAAATACTTTGATCAGTCAGTCAAAAACCATTTATTAAGCACTTACTGTGTGCCAGGACAAGTGCTAAGTGCTGAGAAGAAGCTAAAATGGGCATGGGATCTGGTGAGAAATGAAGAGAAGGATGGTCAGGTTACCTTTTTTAAATGGAGGTTCTAAGAAGAGGCAGCCCATCAGAGGTTGGGGTCATAGGGACCAAGGATACTTCTGATGTGTGAATTCCAGAGCAGAACTGGTCTTCCAGGATGGAGAGATTTCTGTGGCATGGTCTAGAATATAGCCTGGTGAGAAATAAAGAGACATTTGGATAACCATATTTCACTATAGTTGGTCTCCTTTTGTAATCCTGGGGTTTTTATTTTGTGCATTTAAGAACATTATTCTAAGAAAGGGTACCCAGGCTTCACCAGATGATCAAAAGACCCATGTCACTAAGAAGGTGGTTTTTTAAAAAAAATTTATTTAAAAAAAAATTTTAAGAAACATTTTTATTTAAAGTTTTGAGTTCCAAAGTCTAGCCCTCCTTCCCCTCCCCCCCTCCCTCAAGTGGTTAGCAATCAGATATAGGTTATCTATGTAAAACATTACCATATTAGTCATTTTTTATAAGAAAACTTGAATAAAAGAAAAAACTGAAAGTGAAAAATAGCATGCTTCAGTCTGTGTTTAGTCAATATCAGTTCTTTTTTTGGAAGTGGATAGTATGCTTCATCATTAGTCCTTTGGGATTATCTTGGATCATTGTATTGCTGAGAATAGTTACAGCATTCACAGTTCTTTATCGAACAGTTTTTCTGTCACTGTGTACAACATTCTCCTGGTTCTGCTCACTTCACTACATATCAGTTCATATATGTCTTTCCAGGTCTTTCTGAAATCATCCTTCTTGTCATTTCTTAGAGCACAATAATATTCCATCACAATCATATACCAGTTTGTTAGCCCTTCCCCAACTGATGGGCATTCCTTTGATCTCCAATTCTTAGCCACCACAAAAAGTTGCTATAGGGGCAGCTAGGTGGCACAGTGGATAAAGCACTGGCCCTGGATTTAGGAGGACCTGAGTTCAAATCCGGCCTCAGACACTTCACACTTACTAGCTGTGTGACCCTGGGCAAGTCACTTAATCCCCATTGCCCCACAAAAAAAAAAACAACAACAACAAAAGTTGCTATAAATATTTTTGTACAAATAGGTTTTTTTCTCTTTTGGGGGGATGTCTTTGGGATATAAACCTAGCAGTAATATTGCTAGATCAAAGTGTATGAACAGTTTTATAGCCCTTTGGGCATAGGCACTAAGAAATTCAAGAACCTCTGGGATAGATCTTTCTTAAGGATGATGTAAAATGATGTCACTACAGGACTTTGGGAATTGAGAGTAAAAGACTTGATAAGGGTTTCTCATTCAGGTTAGACCAATGACTTCAGACTGTCCCAATTCTGTTTTATAAAGTTAACCTAAAGGGGTAATGAGGTGGTGTTATGATGCTTCCATTCCTTCTTTAGTTAACAACTTTTCCAACAATGTAGAATCTTCCGGAGCTTATGGTCTGCTGGCATAATAATTTTTGAGATCCAGGGACACTTCCCCATTATATTGAGGCCTTGTAGAGATGCCTTGATTAACAAAAGAAGAACATCCTGAATGTTATTTGAAATCAGTCTTGTTCTATCTCTTTCGTGCTGTTTCTTTAAGCACCGGTGTATTAGCAAACACTGTTCACAGAATAAATTACTTCATTTTGCCTATTATATTAGTACTATCTGGTATTAATATCCATAGTATTAGTACCGTGAAATAATTTTCTCCCCCCTGGATTCCTATCCTTATGCCTCATTGTGGGGCAGAGGTGACAATGGGTTTGTGGAAAGGTATCCCAGAAGAATTGAAGGTTTGACTATCCCTACCAGCTTGAAAGGTTTTAATATGGACTCTGATGGAACTGTCTGTCTATCTGTTGTCCAAGGACTGTTGGCCTTGCTAAGTTTGGAGAGGTTCATCATACGAAGGACCATTTCAGATGGATTGTTTTGACCACAATAACTCACAAAGAATTGTCTTCTGAGATAGTGAATCTTGAAGCCTAAGACCATTTTTACAGTGAGCAGAATTTTTAAACATTAAACATTCTATTCACATCTTAGAAAAGAAACATTCTGAACCGAGTGACCATAATTACAAACAAGGGAAAGGGAACCTTTGAACTCTTTGATAAAAGTTAATTCATTTTTTCTTTGAGAATCCTTTTCTCTTTGCATGCCCTGGTTCTTTTTAAATTATGGATCCTTTTCCATTCTCAAGGTTCTACTATTACAGTTAGAATACTCTAATAGTTTCTGTGAAAACATTAATTTTTCCACTTTTAGAAACTGCCTCTGTGTAGTGGGGGTGGGGGGGAGGGTTGGTGAGGCTGTTCTGGACTAAGATCACTAAGTAGAAGAAACAGTGGAGATCAGCTCTGCTCAACAATTAATCTGATTAATAGACAGCTCACCCTTAAGACAAACAGTAAATATTATCCAGATTCCTTTAGGGATGAAAGTGAAACACTGTAGGCCTTACCTGACATTTGAAATCCTGAGGGACTGAGGAGGAGCTCTAAGGTTAAAATTTGGGGGGGGGGTGAGGCAATTGGGGTTAAGTGACTTGCCCAGGGTCACACAGCTAGTAAGTGTCAAGTGTCTGAGGCCAGATTTGAACTCAGGTCCTCCTGAATCCAGGGCCAGTGCTCTATCCACTGTGCCACCTAGCTGCCCCAAAAAATTTTTAAAAAGAAAAAGAGATACCTATAATCAAAACACCGGGACAATTAGAATTATTCAAAGAAATGATACAAGAGTTTTTAAAAGGTTATCAAAGAAATGAGAGCTGTGGAGAAGAGGATTATAAAAAGGATTGGCAGCGTAACAGAAATGATATAAAACTTTGAGTAACCAACTTCCTAAAAATCAAAATGAACTAAATGGAAATTAATGATTCTAGAAGACAACAAGGATTCTTAAGACAACATCAAAAGGATAAGAAAATGGAGGAGAATGTAAGACATATTAAAAAAAAAAACTGACTTGGAAAACAGTTCAAGGAGAGATAACTTAGGAATCATAAGGTTATCTGAATTCTATGACTAAAAAAAGTAAAAAAGAACCTGGATATTATATTTCAAGAAATCATTAAACAAAATTGCCCAGCTATATTAAAATCACCTCCTGAAAGAAATCCAGAACTTCCAGACCAAAAAAAAAATACCACAAGTAGCTAGAAAGACAGCATTCAAATACTGAAGACTCACAATCAGGATTGCCCAAGATTTTTTTTTCTTTTTTCTGGAAGTTCCGGATTTTGACAGTGATATACCTGGAAATTTTGATTTAGGGATTTCTTGTTGTCTCCTAGAATCATTCATTTCCATTTAGTTCATTTTGATTAAAAAAAAGACTTTAAATATTTAGGGATTATGTTTACTGTTTTCCTTAGGCTAGCACTGGGATAGGGTTAGTTTGGTTTTTGGTTTTTTGTTTTTAATTTTAAATTTTGTTTTTTGGTGAGGCAATTGGGGTTAAGAGTGACTTGCCCAGGGTCACATAGCTAGTAAGTGTCATGTGTCTGAGGCTGGGTTTGAACTCTGGTCCTCCTGAATCCAGGGCTGGTGCTTTATTCACTGCACCACCTAGCTGCCCCTATAGGGTTAGTTCTAATGAAATAAGATATGTCATATTTCTTAGTCAAAAATAATATAATAGAGAAATATACATAGGTGTACACATGTGTATATATGTGTGTGTATGTGTGTGTGTGTGAGTTTAAGTTAGTAAAGTTTAAAACTACCAGCACACTTTGGAACACCATGTAAATAGAAGAAAAAAAAACTAGTGAACTCATTTAAATTCCCAAAGGTAACATCAAAAAATGAAAGACTATCAATATTTAATTGCTACCAGAATGACAACAATATTTATAGGAAAAACTAACTTAAATTGTTAAAAAAAAATCAGAAAAGTAGTCATAGTGGGTAATTTGAACCCCCCCTCCCAATAGTGTTCAGTTACTTAAGTTATGTCCTACTCTTTGGGACCCCATTTAGGGTTTTCTTAGCAAAGATATTGGAGTGGTTTGCCATTTCCTTCTTCCGCTCATTTCAAAGATGAGGAAACCGAGGCAAATGGGGTTAAGGGACTTGTCCATAGCTACTAAGTGTCTGAGGCAAGATTTGAACTCTTGAAGAGGAGTCTTTCTGACCTGCTTATTATATGATATGGTGTCCAGACCCCTCATAATCCTGGTCACTCTTCTCTGAACATAATCCTTTTCATTCCTCCTTGTTCCTCCTAAAATGTAGTATTCAGACCGAGCACAATGTTTCAGATGTTATTGAATTTAGTGTATTTCTACAGCAAACTCTTTGTGTACGTATGTGTGTGCATGCATGGTCACCAGTCATTCTTGAAAGTGGAGCTACAGGAATACTGCATAATCAGTTGATTATCAGTCTGTATGCATTTATTAAGTGCCTACTGTATGCCGTGTGTTAATACTGGGAGACAAAAACAAAACACTCTCTGCTCTCAAGGAACTTCACATTGGAACAAAAAAGACATTGAATGTGGGATGTGCATGTATGTGCATGCACAAGTGCGCACACACACAAAGAAACATATAAAGCAGATTGAAGGTAAAGGGGTTGGGGAGGGAAGTCATTAGTAGCTTGGGGGTTAAGAAAGGCTTCATGGGGGCAGCTAGGTGGCACCGTGGATAGAGCACGGGCTTTGGAGTCAGGAGGACCTGAATTCAAATCCGGCCTCAGACACTTAACACTTACCAGCTGTGTGACCCTGGGCAAGTCACTTAACCCCAATTGCCTCACTGAAAAGAAAAAAAATTAAAAAAAAAAAAAAGAAAGGCTTCATGCAGAAGGTGGTGTTTGACATGTGGATTTTGAAGGAAACTAGGAGTTTCAAGAGTTAGAGATAAGGAGGAGAGTGTTCCAAGCATGGTGGGTGGTAAGAGTAATGTCACAAAAGATGGGAGGCATGAATGGAGGACAGCAAGAAGGCTAGTTTGGCTGTGCTATGGGTATGTGGAGGAGAGTAATTTGTTAATAAAGCTGGAAAAGCAAGTAGGGGTCCAGGATAGTACTTGAACCTGGTCTTCCTGACTCCAGGACCAGGAGTCAGGAAGTGCTTTGCCCTGCTACTTAGCACTGGAAAATAGTGGAATGTAATAGTGGACTTCCTAAGGTTCTGCTTAAAACAGTGACCTACCAAGACATACATAGACACATATATAGAAGAGCTCTATAAAATAACTTTTAAACTACCTTAGAATAATCTTTATTATTATCTTCATATTAAAAAATAATAACATTTCTTTACAGAAATAGAAGGAAAATTAAATAATTGTAGAGATACAGTGCTATGTGAGTGGGTTGAGCTATTATAATAAAAAAAGGTAATACTACTCAAATTAAATGTAGATTGAATTCAATACTAATCCAAATTCCAGTGCAATTCTTTGTGGAATTAGATGGGGGGAAAAGTTCATTGCTAACTAAGAAAGTTATAAAACAATTAAAAGGAAAGTGGACTTTCTCTGCCAGATCTTAAATTGTACAATGAAGCAGTAATTATCAAAATTATCTAGGGCTTAATAGTTTTTTTTTAAAAAAGATCTGTAGAAAAAAAAAAGATCTGTAGAACAAATTAGATAACTGAACTTGATGAATAGGGCAGGTTAGCATTCAATAAATCTAAAATTACACAATACTGGGGAAGGAAATCATTATTCAGTAAAACTTATTGGGAATATTGTATAGCAATTTTGTGAAAAATGGGTTGAGTCCAAACTTCAGACCCACACTCAAACTCAGTATCACAATAATGTCTAAATGAATCTACTATCTAAATATTTAAAGGTTTTTAAATGAGAGAATAATGAAATGATGTCTCTTGCAGTTGTAGAGAAGTGAAAAATGCTTCACTGTTCATTGAATAGAGAAGTTACAAAGGACAAAATACACATATTTGAGTATACAAAAAGAAATTTTTATACAATCAAAAACAAGCCATCTGAATAAGAAGCAGAGAAACAAGGGAAGATTCCTCGCAAGATACATTTTTTTTTTTAAGTGAGGCAACTGGGGTTAAGTGACTTGCTCAGGGTCACACAGCTAGTAAGTGTTAAATGTCTGAGGCCAGATTTGAACTCAGGTCCTCCTGACTCCAGGGCTGGTGCTCTATCCACTGCACCACCTAGCTGCCCCGCAAGATACATTTTTAAGGCTTGCATCCAAAATCTGTGAAGAACATTTACACATTTCTGAGTAAGACCAATTCCCTAATAGATAAGTATTCAAAGGAAAAGAACAATCCTTTCTGCAAAGAAGCATATGTTCTCAATAAGCACATGAAAAAGCATTCACATTGCTAGGTTAGTTGTTTGCATTAATGGTCAGTGTTAAAATCTTAATTAAAACAAAACATTGGATTAGACCTATGAATTCTTTGGTCTAGAAAACTCCCATTGAGGAAGGGTTCTATTGATCCAGATCAGAGATTGATTCAGATCCCTTCAATTTAGAGTCTAGAGAGTGGCCTGGTATACAAGAGATTAAGTGACTTGCCAACATGACACAACCAGTAAGTGTCTGAGATGGGAATTGAACCCAGAGCTGTTTCTGTCCACTCTGCTTAGAGCTGCCTTTCCTAGTGGAAACGTTATAAATCAAAGCATACATTAAGAAAAAAATCTGAGATCCCAAGCTACACAAAATTTAAAATGATAATATTGAGCACTGGCACTGTTGAAGTATTCATCTGGAAGCTATTGAAAAATAGACAGACAACTGCATTGCTAATGGGACTGTGAAATAGGATGGTCATTTTGGAAAGTGCTATGGAATTATTGAGGAAAAACTACAGATCTGTTTGTTCCCTCTCACACAGTGATCTTCACCACTTCACATCAACCTCAACAATGTTATTGACCAGAAGACCTATGAGTATAAACATTTTCCTAGCAGCACTATTCATGTTAGCCAAAAAGCAAAATTGGAAACAAGCAGTGTCCTGCAGTTGGGAAATGGCTTTTAAAAAATACCATAAAGTGACCGATAGTAATACTGCAGCTGCACTGCTATCATCATCCTCTCCCCGACTTTACCATCCTTCCAACCCCCCCCAAAAAAGTTCATCACCAGGAACCTCATTGCTTCATCTTTGGAACTCATACCTCATCGATACCCTCAGTTGTCTAAGTCCCTCCAATTGGAGGTTTAGAGGACAGAGCAAAGAGCCCCTCCCAAAACCTCCCTTTAAAGAGGGCTGAGAAGCCCAGCTATCTCCTCATTTCCCACCAAGTGCACTGCTTGGTTTGGTCTCTACCATCATCCCTTCCCAACCCATCCCTTTTCAGCTTCCTTTTGTGTGCTGTCTTTTCCCATTAGATTATAAACTTCATGAGAGCTGGGATTTTGTAACCTTTCTTTGCATTCCTAGCACTTAGCACAGTGCCTGGCACATAGTGAATGCCTAATAAATGTTTATTGTATTATATTTATTTTATTTTATTTGTTTGTTTGTTTGTTTGTTTGTTTTTGTGGGGCAATGAAGGTAAAGTAACTTGCCTAGGGTCACACAGCTAGTAAGTGTCAAGTGTTTGAGGCTGGATTTGAACTCAGGTCCTCCTGAATCCAGGGCTGGTGCTTTATCCACTGCGCCACCTAGCTGCCCCCTATATTTATTTTAAATATGGGAAGATTCATTAAAAAAAAAAAAGATATAAAATGAAGAAAGTAGAACCAACAGCCAAACCAACAACTGTGTATTAATAAAAACAACAGTAACAAAGACCTGGATAAACAGTAAATAGAAAATTTTGTCACTACCTTGTTAAGGTTAATATACACACACTTTTAAAGCAAATAATGGAAGGTTAATGATTCATGTATATTATTACTTTTGTTCCTGTTTTTCTCTTTGAATATATGTAGATGTATATAAGCATATAGATGTTAGTAGGATGCTGAGTGTTAAAAAAATTATAATTAAAGTTTAATTGATTTTTGGGGGGTGGGACAATGAGGGTTAAGTGACTTGCCCAGGGTCACACAGCTAGTGTCAAGTGTTTGAGGTCGGATTTGAACTCAGGTCTGCCTGAATCCAGAGCTGGTGCTTTATCCACTGTGCCACCTAGCTGTCCCTGCTTAATTGGTTTTAAATGCTGACCTTAAGACCTTTGTCTTGAGGAATAACCAAAGAAAGGGTGGCAAGATACTGGAGCACACAAATATTCCCTGCACTGTCATCGCTGATCTTTTGTTACTGTTTTATCCCATAGTGTTACAACAAAATGGGACAAAGGAAGAAGGAGAAAACGGGGATCATATAGAGAAAGTTACAAAAACCAAACGCATTCCAGAAACATCTTTTGTAATAAATCTGAAAGAAAAAAAGTGAGTGATCTTTTGTTGTTGATAGTTGAGATTTCCTTTTCAGTGTATGCTTTTTGTTCCAGTTTTTAAAAATGTTTTTAGAACTAATGTCACCTCTTTAGGTGTCAACCATTTTTCTGAATTAATTCTAACTAAAAATTTTGTTTGCGCATGTTTCTTTGATTCATTTGTATATGTTTTCATTTCAGAAAGAACATATTATGTAACCGCAGATCTTTCCCTTTTTGCTTTAGAAAAGTTGCCGTAAATTTCAGGGTCAAATTTATTGCCCAGTTGTGGTAATCTGTCCACATCAAGTGCCTATTTCCTTAGATCAGGGGTCTTAATATTTATTTTGTGTTACAGACCCTTATGGACCCCTTCTCAGAATAAACATTTTTAGATGCGCAAAATAAAGTATGTAAGATTACAAAGGAAACCAGTTATATTGAAATTTAGTTACTAAAACATTAAAATCAAAAAGTGAGTTTATAGAGTCAAGGTTTAGAACCCCAGCCTTAAATGGTCTTTGTTTTACCTTAATATATTTTATTTTTCAAGTGTGTTTTAACCTGTAAATTGTCTGAAGTCCTCTTAGTTGTGTGAATCTTGAATCATATGTTTTAACTCTGACAAATAAGAAGCTAAGAAGACTTCTTAGGATATACTTTATAGAGGCACAGGATTATAGTGAGAATTAAATGAGATATATAAAATGCTATGCAAATCTTTTTTGTTTTTGAAGGGCAGTGAGGGTTAAGTGATTTGCCCAGGGTCACACAGCTAGTAAGTGTCAAGTGTCTGAGGCTGGATTTGAACTCAGGTACTCCTGAATCCAGGGCAGGTGCTTTATCCACTGTGCCACCTAGCTGCCCCTTTGCTGTGCAAATCTTAAAGCAGTATGTAAATGCTAGCTATTGTTATTATTATTTTCATCACCATCATCATCATACATACATACAAGGCACACTACTGGCTCCTCGATGATATTTTATGGTTATGATCAACAACAATTTTATTAATAATGCATTATTGTTGATATTATTATTAACATAACATTATCCATAACATCATTAATAATAATAATAATGTCATCAAAGAACATCTTTATGTTATTTTATTATCAATTATAGCATTATTAATAATAATACAATATTATAAATAGCATCACTATTAATTTTTTTTGTTCATTTGTTTCAGTCATGTCCAACTCTTTTTGACCCCATTTAGGGTTTCTTGGCAGAGATACTGGAGTAGTTTGCCATTTTCTTCTATAGGTCATTTTACAGATGGGGAAACTGAGGCAAATTGGGTTAGATGACTTGCCCAGGGTCACACAGTAAGTGTCTAAGGCCAGATTTGAATATGGGTCTTCTTCTCCTTCTTCTCCTTCTCCTTCTCCTTCTCCTTCTCCTTCTCCTTCTCCTTCTCCTCCTTCTCCTTCTTCTTCTTCTCCTTCTCCTCCTTCTCCTCCTTCTTCTCCTCCTCCTCCTCCTCCTTCGGCAGTGAGGGTTAAGTGACTTGCCCAGGGTCACACAGCTAATAAGTGTCAAGTGTCTGAGGCTGGAATTGAACTCAGGTCCTCCTGAATTCAAGACTGGTGCTTTATCCACTGCACCCCCTAGCTGCCCCCAAATATGGGTCTTCTTGACTCCAGGACTATCACTCTATCTACTGTGCCACCCAGCTGCCTCATCATTATTAATAACAACAAACAATAATAACATCATTAAAGATCATCTTTAATCATGTTGTTTTTATTGTTATCAACAACATTACTGAGGATAACAATATTATCAATAACATCATTACTAATAATAACATTATCAATAACATTAACAATGACATTAAAGATCCTCTTTAATGTTATTTTATTATCATTAATAGCAATGTTATTAATAATATCAATAATAGCATTATTGATAACAATAACATCATTAAAGAAGATCTTTAATGGTATTTTGCTATGATCAATAACATTGATCATGACACATTATCAACAACAATAATACTTTTAAATATCATTAGAGTATCTTTAATTTTGTTGTTTTATTATTATAAAACAATATCATTAATAACAACAAATAATATCATAAGAGAGCCTGTAGTGTGTTTTGTGTGTATATTTATTTGAGACAACAAGTGTCTCAAATATTATTAGAGTTTACTTGGCAACACCTGCTTTGGATTTCAGTTTCATCAGTTTCATCTGTGATTGTGATTTGTGATTTGTGGGTTTTTTCCCCTACTGAAATCTTGTCACTACTTTCTTTCTCAGGTACTATGATGATTTTGGTCCTCTTGTTGGGGGCTGTTCCTGTTATTGCTGTAAGAATCATAGTCGGGCTTATGTCCACCACCTCCTGGTGACTAATGAACTGCTAGCTGGGGTTCTCCTCATGATGCACAATTTTCAGCACTATTTTGGCTTTTTCCATGCTATCAGAGAAGCTCTGAGAAAGGATAAACTGGGAGAGCTGAAGGAGTTCATCTGCAGGCAAACATCCTGAGACCCAGGAAATAGAAGACAACACCAAACTTGTGTCTCAGTGGAACAAATGAAGAAACTCGTTATAGATAACAGACCCAGCTTTGATTGCTGGACTTTGGGACCAATAATAATAGAAATGTTTAACATTTTAAAAATGTTTTAAGATTTGTAAAGGGCTTTCCTTTTTCTTTTCTTTTTTTAATGTTTGTCATCAGCCTTATTATTATTTTGGTTACATTCTAAATTTCATGTTGTCTCCTTCTGTCCTTCCCTACCCTACATTAGAGAAGGCCAACATTTGATATAGCTATATGTATGTATGTGTGTGTGTGTGTATACACATATATACCCATACATACACACACACACATTTTATATATATATGGAGGTGAACATCTTCCCTCATAAGTCCTTCATAGTTGATGTGAATGATCATATTCAGAATAATTCAGTCATTCAGTTATTCCTCAGATAATATTGCTGTTACTATATATAGCATTCTCTTGGTTCTGCTCACTTCATTTTTCATTATTTCCTGCAAGTCTTTACATGTTTTTATAAAACCAACCTGCTTGTCATTTCTTACAACACAGTACTATTCCATCATAATCATATACCGTAACTTATTCAGCCATTCCCCAATTGATTGACATCCCCTCAGTTTCCAATTCTTTGTTGCCACAAATAAAGCTGCTATAAATATTTTAGAACATATAGGTTCTTTTCCTTTTTTCTTCATTACCTTGGGAAACAGACCTAGTAGTGGTATTGCTAGATCAAAGGGTGCACCGTTTTATAACTCTGGACATAATTCCAGATTTCTCTCCAAAATGGTTGGATCTGTTCACAGTTTCACCAAAAGTGTATTAATGTCTTAGTTTTTCCATATTCCCTCCAGCATTTGTCATTTTCCTCTTCTGTCATTTTAACCAATCTGATAGGTGAGGTGGTATCTCATTTCATTTGCATTTCTCTAATCAACAATGATTGAGAGTATTTTTTTTTCATATGACTATATAACCTTGATTTCTTCTTCCAAAAACTGCCTGTTCATATCCTTTGGCCATTTATCAATTGATCAATGGCTCTTATTCTTATAATTGACTCAGTTCTTTATAAATTTGCGAGATATGAAGCCTTTATCTGAGGAACTCACTTTAAAACATTTTTTCCAACTTTTTGCTATCCTTCTAATCTTGGCTGTATGGTTTTCTTTGTACAACTCCTTTTTAATTTAATGTAATCAAAATTATCTATTTTGTATCCCACAGTATTCTCTCTCCTTTATTCATAATTTCTTCTCTTATTCATAAATCTGATAGGTAATACATTTCATGCTCCTCTAATTTACTTATGATATCTCCCTTATCTTGGTAAATGGTGTAAGATAATTTTCAATACCTAGTTTCTGCCAGACTTCTTTCCAGTTTTCCCAGCAATTTTTAGCAAATAATGAGTTCTTATCTCAAAAGCTTAGATCTTTATCAAACATGAGATTGTTATAGTTTTTTACTGCTATGTATTGTATACCTACTGTAGTCCACTGATCAACCATTCTATTTCTTGGCCAGTAGAAAGTTTTGATAATTACTATCATAGAAGATCTGGAACTGCTAAACCTTCCTTCCTTCCTTTATTTATTTATTTGTTTTTGTGTTGATTCCTTTGATATTCTTGCTCTTTTGTTCTTCCAGATGAATTTTGTTATTATATTTTCTAGCTCAATAAAATAATTTTTGGTAGTTTAGTTTGAATGGCACTGAATACATAAATTTGTTTACATAGAATTGTCATTTTTATTATATTGGCTCTGTCTATCCATGACCCAATTACTCTCTCTCCAGTTATTTAATCTGACTTTATTTGTATAAACATGTTTTATATTATGTTCATTTGATTCCTAGGTTTGTCTTATCAAGTATACTCCGAGGTATTTTATGTTGTTTATGGTTATTTTAAATGAAATATATCTTACTTTCTCTTCTTGCAGGACTTTGTTGGTAATATGTAGAAATGCTGATGATTTATATGAATTTATTTTATATCACACTCCTTTACTGAAATTATTTCAACTAATTTTTAGTTGCATCTCTAGGATGTTCCAAGTATATCACCATATCTTCTGTAAAAAGAGATAGTATTATTTCCTCATCCATTCTGATTTCTTTTTTCCCACTCTTATTGCTATTGCTAGCATTTCTCATACAGTATTGAATAATAGTGGTTATAATGGGCATCCTTGTTTCACTCCTGATCTTATTGGGTTGTATTCGAGTTTATTCTTGTTACAGATAATGCCTGCTGATGGTTTTAGGTAGATACTTATCATCTTAAGGAAAAATCCATTTATACCTGTCCTTTCAAGTATCTTTTTTATAGGAATAAGTATTGTATTTTGTCAAAAGTTTTCTTCTGCATCTATTGACATCATATAATTGTTGTTGATTTTGTTATTGATATAATATTTCATTACATTGAACAAGTCCTGAATTGCTGGTATAAGTGCCACTTGGTCAAAATGTATAATCTTTGCGATATGTTGGTGTAGTCTCCTAGATAGTGTTTATTTAGGATTTTTATGTCAATAGATTAGTGAAATTGATCTGTAATTTTCTTTATGTTTTTGCTTTTCCTGATTTAGGTATCAGCATTTTGTGTATTTTTGTTTAGTACTGATATTACTTCATTATGTATGGTACCTTTGAACATAATGTAGTTTTTCTGGTTATCTTTTAAAATTAATTATATTTTAGCTTTAACTGTGTTTGAGATCATGATTGCTACTTCTGCTTTTTTTTTAACATTGGCTGAAGCAAAATAAATTCTACTCCAGCCCTTTATTTTTACTCCATGTGTGTGTCTCATTTTTAAATGTCTTTCTTGTAAACAACATATTGTCAGATTATGTTTTTTTATCCATTCTGCTGTCTTTTTCCATTTTATGGCTGAATTCATCCCATTCACATTCAAAGTTATAATTACTAGTTGTATATTTCCCTTCCATCTTATTTTCCTACCATAGATTTGCATAGCATTGTACCGTTTTCAGTTTGTTTTTTATATGTTATTCCATCTGATGTTAATAACAAGTTGCCTTCACTTTTGTTGTTGATACCTGGTTGTTTCCCTGTTTGCAGAATCCTTTGCTAGTTTATCATATATTTCCAGTCTTCTAATCTGGGGTGTCTCAAAGACTCTGTCTTTGTCCCTCTTCTCTCTCTTTGTTGGTGATCTCTTCTGCTCTTATAGATTCACTTATATTACATGATTGACTACCATATTTGCATTTCCAGCCCTAATTTCTTATTTGGGTATCTAGGTGGCACAGTGGATAGAGCACCAGGCCTGGGATTTGGATAACTTGAATTCAAATCCGGTCTCAGATACTTACTAGCTGTGTGACCCTGGGCAAGTCATTTAACTGTGTTTGCCTCAGTTTCCTCATCTATAAAATGAGTTGGAAAAGGAAATGGCAAACCACTGGAGTATTTTTTTCAAGAAAACCCTAAATGGGGTCATGAAGAGTCAGACAAAACTAAGCAACTAAACAACAACAACATTTCCTCTCTGAACTCTTAATTCCACATTGGCAACTCCTTGCCGGACATGCCATTTAGATGCTCTGTAGGGGTTTCAAAGACACATCCAAAAATGAAATTCACTTTCTTCCTAAAACTATACTTCTGAGCTTTCTAATTTCTATTAAGTTCACTACCATATTTCCAGTTACTCAGATTTGCAGCCTTAGAATTTGTCCTTGCCTCACCTGCCTTATCTGTTCAGTTGCCAAGTTTTGTCAATTCTACTTCTGCAGCATCTCTCCCACCTGTCCTCTTTTCTCTACTTACACAATCATCACCACCCTTGTTCAGGCTGCCATGACCTCTGACCTGGACTATTATAATAGCTTTCTGAGGGGTTTGCCTGCTTCCAGGCTCTCTACTTACCAATCCGTTTCCTGCATAGCAGCTAAAACAATTTTTCTAGAGGGCAATTTTGACCTTATCATGCCTCTGCTCAACAGTCCTCATTGGCTCCCTTTTTTCTCTAGAATAAAATACAAATCCCTCAGTCTAGCATTTAAAGCCTTTCACAATCAACTCCAACCTACCCTTTTTCTACCTTATTTTATATACTCTGCTTTCCAACCAAACCGGCCTCCTTGTGGAATTCAGCATGCCGTCCTTCATCCCTATGACCGATATCCTCAGCGGTCATTTATATCAACCTTGTCATGAGGAGCCTGGTTTAAGGAACTCACTTGTCATAAAATTCAGTTAAGCAAAACAGATCAACACACTGACTGTGTGGAGACATATGCTCATTCTATACCTACTGTCTACCATCTCTCTGACTGATCACTGGGTTGATCAGAGTTCTGAGGCCTTTCAGGGTTTTTGGAGGAAGACTGTATAAATTGTTTTCCTGGTTCTGCCCACTTCTGCATTACTTCATAAAAGTCTTCCCAAGTTTCTCTGAATTCTTCATTTTTAAAATGTTTCTTGTGGTGCCATAATATTTACATGCCATGATTAATTTAAACCATTCTCCTTTGCTGCCATAAGTATGCTTATATATACCTTTCCTTCTGTCTTTGAGTTGGCCTCATTTTTCATTTTTATCTTTATTTTCCCAGCTTTTTGCACAGAGCTGTGCAAAAAGGCACATAATACATATTTGTTGAATTGCATTGATATTGCAGCCAGAGCTTTGTTAAAGCTATGATCATGAGAGTCTCTTTCTTAAAGGGGCTTCCTTTGGGGGTGAATGTGTGTTTGTGTGGGTGTCATTTTTGGTTTTGAAAAAATAAAATATTTTGGTAGAACATTTTCCTCCCGTCTCTTTACTTTTATGTGGTGTGAGCAAAGATTAGGGAACATTCATGACTGGCAAGACCAAGGAGTTATTAGTCCAGGAATTCTTTTCCACAAAAAGCAGCTTGGAACTGGCTGAGAAAGCCACCAAATTAAATGATGAGTCTGCTTCTTCCTGATTAGGAACAAGCTGCTTTTTACATTTTGATTAGTCTCGCTTTTAGCCATGGGAATGCAGGCTTATTAAAACTAACAGTGGTGCATAGGGCAGGAGGCCAGGAAGGTCAAAACTCACATTGCTAAGTGATCATCAGGGTGACTATACTTTTCAAAAGCATTGGTATAACTGCACAGGAATTAGCTTCAAATTTCTTGGTGAATTCTTCTGTCTTAAAGCCCTATCTTTTCCTTGCAACATGGTGAATGAAGATGTATAGAGATAAGGTAGCTAAATACAGAGTAGATTGCCTGATGTGTGACCATGTGTCCAAGAAGAAGTGGGCACAGAAGGCTTGGGAGGGCCTTGTCCCCTTACTGGCCACAGCTGATAATGTCATGCCTTCTAAAGTTACCTTCTGTCATGTTTATCTTGTGTTTTCTGATGTATGTAGTTATCCCTCCTGTTAGAATGTAAGTCAAAGAGACTGATTTTGCTTTTTCTCTCTATCCCCAGAGCTTAGCAAAATGCCGGGCACACAGTACTGAAGAGATACTTGTTGATGGATTGTTTCCCTAATCAGTCCTTTAAAACACTATACTCACTCAGAGCTTCCATTTGAACCCTAGACAGGACAACCTCCATTACAAGTAGTGAATATTTTTGAGGGAGGGGGTGCATGAGCACACAGTGGCTCATGGCTGGTTGCAGTTTACAGCATGTCCCAAAAATCTCAGTGTAGTCGAAGCTTTTTTTTTTTTTTTTTTTTAGTGAGGCAATTGGGGTTAAGTGACTTCCCCAGGGTCACACAGCTAGTAAGTGTTAAGTGTCTGAGGCTGGATTTGAACTCAGGTACTCCTGACTCCAGGGCCAGTGCTCTATCCACTGTGCCACCTAGCTGCCCCCTAGTCGAAGCTTATTAAAGCTTATTAATTTATTTAATTTCAACCCTAACCAGCTTAGATTTGCACCAAGACTTTTGGGAATGCTTTATATATCCAGTGATGGCTTTTGTGTAGGGAGTGGGTAAAGAGGATATCACTGGGCAAATATATGATCAGAACAGGTGAGTCTACCATGTATCCAGAGTTGGTGATAAATAGACAACCCAAGGGCTGCACTGATACCCACAAAATGTAGAAAGTCCTAGAGAAAGGCTTCCAGCATGGTTGGTAGAGCCTCTATGGAGGATCTATGGGAGAATCTCACCAGAATGTCACAGGATGAGAAGGTGGGGATACCTGTACTGATGGAAAGAATATCTACAGTAAATACCTATAATTTTCATGAAGTAATTATGCACTTTCTCACATTATTTGCTCATTTTTCCAAGTGTGTTGATTTCATCTTGGATGGCAAGTTCCTTCAGGCAAGGAATCCTGACTGTAGCTTTTTACAGCATGAAGGGACAGTGATGGTCAGTTTATTCTTCCACTGTAGGTTCTTTGTATTGTAAAAGAACAGGGGCCTATACCTCACTTCCTGTTCTTCCACCCCTCCACCTGCAGCTTATCACATCGCTCAATTCAGTTACTGAAAGTACTGAATGTAAAAATAAATCACTCACCTATTGTTACCAAGCACACCTGCTCTCTAACAAAGCCCATCGGTAGGCAGAAGCAGAAAAAATCAAGAGGGTAAAAGTCTCTGTGCTAAACCAAGTATGTCTTCTACAGAAATCCATTGTGCCTTCTCCCTTTCTTCTCTTCTTTGACCTCTCCTGGTTGCCGTCTTGGAAAGATGGCCCGACTTGGGGTCAGGAGAGCTTTGAATTTGAATGCCACATCCTGTATATAGTCACGGGGTGATCAATTGTTCTATGCCTCAGTTTCCTAATATCTAAAATAGGAATGATCGGATCCATAGTAGGCATCTTATAGGGCTGATAAGAGGTTCAAATGAGGTAATGTATGTAATTTGGTCACAATAAATAGTTTGTCAGCTATATTCCCTTCCTCCTTCCCAGTTCCTGAGTACATCGCTATTTGGTGAGTGAGTCCTGCTGATGGGATTTTCCTTGATCCCCTTCCTGTCTGCAGTTTGCATTGCTATACAGAGAAGAATGAGGAACTGTCCTGAGATAGTAATTATGTTTTGGCCAAACTCCAAAGTGTTCTGATGCATTTAAATATAAATGAAAAGCAAGAAGACATTCAAATTGGAGGAAGGTGGAAATTTTAGCTTTAACTTCTCTCCTTGTCAAAGAAAAGATTCTTTAAGGACACAAAATATAGGATGTTAAGCTGGAAAGGATTGTAGAGGTCATTTTTGCTATTTTTCTGATTTTTACAGATGAGGAAACTGAGGAGGACTGAGAGGTTGTCATTTCCAAGGTTAGTACCAAGGACTGGGATAGGACCCATGTTGCCTAATTCCAAGTTCATTGGTATTCCCCTCCTCCTCCCCCAGCCTCTCACCAGATTGAATTTAGCCAGCTTTTAAGTGCTTACTTGGTGCTTGGGATAAAAAGATCAAAATTAAAAACAGTCCTTATCCTCAAGGAACTTCCATTTTACTGGAGCTCATAGACCACACTATACTACATTCCTTCTTAGCCCAGCTAAAAACTACACAATAAATTCTGTGGAACAGAAAATAAGGACCCAGCATGAGGGGAGATTAGCCCCTTCCTGCTGAAGGGGCCGGTATGTGTGTACCCTGTTCAAAGTTGTGAGAAATCACCAGATCCTGGGTGATGACTGATCCCGGAGCCACAAGAGAAGGAAGAAAACAGAGGGTCAGGGAGAAATGGAGAATGACAGAAAGGTGAGATGGAGAGAAAACTGAGCCGAGAGTCCCAAGTCTCCAGTTTCTAAGAAACAACTATCTCTAGAGCTGGAGTTTCCATGATCCTATTCAAATCTCACTGACATTGGTGAGAGCATGGACCAGGGTTGGATAATCATTTGGTTCCTGTGCCAAGAAATTCAGTGCTCTCAATGCTGCTGCTGTGAATGCTATCCTGATATCTTACCTGCTACGCTAATCTCCTAGCCACAGAACAAGGACATGCCATCTCTCAGCATCTCAGGGCACGGGGTGCAGGAGGAAACAGTTTTAGGAAATGGGTGGAAAAAATGCTTTCTGTTCAAGATTACTCATGTTAATTCTTTACTTTCTTTTTAAAATTATTTAAATTTATACAAATCTTTTTTCTTCTCTTTTACCTTTTTCCATTGAAAACACAAAGTCAAAAACCCTTGTAAAAAAACCATATAGTGGGCAAAACAAATTCCACCATTGGCCATATTTAAATATATCTATGTCTATGTCTATACCTGCTTGCCTGCCTATCTATCTAACCTATCTATCTATCTATCTATCTATCCTGAATGTCACCTTTCTGGTAAGAAGTTGTCTCTCTCTGTATATAAACATACACACATATTTATACATATATGCACATATATATGTGTATATATATATATATATATATATATATATATATATATATATATATATATATATATATATATATGAGTTAAAATCCAGCCTCAGACACTAGTTGTATGACCCTGGGCAGGTCACTTACCCCTGTTTGCCTCAGTTCCTCCTCTGTAAAATGAGCTGGAGAAGAAAATGGCAAACCACTACAGTGTCTTCACCAAGAAAAGCCCAAATGGGGTCATAAAAAGTTGGATATGACTGAAAAATGACTGAATACATCTACATACACATATATATACACCTACATATACATATATACAATATATGGTTTTTATTCACACAAAATATTCAAACACAAACATTCTGAGTGTAAGAAATAAGGCAAACCAGACATTCTAACACAAGGGGGCAAATTTGTTCTACATCTCATTGAGATTAGTGGGAGGACATCTCTCATGTAAATTATTTTATTTCTTTTTTTAAATTAATTTTTTAATTAACAAAAATATATTTTCTTTCTCTCACTTTACTCCCCCACTGAAAAAAACAAAGAAGATAACCCTTGTAAAACTATATACAGTATCCAAAAATATGTATCAATCTCTACCCTGAATCCATCATCTTTCTGGTAGTAAGTTATTCCTCTATCTGGTTTTACACACAAACATACACATTCTCATTCTCATTCTCTCTCTCTCTTTCTTTCTATCTCTCTCTCTCTTTCTCTCTGAAATAAGCCAGACAAACTAGAAATCCTAACACAAAGAAATAAATTTGATTAGTGGGGAAGAGATTAATACTTGAATCAAGTTCTCAGTGGGTATGCCTTAATCAATAGGTATAAAATACCTTAAGGAGTGAGAGTAGTCATGTATATTAAGAAGATACTATTGGGGGCAGCTTGGTGGCACAGTGGATAAAGCACTGGCCCTGGATTCAGGAGGACCTGAGTTCAAATCCAGTCTCAGACACTTGACACTTACTAGCTGTGTGACCCTGGGCAAGTCACTTAACCCTTATTGCCCCACAAAAAAAAAAAAGAAGAAGATACTGTTAATGTTGTTTATGTATTTTGTGTGTTTAGCCTGAACTTCTCTCTGAACTCTAATCCCACGTCACCAATTGCTTATGGAACATTTTATTTTATTTTAAAATAATTTTTAATATGGAACATTTTAAAGTGAATATCCCAATAGGTATCTCAAACTCAGAATGTTCCAAACAGAACTCATCTTTTCCCCCAAATTCACTTCTCTTCCAGACTTTCCTGTTTTTAAAGAGTATTACCTAGGCTTACAACCTTGATGTCATCCCTGAGTCTTCACTTTTACATCCCCTGCGTGTTCACTCACTGACCAAATCCTGTCATTTCTTCCTGCACATCTCTCACGTTTGTCCCTTTCTCTTCACTCACTTCCCTCTCCATCACCCCTACTTAGTAAACTCCACTCCTAACATCAGATAAATATATATTCTGTTTGACACTTAAAGCCCTTCAAACCTTGCTCTAATCTGTTTATAAAGCCTGCTTATTCATTATTCCCCTTCTTTTTCTCTATGATATGGTCAAATTGGTCTTTTTACTGATCCTTACTGGCTCTTTTGACAGTATCCTCTTGATTCAGGTTTGATATTGGAATGAAATGAGGCACACTTAATGTTTAGCATTTGACAAAAGCTTTACTTTGCCCTTACACAGAACAAGTATATGCTATGTGCAAAAAAGATAAAGATGGCTCTTAGCTTTTCTTGTTCCCTCCTTCCATAGTAATCAATAAATAAACATTTATTAAGCGCCTACTATATACCAGACACTATACTAAGCACTGAGGATACAAAAAGAGGCAAAAGATAGTCCCTGCTTTCCAGGAGCGTACAGTCTAACGGAGGAGCCAACATGTAAACAATATATGCCAAGCAAGGATTAATAGGAAATAACTGACAGAAGGAAGTCTCTAAGAATTGAGGGGTTGGGGAAGTCTTCCTGTATTAGATTCCAAATTGTGAATGTATTTTGGATGATAATTCACTTTATCTGGTAGGGGGTGTTCAGGGAGGACTAGCATATCTGGTGTGAGGGTTTGCTGAGCCCTTGTCACGGCTGCTCATCCACCTTGTTTTCCACCTTCACCCAAATCTCACCTGTGGCTCAAAGAATCTGTGGCATGTGTACCAGCCACACGTAGGTAAACTATCTTTGCAGATGGGCTAAACCAGGTTGAGGGAATGGATTAGGGGAATGTCTACCCAAGCATGAAGACTTCTCACGGCAGAAAGGGTGGATGAGAATCATTTGTTCTAGTGGCCATGAAGGTGACTGAAACAGGCACTATGGAGCTTGGCCAGACATTGAAGACACCAAGGTCATCAAGGCAACCTGAGCCATTGCCAGTTGTCTTGACTTTTATCTTGCCACTGGATTTCTATGACTCTGGGAGAGAGTCTGACTACTTTGTACAACTCTGCCTCACTTAAATCCAATTCATGCACGTCAGGACATCATCCTTGATGTCATTGGTCCTCTTTGAAAACAGAGGATGAACAACACTTTATCTGGTTGGTTTTCCCTCACTCATCGTGAAACTAGAAACTTCTAAATGAACTTATCTCCATAATTAGTCATAGTGCTAACAGAATCCAATAAAAAAGAACATTGAGGGCAGCTAGGTGGTGCAGTGGATAAAGCACCAGCCCTGGATTCAGGAGTACCTGAGTTCAAATCCGGCCTCGGACACTTGACACTTACTAGCTGTGTGACCCTGGGCAAGTCACTTAACCCCCATTGCCCTGGAAAAAAAAAAAGAACATTGAAATAAAAAAATATCTAATTGGGCCTTAAATGAAGAATGAAATGTCAAATGCAATCTCCCATTGCAGAGAGTCATTAACTTCAAGCAACTTGACCTGAAGTCACACAGTTGCTTAATAAATGTTGATTGGTTGATTGATGACTTATGTGAATCTGGAGATAAGTGGTCCACTAGTTACATGGCATCTTCCAAAATTGCCTCTTTCTTCCCCATTTGCAAGATGGCAAGTAGAAAAGAAGATACTCCTGGAGAATGGTTGATCCTGTAGTGTCTGCTCCTTCCTGGATTTCTCATTCCCCAAAATTTGCTGCCCAGGCATAGTCAATAATCACGCTGGGAATTTGGGAGGAAGAGAAGAGGAACTAAAGGTGTATTGTACTATCAATAAATCAATAAACATTGATTAAGTATTACTCTGTGTCAGGCACCACACTAATCAATCAGTTACCAGCCAAGTATTTGACAGTGTAGTTGGGGGGGTGGGCGGGGAAGAACAGCAGGTTTGGAAGCAGAAAACTTGAACTTGCATTCCAGTTCTACTACTTACCACCTGTGTGACTTTGGACAAGTTATTTGGCTTCTTGAGGCTGCTTTCATCATCTATAAAATGATAATGTTCCACTAGATGATTTCAAAGACTCCTTCAACCTCCTAAGATCCATCCTAAGACTTGGAGGCAATGTGGTATGGTGGAAAAAGGAACAGAGTCAGAGCTTGAATTCCACCTTGGATACGACCTATGTGATCATGGACAATTCACTATCTCTCTCAGCCTCGGTTTTCTTCTCTATAAAATGGGGTAAGACCTGTAAGTGGATCAGCTAGGTGGCACGGTAGATAGAGTGCCAAGTCTGAAGTTAGGAAGACTCATCTTCCTGAGTTCAAATCTGGCTTCAGACACTGACTAGCTGTGTGAACCTGGGCAAGTCACTTAACCCTGTTTACCTCTGTTTCCTCATCTGTAAAATGAGCTGAAGAAAACAACAACAACAACAAAAACAATGACTCCAGTATCTTTGTTAAGAAACCCAAAATGAGGTCATGAAGATCAGACACAACTGAACTAACTAAACAACAACAACCCCCCCCCCCAAAGTACCTCATATTTAATGTTATATGGATCAAATAAGGTAATGTTATGCAAAGTGCTTAGAAACTATATATGTATGTGTGTATATCTATATCTATATCTATATCCATATCTATATCTATATCTATATGTATAATCATTATTATAACCCTTTCAGGTGATGTTCCATTGGTTCAGTTCATTTATACTTAGGAATAGCTGTATTTTCATCCCAATATCCTACATTTTTTAGAGCTAACAACTAGTTTTCAAAAGGCTTTCACTAAAAATCAACAACATCTTTTAAAAAATTAAGATCCAAGGAAGATTAGGGAAAAAACAAACAACACTGAATTTTAACCCTGCTTCTGCTGCTTACCAATTGTTTGCCCTTGGACGAGTCAGTTAACTTCCTTGGGCCTCAGTTTCTGCCTCTGAAGATGAGAGGTGTGAATGGATTAGATGATCTCTTAGATCCCTTCCTTCCAACTCTAAATCTATGGCCCTATGATCTTATGATGGGAAATGAAGAGAAGGTCGTCCTGGACTCCCTTCTCCAATCAGAGGTGGGGTCCAGGAGCAGAAGATGAAGAGGTTTCTGGGACATGATGGAGAAGTCCTAACTCAGCCTGGACAGAAACAAGAGTGAGAGAGAAGAAAGGGGAGGGCTAGGAAGTTGCCCCTACTGCCAATTGTTCCTGGAGTTACTTTTTTTTTTTTTTTGCCTAGAATTGGAGGTGTTTCTTTTCTTCCCTTCATTTGGGTTTCTACTGCTGGTTGGATGTGCTAAGACCAATATGTAAATGGGTTTTCCTTCTTGGCCCATCCCTACACCCAACAGGAGTTAGGCTAGATTTTCTCTGAAAACCAACAAAGCCAGGACTTGATTGGATTAGGGGTGTGGCAAGACTCAAATTGTGCCTCCCTTCACACAGCTTCCCTCGTCTTCTGGTAGTGTGAATATGACTTCCTGGTCCCTTAAGGGCATAAAAGATCACATCCATATGGGGGTTAGACTTGCTGGATCTCACATCCTTCCTTGCTCAACACCTTGTTTCCATGTGGAGACAAGGAGGCGCCCTGCATCTTTAGAAGCTAGGTACTAGTGTATCCTGGTTACATCTCCTTGCTCTGTTAGGGGTAAGTGAACCTCATTTTGTTAACTGTTCAATGACCTACAAGGGCTTCATTTCATCCCAGCCTAAGAACTGAACATAATAGAGTAGCAGTGCCCTTGACACTCCATTTTGCATCTGTGGCTCTGCCTGGTGTGGAATCCATGAATAAGATGCCCCTCCCAGGATAAGCTCATCCCTTCTAAACACCACCATGTTTGCTAGGGCAGCTAGGTGGCTCAGTGGATAGTGCACTGGCCCTGAAGTTGGGAAGACCTGAATTCAAATGTCATCCCAGAGACTTACTAGCTTGTGACCCTGGGCAAGTCACTTAACCCCAATTAAATATTGGGCCATCTCCAGTCATCCTGGTCTGGGCCCAGATGGCTCTGGAGGAGAGAATGAGGTTGATGAACTTGCACAGCCCTCCCTCACTTAAATCCAAATCAGTGCCAATGTCATGGTGCTCTTCAAGAAGGAGGGACAAGCAACAACCATGCTGCTAACTCAAGCCTTGATTGATAGTACCTCCTTCAGCCTTTTCCTCCCTCTGCTTGGAAGGGGGCATACTAAACTCCTCCCAGTGTTTTCCTTTACAGAAGACAGAAAGTGGACTTTGAGATCAGTTCACTTTTCATCTGGTCCTCTTCTTGGTTTTAGCTCCACAGCACAAAAATGCCTCTCTGCCAAGTAACCCCTGATGTCCTTCCCCCTCCCCCCACCACCTTCCTGCCTCCTTTTGTGTGCTATCTCCCCCCATTAGATTGTAAATTCCTTGAGGGCAGGGACTGTCCTTTTCTTATTTTGCATTCCCAACACTTACCACTGTGTTCAGCACTGAGTAGGTTCTTATTAAATGTTTTTTGAATGTAATTGATGTGTAAGGATATTAATGCTTAGTTCTGCCATATTTTTCATATTTATTACACTTTAATTCTTTTCAGTTTTTCTTAATTCCAAAGAACTTTTGCCATGATTTTAGTTAAAATGGAGTTGTACCACAAAATAACACCAGATCCTTTTTCCTCTTGCTGACCCCAGAACCTTTTAGTGCCTATTCAGGCCCAGAAATCCCTCAATAAGTTCTCTATCCCACCTCCTGACAAGAATGTCTACACTGTTTTCTTGGCTTCATAATGACAGAAATTCTGTTTCTTACCCCTACTGTTACTCTGACAGAAATAAGAAAAACTTAAAATTGAGAAGACAGCCTTTCATTTAAAAAAAAATCTTAAAAAAATTTTATTTGGAGAGCAAAATAGTTATTGATTTATTCTAATAAAAAACAACAAAATCCCCCAAAATTATATTTAAGAAACCTGCAAAGATTTGTGTGAACTGATACAGAATGAAGTGAACAGAACTAGGAGAGCAACTTACACAAAAATAACAACATAGTACAGGAAAACAACTTGAAAAGACTTAAGAACTCTGATCAATGGGATGACCAACCAGGTTCTAGAGGACCAGTAATAAAGTAGGCTGCTCACTTCTTGACAGAAAGGTGGATGGACTCAACTTACAAAATAATACATACATTTTCCAGCATGGGCAAAAGTGGGAATTTCTTTTGTTTCCTTGTTATGAGGGTTTTCTTGTTCATTTTCCCCCAGTGTAGTAATGGTGGTGGGAAGGAAAGAAAGGATAGAAACTGAATAAGCAAAAAGGAAAATTAAATGGAAGAAAAGCAGGTAATTTAAGCATTTTTTGGAGGCAATCAGGGATAAATAACTTGCCCAGGGTCACACAGCTAGTAAGTATCTGAAGCCTGATTTGAACTCAGGTCCTTCTTACCCTGGGGCTGGTGCTATGTCCACTGTAACATCTACCTGCCCCCATAAAAAAATGTTCATAAAAGAATAGAAAAAAGGCCAGAAAGAATCACAGACAGGCAGGGAGGCTTTGAAAGGCACATATTGAGGCTAGGGTCAAGTATATTTAAAAAGAAAAGCAAGCTGAACATAATAGAGATTTGTGCTTTAATGTACAATCCTCTATTTTATGTTTAGAGAAATGTTCATTTTATTTGGTGTCTGTTAAATGCAGAAGGTTTTTTTTTTTTAATCTAAAAACAAGCAAAAAATAAATAAAAGTCCTCCAAAACTTTGCCAGATATTTGATATGATAGAGCATTCCCCACCATTCTGCTGCAGGCTTGCTATTTAAAGGTTATAACCTTAGGAAATTGTGACAGGAATTTTAATTTATGTTTTTATTTTCTTTAATTTTTCTTAATTAAAAGGTAATGATTTTAGTATTGTATAAATTTTCATGCTGAACTATCACCTTTAGAATTTGAAAGTAATTGGTTATAATAAAGAAGGATTACAGGCATATCTTATGAGGGGATATAACAAATGAGTCTCATTTTGTTTGGGAGCAGAATAGAAAGCTATTTTCTCTGGCTTATTTCTCAAGGAAAATATTCAGAAAATTGCTTAAAATAAGCAGCCTCTTAGAAGACCACATTAAAATAGGCATTAAAATTCCCTAGGAGGATACTAACATTTTCATTGTTATGGATTTCTCCTCTTAGTGTTCTAAGTGTTCCTGTCAGATGCACACCATACTTCTGCTACTCCTTGGGTTCCTGATTTCTCTCCTGAAGTGACCTCAGAGTAACCATAAATACAGACAATCATTTCTTGGTCTCCCTTTAAAAAAATTTGTTTCTTCTCTGATCTTTTTCCACTCCCTTGTCTATGACCCAATCCCTCCCACATTCCTGACTGTCATATGACTCTAAGATGAATAGTGTAGAATTTTGGAATCCTACTGGAGAGCAGGATGGGAACAAAAGGGGAGTCAACTATTTTTCCTCTTCCTTTATTCTTAAAAAAAAAAAAGGAAATGTCTCTTTTCCATCCATTAATAATTTGTAAGTTTCTCAAAGGATATAGTTAAAACTCAAGTCCTATCCAGGCTTGGTATCTCTGCCATGCCCTAGTGAATGCTCTATAGGCACTTGGTAGGTGCTTAAAAGATGTTTGTTGAAATGAAGTGAACTGACTGCTTCATCCTCCCCTTTTTACCCTAACAGTTATTTTACAGTTACATCTCTTTTCTCCTAAAATTGAATTATAACTCAAGCCCTACAACCTCATCTAAATGAAGTAATTATTCTTCCTGATACCAAAGTCAACCCCGCCCCCCATAATTTCTCACTACTCAGAAATTGGACCACTATCTACTACCACAAAATAATTCATTTTACTGAAGAATTTGTGCCCTTTATCCCAATCCCCTCCCTTCTTAATTCCCCAAAGCCTTGCAGGTTCTGGCTTTCTCATTTCTCTCTTCTCTCCACAGAAATCATCTGTCTCCACTAAATATTCACTCTCCTTCTGTCTCTCCTTTTCTGCAGTCACCCCTGACCTCTTTTTGGTCTACCTAACCAAGTGAGAGTGTGATTAATCCATCCTTCTCTCTTCCAACCTCTGATGGAGACTATTTTGATGTAAGAAGACAGTTTGTCTGGCTCACAGCTCTTCCTTAGCATTCAATCCAATTAATTGTTTAAGTGCCTACTATGTGCAAGATACTCTAGGATACAAGAACAAAAACTCTAAGGGATATAAGGAGAGAAAACAAAATAATTCCACCATCTAGACACTTAATTTTTACAACGATAATGGTAATAATAGCTAGCATTTATATAGTGCTTTATGTTGGCAAAGAACTTTATATGTATTATCTCCTTTGATGATCATAATAATCCTGAGAAGTTGGTGCTACTATTATCTTCATTTCACAATGAGGAAACTGAGGACTAGAGGGATTAAGTAATTTACCCAAAGTCATGAAGCTAGAGTTTTGTATTCACAGATGTATTTAGTGATGTTTTAGGGAGATACCTTTTTTTTTTTTCAAAACCAGAAAAGATTTTAACATGATTTGGTGTGTTAGAATTCCAGTTATTCCATTATATGTATTGGAATCCAGTGGAAAGAAACCAAGATGGTAACAGATCATGCCATATGAGAGTTGATTAGAGGAACATGAGATGTTTTACTATGGGGAAGAGAAGTCTTTGGAATGAAGAGAGTGTAAGTAGCCTTCCCACCCTATGACAGGAAGAATAAGGGCAAAAATTGGCAAAGGCTACAAATCAAGGCTTGATTTATTATCTTGTTGGTTGTATAGACTTAAAAAATGATGGGGAAAATGTTAAAAATTCAGATTAAACATAAAAATGATTCCTCAGTACATTTTTTTTCCTTGCAGAAGTGATTGTTCATCCTTTACCATCATACCACTGTCCCCTCTCCATTTTAATATCAACTATTTGACCAATTAACCCCACTCCCTAAACCTTAACTTCTATACCTGGTCCAGACTTCCTAATCATTCCCCCCAGTGCCTGGTCCTAATCTTACCAGATTCAAACAAACAAACAAACAACAACAACAACAAAAAAACCAACCCTATAAAAATCGAATGGGCTTTACCAATTCTGAAGCTCCACCCTAGACCCTGAGTCCTTAATTCCTTCATCTTCCAGAGTTTCCAAATCTTTAGCTCTGCTGAAAGCAAGGGTCAAACATCAAAAGGGCACTCATTGTCCTGCTTGCAGAGCATGCAGTGATGGGAAACTAATCAAAATCAAACTGCATTTCCTAGAATTCTTGAGTTCCCAAAGAAACTTCTATACCTTCTGGTGGGACGTAAAGGGTGGAGGAGGTATCACCTTAAAGTCACTTGTTGGATATTTTAGTCTGTGTTTTAAAAAATCCTGTACTGTTTAGTTGCTTATTACTTTTATACTAAGGATAAAGACAACTAACTATACAATACTCAAACACATTTTATGCTTCTGTAGAGCATCAACTTCATTGTGCCAAAGTTATGAAGATTTGGGGTCACAGAAAACAATAATGTCAGGGAGAAGGTTGGTTTTGACAGGGAGAGAGGGCTTAAAAGCTGATTTCTGACTGGTTAAGTACACAAGTTGTCACATCCCTTGACAATGAAACAATAATGTTCTGTGTATGTATGGGGTTGGGGCATGGAGTGAAAGATCGTTGGAAGCCTCTGCGAACCACAGTGAGCAGAGCACTTACTTAGTATTCTGCCCAGTGGGGCATATACAAACACCAAGGTGAGGGTGCGACCTCCCAGGAGCATATATTTTTATAAACAGGTTTGAGTCAGTGTTTCTTAATACCACCTGGTGGTTAAAGGTGCCTTTGTGGCATGAGATGAGTGGCCAAAAGTTAATACTGACTATTTTTTTTGAAGTTTGATTTCTGTTCTATTTATTACTCTTTTAAAAAAAATAATAAACATTTAAATTTAAAGTTTTTAATTCCAAATTCTATCCCTCTTTTCCTCCCAATCCTTGCCCCTTCCTGTCCTCCATGAGGCAGTAAGTTATCAGATATTGGTTATACATAATACTGGCTCTATGTCTATCTATCTATCATCTATTCATTCATTCATTTGTTCATTCATTTATCTATTTATCTATCTATCCATCTATTTATTTATTTACTCATTCATCCATTTATTTGTTTGCTTGTTTGGTTTTTGCAGGGCAATGAGGATTAAGGGACTTGCCCAGGGTCACACAGTGAGTAAGTGTCAAGTGTCTGAGGCTGGATTTGAACTCAGGTTCTCCTAAATCCAGGGTCGGTGCTTTAACCACTGTGCCACCTAGCTGCTCACATAATACTGACTTTAAAAGACCTCCCCACTGACCTGAACTTCCCATCATCAAAAATTCATTTCTTTAGACTTCCTATTGAGGATCTATGGGAGGATATGGACAAGGATTGTAGGATTGAGAGGACATCAGTGGGGTTGTCATCTTCAGCTGTAGTGGAAGGAAGGAAACATCAGAGGAAGAAAATATCATTTGGGCTAAGACCTTATGTCTTAAAGGCTCCTTTAAAATACAAATATGAAATTCAGAGGGGACATTAATTCATTGTACTCAATAATACCCTAAGAAAAAGCTGAAGTCCTAAGAGAATAAGGGGAAGGGTAAATACTGTTAAAAGGGAAGAAGGTCAGACTTTCCCCTGACTACTTGACAAGGGCAAACCAGACCATTATAACATTTAAAAATAATGTATAGAAGAGAACAGAAGTTAAAAAGGAAGCACAGATAAACAGGACAGTTTTGAAAGTAACTGGTAGAATTATTTTATAAAGTAAGTGTTATGAAGTACAGTCATGGTTTCATATAGAAAACATTTTCTTTGTTTAGCTGAACATGGAAATGTTCTTTTCATTTGTATTTAAGGTCAGAAGAGAAAAAAAGAACAGAAAGGGTAGGTTCTAATGGGGGCCTCTGTGCAGACAAATTGAAGTAGGAGACACTGAGGGACAGAGTGGGTGGGAGGTCTTTGGTAAAACTGGGTAAGTTGGAAGGGGGAGTAGTAAAGATAAGTTTTGCCTGCTTCCCAGTTTAGCCCAACAAGAACTCATACGTCGATCTGGGTGTGCTTGTAATGATGCAGATGAGCTATATTTCCCTCTGTGTTCTAAGCATTCCAGAAGTTCAATATATAGTTTATTCTTTGTTTTCTTTTAACAAACTGCCACTAGTCTATAAATGTTTCCATAAAAAAAAAAGATAACCTTTTAAAAATTCCATTTCCTTGTTTGTAAAAAGAAACTCTTGGAAGGTCATTGAAGCATCTTTTAAAAGAAAATGCTCAGAAAAGAACAGGAGGAAGGCCAGAAAGAATCCCAGACAAGTAGCAAAAATGAAAAAGGTGAATGCACAACCAGTGAAGATGAAATCAAAGTAAATATTAGGAGTTATTTTGCTCAACTCTATGCCAATAAAACTGACAGTCTAAATGAAATGGATGAATATTTACAAAAATAGAAATTGCCCAGATTAACAGAAAAGGAAATATAATATTTAAATAACCCTATCTTAGAAAAATAAATTGAACAGGCCATAAAAAAGCTCCCTAAAAAAATCTAGGCAGGACCAGATGGATTTAGAAGAAAATTATACCAAACACTGAAAGAACAATTGTTTACAATGTTATGTAAACTTTGGGAGGGAAAGGTAAAAAAGGAGTTGTACCAAAATCCTTTAATGACACAAATATTTAGGTGCTGATACCTAAACCAGGGAGAGCAAAAACAGAGAAAGAAAACTATTGACCAATTTTCTAAATGGATATTGACACAAAATTTTAAAATAAAAAACTAGGAAGGACATTACAGCAATCTATTACAAAGATTACACTATGATCAGGTTGGATTTATACCAGTAATGCAGGGCTGGTTCGATATTAGGAAAACTATCAGCGTGACTGATCATAGCAACAACAAGAATCATAGACAAATAGGCGAGCCTTGAAAGTTACCTGTTGAATTCATTATACCTTTAAAAGAAAAGCAAACTGCCTAACAGAGACCCCCTAGTTTCATGTACAGTCCTCTTCTTTATACTATATGGACAGATTCATTTTATTTGGTGTTTGCCAAGTTCAGAATGAAAAAGAAAAAATTATTAAAACAAAACACAAGTTGTAAAAAATTATTCACATGATGTAACTATGATTTTGAAAGTATTTGTCTTAGCAGGAACTCTTTGCTTTTAATCTTGGTATGGTCACAATTAAATGTTACCACAACTACTTAAAATGTTATTTGTGGCTATTATGGTTTTTTTGAATGAAATTTGTGGCTATCTTGTTTCAAAGTACCATAATAATTTCTAAAAAGAAAGGATATTGAAGATTTTTGCAGTAAGATTAATGAAATCCACCTCAAAGAATAACAGACACATTGCCTGGCACATAGTAAGTTTTAATATAGGCTCATTGACTGATAATGCCACATCACCAATTTCCTACTGGATATTTCTAACTGGATACACCAGGGCTTTAAAACAAAACTAATTATCTTTCTCCAACAAATAACCAGCCCTCTTCTAAACTTCCCTATTTCTGTTAAAAGTACTCCCATTCTCTCAGATTTGTAACCTTGATGTTATCCTGTACTTCTCAGTCTCTCTTAGTCCTTTACAGAATCAGTTGCCAAATATTGCCACCTCCATATCTCTGGTTTCTGTTGTCTTCTCTCTACTCACACAGTTAACATCTTAGTTCTAATCCTCTTCACCTGTATTCTACATTATTTGAACAGCCTCTGATTTGGTCTCTGCCTCAAGTGTGTCTTCTCTTTAGTCTACCCTCCACACTGCTGCTAGAGTGATCTTCCTCCAGGGAAGATGTGGCCGTGTCATTCACTCCTTTACTTAGTCAGCTCTAGTTGTTCACTATTACCTACAGGATCATATATAAACTCTTGTCTTTAGCTTTTGAAGTCCTTCACAACCTGTCTTTTCAGTCTCATTGAACAATGCTCCTCCCTCACATTCTGTGGTACAACTTCTCACACACAGGACAATCCAAGTCCTCCATGTCTAGGTTGTATTCTCTTCTTCCCTCTGGCTCATAGAAACTCTCTCTTCCTTCAAGTACCACCCTCTACACGAAGCATTTCCTGATTCCTCAAGAGCTGGAGCTTTCCCTCTCAAACTCCCTCATAGTTAACTATTTTGTGTTTATTTTCTTTATATTTATCCTCTATTTACTTATGTACATCCTTATTGCCTCTTCTCCATACTCTTCTATGACACTGCTCTTTACTTGGTCTCCTACCTATCTACTCCATCCATCACCTGAATCATTATCTGTTTCCCATTCCTCAGCGTGGGTGTTCTCCAAGTAACATTCTTCCTCTTCTCTCTTCTCAGAATCTTTTGAGGTTCAGATCCAGGGATACTTTCTCCACAAAGTCTTCCCTGATTCCCTCCTGTTGTTAGCACCCTCCTTAAATAAGTATTTATATGTTGTGTGCCCAGAATAGAAAGCACTCTTGAGAACAGGAAGTATTAAGTTTTGTCTTTTTGTCTTTAGTGCCTAAATTTTCACATAGTAGGTCCTTAGTAAATGTTGTTGACCAAATTGTCATCTTTGCTATGACTTGTCTTGTTTCACAAGAGCACAAGCTTCCTATTTCACTAAAATAGAGGAACAGCATCTTAGTGTCTAACCCTTATTTTGCCTTAAGTTCATTGCATTGCTAAGTTAGGGAACCCTGTCTAAAGTGCCTTATGTAGATGTGAGAAAAAATAGGTTTTGCTTCTTAGGATCTTAGGATCTAGAGTTGTAAGAGGTCTTAGAGATCATGTCCTTTGATACCCTTACTTTACAGATGAGGAAACTAAAGCCAAGAGGGATAAAATTACTTCTCCAAAGTCACACAGGTAATTAGTAATGGAAACCAGGATTCACATACAGATTTTCTGATTCCCAAAGCAGTGCTTTTCTCCTCTCAGCAGGAGGCCCACAGATGTCCAAATAGTTACCCCTATTAATATCCTTTTAGTGTCAGCATTATGAGATTTGCTTTATGAATATATAGATGTTATTTTTCTTAGCTATTATTTATTCTTCATCTTCTGGCTTTCAAAATTATGCTTTTTTCCCCCTTCTTTAACAACCCTAGGGCACAGGTATAGTGAAATGCAAATTGGATTAAAATATTAAAGGCAACCAATAGCAAGCAATGAATACTCATCCTGGGATCAATACATGAGTTCAGAAAGAGAAAACTTGATTTGCTTCAGCTTGTGTTGCTAGTTGCTGCTCTCATCCATAGCTTCATTGAAATCCTCCTAAAAGAAAGTATAGTGGAAAGAGCACTGATTCTGGAGTCAGAGGATTCGGATTCAGATCCTGCCTCTGATGGTGACCATGTGACCCTTGGCAAGTCATTTAGCTCCCCTGAACCTTAGTTTGCTTATCTGTAAAATAAAGTGGTTGGACAAGATAACCTCTGAGGTTATATAGTATGGCAATTCTGCTCTTCTCTAGCATATGGAGCTTGCACCTAGGGGCAACTAGGTGGCACAGTGGATAAAAGAACCAGCCCTGGATTCAGAAGGACCTGACTTCAAATCCGACCTCAGACACTTGACACTTACTAGCTGATGGGACCCGGACAAGTCACTTAACCCTCATTACCCCACAAAAAAACAAAAACAAAACACAACCCCCCCCCAAATCATTTAAAAAACAAAAACAAAAAAACTGGGGCAGCTAGGTGGTGTAGTGGATAAAACACCGGCCCTGGATTCAGGAGGACCTGAGTTCAAATCCAGCCTCAGACACTTGAAACTTACTAGCTGTGTGACCCTGGGAAAGTCATTTAACCCTAATTGCCCCACAAAACAACAACAACAACAACAACAAAAACCCAAAAAAGATGTCACTCAATTATTTGTCTCATGGAATCAGCATTCTACTTTTAGGCATATATGGGGTTTGCAACAACAACAAAAATCAAATTACCATTTTCCCATAAATTTGGAATATGGTCTGTATAATTCCAAGCCTTCAAGCGACTTCTGGGAATCTGTAGGAACTCTTTCTTGTACCATGTAAGCTTCAATTCCAAGCAAGTTTATGGTGGAGTCATTATCATTTGCCTTGTCTCTTCCTCAATATCCCAAAGGTTCACTTCCCATTCATGTCAGTACTTCCTGCTGGGTTCTCAGAGTTTAGGAGAGTGCTCCTTTCTCTCATTGTCTTTCCAGGGCAGCTGAGTTTGGTTAATCAAATTATTGACAGGTGATCCCATATTAAGGTGTTTCCCTTACTATTTTAATAATAGAGTACCATTAGAGTCTTTCAAAACTTCAAAAGATACTGTCTGAAACTTCTCCTTGGACTCCCAGAATTCTTGGCTGTGCAAAGCCCTTTAGATATTTCAATGAATATAGTTTCTCAAGGAATGGTTGGGCAGGAGCCATGTTGGAGAAGGTCCAGAGTTCTACCAATAGAGAGTTAGCTTAAGGTTTTGGCCATTGTTAAAATACAAACACTCCCAATATTTTCACATTCACATCTAAATCGACATTTATATATATATGCTCTTAAAAAGAGTCTGGGGGGGGGCAGCTAGGTGGTGTAGTGGATAGAGTACCGGCCCTGGAGTCAGGAGGACCTGAGTTCAAATCCGGCCTCAGACACTTAACACTTACTGGCTGTGTGACCCTGGACAAGTCACTTAACCCCAATTGCCTCACCAAAAAAAAAAAAAAAGAAGAAGAAGGCAGGATGGTGTCATAGGATAAGAGTTCCCATTCCTGACTCTATCACTTCAGGGGCAGCTAGGTGGAACAGTGGATAGAGCACGGGCCCTGAAGTCAGGAGGACCTGAGTTCAAATCCGGCCCCAGACACTTAACACTTACTAGCTGTGTGACCCTAGGCAAGTCACAACCCCAATTGCCTCACCAAAAACAAAAAAAAAGAGTCTAGGGTCAGGGTCAGGATCAGTGCCTCATTCCAAATAGCTTTCCCAGGTAAATTCCCATTTTCTTCCATTTTCTACAAGACAGAGGATGGCCTTCAAATGGAAAGGGGTGGAACAAACATAGAGGGGAATTGAAACCCAAGATAATTGAGAAGAGAGAAGGAAGGCTTCTAATTACTTTGGTGGCCTCAGGTCACTTAATTCTTTTGTGTGTGATTATAAACTTGATTGTTATAAACAAACATGTGAGCATTTCTATGAACAAAACCCAAAAGGTGAGAATTGTATGTGAAACCATCAATCTATCAGGTACAGGTACAGTCTGTTTTAGTGCATTCATTAACTTTAACATGGCAGTACCAACAATGACAAGCTTATCTTTGTCCACTTCTGAACTTCTTTCTGCTCTCTTCTGTGTATTTAAAAATTTTAGTATATTTAAAAATATTCATATATGCTCTTTTTTCTTTTCTTTTGTATCACTATTACTACTTCTACTACTCTCCACAACTTTCCTCCTGAAAAAAGCCCTTCTTCTCTTAAAATAAATATAACCAAGAAAAAAAATTCACAGTTAGATATATATGAAATATGTATATACCACACACCTCTTTTCTGCCAAAAGATGGGAATGAAGTTTATCAGTCTTCTGGAGTCAAGATTAGTCATTGTATTAGTCAGAATTCTTAAGTCTTAAAGTTGTAATGTTGTAGTTAGTATATGAATTGTTCTCCTAGTTTTGCTCACTTCACTCTAAATCAATTCATACAAATTTTCTCAGGTTTCTCCTTTTGTCATTTCTTATGCCATACCAATATTCCATTGCATTCATATTCCATCATTTGGTCAGTCATTCCCTGATTGATAAGGACCCACTCTGTTTCCATTTCTTTGCTACAACAAAAAAATGCTGCTATGAATATTTTTACATATCTGCCCAGTGTAGCTCTCCCAGACAAAGAAAGAGAAAGAAGAAAGTTTCCAACAAGTTAGGTTCAGGGTGGGCAGTGGTGTGATTAGAGAGATATGAGAAGTATAGCTGCCAAAGGGGCAATGCTAGGTGAAGAATCATTCTGGGCTCAGCCAGGTAGTAAAGTGGATAGAGAGTGCTGAGCCTAGAGTGAAGAAGACTTGAGTTCAAATCCAGCTTCATACACTTACTAGCTGTGTGACATTGGGCAAATCACCTTACCTCTGTTTGCCTCCATTTTCTCAGTTGTACATTGGAGTGATAATAATAGTACTTTACCTCCCAGGGTTGTTGTGACAATCAAATGAGACCATATTTGTAAAGCACTTATCAAAGTGCTTGATACACAGTAGGAACTTAATTTTGTTTCCTTCCTTCCTTCCTTCTTTCTTTCTTTTTTCCCCTGACCCTCACTGTGGTCATATTCCTCCTGAAGGACAAGTACCATGTCTTCTAATTCCCACATCCCTCTACTATACCATCTCTGTCCAATGGGGGCTCTATATTTATTATTGAATGACTATAGTTTATCACTTTCTTAGTAGTCTTGAGTTGGATGGGGTTGAGGGACATTTCCCCATGTTTTAGATCTGTGATTTGGGGTTAGTGTCAAAGAAAGGAGTGGGGAAAATGGATACAAGAGCCATTAGTATCTTACACAAAATTTCCTAGTTATGCCTCTTCCAGTGGGCTCTACCAGTGTTTAACTGATGGTAGCATTATTCTCACTACAACACTGTGGTAGGAGGTAGCCATGGTAACTCATTCCCTTCCCGAAATGATGGGGAGAGCATCAGCAGGAAGGAGGAATCAGGTTAATTGCCTGTCACCCCCTCTGTGCTCTCTGTATGTTGATTCAAATTAAGCTTTTTTCATTTTCTGTTGTCAGCCTATATCTAGTAATCAGTGTGCAGGATTGGGAGTCAGAGACTCCAGGAAGAATCAGTTTTGAATTCATCCCATCCATCCATCCATCCATCCATCCATCCATCCATCCATCCATCCATCCATCCATCCATTCATCCATGCATGCATACATCCATACATCCATCTATTCACATCCCTGACTTTTTGTTCAGTGCTAATGCCAAGTATTCAGGAGAACACATTTCTCTGCCTTAAGCCTTCTAAGATTCCTGATGCAAAAATCCTATAAAGTTACAAGTGTAAATCAATCTCAACTCTAAATCCATTCAACCCATCCTTCCTCCTGGGATGGAAAGACAAGGAACACATCTGGTTTGAATTTCTGCAACTTGGTGAAATTTTAGGAGGAGAGAGAATGCCTTGGGGAGTATATGTCCCAAACAGAAGACAGGTCAGATATATCAGGAGCTTTTTTAGTCATGCACTGGATAACCTTTTGATACAATTGATATCATGCATACTGCTACTATTCAAAAATCCCTTGAGTACCAAGAAAGGAGCTCCTTGTTTTTGCCTTTTCCCCATAAAAAAGTGCATAGCATTTCTGAGAATGGTCACATGGATGGTAGGACTTCTTTGCAAAACTTTTTTAAAGAGTCCAGAAGTAAACACTGTCTACTATCCATTCACATTTCATCCTTATGATGTGGGGAATCATGAGGCTTCCTAAAATTCCCAGAGCAGCTTTATACCCAGGACATAATCTAGGACAACATCTCTGGCAAGCTGCCATAGGGAGAGGAGGTATTGTAATGTATGTTCAAAGTGGCGATCCTAGGAGCAGGTCTCTTAAACACCAGACAGTGTTGAGGGTCTCAGGAATTAGTATTTGTTTTAGAGAGTAAGGGGGAAGTACTGGTAGAGATCGCAGGATTTAGAGCTGGAAGGTACTTCAGAGACTATCCAGGTCAACTCCCTCAATTTACAGGCAAAGGGGTAAGGCTCGGAGAGGTTGAGTGATTTGCCTTTGTAATAAGTGATAGAGTTAAGATTTGAATCCAAGTGACTCTAAATCTTTGATCTGAAATCTGTTACTTTTTCTGATTGTTTTGTATTGTTTCACTGGGAAGGAAGGAAGGAAAGAAGAAAAAGGAAGGAGGGAAGGAGGAAAGAAGAAGAGAAACGAAGGAAGGAAGGAGGGAGGGAGGCAAACAATTATTTACTGTTTTTCTAGGTGCCAGGCACTGTGCTAAGCACCTTACAAATATCTTGTTTGATCCTAATAACAACTCTGAGAGGTAGGAGCTATTATTATCTCCATTTTACAGTTGAGGAAACTAAGACAGACAGGTTAAGTGATGTGCCCAGGGTCACACAGCTAGCAAATCTGAATCTGGATTTGAATGCAGGTCTTTCTGACTAGCGGCTCAACTCTCCACTGCAACACCTAGCTGTGTCACTAGGAAGGATTATTTTAAATTGGAAGACATTTCTTGGGTGAGGAAGAAATACAGGGATGGGAGGCAGTAGTAGCTGCCCAGGGAAGGGTACATAGTGTTGGTCATTAAAATAATCTCTTATATTTGTATCTGTATTGGATACACAGAAGTGTTCCAACGCGTGCAACTTCCGAGCATCTACAAGCTACTGAAACAAAGATGGCTGCGCTGGCTTGGTCATGTGCACCACATGCAAGATGGGCGCATTCCTAAAGACCTACTCTATGGTGAGTTAGCCTCAGGCCAAAGGCCTGCTGGATGCCCCCAGCTTCCCTACAGAGATGTATGTAAGTGAGACTTGAGGGCTCTGGGAATAGACATCAGCAGCTGGGAGGAGATGGCCAAGGACCACGCGATGGAGTTCAGTACTCAGGAGCAGCTTGTGTGCAGCTGAGATGGGCCTTCAAGCTCGGAAGGAAGAAAAACGAATGAGACGCAGGAACTGATGGGCAACAGAGAGTGCAATTTTCCGATGTCCTCGTTGCGGCAGGAGCTGCGGCTCCTGTATTGGACTGCACAGGCACACTGTGGCCTGTGGCTCTTCAAGGTGCCGATCCATGGTCGTCCTCGACTGGTGGAAGCCTACTATATTTGTATAATGTCAAAAGGAGCTAGAGGAAGGCACCTGGTGCATCAAGTGAATCCTCTGTGGTGACCTTATGGGAGCATATAGATAAGAATCACACAGAATGGGTAGAGGTGGAAGGGCTGTGAGCTCCATTATTTTCATTATTTCCCTTCAGATTCTTTTATTCCTTCAGATGATTTTTGCTATTATTTTTCTAGCTCTATAAAAGAATCCCTTGATAATTTGATTGGCATGGCCCCAAATATTTAAATTAATTTAGCTAGCATTTTCATTTTTATTACATTAACATGACCTACCTATAAGGAATTAATTTTTCTCCATATTTAGGTCTGTCTTTCTATAAAGAGTATCTTGTAGTTGCATTCTTATAATTACTGGGTGTGTCTTGGTAGATAGTTTTCCAAATATTTTGTAAATTTGGTACTTTTTTCAGAATAATTTTTAAAATTTAATTTTTTTGTTATATTTAAGTTCTGAACTGTCTCCCTCCTCTCCCCAACCTGTGCGAGAGAAGGCACCATCTGACAGAGGTGTATGTGTGTGTGTGTGTGTGTGTGTGTGTGTGTGTGTGTGTGTGTGTGTGCGCGTGTAAAACCATACTATGCATACTTCTATTTATTAGTTCTTTATCTGGAGGTGTATAGCATTTTCCTTCATAGGTCCTTTGTAGAAGATTTGAGTATTTGTAATACTCAGAATAGTTTTGTCATCCACAGTTATTCTTCAATATTACTGCTATTTCTACTGTGTAATGTTCTCTTGGTTCTGCTTATTTCACTCTTCTTTATGTCATGCAAATCTTTCCATGGTTTTCTAAAATCAACCTGCTCATTTCTTATAGCACAGTAATATTCCATCACAATCATGTACCACAACTTGTTTAGACATTCCCCAATTGATGGGCATTCCCTCAATTCCCAGTTCTTTGCCATCACAAAGAAAGCTGCTAAAAGCATTTTAGAACATATAGGTTCTTTTCCTTTTCCCCTGATCATCTTGGGAAACAGATCTAATAGTGATATTGCTAGGTCAAAGGGTATGCACAGTTTTATAACTCTTGGAGCATAATAATTCCAGATTGTTCTCTAAGGTAGTTGGATCAGTTCACAGTTCCACCAAATTGGGACATTGCTGTCCCAATTTTTTCACATCCTCTCCAACATTTGTCATTTCCTCCTTCTATAATTTTAGCCAATCTGATAGGTATGAAATATTATCTCAAAAATGTTTTTATTTGCATTTTTCAAATGGATAATTATTTAGAACATTTTTTCATTTGAGTATATATAGTTTTGATTTCTTCTTCCTAAAACTGCCTGCTCATATCCTTTGACCATTTACCAGTTGGGGAATGACTCACATTCTTATAAATTTGACAGAGTTCTTCATATATTTGAGATGCAAGACCTTTACCTGAGAAACTGTCTATAAAATCCTCCCCACCCCATTTTCTGCTTTCCTTCTAATCTTGGCTACATTATTTTATTTATACAAACCTTTTTAATTTAATGTAATCAAAATTATACATTTTACATCTCAAAATGCCCCCTATTTCTTGCTTATTCTCCCTCCTCTTCATAAGTTTGATAGATATGTTTCATGTTCTTCTAATTTACTTATAATATCTTCTTTTATATCTAGGTCATGTATCCATTTTGAGCTTGGTAAATGGTGTAAGATACTGGTCTCTACTCAGTTTCTGACAGACTGCTTTCCAGTTTTCCCAACAATTTTCACCAAATAGCTAATTCTTATCCACAGAGCTTAAATCTTTAAATTTGTCAAACACAAGGTTACTATAATCATTTATTAATGTGTGTTGCATGTCTACTTCATTCCACTGATCTACCTTTCTATTTCTTAGACAGTACCAGATACTTTTGATAATTATTGCCTAGTATTGGTATTTTATGATTTTGCAGGGTTTTGTTGGTGACACATATAAATATTGATAATTTATGTGGGTTTATTTTATATCCATCTACTTTTCTAAAATTATTGTTCCAACTGGCTTTTTAGTTGAATCTTTAGGATTTTCCAAGTATATAATCAAAAAGATAAGCAAAAAGAGAAAGTTTTATTATCCAATTACCTGTTCTGATTTCTTAAATTTTTTCTTCTAGTATTGCTGTTGAATAATATTGGTGATAATGGGCATCCTTGTTTCACTCCTGGTCTTATTGGGAAGACTTCTAGCTCATGCCCATTACAAATAATGCTTGCTGAAGTTTTTAGGTAGATTTTTTTTTTATCATTTTAAGGAAAAATTCATTTATACCTATGCTTTCAAGTTTGTTTTTTTAATGGGAATGAGTGTTGTGTTTTCTCAAAAGTTTTTTCTGCATCTATTGATATAATCATATGATTGTTACTTTTGTTATTGACACAATCAATTATGTTAATAGTTTTCCTCATGTTAAATCATCCCTGCATTCCTGGAATAAATCCCACTTGGTCACAATGTATAATCTTTGCAATATATTGTTGTAGTCTCCCAGTTAGTATTTTATTTAGGATTTCTGCATCCATATTCATTAGTGAAATTTGTCTATAATTTTCTTTCTCTGTTTTGGCTCTTCCTGGTTTCAGTACCATATTTGTTTTAAAATAGAGTTTAGTAGGACACTTTCGCCTATTAAAATAATTTGTTTTAATATTAGAATTAGTTGGGGCAGCTAGATGGCGCAGTGGATAGAGCACCGGCCCTGGAGTCAGGAGTATCTGAGTTCAAATCTGGCCTCAGACACTTGACACTTACTAGCTGTGTGACCCTGGGCAAGTCACTTAACCCCAATTGCCTCACTAAAAAAAAATATTAGAATTAGTTGATTTTTAAATGTTTGGTAAAATTCACTTGTAAATCCATCTGGTCCTGATGATTTTTTTAAAAAAGCAAGCTTATTTATGGCCTGTTTAATATTTTTTCCTAAAATAGATTTATTTAGATATTCTCTTTCCTCTGCTGTTAATCTACGTAGTTTATATTTTTGTAAATATTCCTCTACGTCACTTGAAATGTTAAATTACTAGTAATTGCTTTAATTTCATTTTAATTGGTGGTATATTCACCCTTTTCTTTTTTCTTTTTTTTATATTCACTGTTTTCATTCTTGATACAATATTTTGCTTTGCTCTCTCTTTTTAAATCATTTTAACCAATGGTTTATCTATTTCATTGTCTTTTTCTCATAAAACCAACTCCTAGTTGTATTTATGAATTCAGTGGTTACTCACCTTTAATTTTTAGGATTTCCAATTTGGTGTTTGATTGGGGATTATAGTAGCTATTTTCAATGGGATTTCTCTATCTCTTCCTGTTGAGTTTTATTGACAATAGACATGAATGCTGATGATTTATGTGGTTTTATTCTGTTTGATATTCCCACCTGGATTTCCCTTTGGTGTTTTAAACTCTGCATGTCCAAAATGGTGTGAGAAAAATCTTCCTAATATTCCTATAAGAGTTGTCCAAAAGCATAATGGGCTACCTTGAATAGTGGTGAGTTTTCTTTCCTTGCAAGTCTTCAGGCAGAGGCTGTTTGTCCACACCAAGTATATTATTTTAAAAGTTTCCTTTTGGGCATGAGTTGGACTAGATGACTACTGAGGCCTTTCCACTTTTCCAATTTTGTGATTCTGGAGTCATGCACTTTTCCTTCCTTCTCCTCCCCCAAACCAGCCCCTTCTTTGAATTTCCTTATATTTGTTCATGGCACCATTATCCTTTTAGTCCCTTAGAGTCATTAGAGTTATACTTGGTTTCTCTCTCTTTCATCTTCAACATACAATAGTTGCCAAGTATTGACTCTTCTACCTCTATAATTTCTCTAAATCCCTTCGCTCATCTCTACTCTCACTGATATTACCTTGGTTTATATCCTTATTGCCTGTCCTTAAACTATCATAATGGACTCCTAACTGGTCTCCCTGTCTCTAGGCTTTCTGCTCTCTGGATCATCCTAAACAACATCCAAAATAATTTTCCTAATACACAGATAAGGTCTTGTTACTTCCCTGCTCAAAATCCACTGAAGATACTCCCTTTTGCCAATAGAATAAAATAAATCCTGTAGCCTGGTGTTTAAAACCTCTCATGATATGATTGTAGCCTACTTTTCCAGCTTATTACACATTCTATATTCCTGTCAAACTAGACTACAATGCTAGCTGTTCCCAGTCTTATCCTATCTTTTTACATCCTCATACGTTCCACAGAAGGTTTCTCATTTTTGACATATACTTACTCCATACTCACAATTATTTGAGATACTTTCCATTAAAGACCCAGATCAGTTCCTCCCAGAGCCATAACTATTATGGAGTTAATGAAGCTTTTAGCCTAGGGCAATGACATTTAGCAGGGCACTTCATTCTTGTATCATTTGCCTTCACTGTACCCAGCCTTGCCATCTTCTGCAGCCTGTGCCACTCTGTAACCCCTAGGGCCACCACCTTCAGGACTAGCACTCCCAAGGTTCCATTGCAAGGGTAACTTTTCCAGGGAACACCTTCTACCTAATCAATGTGCAAGTTCTCCATGGGAATAGGCTACCTTTTCTCCCAGTACAACATTGAACTGTCCTTGGTATTGAATCCCTCAGTCCTTAAACTGGTTGTTTTTTGGTTTGTTTGTTTGTTTTTTAACACAGGAATACCTACCTAGTCACAGTTCTAAGTGACATTACCTCTATTTACCTTTCCTTAATCCTCTCCCTCCAAAACTGTCTGTCCTCAAATTTTCTTAGAGTATGTTAAGGCTTTCTTTTGTCCCATTACATACTACTGGTATCAGATTTGTTTGTGTTCATATTAAATGCCATCAGATTGAAAGAAGGGATGGCATTGTTTTCATCTTTATAACCCTGGGGCCTACATTGCCCAAAGTTGGTACTTAATAAATGCTTGTTAAGCTCAGTTGAAGGCCTAAAGGCCAGATAGAAACAATTTACAGATGCCATTTAAAAGCAAATTTATTAAAATCTGACACAATTGCATTACACAATTCGACAAAATGCATTTTTATTTCAAATACTGTTGCAGACACAAAATGACTACAGTAGGCAAGAAAATAAATGGCAAGGAGAAAACGCCCTTAAAATGTTGTTTGAAGGGACAGCTACAGATTGATTCTAATGTGTTCCGAGTTATTAGAATTCAAGAATTACAAGTTTTAAAATGGCACAAAGACCTTCTATATGATAACTCTAAAACAGTAAGGAAAGTTATCAGGTCTTGGGGACCACTGTCAAGGCTGAAAACAAGGAGCTCTGGGAAAACTGTACAGCTCTCCGAGAAATCTCTTTTGGGCAAACTCTAGAGTACAAGATGCATGGGAATGGGATGGAATAGACCCCAAAGAAGAGAATGGAAACAGTGACTCAATGAAGAATAAGATCCTTGTGAAGAGACAACCCATGCAGGGTACTGTGTTCTATGAGGGAATGGAGATCCATGAGAAAATGGACCCTTCTACCTTGGGAGGCTACCTTGAATAATCCAAAAAAGACCTCAAGAAGTAAGAAAATCTGTCACTGAAGTCAGCTGACTTGGAAAGCTGGAGGACATATACTAATAACTGATACTCATGTGGCCTTTTAAAGTTTTCAGAGCACTTTACATATATTTTCTCATTTGAACCTCACATCCCTGTGAGTAAGATGCTGCTTTTTTTTTTTTTGAGGAGGAAAGGGTCTGTACCCATGATTTCATTGATGCAAGGGACTCCCAGTAGGAAAATTCCTTCTAGCAATGTAGACAAACAACACTTGATCAACTTCTATTTTTAGAGGGTTGCCTGGGGCACTAAAACATCAAATGACTTGCCCAGGGACACACAAATAGGAAATATCAGAGGCAGGATTTGAAGCCATGTTAACCTGACCTCAAGTCCAGGTTTCTTCTTATCCTACCTTTGTTTCTTTTCTTTTTTTTTTTTTTGGTGAGGCAATTGGGGTTAAGTGACTTGCCCAGGGTCACACAGCTAGCAAGTGTTAAGTGTCTGAGGCCAGATTTGAACTCAGGTCCTCCTGAATCCAGGACTGGTGCTCTATCCACTGTGCCACCTAACTGCCCCGATATCTTTGTTTCTGATCCCTCTCCTCATATTGGTGAATCTTTGGTTGGAATCACCATTTCATCAAATGATTAGGCCATCCATGCTTTCTTCTCTCCCTGCTCCATTCCTGACCCTCCATACTTTTCCACTTTCTCACCAGCAGCCTTGCTCCCATATAAGTATCCTTCTCTTTCCACCCCATCCCACCCCACTTTGCAGATCCCCTTTATGTGTTGTCTTCCCTATTACAATGTAAGCTTCTCATGGGTAGGCGCTGTCTTTTTTTGGCTTATTTTTATATTCTCAGCACTTAACACAATACCTAACATATAATCATTGCTCGCTCGCTCACTCACTCACTCACTCTTTCTATCTATTATCTGTCTGGCTGGCTAATCTATATATGTTGAGTTCTTTCTCAGTTGCCAATGAAAGGCCATGGGCAACTTTGGGCAAGCCTTCAAATCCTTCCTCTCTAGGAAGTGTTGGAGCTATCTCATGCCAGCTTAAGCTGATTGTTAAATTTTCTTTAAAAAAAAAGATTTTTGATTGTTAAATTTTCAATGGAAGCATTTATACCTTAGGAATCAACAAATGCTACAAATCAGGCATTGATTTGTTATATTGTTGCTTGTTTAGACTTTTTAAAGTATTAGAGAAAATATTAATAATGCAGAATAGACTTTAAAGAATGTCCTGCATGCTTTTTTGGACAGTTGGTTGTTAAACATTTACCAGCACACTGCTGTTCTTCTTCCTCCTTACATCTGGCATTCTTCTGGGGAACCTTGAGAAGTAAAAACCAGGCCCTTTGGGGATTCTATAAGAACTGGATGAAGAGATAGCCCAGCGATAGTTCATCTTGACCTAGAAAAGGAGACCCTCTGCTAAATTGTCCAGTAGAACATGGGAATTCTGGAGGTCTATTGGCAGCCAGTTTTCCTCTCCTGGGGATGGCACATAATCCATATATGGGTCACGAGATCACTTGCTTTTGATGGGCCATGGATGGGCCATGCTTACTTATAGCTTTAATAAAGTTATATGAGCCAACTATGTACTATCACTGTTTTATCTTTATATTTTGTTGTTGTCGTTTGGGCATTTTAGTTGTGTTCTACTCTTTGTGATCCTACTTGGGGTTTTCTTGGTGAAGATACTGGAGTGGTTCACATTTCCTTTTCTAGCTCATTTTACAGATGAGGAACTGAGGCAAACAGGGTTAATTGACTTGCCTAGGGTCACATTGCTAGGTAAGTGTCTGAGGCTGGATTTGAAGATGAGTCTTCCTGACTGCAGGTCTAGCACTCTATCCATTATGCCACCTAGCCTTCCCATATTTATATTTAGAGAACTACATACATAGACTTGGGTTAGGGAAAAGCTTGGGCACCAGTTGACATTTAAGTGTCACTGGGGCTAGTAGCCACCCAAGTGATGAATGAGGAAAAATTCTCACCAAGGTGTTAGTGCAGAGTACATTGTGTAACATTCATCTCGTTGGCACTTAGTGACACTTGTCTGCCCTAATGGTTAAGGGAGTAAGCTACCAACAGGGCAGCCCCCAAACTGCTTTACTCCCTTAGGAGGGTTGGCATGGTTGGACATCAGTAGGTGTCAGCTATGGTATTGGAGTTATCCAGGTCATAGATTTAGAGTTAAATGCTATGGTAGCTCTTGCTTCCCTGGAGAAACATGAGTTCTCTTGTGGTAGAATATAAAAATCACTGGTTTTGGAGTCAGAAAACCTGGGTACAAATTTTGCCTCCATCACTTACTACTTCTGTGACCTTGGACAACCCATTTAACTTCCCAGGGTCTGTTTTCTCATTTGTATAATGAAAAAGTTGAACTACATAGTGTATAGGGTTCCATGCAAGTCTAAATCTATGGTTTCCTGGGTCTCTGTGTCCGTAAAGTGACCATTATTCATGCTGTCACTCTCCTATGGGGATCATATGTTCTTGGACAGGAAGGCTTCCCTATTTTTATTACTAAGTGATGAGTAAAGAAAATTTCCTCCAAGGAGTTAGTGCTGAATATATTGTCTAACATTGACCTGGCTGAGGTTTCAAGGAGAGATGGTTCAATTTGAATAATGACATCTGTTCACTCTCTGTCCAGTTATGCCTCAGACTGCTTTTTGTTTAGCGTTTGACATAAGCCTCTTCTTTGAGAATTATTGTTTATCACTCTCGTGTCCTCTCTAGTCATTAAAAAAAAATAGCTTAGGTGTCCTTAGATTTCACCTGGAAACATGGGGCAGTTCGTCTTTTATGGAGCAATTTACGTGATTTGCTACGTCCTGCCATTTTTTAGAGACCCCAAATCTTCAATTTGACAAACATTTATTAAACACTTACTCTGTGCCAAGCTCTGAAGATTCAGAAATGAGAAACAACAACACAATCCCTAGCTTCAGGGATTTTACAATCTAATGGAGAATTACAACCTCATGGGAGGGGAATGGCAAACACTTAAGCAAATAGGATAGGAATCTTAAGTTTCAGGGAATTTACAATTTATGAAGACATTAGAAGAATATCAGATATATAGACCTATAAATATGATAGGACAAGAATCCCTAGCTTCAGGGAGTTTATAATATAATGGGGGGGGAAGGGAAAGGTACAAGTATTTATTAAGACCTACTATGTGTTAGGTGCTGTGCTAAGTGCTTTATAAATATATTATCTCATTACAAGATTACAAGACTATCTGACATATAGACCAATAAATATAATACATTGTACAATGTGGTAAGAGCAATGAAGAGAACTAGACCAAAGTGCTTTGAGAAAATTTGAGGAAAGGGAGATCTGACAAAAGTTCATGTAGGAAATACCATTTGAGTTGTGTCTCCAAGGAAGAGAAATATTTTAACAGGCAGAGATGGGAAAGAGAGTAGTCCATCCCAGAAATACAGGGAAGGTATGGGCAAGGAAATGGGGCTAGACTAGAGCAAGATAAGAAGAAGGGATGACAAGTAGTCCCATTTGACTAACACTTACAACATGTGAAGCAGAATAATGTCAGATAAGACTGGAAAGGCAGTCTGGAGCCAAATTGTTTTATTCCATAAGCAATGGGGAGATCTGAAGATTTGAATATGGGAGTCATGTAATCAGTATCAAGTTAAGATTACTTGGGCTTTTCTGTGAAGGATGGATTGAAGATGTGAACTACTGAAGTTGGGAAGACCAATTATGATACAAGGATGTCAAATAACCTGGCTGATGGAAGCCTAGAATGTAGCTAAAGGCTTCTCCCTCCCCCATCTCCTGGAGAGGCCAGGGGAAGTCAGTGAAGGTGGCCACTCTTCTCTTCCGCCTTTAGCAGGACAGGATTTTAAGGAAAGCCCTGCGGAACTCTACGTTGAAGGTGGTGTAGATCACAGGGTTGAGGGCGCTGTTCACATAACCCAGCCACGTGGTGGCACTGTAGAGCTCTGGGGGCACATGGCAGGCCTGGCAGTGAGTATTGAGGATGTGGGTCAAGAAGAAAGGCAGCCAGCAGATGATGAAAGCCCCTAGATTTCAAATGGGGGAAGCAAACAAGTTAGAGGTTTCATTTCACACTTTGCCTCAACATATATCAAACTGGTATAGGAGACCGAAACCCTTGAATCTTTTCAGTTTTCCATTCCTCCCCAACTTTTTGGTTCTAGGTATCTCTTTAATGATTCTTAGCATCTCTCTGAAGCATCATCATTCCCATAGATACATAGATCTATTGCTGTAAGAGACCTTAAATGCCATCATATCAAGTCCTCTCATTGTACAGATGAGAAAAACTGAGGCCCAGGAAAGTTAAGTGACTCTCTCATTGTCACATGGGTAGTAGGTGTCAGAGGCAGGATTTGAACCCAAAGAGCCAGGGTTCTTTCTACTGTACCACACTGCCTCCATTAATCCATTCAAATGAATATATAAAGTCTTTAAAATTTATAGAATATAAATATATAAAGTGGTTTACAAATTTTTTTTGAATTTTTTTTTAAGTGAGGCAATTGGGGTTAAGTGACTTGCCCAGGGTCACACAGCTAGTAAGTGTTAAGTGTCTGAGGCCGGATTTGAACTCAGGTCCTCCTGACTCCAGGGCCGGTGCTCTATCCACTGCGCCACCTAGCTGCCCCGGTTTACAGATTTTTAAAAGGTATATTCATTGAGTTATTCTCATCATTTCACTTGAATATAACTTTGTTGTTTGCAAAGCATGCCTTATTTTATTTGAATCAAATGACTGGGAGATGGGTAGTACAAGTATTATCCTCCATTTACAAAAAAAAAAAAAGGTAAGGAAACTGACATTCATAGGATAAGTGGTTAGGAGGATAAAGCCACACAGGAAATATTGGAAGAATCAGGACTTGAATTCACATCCTGTCAGTCCAGATTCAGTGCTTTTTGGCCTGGTAGTGAATAACTGAAGTGAGGATAGTTTTCGTTCACCCTAGGTAGTACCCAGCATCTATATCTTTATGATGCAGGATTTTCTACCTTCTGGCAAATTCCCATACAACTCACCTAAAACGATAGCCAGCATCTGGGTTGCTTTCTTTTCTCGAAGTGGAACACTGCGGGCCTGCTGGGAAAGCCTCAGTGAAGTCATCATTCTGCCGTTGCTGAGTTTCCGAACCTCTAGACCCAGTTTGGGAGCCATGGTGGGGCTGAGCCCTCCCAGAGTCCTCCCATCCCCTTTCAACTCTCCTTCCTCTTCTGGGTGTCCTGGCTTGGGCAAAGGAGAATCCTGGCAGAAGCTATAGTAGCGTTTCAATTCCAATGCTGCCAGCAGTTTCTCAGATGAGTGGGCCCTTCCTGGAGAGGTGGCCTGAAGATGGGATAAAAGGGAATCTTGACAACCAGGAGGGTATTCTTTTTCTTCAGTCGGCTCCTGCAAGGAAGGAAAATCAACAATCGAATGCATAAATAATATGCACGAGGATGTTGAAATAATAATGATGATGAAAATAATAATAATTCACACTTATATAGCCTATTAAGGTTTAGAAAACACTTTATATATGTTACCTCATTGGAGCTTTCCAACAACCCTGTGCTATTATTATCACCGTTTTACAAATAAAGAAACTGAAACCTGGGTAGAATGACTTACCCAGAGTTATAAAGCTAGTCAATGTCTGAGGTAGGATTTGAACTCAAATCTTCTTGCCTCCAAGTCCAATGCTTTTCTGTTACATTGTACAAATAGGGAAGAAGAAATCATCTCAGTGTGAAAATTATCGTGGGAAGAGCCTAGGGACTGGAAAGGCCTGGAAAAGAGGCCATAGGATTATAAAGGCATTGAAGACTCACCACTGTCTTCTAGTCACAACTGGGAAACAAAAAAGCTTTGTTACTGAGAACCTTCTCAATAATTAATGTTGCCAGCACCTTCAGAATTGGAAAGTCCTGGTGAACCTTATAAGAAGTCTGGGGCAGCTAGGTGGCACAGTGGATAAAACACTGGCCCTGGATTTAGTAGGACCTGAGTTCAAATCCGGCCTCAGACACTTGACACTTACTAGCTGTGTGACCCTGGGCAAGTCACTTAACCCTCATTGCCCCACCAAAAAAAGAAAAAAGCCTACATACATGAGAAGTCTGAAGGGTCTGAATACCCCTGTCTTGTACCCTGGGATAACTGCCCCTCCCCAATATGTGAAGTTCCAACCTTTCCATCCCATAAAATCATAAGATGGTTGAATACCAAAGTTGGAAGAGATTTTAAAGATCACATATTCAAACATTTTCCTGAAAAAGATTCCTTTCCATGCTATCACTCATAAGGGATCATCCAGTGAGTGGAAGTCAAGAGTCTCATTTTTACTTTTAGATGATTCTAACTGTTAGTTCTGCCCTCTGATGCTCAAGAAAAACCAGTTAAGTTGCTAGGAGATGAGGAAAAGCTACCAAGGTATGAACAAGGTGAATTATAATAATCTACAAGCAGTCTGAAAGAAAAGGACTAAGGATCTCACTTTGCAGTGATTGTATTGAGGGTGTGATGTTTACATTTCTGTTTCTGCCCAGCATCTATGTTCAAATGCAGTCCCACAGTGTGGGAATTTGTTGTGCTTCACTGTGCATCTGTAACTAGGCTTCCGACCAAGGCTGGGGCATTTTGTGTGCTGCTGTATTTGCAGAAGGAGGCTTGATTTCTATCTGGTGGAGAAAATGCTGTGGTGATGCTATGTATTCCAGTAAGGGGAAGAGTTGGTGCCAGTTCTGAAGAGACACACGTAGTGCCTGAGCTCCTTCAGAAGAGACATCTGCACAAGGGACTCTTCAGAGAGGAGAGAAAGACAGACCTTAGAAGCTGTAGTCATTCAAGAGAAGAGGGTTCCTCAACATGCTCCTGATTTCCAGCTTGTTTCCCAAGAGGCTTGGGAGAAAGAATTCTCATTATTTGAGCTGAGATCTCATATCACTCCCATCTTAAGAGCTCATTCATTCCTATATATTTTCTGGTATATTTTAATCTGTATAACTTGGCTGATTTCTGTTTGCTGTATGCTTGGATAAATGAGTTCAATACCCTTTGCTATTTCTGATGGTCTTTTGTGTATCCAGCGTATGAAAGGAATGAGCTAGATTAGGTAAATGTAAGCTGAGAGCAACCTTTCCCCTTCAGAGTGACCAGGGAAATGCTTTTGTACCGAATCAGATTCATACTCTCAGATCAGCAGTATTTGAGATAGATATGTCTAGTCTGACACCTCTCTTGGAGAAGAATAAATACTTAGCTATAGCCCTTTTCTTCCTTCCTTCAAAGAAAAAATTGTAATCTCTCTTGGAGAGGGATGGCCAGATTCCAATCTATGCCACCTGTGAATTACACATTTATACATTTAGATAACCCATGTGGACATACATATCTTATATGTTACTCACAAATTTTATACATATTTGTTACAAGGCTAATGAATTAATTTTTTCTTTTCTTTTCTTTTCTTTTTTTGAGGGGCAATGAAGGTTAAGTGACTTTCCCAGGGTCACACAGCTAGTAAGTGTCAAGTGTCTGAGGCCAGATTTGAACTCAGGTTTTCCTGAATCCAGTGCCGCTGCTTTATCCACTGTGCCACCCAGCTGCCCTGTGAATGAATTTTTTTCAAGGAGGGACAGAGATGGCAGGGAGAAAAGGCCATGGATGGGGTCACTAAAAAGGTAGGAAAAAGAAAAGAGGGTCATCATGACATTTTTTTTTAAAACAACGCATAGAAGAGAATGGGAAGAAGCCTAGAACAGAACCAGACAAGCAGAACAGCTTTGAAAGTCACATATTGAATAGATTACATATTTTTAAAAGAAAAGCAAGCTGTGTATCACAGAAATTCAGTTTCATGGGCAGCCCTCTTTTTCTGCTCTAATGTGTACATGGAAATGCTCGTTTGATTTAGTGTTTAAGTTGAGAGTAAAAACAATTAAAAAAAACCCCAAAACAAAGTTCAGGCCTGTCTCTCTCCTAGAAGAGAAGTGAAAAGGATCAAGCAATGCCCTTTCACACTCCAGGTTACCAGAGACAATTAAATGTTAGTAAGAACAAATAAACCAAAAAATCCAGAATAGGTGCTTCATGGTGAGAAAAAAATAGAAACGGATTTAAAGAGGCGGAGGGGAACTCAGACCACTTTTAAGGCTTTGCAGAATAAAAGCACGTCACACAAAGGATGAAGGGAAGAGGGACCACTGTACACTGGGAGCTAAACCCCGCCCCCAACAAATTTAAGGTTCTTCCTCAAGAGGAGAGAACTGAATGCTCTGAGAAGGAGACATCTGCTTTTCCTCCCAGAAATTATAAAATAATTCCACAGGTGGTGGTAAATGCAAATCCGAAGAAGAGAAGAGTTATAATAAAGAAGAAAATAATAGTAGGTCAGATGAAATAATATGTGAAAAACAACCTGTAGACCACCATACATATATGTGTGTGTATGTATGTATATATGTGTGTGTATATATATATATATATATATATATATATATGTATATGTATATGTATATGTATATGTATATGTCTGCTGTTATCATTAGTGGTGGTTGGTAACTCTTTGCTAAGCGTTACTGGGGCAGCTATTTGTCAACCTGATAGCAATAATGAAAAGATCTGTTGTCTTCTTGAAGGATGTATCCAATACATCAGAGAGAACTTTCCAAGACTTGCTGAAATAAATGACTACTGCCCAATTCTAGTGATTTACATGCATGCTGCCAGAAAGGACCTTGGAAACATCGCCAGAGATTATGGCATTTTGGGGGAAAAACTGAAGGATCAATCACGTAGCAAAATCAAGAGATAATTGAGAGAAATCCCATGTGTTCTTTTGGAATCTACACAATGTCAGGAGATCTGAAAGAAAGCCCCCAGTAAGTTAAGTGGAGTTTCTGTGTTGTACATCCTGCTGTAGCAGGATATGGACGAGAGTCTCAGAATGAGATGATGGGTTGCATTGTGTCCCACTGGAATGTGTACCCATATCAATGAAATCATGAATCCCTTGAAATATTGAAATATGGGGTTCCACAGTACTCCTAGGTGTTGGAGGAATTTTTGAGAGGGTTCTAATGCATTTTCTTCTTCATGTTTAAGGATGAGATTTCTAACTAATAAACTTCAGAGAAGAGGAAAAATTCCTTTTGATGCCCTTCCTCACCCCTTATTGTCTGAATAAGAAAATGCTTCCATTATCTCCTTGAAACCGTAGATGACCTGGCAGGATTTGGGGGCAAAGGGGATGGTCTTTTCAAAAATCAGTCCAGGGGGCAGCTATGTGGTGCAGTGGATAAAGCACTGGCCCTGGATTCAGGAGAATCTGAGTTCAAATCTGGCCTCAGACACTCGACACTTACTAGCGCGGTGTGACCCTGGGCAAGTCACTTAACCCTCATTGCCCTGCAAAAAAAAAAAATCAGTCCAACCATATCAGCTGGGGAATACAACTCTAATCATCATGCTAAAGGCCTAAGCACAGTGACACTGTATCTGCCAGATTTCAACCTACCTCTCTTTCAGTTCTTTCCTCTTTTGTAAGAGAGAGAGTGCACAGCAAGCACGAAGTACAAACTTAGGATGGTTTCAGTAAGGGCACAAAGTAACCCGAGAGTTCCCCTTCCTGCAGGATCTTTTTTTACTTGATTCCTTCAGCCATCTCTGCCACGTCATCATAATCTCTAAGACTGGCATAAGGAAAAACCACAGCTACTCTATGTGACACACCAAGTCTGTCACCCACATAAGCATGGTATAACTGAGTTTTCACTGCAGTTATTAGCACCAGCCTTGACCCTTGAGAGAATCCTGCCAGTATCACTATCTTTTTTTGTTTCTCCTTCCCAATTCTCTCTCCTCAGAATTGATCTGGATGAGGAATTCCTGAGTTATCTGCCTTGGATAGCTTCCTATCTTTGACAGGTCTACTTGCTGCTCAGACCCTTGTGAAAAGCAGTTAATTAGCTAGACACAGATATGACAAAGACTCAAAGGTTCAGCCCTTCACCATTGCTAGAGTTTCAAAGCTCCATTTATAATGAACCAGTCTTGGTTGTGGAAGTTGGAGGAGACAGAAAACCCTTGCTTCTCTTGGAGCCCAGGTCCCCTTAGAGCACTTTATGTTTCAGTGGTGGTGCGATGTTTCTTTGGGAGAGTGAGGTTCTCAGGAGCCTGTGAGATGGTTTTATGCTATTCTGTGGTTCAGTGAATAAATAGAATACTTCAGTCACAAAGCTGCAAATTTGTCTTCTCTTTCAGAATTAATTAACTTTAAATTGTACCTGAGGAGAATGTTTCCCTGTTCTCTTGCTCTGTCTTTCTGTTCCCCTCAGACAATCTTGGCTTCTAGTTCCATTTTTTCTAACATTTATGGATGACCTCACTCTCACAGCCCCATTCTGACCCAGTCCTTCACCCCCAAAACTCATCTAAGGGATATTAAAATATAATAATTTGATGTTTCCTACTACAGTACAAAAAAAATCAGAAAGGATTTCAGAGCTAGTATATGTATATGTATGTGTATGTATACATATGCATGTGTAGGTGCATGTATATGTGTATGAGTATGTGTATATGTATATACACACACACACACACACACACACACATATATATATATAAGATGTATGTCTTTGTATAGAAGTGTAGGTATAGGAGAGGGCGCCTAGTTACCCTAGGATAAGTATATGGAATGGTTATAGGCATAAATCATGCTCCTAGGGGAAATATTTCAAAGTTATTACAATAGATAAAGAACTCTCCATCATCCTAGACATTTTCTACTATGGTGGCAAATACCTACAGACAGCTGGTGGCACAGGATGGAGGACTGAGTCTGGAATTAGGAAGACCTGAATTCAAATCCAGCTGGGTGATCCTGGGCAGGTCATTTAGCTTATGTTTGCCTCAATTTCCTCAACTGTAAAATGGGGATAATAATAGCACCTACAACCCAGTATTAGTGTGAGGATGAAATGAGATGATATATTTGTAGAAAGCTCTTAGGGTATTATAGGCGCTGTGTGAATGCTTATTTCCTTCCTTCCCTTCTCATCTTTCCCCTTTGGAAAGCAGACATCTCCCTGTTTCATCCATCTCCTGAAATTAGTTATCAGAGGGGTTGTCAAACAAAGTTGTCTCTGTTGATTCATCTTTCAATGAATGATTTCAAGGAAACATCTTTCTCTTATGTTCAAAGAATGGCCTACTTACTGTTTTCCCCGCAGTTTCTGATGAAGAAAATCTGGACCTCATTGAGAAATGCCGAATTGCATGCCGCCGTAGAAAGATAGACTAGTATGGGGTAGAGAAAGAAGAGAAAATCAGGTATAAAATAAGTTCCTGCTAGCTGTACAGCGTGGGAGTGACATAGAATTAACTTGAATAAGGTGAATGCTCATTACATTGGGGAAATTCTTAGTCTTCTGTCATTAAAAAAAAAATTACAGCATCTGGACTCAGTCCAAGGTCTTCAATTCATTACCTAGATCACCTTTTTCAAAAGGAACAGTTTTCATTTTACCTGCACATCCTGAAATCAACCATATCTTCTCTCTAGATCTCAGTCTTCTTATCCTTGAACTGGAAGTCCATAAAGACATAACATCCTCCTGGGTGGGGTGGTGGTGGTGGTGGTGGTGAGGCTCAGCCTAAGAAGCTCATCCTTTGTTTAAAGAGTCTCCTAACGGGCTCATTCTTCCTGGAAGGAACCTGTTTTGAGGTCCCTGAAGCATACCTAGGGGTCACATGCTACAAAGCCCTCAGTGCAACCCCTTTCCACCAGTGGAACTCTCTTCCTCTTTCCCCCTGTTCCCCTGCCAAGGTCCTGTCTTGAAATGCTTTTCAACTTCAGGAAATATGAGAGAGAAAAAACAATATTCCCCTCTTTTTTCTTTCCTAGGTCAAGTGGGGAATGCATCCTGGAAGGCCTATAATCCCTCTCCCCATCTCCATCCATTCTTTGTTGTTTGTTGTTGTTGTTGGTTTTTGGTGAGGCAGTTGGGGTTAAGTGACTCGCCCAGAGTCACACAGCTAGTAAGTATTAAGTGCCTGAGGCTAGATTTGAACTCAGGTCCTCCTGACTCTAGGGCCAGATGTTTGTTGTTTTACTTTATCTAGGTTTTTTTTTTTCCTTCTCTTTTGAGATAATGGAGGGGGCTGGACTTGGAGATAACCTCTTCCCCATCTTCAGAGGAATCCCTCAGGCATTTGCATTGTGATAAGCAATTAAAAAAAGAAACTTATCGACATATTTTATTTTGACAGGATAGGTACTGCCTAACAAATACCCAAATGAATCCTTTTACAAATTTTCTCTTTTTTTTTAATTAGCAAAGTAGAACCCAGTGAATTAAAAAAACAAAAACAAAACCGACCAAGGAACAAAACCCCTATTTCTGCTGCATCCTTTTCTGCCCGTAGTTCTGGTACACTTTTCTTTTCCCTCTTGTCCCCTCCTGTTCACTCCCTTCTCTTCTGCCTCCTCCTCTTCCTTCTCTGTCCCCTTCCCCGCTTTCATTTTCTGAAAGTGTGGGAGAGAAAAGATTTCAGACTGCCTACCAAACTGAAGGTCTAAAGTAGAGCTGTCCTGCTGACCTCATTGTTGTATGCCTGTGAAACCTGGACAGTCTATCAGAGCCATGCCAGCAAATGGAATCGCTTCCATTTGAATTGTCTTAGGAAGATTCTGAAGATCACCTGGCAAGGCAAAGCACCAGATACTGAGGTCTTTTCTTGAGCTGAACTGCCAAGCATCCAAACTCTACCGCAGAGAGTGCAACTCCTAGGGACTGGCCACATTGTTCGAATATCAAAAGTTCATTTGCCTAAAAGACTATTTTACAGAGAACTCACACAAGGGAAGCACTCACATGGAAGCCAGAAGAAGTGATACAAGGACACTCTCAAACTCCTTCACAAGAACTTTGGGATCAGTTGTGAGACATGGGAGACCCTGGCATAGGAGCACCGAGTATAATGTGCCTGCATCCAAGAAGGCTCTGTGCTCTGTGAGCAAAGAGGAAACATAGTAGCTCAAAAGAAATGGGAGAGGCACAGATTTAAAGACATCTCACTCCAAATGCTCAAATGGATTTTTTTTTTTGCCCAACCATAGCTGGACACCCTATAACTTGACCCTACCACAGTGATGTCATTCCAGTCCTCTTTGAGAGCGAAGGACAATGGGGCAGCTAGGTGGCACAGTAGATAAAGCACCAGCCCTGGAGTCAGGAGGACCTGAGTTCAAATTTGACCTCAGACACTTGACACTTACTAACTAGCTGTGTGACCCTGGGCAAGTCACTTAACCTTCATTGCCCTGCCCCCCCCAAGTCTATTTTGACAACAAGTGGGTGGAGCCAAGATGGCAGAGGAGAGTTAAGGACAATGACCAACTACTCAATGTATACACAGTTCTAGTTGATAGATATTATTTGTTGCCACTGCACAGAGCTCCTTCCCCATTTCCTTGCAGCATTAAAACTAGCTGAATTAGAGCTCTAGGGAAGAATATTAAACTGTTCTCATATCTTATTGGCATGGCACTCACATCCTTGGCATTGTGGATACGTATTTTTTACACCTTTCTGCACATTTCATTTTATACACCTGAGAGAAATGCCTCACTTGCTTTACCCTTGTTATGGTTGTTTCCTTATAAGATTCATATACATAAACACAAACATATGTATCTATAAATGGATACACACATATGTATCTATATAGCTCTCTCTGTATGTATCTTTATAGAAACATATATCTATATCTATCTATATTTATCACTTTTTATGACACTGGAATATTCTGTTATATTATCATACTGTAATTTATTCATCTAGTCACCAGTTGATGGACATATAGGTTGGTTGTATTTTTTCCCATTGCAAGTAGAACAGTTATAAATATTCTTGTACAGACAGGTACTTTTTTTTTCTTTTTAGGATGTTTTTAGGGAAAAAAAGGAATTCTAGCAATGGAATCCTTGGACCAAAAGGTGTGATTAGTTTGGTTACTCTTAATGAATATTGCCACGTTGTTATCTACAATGTTTGCACTAGACTATGGTTCAATCAAAAATGTATTAGAGTGTGTTTCCCCACCACAGCTTTGATAACATTTGATTTTTATTATTCTTTACTATTGTTACCATTCTGGTGGGTGTAAGGTTGTCACAGTTGTTTTGATTTGTAATTTTTTGATTATTGGTGAATTGTGCATCTTTTCATGTAAGTACTGAGTATTTGTATTTGTTAAAAAACTGTCTGTGATATTTGAGGATAGTTCCATCGGGAAGGAAGGAAACAAGCATTTATTAAGTGTGCCAGGCACTCTGACAAGTGCTTTACAGTATCTCATTTGATCTGAACAACCTCGGGAACTAGGTGCCATCTTACAGTTGAGGATATAGCGGCAGACAGAGGTTAAGTGACTCACCGAGGGTCACCCAGCTAGTAAGTGTCTGAGGCTGGATTTGAGCTCAGGCCTGATTCCTGGCAGCTAGATGGTACTGTGCAATAGAGAGTGCTGGGTCTGCAGTCAGGAAGACTCATCTTCCTGAGTTCAAATCTGGCCTCAGACACTTACTAGCTGGGTGACCTTCGGTATGTCACTTAACCCTGCTTGCCTCAGTTTCCTCATCTGTAAAATGAATCGGAGAAGGAAATGGCAAACCGCTCCATTATTTTGCCAAGAAAACCCTAGATGGGGTCATGAAGAATTGAATGCTACTGAAATGACAACAACACCTTTCTGACTCCAGGCCCAGTCCTCTACTGCACCATTTAACCAAGCTCAGCGTGACTTCATCTAGGATTGTCCTTTTGACACTTGTCTCTCTGTTCTTGGCATTTTCTTTGGTGTCTCCAATGCTTCAAATGCTTTCTTTTCTCCATCTCTGCCTATTAGCTTTCCTGGCTTCCTGTAAGTCCCATCAAAATCTCATCCTCTACAGGAAGCCTTTCCCAACCCTTCAATTCTAATGCTTTTTTGTTGTTTTTCAGTCATTTTAGTCATACCTGACTCTTCATGACCCCATTTGGGGTTTTCTTGGCAAAGATGCTGGAGTGGTTTGCCATTTCCTTTTCCAGCTCATTTTACAGAGGAGGAAAGTGAGGCAAACAGAGTTAAGTGACTTGCCCAGGGTCACCAAGCTAGTAAGTGTCTGAGGTCAGAATTGAACTCAGGTCTTCTTGACTCTAGGTCCAGCACTCTATCTACTGTGCCACCTTTTTTACACTCTCCCTAGCCCTAACTCTCTTGACTCAGGCAGGCAGGTGGCACAGGGGAATAGAACTCTGGGCTTGAAGTCAGGAAGACTTGAATTCAAAATTGTGCCTTAGACATTTACTAGCTATGTGCCTCTAGGCAATTTGACTCAGTTTCCTCAACTGGGGATAATAATAGCATTTATCTCCCAGGACTGTTGTAAGGATCAAATGAGATAATGCCACATAGTAGGTACTTAATAAATGCTTGTTCACTTCTCCTCCCCTCTTTTTATGCATCTCTATACAGGTAACACACTGTATATACACACACACACACAATACACACATGTGTATATATGTGTGTGTATGTGTTTATGTATGTATATATCCTGCCATATCTACATGTCTTCCTATTATCTCTCCTGAGCTCTTTTCTTGCCTAGACTAATGCTGTCATTTCCTCATTGGTCTGTTTCCTTCTAGTCTAAATCCCCACATCTACTCTCCACTTCCCCACCCTACCCCATCACCATTAAATGAATATTTTTTAATTGCTGGTCTGACCATTTCATTCCACTATCCCAGAAGCTTCAGTGACCCCTCCCCAACCCCACTGCCTTTTGAATAAAATCTACATCTCTCTGTTGGGTATTTAAAGCCCTGCACAACCTGGATCCAGGCTGGCTACCTTTCTAGGATGTTTACGCATCACCCTTACATATGCTACCCAAACCAGCCTTTTTGTTGTTCTGTATGGGTGCCATTTTCTTTTCTGCTTCCGTCCCCTTTATACAGGGTATCTCCTATCCCAAGAATGCTCTTTCTTTTCATCTCCACCTCTTGGAATCCATAGCTCTCCTCAGAATTCAGCTTAAGTCCCACTTTTTTCAAGAAGCCTTTTCTGATTCTCCCAGTCAATAACAACCCCATTAATCAGTGTATTTTAAATCTGGAACATGTTGTATCCCCCTAGATAATAGAATGTAACCTTTTTGAGGCCAGGCACTACCTCACTTTTGTATTTCTATCCCCAGTACCTAGCACAGTACTTGGCACCTAGCTGTTGTTAAAGGGCTTGTTGGTTGATAATTCAACAGTCAATGGGGAAGCACCAAAATCAATTAAAAAAACTACAGTACAACATGGATAATATCAATTTGTGGTTTGTCTAAATAAGTATCAGCCTGCAGGATTTCCTTTCAATTTGAGGTTGTTTTTTTTTTTATTTTATTATTATTATTTTTTTTAGTGAGGCAATTGGGGTTAAGTGACTTGCCCAGGGTCACACAGCTAATAAGTGTTAAGTGTCCGAGGTCGGATTTGAACTCAGGTCCTCCTGACTCCAGGACCGGTGCTCTATCCACTGCGCCACCTAGCTGCCCCCCTCAATTTGAGTTTGACACTATTGTCTTAGAGATCTCTTTACAGCTAAGGAAAGTAAGGTCTAAAGAAATGAGAAGCCTTTCTCTAAGTCATACAATGAGTTAGTGACAAAACCAGAACTAGAATTTGTGGAAGTCTTATGACTTCTAAAAAAGAGCTTTTCTCCTTAACGTACTGTGTCTTACCTCCTTAATTAGATTGTATTTTTTTCCCCTTATAAGGCTCTATGTTTAATCTCTGCAGTTTCTAACAACTTACTATCAACACAGGGATAGGGGAGTGGGAAAACACATTCATTTTTCTCCACATCCGACATTAAATAACAAAATAAGGCAGACAGCCCCAAAGAGACTCCCTAGCCGGCTGTTTTCTCTTCAAAAACACAGAATTACACCTTAAACTGGTGCTAAAAACCACAAATAAATATGCAACAGAGAGAAAGAAAGAAACCAGGAGGCCATGGACACAACAAAGGAATCCTGCAATGTTCAGTGTGTGTGTGTGAGGGGGGAGAGGTGTGTGCACACACACGTGTATGCAGAACACAGGTGGCTAGCCTTGCTCTTTAAATCCCAGACTGACTACCCGGCAAATAGCCCGGTGGCCACTCCTTGCATCCCTCTATCTATACCAGTATAAAGCTCATTGGAACAGGGCAGAAAAGGGGCAGGGAGGGATGCCATCTTCCAGGCCAGATGATGTCTGCTATCCCATTATACACCAGAGAATCTAGCACAGGAACTTTTACACCATGGGCATTAGGATAAAAGGATGTAGAACTGGAGAAGATTTGAGAGACTATGTAATCCAACCACCAGACTAAAAACTACATGAGAAAATTGAGCCCTGGAAAGATGAAGTGATTTGCCCAAGCTTCTATTGGTAACAAGAGGCAAAGTCAAGATTCAAACCCAGGTCTGATTCCAAATCTGGTGTTTTTTCCCATTGATCCCAAAGAGGATCAATTGTCTAAGCTGTTACCAATCCAGATCTGAGTGTGAGTGCTACACAGAACACCATGAACAAATGTGCCGTGCCCTCTCCTGACCTAGGGCAAGGGGATCTTAACTTTTTGTATGTTGTGGGTTCTTCTGGCAGTTCTGGTGATGCCCATGGTTCCCCTTCCCAGAATAATGTTGACTGCCTACATTCATAATGGAAGGAAATGCTAAATTTCAGCTTGAGGTTAGTAAAAATTGAAACCTATTTTTAAAAATCCTATCCACATATAGATGAGGAAACTAAGGCAAACAGAATTTTTTTTTTGGGGGGGGTGAGGCAATGAGGGTTAAGTGACTTGCTCAGGGTCATACAGCTACTGTCTAGTGTCTGAGGTCAAATTTGAACTCAGGTCCTCCTAAATCTAGGGCCAGTGCTTTATCCACTCTACCACTTAGCTGCCCCTAAACAGAATTTAAGTGACTTGCTCAGGGTCACACAGCTAGTAAGTGGCTGAGGATGGATTTAAACTCAGGTCTTCCTGACTCCGGGTCCAGCTTTTTATCCACAGTATTGCCTAGTTGTCTATAGTTGTGTAGTAACAATTCCTCTCTGCCTAATTTCAGGAGCAATTAGAAGTATACCCTTAAGGTAAAGATATTTCCTTTTCAGAGCCCAGAAGCAACCTTTTCCCAGCACATTTAGCACTCTTTCTCATCCAGTAGACACTAGCTTCTTACAGTGGCAGAGGTTTTTTTTTGTTTTTTTGTTTGTTTGCAGGGCAGTGAGGGTTAAGTGACTTGCCCAGGGTCACACAGCTAGTAAGTGTCAAGTGTCTGAGGCTGGATTTGAATTCAGGTCTTCCTGAATCCAGGGCTGGTGCTTTATCCACTGTGCCATCTAGCTGCCCCCAATAGTGGCGGGTTTTACCAGGAGAGAATTTGCCACCAGCCCCAGCAACTTTTAAAAGGTGCCCTGAGATTGAATCCTATTTGTGCCAGCAAATTATTTCTTACAATAAAAATAAGAAATCTTCCATAAGAGTTACAAAATATTTTCCTTACAACATCTCTGTGAAACAGGTAACATGAGTTCTTCTGTAAAATGGGAAGCAGTTTTAGGTGAAGTGATTTATTAATGGACATGCATTGGGTAAAGGGCAGAACTGAGACTTGCACTCAGGTCCTTTTATTCCAAAGCTAGTATCTCTTCCTGATTTCCATTCCTCAGTGAGGGAAAAGTGGAACAGCCAGTCCTTGCCTAATATGATGCCCACTAAGGTAGGTTCACTAGATCTATCATTGGATTCTAGTGATTTCTTCTGCTCTTCGGAGGGGAATGCCTGTTCTGCTTCTGAAGTGCAGTTATCACCTATTAGATGAGAGGATAGGATCTAGACTTGGGTTTGCAAGACGGCAGGTCAGAATGCTGACTGATGCACCACTAAGACAGGCAGGTTTATAGGGTCAGGTGGTTCCAACTGTAACGATTGGAATGACGCCACCTGCTGGAGACTTACTGTAGAAGAGTTCCGCCCATGAAGCGAAGGTCTTTGAGGGCAAGACCAGGAGTCTTTTCTTTGGCGTCAGGAAGTGACACGGGCTAGTGGGAGGAGGAAGGAAGAGACTGGCACTCGGTCTCACGCTCTTGCCTTTGGACTCTGGTGGAGAGCGGAGCTAGAAATGTGCTCTCCCTTTAATAGATAGGAATCTAGGACTTTCTCTCTCTCTTTACCAAATTCTTATTCTCCTTAATAAATGCTTAAAAGTCTAACTCTTGCTAAAGCTTATAATTTATTGGCGACCACTCATTAGATATTTTAGACAGACTAGCTAGAATTTTAGCCCTTAACACCCCTATGGCTTTTCTGGGATCCAATAAGGTTCTTACTTGTGGGGGGTAGCCAGGTTTGATACTGATGCATTGACTGTTCTGCCGAGTGAGAATCCTTTTCTTCCTCCTTCGTCTCAGCACCACATAGATCCGAGCATAGACAAGGAGAGTCACCACAAAGGGCAGGTAGAAGGAAACCACTGAGGAGTAGAGGACAAAGTCTGGGTTGGAGATGGAACAGACACTGGGATCCCCTGTGAGGAGAGAGAAAGGAAAAAAGGGAGAACCATTTGCAGACCCTAGTGGGGATGTCATTATTGATAGGGGAATGGTCAAAGCCATAAGTAGAGTTGGGAGTGGCAGAGACTACAAGTCCCAACAGGCATCTGTCCATCTGGATCTGGGTTTTTTTGTTTTTTGTTTTTAATTTTGTGGGGCAATGGGGGGTTAAGTGACTTGCCCAAGGTCACACAGCTATTAAGTGTTAAATGTCTGAGGTCGGATTTGAACTCAGGTCCTCTTGAATCCAGGGCCGGTGCTCTATCCACTGTGCCACCTAGCAGCCCCGCCATCTGGATCTGAATGATGGTTAGCAAAGGGGGCAGGCTTCTGTTCATAGTGAGAGATTTCAGGGAAGTGGAGTCTCATCATTGGACATAGTTTTGGCGCGATTCACAGAATGGACCAAAGGGTAGAATGGGTTGACACCATTCTGGGTGACAGCAGTTGGCCAAGGGCACTGGTAGAGTAGAAAAAGAAAATGAATGGTAGTGGGACCTCATCTTTTTGTCTCCATCCTGTAGAACTCCACTTACTCTCCTGTTCTTGGGGCCATCACATCAATCTACCCCTCAAATACGTCTGTTTCTTCTGGCCACAATGTTTGCTTAGCCCCCTCTTAGCCTCCAATTATACACTACTTTCCCCTATAATCAAGACATTTATGGCAAGGATACCCACATTCCATGAACATATGGGATTGCCCTTTATCTCAGCGTTCTGCCCTATTTTTTACTAGGTAGGGGTAGAGAATGGTGGTGGTACCATATTTGACCCTGATTATAAATTGCACTTGATATCTGGTAGCACATGATCTCCTTTTACCTTTTGCAGACCAGGTAGAAGGACCTAACTCCACCCTACACTAGCAGATCCTTGGGATACAGGCATACCTTGTTTTATTGTACTTTGCCTTTGTTTTGTTTTTACAAACTGGAGATTTGTGGCAACCCAGAGACAAGAAAGTCTGCTGGCACCATTTTCCCAACAGTATGTGCTCACACAGTATCTCTGTGTCACATTTTGATAATTCTCACAATATTTTAAACTTTTTCATTATTATTATATGTTATGGTGATCTGTGATCAATGATCTTTGACATTACTATTATAATTGTTTTGGGTTGCCATGAACTGTACCCATAGAAGGAGGTGAACTTAATTGATAAATGTATGTGATCTGATTGCTCCACTGAGGGCCTGTTCCACATCTATCTCCCTCTCCTCGGGTCTCCCCCTTACTCCTTGAGACACAGTAATATTGAAATTAGGTCAATGAATAACTCTACTATGGCCTCTAATTGTTCAAGTGAAAGGAAGAGTCAATATATTCGGCCAATCTCATTATTTTATTTTAAGAAATTGTCACAGCCACCCCAGTCTTCAGCAACCACCACCCTGATCAGTCAGCAGCCATCAACATCAATGCAAGAACCTCTATACCAGCAAAAAGATTAAGACTAGCTGAAGGCTCAGATGATGGTTAGCATTTTTTAGGAATAAAGTGTTTTTTTACTTAAGGTATGTATTTTTTAGACATAACACTATTACTGAACAAAGCAACAAAAACTACTGCATATTTTAAAGACTGCAGTTTTGTTGTTGTTCCATTATTTTTAGTTGTTTCCAACTCTTTGCGATCCCATTTGCGGTTCCAGCTTGGCACTCTATCCACTGCACCACCTAGTTGCCCTCATTAATCATCAAAAGGCACTAATTAGAAAAAAGGCATTTATTAGGCATGTACTATATACCAGGTACACTTCTAATCCTAGGGATACAAAGAAAGGCAAAAAGACAGTCTCTGCCCTCCAAGAACTTACATTCTAATGGGGGAAATAACACAATCAAGTAGATACAAGATATATGCAGAATAGAAGGAAGACACTCTGAGATAGGAAGGCAGGAGTGTGTTGGTAAATGTTTAATAACCATCTCTCTTGGTGGAAAATGTACGTACCACTTTAACATTTAATCTGTATTATTAACATCTTCTCCATTACTTTGGTAAGTCTAGACAATCAATAAAACAATAAATCAGTTCCTGATTTGTAGTGTTTGTAGATTTCTGAGGTGTTAAGGCTCACACTGAAAATTTAACAATCAGCTCTCAGCTCCAACATACCACAACTGGAAGGTATTAGTACATGGGGGGGGGGCGGTGAGGATGGGGCTCAGAAAGGCTTCCCTCTCAAGAGATAAGTCTTAAGGAAGTCAGAGACACTAATAAGCAGAGGTAAAGGGGACATGAGGGTCAGCCAGGGCAAAGATCTGGAGATGAGAGATAAAGCATCATATTCAAGGAACTACAAATTGGTGATTAATACAAATCCCTCCATTTTACAGGTGGGAAAATTGAAGCCCCAAATGATTAAATGATTTGCCCAAGGTCATAAGGATAGTAAATGACATCTCTAGAATTCAGACTCTGGCCCTCTGAGTCCAAGCTGAGTCTTTCAAATTCAGTATTCTCTTTCTACGAGGCCACTCTAAGAAATCTGTTTGAATCCTGGCTCTGACCTCAGCTGGGTCATGTTCTACCTCCAATGGCTGTTATGAAAACCCCTCGTTAAATATAAGATATTCTGTCAAAGAAGAGCTCAATTTTCGGTCCCTTTTCTCCCCATCTAAGCAAAGTCCCCTGCTTAGGATTCGGCAAGATGATTAAGTTCCCCACGTGACACACTTCTATTATGTCTGCCACCAGGTAAAGTGACCCTGGAGGAAACAACACTCCCAATGAGGAGAGGAGCAGTCTTCCCTCTATTACCTATCACCTGACCTGCTTACTGACCTGACATCTGCTTTGTCAGCAGTGCCTCCCTCTACAACCCTGTCTGGCTTAAGGACAAGGTGAGTCACACTCGGTGAGAGTCTCTGAAGTGGCTACTGTGTGGATGTGTCTCTGCTTATCCTGACCAGGCTGAGCAGGCAGCTCTGCACAGGAAGCTTCTGTGTGGGCAGAGATGCGAATCACAAAGCCAAGAGCAAATCCAAGTTGGGGACTCATGTGCTTCAGTCCAATTGTTTTCCATTTAAACCAATCCTATTAAAATCCCTGAATGATTTGGCCAAGCATGACAAGGATTCTTCATGGACTTCTGGGATGCTCACCAGAGAAGCCAAATCCTGTTGGTCCTTCCGTATCCCAACTCAGCAACTCAGGGCATTTACCTCTGGCTGTCCCCTCATGCTTGGAAGGTTCTCTCTCTTAAGCTCTGTTTCTGGCTTCTCTGCCTTCCTTAAAGTCCCATTTAAAACCCCAACTTCCATAGGAAACCTTTTCTGACTCCCTCTTAATTCTAGTTATTTCTCTTTGCTGATTATCTCCAATTTATCTTGTATAGCTCTCTTTTGTACCTAATTGTTGGCATGTTGTCTCCCCTATTAGACTGTGAGCTCCTTGAAGGCAGGGACTATCTTTTACCTTTTTTTGTATCCCCACTTTTGGCACCAAGCCTGGCACATAGTAGGTGTTTTATAAATGTTTACTGACTGACTGACTGACTGATGTGGTCTGCAAGGAGTTTTGAGATCCCTCTAATAATAGTGATGAAAGAGTATGGCTTCTGAGTCTTCTGTTGGGTATTTAAGCTTCTTCACAATCTGGCCCCTTCCTCTCTGTTCAGTCTTCTTATATATCATATCACTCCCTTCTACAAATTCTCCAGTCTAGTTCTGCTGGTCTATTTGCTGCTCCCCACACAAAACACTCCATCTCCTGTCTCCATGCTTTCGTACTGGCTGTTCTCCATAACTGGAATGCTCTCTCTCCTCACTTCTACCTCCTATCATCCTGTCAAGACTAAGCTCAAGTGCCATCTTCTTCAGAAGCATCCCCATCCCTCCAGTCTGTGGAAACTTCCTCCCATCTACTCTGTATATTTCTATATATACAACATCGCAAAAGGTAACACTGTAATACATACATATGTGTATTATTACAATGTTATCTTTCTTATTAGAATGTACATTCCTCATGGGCAAGGGATTGTTCTTTTTTGTGTATCTCCAGCACAGCACAGTGCCTGGCAAAAAAGTATATGCTTAATAAAATACTTGTTAACTGGCTGATTGATTGATTGACTTAGCTATAAGGGACAAAGCAATTGAGGTACAAGATCAATGCAGGATCATATCTGGCCTAAGATGCTCACTAGCTGTGTGACCCTGGGCAAGTCAAGTTAACCTCTGTTTGCCTCACTTTCTTCCTCTCTAAAATTGGGGTAATAATAGCACCTACCTCATAGGGTTATTGTGAGAATCAAATAAGATTATTTGTACAAAGTACTTGGTACAATGCCTGGTATATGGTAGTTACCATATAAATGTTAACTGTTATTATTATTATTATATTTATTAGTCACTGGCGCCTTAAAACCAGTCACTTCGGGCAGGTGGGGCTCGTTAGCCTTGTCAGGCAACCCACCTAGGGGAAGGAACCCTGATTTTAAACCTCCACTGCCTTGTGGCCATACTCATATATGGAAAAGGCTTTAGGAGTTAACCCTGAGGAAAAATCAGGGGTTGGAGTCCCTTAGGCAGTTGGATGTTGGACATCACATCCCTCCGGCAACTCCTGCAGCGGCACTGGTGCCAAACTGTACTGGCTCTGCCTCTCCTTTGGATCCACCAATGTCACGGAGAGGGAAAACCTGCTGCATGGGCAACAGCTTGTTTTCCATTTTGATCCGGCCCAGGCCAGCGCCCTGGAGAGGACACTCCAGCTACTCCTCATGGGGTAGATACAACATGGGATGCGGCAGTCACTGGTTATAAGTCACTCAGGAGCTGAGGCTCCCATATCGGACTGCACAGCCACACTGTGGCCTGTGGCTCTTCAAGGCACTGATCCATGGTCATCCTTGACTGGTGGAGGCCTACTACTACTACATCTCTATTAATATTGTTATCAGTAAGGATGATGACATAAGACACTGGATTCTAATCTGGGGCAGAACTAATTTGATTGAGGGCAAGGGCTCAAGTGACTCCATTTGTGGGAACACTAGGAAAATGAGACTTTCCATGGGGAGTCATTGTCATTGCAGGACTATATAAAGGGAAAATCAAAATTTTATTCTGTAAGCCAGTTCCCTGCCTCTAGTATCTGACACTAATTAGCTGAATGACCATCGGCAAGTTGCTGAGCCTCTCTGTGCCTCATCTTCCTCTTCTGTAAATTGGGGATAATAGAGCCACCTGCTATTGGAAACCTTTCCCCAGTCTCCCTAATTGTTAGGGCTTTCTCCTTCCTCAAATTACCCTATATTTACATATTTGCACACATGTGGCATCTCCCCAGTAAGATGTAAATGCCCTGAGCTTAGGGGCTTTTCAAATTTTGTCTTTGTATTTCCAGTGCCTAGCAGTGCCTTGCACATAATGGTTGATTAAGAAATGCTTGTTGAATGTCATTTTGGTGAGGAAAGTCCTGAGTAAACCTTAAAAGATTATATACACTTAGGTAATAACAATAATATTATTATTACTGCTATAACAACAACAACAACAACAGTTCCACTACACCAGTTTAAACTGGCTTTCTCACTTAAAGACATACATAACCTGACCCTCTCACAACCAATTGCAGCCATGTGGATTTTTGTGCCTGAAAATTTGTAGGGCATGTTTCTTTCTAGGGATTATTTTTTTCCAGGATGAGGTCAAGGGCAGATGAGAAAGGAAACAGTACAGATTAGGGGAGATGCTGCATACACAGCCCAAGGCCAGAAAGATCTCTTCTAAAAACTACAGTAACCTGACTCAGCTTTCTCACCTATCTGTGTGTGCATCTTAGTGGACTAAAAGCCTGTATCACAGGAGGGACTTTTTCCTCTTCCTACCTACTGTTGGGAAGACAGGTGGGAAGAAGGGGCTGAGGGCTATGAGTTCCTTGAGACCAGAGACTGTTTTTGCATTTCTTTGTATCCTTAGAGTTTATCCCAGAGCCTGGCACTTAGTAGGCATTTAATAAATGCTTGTTGATTGAGGGGAGGTTTCTTAACTTGGTGTTTTCCCCAATCTATACCTCTCTCAGGTCTATGAGTAATTTCATTTTCTTTTTCTGGGATACGGTGGATCCCAAAATTTAGGACAATTTGTCACCCTGTTAACTTGGATGAAATTGTCTGAGGCTCTGCTTTTCTGAGTGAAATAGTATGCATCAATCAATCAATTAATATGTAATTATTAATGGGGCAGCTAGGTGGTGCAGTGCATAAGCACTGGCCCTGGATTCAGGAGGACCTGAGTTCAAATCTAGCCTCAGATACTCAACACTTACTAGGTGTGTGACCCTGGGCAAGTCACTTAACCTCAATTGCCTCACCAAAAAAAAAAAGGTAATTATTAAGCACTTACCATATGCTCCATACTGTGCTAGTTCTAGGGATATAAAGAAAGGCAAAAACATCCTACCTGCTTTCAAGGGGCTCACATTCTAATGGAGATGACATGCAAAAATCATGCATATTATATATATATATATATATAATATATCTAACATACACACATATATTATATTGTGTGTTGTGTATTTATATACATAAGCATACACACATATTATATTGTGTGTTGTGTATTTATATACATAAACATACACACATATTATATATATATATATACAGAGAGAGAGAGAGAAAGACATACAGATGGGGGAGAGACAGATAAATATACAAATAAATGGAGAAAGACCGGGGAGATACCTTCCCCCTCCCCCAGCAAACACACCCAAAAGAGGAGAAATTCCTATCTCTCTAAAATGAAATGTCTTCTTCCTCTCATCTCCCCTTTCTCAAAAGCCCACTTCCCAATTCCCCCTGACTCTCAAATTTATCCTTTTCCCTCCATGTCCCCCTGTTTTTTCTTAGGCAGAGAGAGGAAGTCAGGAAGACACCCATTCCTGCTTTCTCACAGCTGAATTCCTCCCTTTTAACCAAGGGCTTTTGGGGAGAGAAGATCATCACCTTAGAAGAGACACCATCACAATTAGTATAACAAAGCAGGATTTCCCTAAGGAGGATTCATCTGCTTTTCATCTTAGATGTTCAAGGGAAAAATTTGTGAAGTTTCCCTGGATGTCCCCCATGCCTGGAATTCTCTCTTCTCATCTTGGTCTACTGACTTCAAATCCCAATTCAAATCCCACCTCTTTTCCAATCCCTCTTTCTTTTTTTTGCGGGGCAATGAGGGTTAAGTGACTTGCCCAGGGTCACACAGCTAGTAAGTGTCAAGCGTCTGAGGTCGGATTTGAACTCAGGTCCTCCTGAATCCAGGGCCAGTGCTCTATCTACTTTTCCAATCCCTCTTAATGCTAGTGCCTTCCCTCTGATGATTATCTCTAATAGATTCTCTTTATAGCTTGCTTGTACATAGTTGTTTTCATGTTGTCTCCCCCATAAAACTATGAGCTGCTTGAAAGCAAGAGCCTCTTTTACATTTCTATCTCCATTGCTTAGCACAGTGCCAGGCACAGAATAGGTGCTTAAAAAAATGCATATTGACTGACAGGTGATCACATCCAAAATCCACACATTGCTCAGCCCCAAGGAGTTGATTGTAGCTATTGAAACCTAAAAAATGATATCACTGAGGATTTTTACTTTCGTGATACAATTCTTTGTAAGTTTATTGGAAATTCTCCATTTTCCCAACAAAACCAACTTTGTCTTGCTAATTACTATCCATTTGTAACTTAGCTTTAATGTATACAATTCATCTAACAAATGAAAACTGAAAGAAGTTTGCATTTCAGCTCTGTATCCTACTAGCTATTTGACCTTAGACAAGTCATTTCACTGGTTCTAGGCTTTAGTTTCCCCATCTGTAAAAGGAGAGTTCCAATGTCTACGGCCCCTTTCAGTTCTAAATCTGTGTTAATCTATGATGTTTATGTTTTAAACATTCTGTGAGTCAGGAACTAAATGGGGCAGTGTTTCTCCCACTTCTCCCCTTCCATGATTTCTAGAAATTTCTAGAGGTTCTGCTAGATTTTTGTTGAATACGACATCTTCTTCTAATGGCAAAGTTCTTGGAAACAGAGTGGAAAATGTAATAACTGCTTATTGATTGGTTAGTTGAACCAGAGACCAGAAACTTCTTCAAATTTGAGTAACAATTAATGTCAATCATAGCATAAGTCATCTATTTGTAACTTTGCATTTATATAATGCTTTAGGATTGTTGCAGTAGATAAAGTGATAGATTTGGGATCAGGAAGGGCTGAGCTCAAATTTTACCTGACCCCAAGTAAGTAATTTAATATCTTCAGCCTCAATTTCCTTATTTGTAAAATAGGGAAAAATAACTATTTTTAAATAAAAGCACTATTGTGAGAATCAAAATGAGAAAACATGTGCAAATAAACTTTAAAGCACTATATAAATCTAGCTATTATTATTGTTATTATTATTTACAAAATGCTTTCCTCAAAACTTCCCTGTGAGGTAAGGAGTACAAGTATTATTGTCTCCATTTACTGATGAGAAAACTGAATAGGGGTATGCTAAGTGTGTAACAACCAGCTCTCCCCACCCAAAAAATGTATACAAGACCCACTTCTAAATTTAACCTGCATTATTAGGATCTTCTCGATCACTTTTATAAGTCTGGATAATAAAGATGATTAATAAATCATTTGTAGCCTTTGCTGATTTCCAAGGTGTAAATGACACTGAAGATTTAACAATCAGTTTGAGCTGGCTTGAACACACCCTAGAAACTAAGGTTCAAATTAAGTGTGGGGCAGCTAGGTGGCGCAGTGGATAGAGCACCGACCCTGGAGTCAGGAGTACCTGAGTTCAAATTCGGCCTCAGACATTTAACACTTACTAGCTGTGTGACCCTGGGCAAGTCACTTAACCCTAATTGCCTCACTAAAACAAAACAAAACAAATTAAGTGCATTGCTCGAGGTCACATTGTCAGTAAGAGGCAGAATTTGTTGACTGCCCCAGCCTATTATTCCTTTTTTTGGCACCAAAGCACATGTATATAGACACATTTATACATGCTTTGTTTAGAGCTATACCTTTATATATGGAAAGCCTTTATTGTAAAGCAGTACCACCATGACTTTTTGTGCAATTAGAATCTCAGAAGCTCTGAAAGCTGACTTATCGTTACCTGTTGTGTTGAGGCCAAAGAGAAGAGGACAAGAGACGGCGAATGCCAGCACCCACACCACGGTGATCATGAAAGAGACCCGCCGGCAGGAGCTCTGGCCAGAGCTGTACTGGTAACGGACTGGCATGACCACAGCTGTGTACCTGAAAAAGGAATCAACTCCAGAGACTGGGGGAAGAACAGACCATTGCAGAACCACAGACTCGTAGAGTTGGAAGGGACCTTGGCATCCAATCCATACCTGGACAAGAATTCTCCTCCAAACGTAACAGAAAAGTGCCCTCCCCCTAACTTTTGCTTTGAGGCCTCCAGGGAGAGGAAACCCATGAAGGCAGCACATTCCATTTTTGGACAGCTCTCAATGGGAGGAAGTGTTTCCTTACCTCAAGCCTGTTGGCTTCCCGTAGCTTCCTCCCCTCCTTTTTAAAATTTTTTTAAAATTTTTTTAGTGAGGCAATTGGGGTTAAGTGACTTGCCCAGGGTCACACAGCTAGTAAGTGTTAAGTGTCTGAGGCCAGATTTGAACTCAGGTCCTCCTGAATCCAGGGCTGGTGCTCTATCCACTGCGCCATCTAGCTGCCCCCCCTCCCCTCCTTTTTACTCCCCCATCCCCATTGCCCCTAGTTCTGCCTTCAAGATGAACTAGCCATTTTCCTCTTCCTCATGACTGTTTCCCCAAAGACAAGGCTCAGAATGGGAACAAAGATGAAAGAGACAAGAGAGTAAGGAGAATAATTAGAGGAAGATGGTCAACAGAGGCAGAAGAAGTGATTTTGAGAAAGTTAGAGGGAAAAAGGCGATTAAGCGACAGCAAAGAAACACAGGGAAGTGTGAGGATACATTGCATAGGACAAAGAACATTAAATAATAAAAGAGAAACTGTTAATCTAACCACTAGAGTGCTGGAGAACTTCTTTGCTCCATCCCTCACCCCCTCTGAGATTGCTTACAATCTACCCTGTTTCTATCTTGTTTGTACATAGTTGCTTGCGTGTTGTTCCTCTCTTTGGATTTTAAATTCTTTGAGGGCAGGGAACCTGTTTTTGCCTTTCTTTGTTTCCATAACACTTTGCATACTTAACACTATGTCTGGCACACAGTTGGCATTTAATATATGCTCACCAACTTGAATTCCCTTAGTCTGATTAGCTGTTTCTTCCACCCCTAGCCCAACTGAGGAATGTCATACCCTCATTTTTGACAACAGTGGGTATACATGGTAGTGAGCTGTGGATCCTATTTCCATTTCAGATGTACTCTGACAGAGAAAGGGATGCCAATAGAATGTGAGCCTCTTGAGAGGTGGAGAATGTTTCTCCCCATTTCTTTATATCTACAGCATTTAGCAAAGAGCCTGGCATTTATAAAACCTTTCATAAATGTTTGTTGACTGAGTGAAAGATATTTCGTTCTTCCAATATTGTGCCCATAGCAAATATTCAAATACTAATCAAATTCTAATTTTAGTTTTGGATATTATAGAGAAATCCAAAGGAGCTTTTGTGAAGGGATTGATCTAGAGAGTTTCTAAGGTCTCTTCCCACTCTAACAATCTATGATCCTATTTTCCTATGGAAATATGATGGGCATTTTCTAACCACAACATTTGATATGCTTTGATTCAGCTGAAATACAGTCTCTTTATTTGTTTTTTGTTTTGTTTTGTGGGGCTATGAGGGTTAAGTGACTTGTCCAGGATCACACAGCTAGTAAGTGTCAAGTGTCTGAGGTCGGGTTTGAACTCAGGTCCTCCTGAATCCAGGGCCAGTGCTTTATCCACTGTACCATCTAGCTGCCCCCAATATAGTCTCTTTATAGACAATTATTTATATGTCTAATTGTCTATTGGATATAATCTGTTTGGAAGTTCTACTATCATTTCAAACTTGAAAGTTTTAAAGCCAATCATGTCATTCCCTATGCCCCAACCCCCAGCTGTATTCCTGTCTCTAATTTCTGTGAATGCTACTTTCACTATTCCTTGTATTTTTCTAACACTGTGTTTTGTTGTTGTTGTTGTTGTTGTTTTGCAGGGCAATGGGGGTTAAGTGACTTGCCCAGGGTCACACAGCTAGCAAGTATCAAGTGTCTGAGGCCAGATTTGAACTCAGGTACTCCTGAATCCAGGGCCGGTGCTTTATCCACTGCGCCATCTAGCTGCCCCTAACACTGTGTTTTTACTTCTCTCCTCTGGGAAGCGGATTGTACTTTCTGCCTCTGAACTCATAGCACTTGTCTTTATCATTTTGTCACTTAATCATGTACTGCCTTGTGGTGTGCTTTACCTTATTATATATGGCTTGTATGGGATGTGCAGGAAGGACTAGCACCTTTGGTGTGAAGGCTTCAGGGTTGCTCATCCACCTTTGGTGTCCACCTGTCACTCATCTCTCATCGTGGCTCCAAGACGCTGTAGCATGCATAGCAGCCACAGCCCAGTAAGCCATCTTGGCAGACAGGCTAAACCATGTTGAAGTAACCAACAGGCCTTAAACCTGTCATTGAATTAGGGGAATGTCTTCCCCAAGCATGTGAAGACTCTGCCTGCTGGAATGGGTGGATGAGAACAGTTTGTTCCAAGGGCCCTAAGGGTGGCTAAAAGAAGGTGCCGTGGAGCGCTTAGAGCTTGGTCAGGCATAGAGAATGACATGGTCATCCACTGCATCCTGGGCCATGGCCGGTTCTCTTAACTTTTGCCCTGCCTTACTGGCTGTGTGACCCTGGGCAAGTCACTTCACCCCAATTGCCTCACCAAAAAAAAAAAAGAAAAAAAAAAGAGAAAATGAAGGATGAACAACAACAATCTTATTGTACTGAACCATTATTTGAGTCTTATTTCTCCAACAGGAAGCTAAGCTACTTGAGGGTGTGGACCAAGCCTCACACTTCATATCACTCATGGACCTAGCAGTATCTTATGTACAAGAGGCACCTAGTGTTCATTCCTCTCTGTAAACCCAAGACTTGGCACACTAGTGTCCCGTATTTGCTGCTATTCCTCTTCTTCTTTTTGGGTTTCCTCCATCAGTTCTGCCTATAGAAACAGATATAGTTTTTTTGGGGGGGGGCAGGGAAATGAGGGTTAAGTGACTTGCCCAGAGTCATATAGCTAGTAAGTGTCAAGTGTCTGGGGTCAGATTTGAACTCAGGTCCTCCTGAATCCAGGGCCACTGCTTTATAAAAGATGTAGATTTTAGCATCATAGTAAAGCAATGGGTTTGAAGTCAGAGGACCTGTGTTCAAATCTAGACTCTGATACTTACTAGCTGTGTGTCCTTGGACAAATCAATTCACTTAACCTCCCTACATCTTCCTCATCTGCAAAATGAAACTATTGGACTAGGTGGCCTATGAGATTAAAATTTAAAATGAAGAGAAAGGTCACAAAATTATAGATGCCTTAACAATGACTCCTGTTCCTACAGGCAAAGATATGGAGAATTAGGCTTTCATTTCTCTTAGTTCTTTTTTTTTTCTTTTCCGGTTGACCCCCTTCTTTTATGTTTTTTCTATAGAACCACCTGGCTCAATTCTGTCTGTTTAATGCTAAATCAAATTGAATTTTCTAGCTTATGGTTTCAATTCAAAAGGTAGATTAGGTATCTCATTCCTCCTAGAATCTGATTTTCTTTATTTGACCCTGGGTAGGAAGCTTAGGACAGTGGCAATATAATATAATACAATAAACATTTATTATGCATCTAATATGTGCCAGGAAGTGTGTTAAGTGCTGAGGATACAAGAAGCAAAAGAAAATTGTTGCCTTCCATGACCTCTTTGCCCAGCTTCCTCTCAACCTTTCCCATGAGCTTTGGGACTATCCTTGCTGGTCATGGATGTCTGGAAGTATTGACCTTTTCTGATCGGTTCCTTGCACAAGAAAGGTCCTTCCCTCTCTGGCCTTCAAAGATTCCTCCCTTGGATGTTAGACTAGTTTTGATGGTATTTGCTCTCATTTTCTCTCCATCTTTCTATCTCTGTCTCCCTTTCTCTCTCACTCTCCCCGTCTGTCTCTTTATCACAGACATACTCTGGAGCCAATAAATAATCAATGACTCTCCCTAGTAGTTTGTTTCTCTCTGTTTCGAGGAAGATGAAGAATTCAATTCAATTTAATCATAAACCCATTCCCTTCCCACTTTCCCCTTAAGCAAACATACAGTTAAGAGGAGGAGAGAAAGACTAATTCTTTATATAGCCACCTACACTAATCCAGGTATTACTTTGCTCAGTGCTTTACAAATATTATCTCATTTGATGCTCAAAACAAAACTGTGAAATAGATATTATTATTATTCCCATTTTACAGTTGAGAAAACTGAGAAGTAACTAGAAAGTGTCTGAGGTAGAATTTGAATTCAGGTTTTCCTGAATCCAGGCCCAGTTCTCTCTCTACTTTGTCATCTAGCTGACTCTAATATATATATATACACACATACATATGTTATTACATATTTATTATAAGTCTAATCTACAAATAACATATATATATTATACAACTATATCCATAACTAATACATATGCATATATAACTAATACTAATGCATATGTAACTAATGACACACACAGACATAGAATCATAATGGACTTAGAACTGGAAGGGATGTTGGAGGCAATCTGTTCCATCCTCTCATTTTAAGGAAATTGAGGTCCAAGAATATTAAGTGACTTATCCAAGATTGTACAGGCTGTCATCATGAGAGGTGGGAGGTCATCTGATACCATACCACATAGATGTGTATCTATCTATATCTATATCTATACCTATATCTATATCTACCTATATGATCTATATTTATATCTATCTATCTGTGTATACGAACATACAGTAAATAAGAATAGTTTATGGCAACCAATAAATACTTAGCAACATATTGGTTGATTGAATTGCCTCAGGTTCCTCTCAAGACATTTCTTGGCTCTCCCATTTCTTTAGCAGCTCCCCCCCCCCTTATCTATATAGGCCAAAGCACAGGCTGAAGAGTCTATTTATGTGCATGCCTCTTTCCCTGTAAGAAGATCCTTTTAGCTCTGGCCAAGACTCAGGAATATAAATCTTGATTATACAGCAAGTTCAAATAGTGTAGCCTGGGTTTTTTTAGAGTCCTCATATTCTCTAGAGCAACAGTTCTCAAACTTTTTGGTTTCAGGACCCCTTTATACTCTTAAAAATTACTAAGGACTCCAAAATGTTTTTGCTTGTGTGGGTTATATCTATTGATATTTACTAGATTAGAAATTAAAACTGATGAATTGTAATATTTATTTATTAATTCACTTAATAATAAACATCTTTATGTATTAACATGAACAACATATTTTAAGAAAAATAACTATATTTTACACAATAAAAAGTAATGAAAAAAAGTGGCATTTGTTTTACATATTTTTGAAATTCTCTTTAATGTCTGGTATTAAAGAGAGATGAACTTTCCACATTTGCTTCTTAACTTAATCTCTTGTGAAATGTTGCTTTAGTTGAAGTGTATGAAGAAAATCATGCCTTTGGAAAAGGAGGACTATTTTAATAGACAAATACTGTCTTCTTAATACAGTTATCCCTTTCACATTGTGAAGGTTAGGGGTACAGTGCCCCCACAATCTAGAAAATCTGTGTAAAAGTTTTTGCCCCTCCCTTAGTACCAAAGAAGAAGTCTGAATTATTATATTAAAAGATAAAATATGTTTATATTATACAATACTACACATATATTTTATGCATTTCTGAGTTTCTAAACTTTTTTCTGTTTTATCTCCTGGTCTTTGGGCATCATCTGAAGCTTCTGCAAAATTCCTCAAAAGTTTCCATTTAATTTCTTATGCCAACCTTCATTGTATCAAAACCACAATATGGAAGGGATAACTGTATTATGAAAAAATACTGACTTTGCAGATCCCCTGAAAGGGTCTGGGGACCCCCAGATGTCCACAGACCACACTTTGAGGAACACTGCTGTAGAGGCACTGGTAGCATGACCCAGATGAAGCACCTCTGCCTGAGGTCTGCCTGTGCACAATCGCGGCCCTGCAGCTGGGATTCAGATTGGACCAGGCTCTGGAACAAAGGGAGGGAGGCAGTATTGACTTGGGCTTCTAGCTTCTCACTCATTGGATCCAGTGCTTTCTGAGGTGCAAGTCCTTCCTAAGAGCATCAGTGCCCGTGCAAATCTCATTTTCAGGCAAGGCATGAAGCTGCAAGTGCTAAAATGAAAAAGAAGACATCGGAAGGCCAAAGTCCCAGCTCCAGAGTTGTGGTGGAATTGGTCCTTCCCTCAAAAGCAAGAGAAAAGGGGTTTCATTAAGCTAAGTTAAGGTAAAACACACTTAAAATGGCCAAACGTCTCCTGGGTTAAGGTAGAGAACAGCTTTGATTCTGTAGGATTCTGATATTACCTGTGGGCCCCAATGTCACTACAGAAGCATATCTGTGAGGGGGTCATAGTTTTGCTATCCCTGATACTGACCCTTGACACAGGTTCTAGTCCAGAGATTTACCTGGGGTTTATGGCTGGATTTCAGGGATGTCCATGTTCTTGGACAGTAAAAAAACCAACAACAACTATGTTTTTATTTTCACTAACAACTAACTGAAATTTAGCATTTCCTACAATCATTTTAAAGCAAGACTCTGAAAAGGAGTCTTCAGGTTTCACCAAAACTGTCAAAGGGGTGCATCTCTCTCTCTCTCTCTCTCTCTCTCTCTCTCTCTCTCTCTCTCTCTCTCTCTCTCTCTCTCTCTCTTTCTCTCACACTCACATACACACACACACACACACACACACACACACACGATTAAGTTCAGTTGCTTTAGGATAATGGCAGCTGCCCAAGGAAACATGAAGAGATGCCAGCCACTAGTATCATCTTGGCACCCTCCCTTGAGCCCTTCCCCATGGGATAGCAATGTTTACCATGGCACAGAGGAGGAGCATGGGAGCAAACATTGGAGGAGGGGGAGGGCACTGCTTTGGGGAAGAAACAAATCTGTTGGTTTCCTCCTGTTGACCTCGAGGGGGGGACTAAACTATCTCAAATGTTGGTTGCATGATGCTTCTTCCTGAATCTCTGGTGCAGAAATAATGCCCCCTCTCCTGTCTCTCAGCATGCACTTAATTTCTGACACTTTTGGCTCTTGGCATGTCGGGATAATCAAAGAGCTTTGAATCTGGAGTTGGAGAGACTGAGATCAAACTCAGGCTCTGCTGCTTTCTAGCCTTTGGTGAAGTCACATCTGTCGTAGATAGCTCCTTTGGTGGCTGCATCCTTGATTGTAAGGGGAAGCTTAATAGCATCGTGGATTTAGAGCTTCAAACGACCTTAGACGTTATTTGGTATGATACCACCTTTTACATTTTTTTTTTTTTTTACAGAGGAGGAAAATGAGGCCCACATGGGCTTAGTGACTCGTCCAAGGTTACACAGGTATTAAATAGCCAAATAAGGATTTGAACTCAGATCCCCTTGGTCCAAATCTGGCTCTGTCCCAATACTTGCATGTGCTGAAGATTCTTGTTGTGATTGGATCAGGTGAGCGGGCAACAAATTTATCATGGTTAAATATTAAGAAAGAATGAAAAGAGAGACCGTCTAAGATTTTTCTTCCTGGAAACCTTGTGAGTATGCAGTGTCTATTCCAGAATTGGCCATTGGAGGGCACCATAATGCTACAAGAATTTTACCACCTCTGCCCAGGTTGAGAAGTTCAGTACAGACCCTGGGACTTAATTCTGTCCAGTGGGGAGGTAGGGTCAGCATAGTCTCTATATAAGAAAAACTGAGGCCATCCATCTTTTGGGAAGAGTCTTACCTGGCTATAAGGTCTCAGGCCAAGAGGAGCTTCTGACACCCAACCTGTTCCTGTAGCCTACTTTTCAAACCTTGCCTCCTCTTGAGATAATAATCACAGGCCAAAGTCAAGATCACCTGCTAAGTAGGACACTTTTGACTATAAATGAAAGGGACAAAGGAAAGAGACCTAGGGGCCTCTGAGCATTCTGGCTCTGACCAAAAGCACAGTCTATTGTCTATTCTCCTTATCCCAGGATCATTTTACTGACAGCACCCTGGTTCAGGCATTCATCACCTCTCTCAAGGATTGTTGCAATAAATGGCTTTCTAGTTGGTCTCTCTTCCTCGAGTCCCTCCCTACTCAAACTGAGCTTTCTAAAGTGCATTCTCCTATTCAATACTCCATTGGTCCCTTGTCACCTCCATTATCAAATATAAATCTTATGGCATTAGAAGTCCTTTATAACTTGTCCCTCCCCTACCTTTACAGTCTTCTTACACCCCACTCACTCCCGTACTATATGACCTAGTGGCTCTGGCATCCTTGCTGTTACTCAAACAAGACAATCCATCTTCAGATTCCGGTCATTTTCACTGGCTCTCGCTCATGCCTGGAATTCCCTCCCTCCTATCTCTGTCTCTTGGCTTCCCTGACTTCCTTGGTTTCCTTTAAAGTCTACTTAAAATTTCACCTTTCACCAGAAGCCTTTCCTGACCTCTTTCTCTCCCCCTCTGCCCCCATGCCTCAGAGATGATATCCAATTATCCTGTATATAATCTTGTTTATACATAGTGGTTTGTCTGTTTTCTTCCCCATTAGACTGTGAGATCTTTGATAGGCCTATTTTCTGCATTTGTATATCCAGCACTTAGCTTAGTGCTTGGCACATAGTAGGTACTTATAAATGCTTGCTGACTGACTGATACAGTGCTGCCCTAAGCATGGCCCACTGTGCAGTGGGCTCTAGACAGGAGAGATCTGTAGTTTATGTTTTTATACACATCCATATTCTCCCCAACCATAGGATTAGTACTGCTAGGACCAGGATAGTTCCAATTATCCTGCTGCAGAGGCTTATTTAAAGGGTAAAATTTCTCACTAGGTTTAGAAACTTTTTCTGCAAGTTGAAGCAAGGTACTGGGACTGATTTGTGTTAATGTGAAAAAATGGTCATAGGCCTCATTTCGATCTGATTAACAGTGTGCTAAAAGCCTAGTTTGGGGTGGGAGAACGGTTCTGTGTGTGTGTGTATATGCAAGTGCACACATGCATATGTAAATGTTATCATCCCTGCTACCAGCTCAATGTCAACATCTTTTTTTTTTTTTTTAAAGCTGATTCTCCCTATGTCTCCTCAGGCCAGAAGTATAGTGTCCACTTGTGGTCTGATTCCATTGTTGATCCACACAGGAGCTGTTCAGTTTTCCTCCTAGGCCAGCAGCCTAGTGGCACCTTCCTCTGGGATGCTACCATATTGATGTGTGGATACCCCATCAGTTTAACCTACCGCAGGTAAGAATTCCTGTGCTGAGGCCATCCACCAACCTCAGAACCTTCCTCAGAGCAGGGATCATATATGGATACCACTATGTCTGGCCTCAATGTCCAGCTTAGGGAATAGGGTGGCTATAATAATAATAATAATAATAACAACATTTACATAATGCTCCAACGTTTTCAACACTTGCAACATACTTTATACTTGATGTCATTTTATCCTTACAACAACCTTATGAAGTAGCCTTTATTATTATCATCTCCGATTTGCAGATGAGGGAGAAGAGCCTGAGAGGGGTTAAGTGAATTGCCGTAGGTCAGACAGCTAATAAATATCTGAGGCAAGATTTGAATGCAGGTCTATCTGACTCCAAGTCCCAGTATGCCATCTATCTATCCATCAGGATATGGGTGGCAGCAGCAGCATGAGTGGTTGAGGCATTGGAGATATGTAGCCACGACTTCCAGCAAACCATTGTCTTCCCTAGGTCCACTCTACCTCAAGAAGATGGATCATCCAGGGAACGTGGTCTGTGGCAATGGGGTTACCGTGACCAAATAATTCATTACCGAGTGGATAGTCTACTCATGACAGAGTTATTAGCTAGGCTGATCCTATAAAAGCAGACACAGTCTATTTCCTGAATTATATTCAGGTCTTTCCAGCATGGTAGAACCTGTGAGAGTTTGCAATCCACTGCTGTTACCTTGAGGAATTCATGTCTACTTTGAGTCCCACCATGATGAAGCATAAGAGTAGAACTTTGTGGCCAGTGGCAAAATTCTCACTAGAGTATCCTAATAATGTATCCCTTGCTATAGGTAAATAAATGTATAGAGCAGTTGTGGTCCACACTGTGGGGTGAGCATTGTAGTCGCTTCTTCCCTTGGAGGTGGTCATAGATATAGAGTATCACCATGGGATCTTCCCCTGAGGGCAAGGGGTCATTGGTAAGGCTTTCCCCAGGGAGTGTGGGCATATGTGGGCACAGCTCACCTATACTCTATTCATACTTATGGGCCTTTTCCTGGCTTCCTTCTTAATCTCCCAAATAGTACCCCTGATCTCAACATCCCTGTGGGATTCCACTACCTGAATATCTGGAGAGTGGGTAACCGAGGTAGACAGAAGGTCTGGAGCAGCATATGAAGCAGGAAGTACAGAGCCAGTTAAAATCAAATTCATTCTTGCCAACTAGGAAAGGGCCTGCTTTCCACTCACGGTTTGGATTTAATGAACCCCCTGAGCACAGAATGAGCTGCTTTTCTTTCACTAAGTTTTGCTTTGTCAAACAGGGGACTTAATAAATCTTTAGTTCCATGAACTTACCTCATAGAGTTGTTGGGAGAGAAACCTCCCCACCCCCCAAAGACTGGAAAGCCCTCTGCAAATATAATGTGCTATTTAGATGCAAAGTAAAAATTCCAGGGGCCTGTGACTCATCTGGTCTCTTTTGTGCCTTTTGTCAAAGACTTTCAAGGTTTGCATGTGTGATGGGTGCCATTTTAGAGGTTGGGGTGGGGAGAGAAATCCCTGTTGAATGAATTCAGCTGCATTCTTTCCACAGCTCCCCGAAGGCCTTTTTTATTTTTCCTTACACTGAAAATTGCCAGCCCTTTCTGACACATACATGCACAGCCCATTGAATCAGTCCTAACGTAGGGCATTGTGGGAGGTTGCTGCATGCTTTACGGGGACCTGTCACTTACTACCTGGGTGACCTTAGGCAAGTGACTCCCTCCCTGGGCTTCAGTTTCCACAACAGTAAAATGAGAGTGTTAGACTGGGTGGTCTACTAGGTCCCTCCCAACTCTGCATCTATGAAAGTTAAAGAGATCATGGCTCTAAGGCTAGAAGGGACCTTAGAGGCCACCTAATCCAAGCCCTTCATTTCAGAGTTCTAGGCTGGCAGTGTCCTCAGTGAAGAAGGGAGAAGTGATGTAGGAGGCATAAAAGGGTTAATAGAAAAACCCCAAACTCAAGCTCTAATACAGATATTAGCTCTAAAAGGGAGCCAGATCCCAGTTAATGGATAACTTATGTTAGGTTCTCGTACCCATAGTGATCAACATTCATAACAGGCCAGAACGGGTCAGGTCAAAATAACAATAAAGGAAAAAGACAACCTATAGAAATTCGAGTGAAAAATGATTATATTTTGAAACTAGCCATGGGAATCAGAAAGAGACATGCGCAGAAAAGGCCAGATTTGTCCCCAGATTTACCTTATGACGTGTAAACTCCAAAAACACACCTCCACTGAAAAAGGTACCCACCTCAGAGGTTGGTTTAGGACCCCAGGAACTCCTAATTAGGATAAGCCCTCCCTTGAAACACACCTAGGTGGAGAATATTATAATAAGAAGGACAAGCCCTCCCTTGTACCTCCCCAAGGTGGAGATTATTATAATGAAACTGATAATCAATTTATCCATACTGTAAATATAACTGTCTTTCCTTTCACTATTCAAGAGATACCTTTCCGATATTCTGGTTCTATCCCTGTGGTCATCACAGTACTGCAATAAAACTTGGTAAACTGAGTCACTGAGTCTTGTAATTCTTTTGGGATGACTCACTATTAATTTGACCCTAAATTCCATCCCACATCAGAAGTAGGTATGGGGAATTGGTGAAGAAAGGGTTGGGAGTAGACGAACTGACAGGACTCATTTTGTACCTTTTTCTCTGCCTCTGGAAACCTCTCTCCAAGGGACAGAACTCTTCTTCATCTCAGGACTGTGTCTGCTTTCTTTCCTTTTTTTATAGCCCTTCTGTAGAGAACTGTCATCTAAGCAGTGTCTATCTCACTCTGGCTATAGCCATGATGCAGAGTTGGCTCCAGGATAATGCCAGGGTTTTGAGAACTACCATTAGAGCTACACAGTGGGTGTGTTGGGCAAAGGGAGGGGGACAGGGAAAAGGAATGGGACTCATGAGACTAGGGCACGTGCAGGAGGAAAAAAAATGAAAACGAGTAGGAGAAGAGACAGGGAGGGAGACACACACACACACACACACACACACACACACACACACACACACAGAAAGAGAGAGAGAAGAGAAGAGAAACCGGAGTAGAAGCAGTAGGAACAACTAGCACACAGAACATGTGGAGAATGATATACTCTGCCCATTTTAGTACAATAACAAGACAGAAGAGAGCAGAGAGAACTAGGAGGAGGAGGAGGAGCACAGAGACAGGGACAAAAAGAATGGGAGGGAGAAAGAAACACAGAGATAGAGACAGGGATGGAGAGAGGGAAAGAGACAGAGAGAGGAGAGAAGAAAAAAGAAGGGGAAGAGAAGGAGGAAGAAGCAGAGGAGGAGGAAGGAGAAAAAGAAGGAGAAGAAAAAGGAGAAGGAAGAGAAGGAGAAGGAAGAGAAGGAGGAGGAGGAAGAGAGTAGTCACAAAAAGAAAGAGATATACAAAACAGAGAGGGGCTCAGTGAAACAATTATGGCCTTGGGTGCTACTCAGTGGCACCAGTGCCAGAGGATGCCTACTACTAGTAAGGCAAAAGCTCTAGATCAGTTTCCCCCCAGCTCTCCCCACTGAGCTTCCTTCCCCTCATTTCAGGGTCCCTTTTCTATACCAAGGGGATCCCCAGTCCTACCTGTCGATGCTTATGGCACAGAGGTTTAAAATGCTGGCAGTACACATCATGACATCCAAGGTGACAAAAATGTCACAGCAAATTCGGCTGAAATTCCATACTCCTCCAGTCACCTAGGCATCAGCAACAAAGGACGTCAGTGCTTACTTCCAGTTAGAGAGCAACAATCTAGTGAAATAAGCTAGATTTCCCATGAGACCCAGTAGAACATGTCAGGACTCTGTATGTGGCAAAGCCTTCTAATCTAGTACAATCCCACAAGTTTTTTTTTTAATTATTAAATGCTTACTACATGATAAGCCAAAGCTTATATTTATAAGGTTTCTTTTCAATACAAATTCTCTGACATTGTATCCCTGGAGATACAAAAAATAGGAAATGAAACCAGGGCTATTTGGGACAGAAGTTGGGAGTAAGTCCAATGTACAACATATATCCTGGTAAGTAAGTAGGTTTTTAATGAGGCTCTCAATGAGTTTATAACCATAAAATAGTATGTGCTCTATGGGCCTGGGGAATGAGATTAGGATTACATCCAATATGTGATTTCAGTTCTCACTGTAACTATCTCTAGCTTGTGATTTTAAAGCTGTATCATGAAGACTAATCCAACACAATTGCCTCATGAGTTGGTAGCCATTCCCCTGCACAGTACACCTACGGTTCTAAATGCCAAATGGCTGGGATCAGAGGATCGTAGCTAGAAAGAATCTTAATGGTTGCCTAGTCCAAATCCCTCATTTTATAAATGTGAAACCAGAGACTCAAAAAGGCCTTGAGTGGCTTACCCAGAGTCACATAATGAGTGTTCAGATGTAGGATTTGAACCCAGGCCGGTCTTTGGGGCTTCCATACAGCTTCTCTAAAAGCAGCCTGGGAGACTGGCTGGTTCAGGGAATTGGTAATGAATACAACTCCTTCACCTCTCTAGGTCACGGGATTGAATTCCCATGGACCTACTGAGGAGGAGATGGACTTCATCTATTTATACAAGTGTTCCCATCCCTGTCAGATGGCCCCTCATAACCCTTATTAAAATGGCAAGAATTTAAGCAATTGAATTTGCATTCCTCCACTGACGTTTGGTTATTTATTTTCTCTGTACTGCATTTAGATAAACCCAAAAATCTGGGCAGGGGAGTTTCTCTTATAGTTTACCCTTAAGTCATATTCTTTGGTTCTTTGGTTCTCATGCCCTGGATAGCCAGCTACACCACTTTGGGGAGACTTGCCCTCAGTGAGTGGTCTGCGACTCTCCCCCCTCTCCCTTTTCATTCTCATTAGTCATTAGCTGCAGCTGTGAGCTCCTGTTACCAGAGAATTAGAGAATCCTAGAGTTGGAAGGGACCTCCCTTAGAGGTTATCTAATCCAATTCCTCCAGCACTCAGGGGAATATTTAAAAGGAAGAGTTCCTGGGAAAGCAAGAACTGGTATCCTTAGCTGAGCACAGTGCCTGGTACCTAGTAAGTGCTCAATAAATGCTTGTTAATTGATTAATAGTAGATGTTTTACTGGTGCCTGTTGACTTGATTTGAATTCCCCCATGGTCTCTATCACGAAAACAGAATTTAAACTCCTTGAGGGCAGGGAACATTTTGGCTTTGCCTTTTTATCCCCAATGCTTCACTCTTTTTTTTTTTTTTTTTTGGTGGGGCAATTGGGGTTAAGTGACTTGCCCAGGGTCACATAGCTAGTAAGTGTCAAGTGTCTGAGGCCAGATTTGAACTCAGGAACTCCTGAATCCAGGGCCGGTGTTTTATCCACTGCGCCACCTAGCCACCCCCAATGCTTCACTCTTAATACATGTTTATTGAATCAAATTGAGTTGGAATTATTTTTCTGTGAAAAGACTTACTCTACTGTTGAACTGATTTTTTTTTTTTTTAGGGAGAAGAAAAGGTTAAGGTGAAGGAAAAGGAATGCTCAGGACTACGTACACTCATTCATTCATTCAACAAGCATTCTTAGAACTTAGAGCAGCTTGGTGTAGTGGCTAGGACTTTGGACAAAGGGTCATTAAATCACAGAATCATAAGTCACAGATCATGGGATCATAGATTGGGAGCTGTAAGGGATCTTATCATAGAGTCCAACACTCTTATTTTAGAGATGAGGAAACTGAAGCCCAATGGGTTCAAGTGACTTTCTCAAGGCCACACAGCTAGTAAATGTCTGAGACAGGATTCAAACCCAAGTCTTCCTTTCTCCAAGTCCAACGCTATATCCAGTTGGTCAATAAACATTTATGAAGTCCCACTATGTGCCAGGCACTGTGCTAAGTCACTTCACTGTGCTGCCCCTTGGGTAGAAATATGTGTTCAGATCCATGTTTAAATACTGTTCAAGATGCTGAATGATCGTGGACAAATCACTCAATCTCTCAGAGACTCAGTTCTTTACTCTGTAAAATGGGAATAATTACATATCACCTACCTAAAAGACCTGTGAACAAAAACACTTTACAACCCTTAAAACATTTATGTAAACAGGAGTTAGCATTATTATGGAAGGAAAACCCTCTATCTCAGCTTCTGCATTTGCATAACGAGGGGTTGGATTTCATGATTTCTAACCTCTAAGTTACAGGACTGACCCACTGCGTGGCTTGGGAGAGAGTGATCAGTGTTGAAGTGAGGATACAAAAGAATTGACCTGGAGAGTTGACAATTGAGTTAGGAAGTTGTGGAATATTTCCCCAGGAGAATTGAGGTAGGAGGAAAAGCAAAGATAATTCTAGACATCAACCAACAAGTTCCTAGTGTAGCTATGAGTTCTAACCCTGAAGTATTGATCAGAGCACTAAAAGAGATCTTGGGTGCCATCTAGTCCTATCGTCTCATCGTACAGATGAAGAAACTGCAGTCCTAGGGAGGTTAGATGATCAGCGGTTAAATGACATGGGCGAAAGGTGGGGATCATCTGAGGCAGGATTTGAACTCTCATCTTTTGACTCTATTATTACTGCTATACCACACTTTGAGGTTGATCTTATCCATCAGTCACACAAAGAAAATCAGTTTCCATTTAGCTGCATTTTTCCTTTGTAGCATTTTCTTCATTGAAAGATCCCTCCCTTTGGCCATTATCCACTTCCCTTCTCCCTCACCTATCACCGTGTAGGAATTTCTTTTTGTTTTACTCTGTGCTGATAAAAATGAAATACAGTATTGCACTTGACCAGTAGATGTCACTGTCTCATATGCCATGTCTTGGAACTACTCTAACTTTGAAACTCCTGATAATGTATAATGAATTTGTTCTAAATTTAAAAAACTTGTTCTTTACTTTATTGGTTCTATAAGCTCAAGATCTTGCATGTTGAATTTACTTGAAATGAGAGCAAACTGTATGGAGAAGATTAAAAGTCCATTTCTTAATTTGCTTGGGGATGACACAGCTCAGAAGTATGTGACAAAGAAAGAAGATTGAGAAAAAGCAAGGGAAGTAGGGGGGAAGTATATGACAGAGATAACAGGTGTTCCAGGAGGGGAGCTGGTGGGGGGTGGGGAGAAACTATAATTTCCATATTGGGGAAAGAGATGTGCTTTCACTGACCATTTTTAAATGTGGGGATTACAATTTATGGCAAAGACACCAAACATGGGAAATTATTTTAAGTGGTATCAGTGGTGGCCACCAGGCAGATAAAATGGCAACAGAATAATAATAATGATCATCACTGATATTTATGCAGAGATTTAATGTTTGCAAAGCACTTCACAAACAGGATCTCATTTGATCTTCATAGCAACCCTGTGAGGTAGGCAGTGGCTATAGGTTTTATCATTTCCATTTTTACAGATGAGGAAACTGAGGCTCAAAGCAGTGCCCAAGGTGACACAGGTAGTATGAGTTCAGAGTCAGGATTAGAACCTAGGTCAAGGACTCTCCTCCACTAGGCTGGTGGGTGGAGTTTGTCTTTGAGGCTTTTCCATCCTCCTTTGCCAGCCTTCCCTTGCTCTCTGCTCCTGACCCCTACTCCATGTCAGATTTCCAGAGCCTTCATCTCTTATTCTCTGGCTGTCCTGGCACAGTTTACCCTACTCAGAAATGCTCATTCTCTTAGGAACTATGAGTAGGCAGTGAAAGAAAAACAATTTGATTAAAGTAATTGACATGGAAGTATGTTTAGTTTAGTCTTCTCTGGGGGTATTTGCATTTTAAAGAGAAATTTTTAATGTTAATAATCTAAACTGTTCAAAAGTTGGGGGAGTATTTTTGAGTGGGAAGGGATCTTCCTCACTCACCAGAAGAATAGTGCCTCTTGGCACTTGAAATATTGGTACCCCTGCTCCCTGTTAGAACCACATACCAATCCTACAGAGTTTGTTGTTATTGTTCAGTCGTTTCAGTTGTGTTTGACTCTTCATGATCCCTTTCAGGGGTTTCTTGGCAAAGATACTGGAGTGGTTTGTCATTTTCTTCTCCATCTTATTTGACAGATGAGGAAACTGAGGCAAATAGGGTTAAGTGACTTCCCCAGGATCACACAGCCAGAAAATGTCTGAGGCCAGATTTGAACTTAAGAAGATGAGTCTTCCTGATTTCAGGCCTGGCGCTCTATGTACTGTGCCACCTAGCCATTCTTACAGGAGGGTAGTTGTGAGGAAATAATTTTATAAAATTCAAAGCTTTGTAAATATGAGCAATTATTATGATTGTATTAGAGAAATGATGTCTTTATGAATCCATGACTCTTAGAATTGTGTTAAAGGAAACAGCAAATTTGATTGGTATAAGTCTCTTTGAGGTACGTTCAGGAGTGTCTCAAAAAACGCTAATGAACAACTCACTTTGGAAGCATAGACAAACATAGCCAGGTGGTATTATTCAGGTGTTATTCTCACTTGCTAATGAGTAACTAACTCCCTTTGGCTATACAGAAGGCAGAAGCAGATTAATATCTTCGGGGACCCAGAAGTAAATTTTTGGTCTACAATACACACAGCTGAAGGGGGGTTGGCTCTCTTAGCCAAAAGCTTCAGGAAGGATGAGCCTAAATGATCTAAAATTGAGAAGTATTTTTTCTATTCCTGGAGATCTCCAGGAGGTAGAATCAATTCATAGGACTGAGAAGTAGAAGAGGCCTTAGGGATTATTATTTAGCCCATTTCCCTTCATCTTAATGCTCTGGAAAGTTCATGACCAGAGAGCCAGGTTGGCCAAGGTCACAAATTAGTTAAATAGGACAATGATATTCAAGTTCAGGGTTTCTGTCTACAAATCCATCCCTGTGGTGTCTCTCTTGGCATTCCATAGCTTCTAGTTTAAAGGTAATAGGGATGAAGAACCTTTCTGATGCACTCTGGTTTAGTGATGAAGGACTTTGAGATAACAAAGCAAATCCTGGTTGGTCCCTTGGTCCCCTGTGGCAGTGAGAGAGTGGCTATGCCCAAAGAGACTTGGCCAGTGAGACAGGAAGAGCTACCTACTTGAAGAGAAAAGGAGAAACAATTCTATCACCACTTTTTTCCCCTCTTTCCATTTATCAAGGATGTCAAGACTCTTCAAGTATCTTCATTAGACCTCCATTGAGGAGGGGAGGGGCTATTTCTCCTCTTCCCAGCAGCAATGGTGCCTGCTTAAACATGGCTGCAAGTGTGCATACTTGCCTTGGTGAGCCTAAAACTGGGTTTCAAGTCCATAGCTTCATCTTCTGATCTGCATTTCTTTCCCTGGGCGTGGTTGACAGAACAGCAATTTTGAGAAAGATGTCATTAGTCTTGGAGGATTCCATGAGGTGGAGAAGTCTGAGATTCTTAGATGATGAACATGAGCAAGAAGTACTTTATGCTATGACAATTATTTCTCAGAGGAGAAAATCAAACTGATAGAAGGATGATACATATGTTTCTTGTTAAATGGATTATTTAGGCATTGCAGATCCACAGAGGTATAGCATGTTGTAATGTGTTAAACATCAACTTCTTCCTTCTACCCAGAGTATGACGCATGATGGGCTGCTTCGTCATCTTTTGAGTCCTTGCCGACGAATGCTGCTGACTCTTTTGTGTTTTGTGCATTTCTTTAATGGCGCAGAAAATAAATAGCTGTCCTATAGCTGATATACTTTATACATTAAGTGCCTTTCTAGAGGGGACCTTGTTTATCCCTTTTGGGAATATCCTAGACATACCTCGCTTTAAGAGCTTTTCCTCCAGTTAGACGAGGGCATAATGAGCCAGAGTCTGTGAGAAGACCCTTGTTCTTCTCTTTAGAGGTGAGACTCTTTGAGGACTAAATCTGGATCTGCAAGAGTCCAGAGCTGGAACTCCTAGGAGGGAGCCAGTTCTCCCAGACCTCCCATTGGAGCATCTCACATAAATTCCTCTCTGTATTTTAAAAATGTCACATTAAATCTTTGGGGGTGTGTGTGTGGGGGGGGGAGTCTGGAGAATAAATTGATTATAGATTTAGAGCTGGAAGGGTCCTCATAAGTCTTCTAGTCCTCCCTTTACAGATGAAGATACTGAGACCCAGAGAAGGGATTTGCCCAGGTTGACACAAAGAGTGATTGAAAGAGCTGGAATTCTAACCCATCTCCTTGCCTCTAAATTCAGTATTCTCATCTTACCAGACAGTAGTTTTAAAACAAATGACAAATCACCTAAATTCTCTTAAGTCTCGGTTTCCTCATTTCCAAAATTGGGGCATAGAATTAGATTATCTCCAAATTCCTTTCTCGCTCTAACCTTCTCTGAGTACATATTTATTCACAGTTTCTTAAGACCATTGTGAGGAGCTCCCATTTTCTTTATCTTACGGGAGGTTTTAAATTGCCTTTACTCCAGCTGGGCTGTTTTCTTGGTTTAGGCAGAGGTAAACAAACCTGGGAGATCTAAGGCAAGAGGGCACGTTTATTGCCTCTGTTATCAGCATCATCACCAAGCCCCAGGTGTCTTTTCTGGCTCTCCAAATCCTTCCTTCCCTTCCTTACTCTCAGATCCTGATTATTTTCTTAGGGGCAGATTGACTCCATTCTTTCCGGCTCTATCCCCCATCTCGGTTCAGCTTTGTCTCATCTACGTTTCTGTTTCACTTTCAAGCAGACCAACATTCTCATTTCTAAAGCACTTTAAGGTTTCTAAAGCACTTTTCCCCACAATATCCCCTCTGAGACAGAAAATACAGCTACTGTTTTCTGTATTTTACAGCTGAGGAAATGGAGGCACTGAGCTTTAATGGTCGGTCATACAACTAGCGAGTGACTGAGGAGGATTTGAACCCAGGTGTCCTGCCTTGATCAGGTATCAGTGCTCTATCGACTATTCCTTCTAATCTTTGCCTCATCCTTTTCAGAACTCCCAGCCCCTCTAAGTTTAGCATTCTTAGTGTTCTCCTGGCTGCTTACTCTCCCTTTCTGTCTTAATATGAGTGCATTAGGCATCACAAAAGGAGCTTAACAGAGTGGAACAAAATTGGATGTTTGTGCTTGGAGAAAGAGCCCCAAACAGCCTGCAGTCTGTAAAGCAGGAAATTAAAAGCTTGGGAGAGAGAATTTGAGACAGAATTCTTTGGTGTGGCACAGAGGAGTGCACTTGAGAAAATGCTGCAACTGAATTAAAGGGACACCCAAGGCAACGGCCTTCCAAAGTATAGCCCTCATGGTGATGTAGCCTGTGGGAGGCCTCGTGTTGAAATCCCCTGTGCAATCTGCTTATCTTGATGAAGCGGCTGGATACTGTAGTACAGGGAAAGCCCTAGGTCAAATTGTGAGCTCAGCAAGTCTATTTAGGCCGTTCTATCTGTATTTCTCTGCTTTCTCTAGTTGACCCTCTTGCCCCCATTCCAGGATGCTTCCCCAAAGTATATTGGACATTATCCCCTGCTCGGGCCCTCACCTTCTTCCTTCTCCTCTCTCCCTCCTTTCTTCCTTTCCTTCCTCCCTCCCTTTCCTAGGGAGGGAGGGAATCCTTCCTTCCTTCCTTCCTTCCTTCCTTCCTTCCTTCCTTCCTTCCTTCCTTCCTTCCTTCCTTCCTTCCTTCCTTCCTTCCTTCCTTCCTTCCTTCCTTCCTTCCTTCCTTCCTTCCTTCCTTCCTTCCTTCCTTCCTTCCCCTCCCTCCTTCCTTCTTTCCTTCCTTCTTTCCTTCCTTCTTCCCTTCCCTTCCCTTCCCTTCCCTTCTTCAAAATGAAACGTATCCTATGTCCCTTAAGAATTCAAATCCCTTAGGTATTTGCTAGGTAATCTGATTAAATTAGTGTACTTAGATATTAATAAAGATTTAGCATGTTTCTCTTTCATGGAGTATTTGCATTTTTATAAGAGACTATTGGGAAAGAGGTCTTAAGTAGTATCCCGCAAACTAGCAGTCTGGTGCAGTTAAAAGGGAACAAGATTTGTACCCAGAAGACCAGAGTTTGAATCATACTTCTGTTAAGGCAGCTGGTGGTACAATGGATAGTGCACAGGACCTGGAGTCTGGAAGATCTGAGTTCAAATCTGGCCTTAGATGCTTAGTAGATGGGCAAGTCATTTAACCACTCATGACCTCAGTTTTCTTGTCTATAAAACAGAATAATAGAAGCTACTTCACAGGTTTGTTGTAAGAATCAAACAAGACAATATTTGTAAAGAATTTTGCAACCTTGGAGGTGCTATATAAATATATTAATAAGTATTATACGTACTTATAACTTCGTGACAATCCACTTAAAAGTCTGTGGGCCTCTGTTTTCTCATCTATAGAATGTGGGGATTGGACAAGCTGATCTGTACCATAACTGGCAAGAGAGCATCTAATCTCTGCATACATACTTCTAATGATGGGGAACTCACTACCTTTAATGCAGCACATTCTGCTTTTGGACTGCTCAAATTGTTAGGGAGTGTTTTCTTCTTTCAACGAAATACCTGCCTCTGCAGCTTCCCTCCATTATACTTTGTTCTTCCTTCTGGGTCATGGCAAAGCAAAAATAAGCACATACAATCCCTCTTCTGTGAGAAAGTCCTTCAATTACTTGAAGCAGCTGTTATATGCCTCCAGGTCTTTTCTTCTCTAGGGTTATATTCCTAGTCCTAGTTTAGTTGATCTGCTTATGACAGAGCTCCCCTGTCCCCTCACCCTGCTGGTTACCTCTGGGACACACTCTGGCTTGTCAATGTCCCTTTGAACTTGAGATGCACAGAAATGAACACAATACTTCAGATGGAGTCTGACCAAGGCAGAATGCACAATGAGTTCCCTTGTGTTGGATCCTATGCTTCTGTTAACACAAGATTGTATTTGGGTTTCTTCTTGTTCTTGTTCTTCTTGTTCTTCTCCTCCTCCTCTTCCTCCTTTTCTCCTCCTCCTCCTCCTCCTCCTCCTTCTTCTTCTTCTTCTTCTTCTTCTTCTTCTTCTTCTTCTTCTTCTTCTTCTTCTTCTTCTTCTTCTTCTTCTTCTTCTTCTCTCTCTCTCTCTCCTCTCTTCCTTTTATTACCTCTTCCCTATCATGTCACACTATTAATATCCATTGAAATAGTAGCCCCCAAATCTGGCACAGTCCACTAAAGATCACTTTCTGAGATGACATTAATCCACTAATCACTTTTCAGCTCAGGTCATCCAACTTATTCCAAATCCAGCTAACTATCTTTATCTTGTGCACAAGGATACCATGAGAAACTTTGTCATGTGTCTTGCTGAAATCCAGGTATACAATGTGTATACCTTGTTCTACCCATCTAATAACCCTCTCAAACAAGGAAATTAAGCTAATCTGAAATGTTGTGCTTTGGTCGAACCTACAAGTGCTCTTAGCAATCACCACTTCCTTTATTAATCACGCATAATCCTTTCATTAACAATGAATTGTATAATTTTGTCAGGGATCAAGGTCAAGCTCATCAACTTTTGAAGTTTGAAGACTCCCATGTTTGCTTTTTTTAAAAAAATTGGGACATTTTTCTATTTTTCTATCCTCAGTTCTGTAACACCTCTCCCAGTCTATGCATTCTTTTCAAAGATCACTCACAACATCATGGTAATCACATGTACTAACTCAGCATCTTGAGATGTAGTTTGCCCAGTAGCAAGTTGAACTTCATTGAGGGCAGGTAAGTGCTCTTTTACCATCTCCCCATTTATCTTGAGCTGTTACTTTCCTTTTTAATATGTTTGCTCTATCCTTACCATTACAATGATCATTCTCCTTTATGATATAGAAAACAGGAACAGAATAAGAGTTGAGTGTTTCTATCTTCTTTCTTTCATTCATTATTATCATCATTCCATCTACTATGAATAATGACCCTGTCCCTTTATTGATTTTTTTCTTTTCCTTAGCATTAAGAATCGCCCCTTTGACATTAATATCAAATACTAGCTTCAGCTCATTCTAAGCTTTAGTAATCCTGACACTTTTTTGTATTCATCCTCAGACATTTTCCATGTCTTTTCTTTTCTTTTCTTTTCTTTCTTTCTTTCTTCCTTTCTTTCTTTCTTTCTTTCTTTCTTTCTTTCTTTCTTTCTTTCTTTCTTTCTTTCTTTCTTTCTTTCTTTCCTTCCTTCCTTCCTTCCTTCCTTCCTTCCTTCCTTCCTTCCTTCCTTCCTTCCTTCCTTCCTTCCTTCCTTCCTTCCTTCCTTCCTTCTTTCTTTCTTTCTTTCTTTCTGGGGCAACGAGGGTTAAGTGACTTGTCCAGGGTTACACAGCTAGTAAGTGTCAAGTGCCTGAGGCTGGATTTGAACTCAGGTCCTCCAGGGCCAGTGCTTTATCCACTGTACCACCTAAGATTCCCCGGGCTGAAGAATTTTTAGACCACAGGATTCTACTTAGCCTTTCTCTGAACTCTGAAATAATTTTAATGCAAATAAAATGGGTTTCTGGAAAATCCCCAAAGAACTAAGATGCCCATATTACCCTTAATTTGGCAAAATATGAACCAGTCTTCCATGTGAGGAAGTTTGGGTAAAAAGGAAGAGAGAAAATGGATATCTCTAAATGAAAACACACCCTTTTTGAACTATATTTCTTCCCAAGCAAATTTCACAAATCTTTGAACTTATTGTGGTTATTTTGGCCCAGAGGAGCACTTTTCTTATGGGTGCAGTCACATCTGGGTTAGACTATTTCCACAATCAACATTACTTCATTGTCATCATTCCATTTGGTCTCCTTTTCTGCAGAGATTTGTTGCTTCTTCTTGCCAATTATTTAAATAATTTCGTTATCAGGGAGCACAAATGATAGCAATACTTTGCAGTTCTCTCAGAAACACTGTTTTTGGTGGCCTGTGATCCTCTTTTCCTAAGAACTCTACAAACTTCTCTCCTATCTCATTAAGATGTATAATCTACCATGGAAAGTAAGGCTAGGAGAGAGGGTCAAAGTCACCTCCATTAATAGTGGAGCTGAGAACTTCTTGATTTCTAACTCAGCACTTTGGCATGAGTCCATGCTGGTTTCTCAGCCTCAGACCCTGTGATAAGGGTAGACATTACATATCCTTAACTAAAGACCCAGGAGTCCACATACCAGTTATCAGACTTCTACCTACAGTGTACTTCATCCATCATAGATTTGCTTCGATATTCATAGTGATAGCTGCTGAACATTTAAGAGCACATGACATGTTTTCCATATGGAGAAAGCATAGTTCACTAATGTATTCAGAGTCTTCTGGGGGATAAAAAGTAATGTAGAAAATGGATCATGGGAACACAGGATCATAGATTTAGACCTTATAGATCATATAGTTCAAACAATCTATTTTAGAAGTTACTTAAAATTAAAGAGTAACTTTCCCTTGAACTTGTTTAAGGGGCCCCTTTAAACCCATTCATCGGTGTCTTGTACCCACTGTTCCCAAGGCTGAGTAGGGTAGAAAGGTGGGCAGAAAAACCAGAAAACCACTTGAGGAAACTAAGACCCAGAAAATGACTTGCCCAAGAATGATACAGTAACCAGTGCATTGGACTTAGAATCAAGAAGATTTGGGATCAGGTCCTACCTACACTAACTGTGTGACTCTGGTGATGGTATGTGATGTTTAAAATCTAATGTGTGTCCTTACGTGCCCCCCCTTCCCAGTTTTGGGGGGGAACTGGCTAAGATTACTAATAAATACAGCAAGAGTTTAGGCTTTTAAGTATTTATTAAAGTGTATTAGAAGTTAGTGAAGAGGGGCGGCTAGGTGGCGCAGTGGATAAAGCACTGGCCCTGGATTCAGGAGTTCCTGAGTTCAAATCCGGCCTCAGACACTTGACACTTGACACTTACTAGCTGTGTGACCTTGAGCAAGTCACTTAACCCCCACTGCCCCACAAAAACAAAAACAAAACAAAACAAAAAAAAGTTATAAAGAAGTTAGTGAAGAGGGGCAGCTAGGTGGCACAGTGGATAGAGCACGGGCCCTGGAGTCATGAATACCAGAGTTCAAATCCGGCCTCAGACACTTAACATTTACTAGCTGTGTGACCCTGGGCAAGTCACTTAACCCCAATTGCCTCACTAAATTAAAAAAAAAGAAGAAGTTAGTGAAGAGATAGAGGGTGAGAACAGATCTTTTATAGAATGGAAAACCCTAGCTTAGATCTATATGAGATAGCCAGAGAGAAAACCTCCCTTTCTGCCACCACACCGAAGTCCTAGATGAAAAGAGAGGAAGATCCGGCGAACAAGCCTCACCTTCTTACTTCCTGTCTCCCTCCCCAAAAGGAGAGGTCCTTCAAGCTGATTGGTTGAGGGTAGTCTCCTGTTGATGTCATAGTCCACAGCCTCTGAGAACACTCAGGGCTAGCCAAGTGTGGTCTCAATTTAATCATCTTAAGTAAGTTCTCAGTCAGTCTCTGTCTCACCCAATTCAATCAATTCCAAATCAATCTTCAGGTGGGGGCCCCTGGGTATCTGCCAAATCCCATTATTTTATCACAGGTACAATGTATAGAATGCCAGAAATAGTCAGGAAGACCCATCTTTGTGCATTCAAATCCAGCCTCAGATACTAGCTATGTGACCCTGGGCAAGTCACTTAACCCTATTTGCCTCAGTTTCCTCATTTGTAAAATGAGCTGGAGAAGGAAATAGCAAACCACTCCAGTTTCTTTGCCAAGAAAATCCCCCAATGGGGTCACAGAGAGTAGAATATGACTGAAATGACTCAACAACAACTCTATGATACTAGGATCATAGATAGGGACAGAGAAAGATTCATATATAGGGCTTCTAATTTCACAACTACCACTCCTTCCACTAGACCATGTCAGTGATTATAACTGAAAACTTTCTTTTTAAAAAAATATAATACATTTCACATTCTTTCAAAAGAAGCAATTATCTATAAGCTTGGGCTCATACTCTATGGAAAGAAGAGGAAAGGAGATATAATATATGTTCTAAAGTGAAACCATAGGTTCTTAGTGTGGGGTAGTCCCCAGACCAACCTCAACCCTATATGTGAAGGCTTTGCAACCTATGAGAGGTTCATGGAAGGCTGTAACATCAATAAACAGAAGTCCAAAGAAAGTCAGAAGGAGGTGAAGCCAGGGGTGTGCCTAAATGTCTTGCCCCCAAGGAAACAAAACCCTGATTTCCTTTCAAGGGGAATGAAATGCATTCTGTGATGAAGCTGGTTTTTCTGCCCACCTTTCTACCATACTCAGCCTTGGGAATAGGAGTCCTTAATTTGGGGGGTTCAAGGTATGATGGATAGGTTGCTAAGTGTCTATGAACTTGAATAAGAAAAAGTTGCTTTTTTTTTTTTTTTAGTGAGGCAATTGGGGTCACAGGGTCCAGGGGCCCAGGGTCGCACAGCTAGTAAGTGTTAAGTGTCTGAGGCCAGATTTGAACTCAGGTACTCCTGACTCCATGGCCAGTGCTTTATCCACTGCGCCACCTAGCTGCCCCAAAAGTTACATTTTAATTTTCAGTAACTTCTAACTGAAATTGAACATTTTCTCTAATTAGGAATTAAAAAGTTATTCTGAGAAAAGATCTATAGAGTTCATCAAAGGTCCATCACAGAAAAAATGGTTAAGAACCCCTGCTTGGGGATGTTTGCCATCTTCAAGGATAACTAAAAACAGTTTGTTGAATGTGAATGGTTGGAATTGTTAACTTATCTTGATTAATTTATAGAGTCTCAAGTCTCCTTTAATCTCATATAGACATTTTAATATATTTACCTAATTTCAGCTTTTAGTCAAGCTTCTTATTGGGAGGGTCTGGACTTGAGATTTCATTGGTATAGGGAACTCCCTGGTAAGGAAACCTCAAGCAATAGATTGAGTAACTTTTCTATAATTTCTAGTCTCCCAGAGTGGCCCAAAGCACTAAGAGAGAGGTTAAGTGATGTGCTCTGGGTCACATAGCCACTATGTATTTGAGGCAGATTGGAACCCAGGTCCTCCCAACTTTAAGGCTGTCTCTCTGCCCACTATGTGATACTGCCTCACAATTGCTGGATTCAGGAAATAAATAGAACATTGACAATGAAGAGTAGGGGCCTCAAATTGCACAACAGGAAAAAAAAATAATCGATTTAGAGCCACAGGACTTGGATTCAAATACTGACTTTGTCACTTACCACTTGTGTGTCCTTGGACAAATCACTCAACGTCTCTGAACCTCATCTATAAAATGAAGGAGCTAGATGATCTCCAAGGTTCCAGCTCTAAATCTATTTTTTTTTTTTAGTGAGGCAAGTGGGGTTAAGTGACTTGCCCAGGGTCACACAGCTAGTAAGTGTTAAGTGTCTGAGGCCGGATTTGAACTCAGGTACTCCTGACTCCAGGGCCGGTGCTCTATCCACTGCGCCACCTAGCTGCCCCTCAGCTCTAAATCTATTAATGTGTAACTGATCACCTGCTACATATATTTCTGAGAAGGTCCAAAGAGCCATCCCCCAACAGGCTTTTACTCTGAATGCATATCTTCTGAAAATAATGTGGTAAAATGAAATTAAATTTAGGCAAATGAGTACCTTCCAGGAACCACAAGATCTACTCTTGTCCAGCCTATTTAATTTTCTTTTCTGCTATTTCTTTCCATTTCCTTTTCTTCCCTTTGTCTTTGCCCCCTTGAGATCAAACGCCTAATTTTAGTTCTCAGCCACTCTTTAATATTAGTACTAACATAAGGTAGTCTTTATGTTTGAGGCTTTTGCTCTCCTGTGATATGTCATACATAATTAACTGTCACCTTCACTATTAATATCGGCTGAGATATTAATTTGATGAATCTTAATTTCTCTTAATCATAGCATCATTGTGATCTTCCATTGGACATTTCTTGATAAGAATGACACAAACTGCCAAGAGGAAATAATAATAGTATGTTAGGGGGGTTTTTGGGGAAAAAAATATCTCTAGTAATTATATGTTTTGCCAGGAAGAGTATCTGTTCCTTGAATGGGTGACTGCACCCTTATTTCTCTGTTACAGAATGGATGTTTTGTCTTGATAACCTTTGGACTTATTTCATTTCACACACTGAAGGGAAAATGCTTTAGAAAATAAACAAATATTTCTACCGAGAAATATTCCCTGGTGCCTGCGCCATTTTGTGATTGGGGTTGGGGTGGGGGAGGAGGTCTGTGCCTGTGATTCCATGGGCTTAGGGAACTCCCCAGTTGGGGGCTCCCTCCACAAATGCAAGGGAATCAACAAGTATTTATTAAGTTCTTACTCTATTACTCCATGCCAGGCAAAGTGCTGAGAGCTAGGAATACAAATGTAACACTCCATTACAATAATTAGCCCATTTTAAGCCTCGAGGCCATATATAACGCCCCAGAGGTCCACGCAGTTCTCTTCTTCCTTCTACAGCTTTAGGCAGCCCTGTTTGGCTCTCTGCCTTCATTTACATTTACATTTACCTCTAGCTAACCCTGGGCCCTTTGTGGTTGAAGCAAAATTCAGGTTACCAGAAACGTTCAGACACTGGCTGGGGAAGTTGGGGAAAGAGAAGTTTTCTTGGAACTTTCCTCAGTGGTTGATAATGTGGGTACAAAGCGGGTGGTGTCAACCTGTATCTTTTACTCAGAGATGCCTATAATGCTGGTGGCCCGCCTTTGTCTCTCCCTCCTCCACATGAGCTCAGTCTTACTTTCTCTTTTTCTTGTTACTGACTGCCAATCCTGGCTCATCTCCTGAGGTTCCTGTTCCTTCATCTCAGGTGCCAGACCCCTGAAATCTCTCCCTTCTTGGTTGTGAACTAGCTCTTGCTTTCATAAAGGTCCTCAGGGCCAAGCCTTTCACCCCATCTGAACTGACTTCCTCATGCAGTCCTAACTGACTTCCCTACTAGATTGTAAACTCCTTTAGGGCAGGGACTGTCTTTTGCCTATTTTTTGTATTTCCATTGCTTGGCACAAAGGCTGGCACATAGCAGGTGCTTAATAAATGTTTACTGATTGATTAGCAAGCATTGTTCACACCTAGGGCTACTAGGTGGCGCAGTGGATAGGTGATACACTGGGCTTGGAATCAGGAAGACCTACCTTCATGAGTTCAAATCCAGTCTTGAGCACTTACTAACTGTGTGACCCTGAGCATGTCACTTAACCCTATTTGTCTTAGTTTCCTCATCTATGAAATTATCTTGGAAAGGGAATGGTAAACTACTCCAGTATTTTTGCCAAAAAACAAAAACAAAAACAAACCAACCCAAATAGTATCATGGAGAATTGGGCATGACTGAAACAATACAAATGAACAGTTGAAATGTGTTGTTACCATATACATAGGAATAATCTACCTCTCTCTCTCTCTCTCTCTCTCTCTCTCTCTCTCTCTCTCTCTCTCTTTCTCTCTCTCTATTTCTTTTCCCCTCTCTCCCCATCTCTTCCTCTCCCTTCCCCCTCCTTCTCAGTGTTTAACATCCTTACACTTTACAAGGGGATGAGGAGTTTTGACTGATTTACTCTGATCCCTAACCCTAACCTCACAAAAATAAAAAGCAAAACCAGTTCTTGCCCTCAAAGACCTTCTATTCTAATGGAAGATAACATATATATATATATATATATATATATATATATATATATATATATATATACCTATGGACACACACACAGACTAGAGGGAAGGGAGCCTTAGAAGGGAAGACACAAGCAAGTTGGGGAGGGAGACCTAGAAAGGCTTCATGTTAAGAAGTTATTCTTGAGCTATACCCTTTTCCACCTTCCTGCCTCTCTCACTGTTAACCTAAGTAACTTGTGTTCCTTTAAAATCTTGGTCTGTCAGGCTCTGCCTAGGCCAGTTATAGAGTACTGATACAGAAGAAACTAAGTCACTGATTAAATCTGACCCTAGACACTTACTAGCTGTGGGACTCTGGGCAAGTCATTTAACCCCAACTGCCTTAAGCATCCAGGGCTATCTCCAGTCATCCTGATATATATATTGCCACTGGACAACTGGAGATGGCTCTGGAGGAGAGAGTTAGGTTGGTGACCTTGCATAGCCCTCCCTCAATTAAATCCAATTCACTGCAAGTCATGACATCACCTCAATGTCATGGTCCTCTTTGAGAATGGACAGAGGCAGCTAGGTGGTGCAGTGGATAGAGCACCGGCCCTGGAGTCAGGAGTACCTGAGTTCAAATCCAGCCTCAGACACTTAACACTTACTAACTGTATGACCCTGGTCAAGTCACTTAACCCCAGTTGCCTCACAAAAAAAAAGAGATCAGAGAATGAAGGACAAACAACAAGTCACTGAGAAGTGCCCTGGTCAGGCTGCATATTAATTCCTGGTCTCTTCTCACCCTCTCTTGTCTGTTTCTTCTTTTCCCTTTCCCTTTCCCATTCCTTTGTTCTTCCTTTCTCACATCTCTAATGTTCCCCAATTCCTCCTCTCTCTACTTGACCTCTGTCTCTCTGGTTTCCTGCCATCTTTCTCCCTTAGAAAGTGATTGGGCTGAGGCAGGTACATTTCCCATTCTTTCTCATTTCTCCCACTGACAAGGCAGCTGAGGAAGTGACTGTCATGGGTCTCATGCATGATTCACACAAACCTGGGACACCTTTGGTTAGTGAAACCTCTGACAGCATTTCTTCAGTCTAGTCATCATGCTGGGGACTTGGGAATGGAATCATTCCTCATTCTCTGCTTCTGATTTTTCTGAGTGACATTAGACAGTCACTGCATCTCAGGGAACCTCAGTTTCCTCATTAAAATGAGCATGACACTATCTCTGTCCTCCTTACTTACTAGGGTGTATTGTGAAGTGGAATGTTTTGAACTCCTTGGAAGCAAACTAGTTGGCTGAATGTAATTATGCACACAGTTTTGAACAGCAGTAGACATGAACAAAACTCCCCAGGCTGGCCCTGTGGCAGGCAGGTACACTCACCTCCAGGTACACCACCCAGGGCATCACTAAGGTGGCCACAAGCAGGTCAGCCACAGCCAGGCTCACCACCAGGTAGTTGGTGGTGGTCTGCAGGGATCGTTCTTTCAACACAGCCAGACAGACCAGGACATTGCCAAAGACAATGGCCAGAATGAGAGCACAGTAGGAGAGGGCATAGTAGGCATGGCGGTGGGGCAGTCCTGGTCCAGTTGTGTTCTCCTTCCTGCAAGTAGAGTTGATAGAGCTGTTGAGTGGACTGAGAAGAGCCATTGTAAGAAGGGAAGTCATTATCCTGATGGTGTTCCCTAGAACAAGATGGAAAAAAACAACATTAATCAGTTTAGTACATCTTGTATTCTCTCTCTCTCTCTCTCTCTCTCTCTCTCTCTAATAATGGCTAGCATTTATATAGCTCTTTAAAGTTTGCAAAGTACTTTTACATATATTATCTCATCTGATTCCCATAACAACCTTAGGAGGTAGGTGATAATATTATCTCCATTTTTACTGATGAGCAAATTGAGGCAGATAGGTTAAGTGATTTGCTCAGAATCATACAGTCAGTTAGCTTTTGAGGCAGGATTTGAACTCAGGTATTTCTGACTGAATTCTAGCACTCTGTCCATTGCACCACCTAGATGTAGCTAAAATAGCTGCAGGTGGGATTAAACTCTGTCTTCATATGCCTATGTGCCTCTTTTCTTTGTCACTCTTTCTTTTCTCCTCCTTTAAAAAAATCCTCTCATGGATCCCTTATAAGAAGATGTAAGCTTGGAGATTCCAGCCTAGAAATTAGTTCCAAAGATGCTGGGAAATACTGGGGGACCCCAGAGGTGAAATACAGTATGTTGCCATGATGATCAACTGCAGTGAATGACATAGCCTGGATGGCATCATTTGTCTATGGGTGCTTAATACCTACAGGCAGACTGAGGCAACTGTCCTTCTGGAAAAGTCATTGCTGTGACTATCAGACTGTGGTGACCTCCCTTTTCATAGTTCTTTTTCTGGATGTGAAGAGCATTTTCCATCATGAGTCTTTTGAAATTGTCTTGGATCATTATATTGCTAAGAAGAGCTAAATCTATCATACTTGATTGTCACACAACAATGCTATTCCTGTGTACAATGTTCTCTTGGTTCTGCTCACTTCACTCAGCATCAGTTTAAGTCTTTCCAGGTTTTTCTGAAACCTGCCTGCTCATCATTTCTTATATCATGATAGTATTCCATTACATTCATATACCACAACTTGTTCAGCCATTCCCCAGTTGATGGGTGTCCCTCCCCCCCGCCAATTTCCAATTCTTTGCCACCACAAAAAGAACAGCTACAAATATTTTTGTACATGTGGGTCCTTTTCCCTTTTTTATGATCTCTAATCCAATTTATTTTAATAAGCATTGACTGAGCACTTACTGCTAGCATAGTGCTAGCTCCTTTGATGTATGGTAAAATATATGAGATTCAGTTGCTACTCTTGAGGATCCCAAATCTACCAGTATAAATGACAGGTAATAGACTAATCATGTAAGGTAGAATATGATACATGGCATGAGAAGGGTATAAAAAAAGAACTATGGAAGTAGAAGAGATAACTTCTGGTTGGTTGGGTTTTTTTTTATATGTGTGTGTATGTATGTATGTATGTATTTGCTGGGAGGTAGAGATCATAGATCAGCTAGGTGGCACAGTAGATAGAGTGCTGGACCTAGAGTCAAGAAGACCTGAGTTCAAATCCAGCCTCAGACACTTACTAGCTATGTGACCCTGGGCAAGTCACTTAACCCTGTTTGCCTTAGTTTCCTCATGTGCAAAATGAGCTGGAGAAGGAAATGGCAAACCACTCCAGTATCTTTGCCAAGAAAACCCCAAATAGGGTCATGAAGAGTTGGGCATGACTGAAACCACTGAAGAACAACAAAGAAAGGGATCCTAGAGGAAGTGACATTTGATAGGATCTTTAAAGATGGGTAGGATTCATTATTTCCTTCAATTGCAGATAGAAAAAAAACCCTTTGACTGGATCTGAGGTTCTTCTAAATTCAAATGTTAGCAAAAGAAAGTGATGCTTTTGCTTTATGATCAGTATTGTCCTTGATACTACAGGTTCTCACTGAATTTTTAGGGGGTTGACTTACCTAACGTGCTGTATCAGGACAACATTTATTTTTATTATTTCTAAATTCTTGATGGCTTTTACTTTTCAAAATTGTTTTATGGATGCTTTTGTTTTACATTATATTTCTTTTCAGATATACCTTATTACCCAATGATCCCTCTCTTGTAGCCAAGAAAAAAACAATCAAAACTAACCAAGATGGTAATGACATCTGACAACATAGCACAATTTCACATCTGTAGGCCCCCCACTTCTCTACTAGGGAGAAAAATGTGTTTTATCATCTGTTTTCTGGGGCCAAAGTTGGACCCCATTACAATTAACCAGAGACCTCCTCTCACTACTGTTTTGATTAAATTGTCAGTACTCATTGTGCATGTTGTCTCTGGTTCTTATGCCACATTTGATTAGAATGAAGGCCTCTCAACTTGGGAAATGAAAGGGTTAAGATGGACAATTGAGAATGGACCACAGGTTTGGAATAAATTTAGGACTGGTTGGTTTTGGTTTTTGTTTTTTGATCCTTCCAACTTCATCCTGTCAACTATTTGTACTCACTGTATTTTAGAATGTAATAATAAGTTGCTAATAATAATCATTTGCACATTATTCCAAGAGGGGTAGCTGCTGCCCTGGTGATGGTACTACCATTGCCAAGAACTTTTGGAAAAACACAATGTCTTCCTGATTATTTTCTGGATATGAATATTTCCATCTTTGAGAAAGGCACAAGTCCAGAGGACTTGACATGATTCAGGCTATTAGTTAGGGGGACAGTTTGACCACTTCTCCAAACAGCATGGTTCTATGAGGGTAATGATGGCTTACACCCATCTCACTTGTCAAACAGAAATGAAGCCCAGAACTTTGGGATGCTTATTATTGTATTGTCTGACCACCGAGAGTTTTGACAGCTATTTAAAAATAGTACAGCTGAATGTCAATAGTGAATTACATTTTAAAAAGCAAAATAAAACACAACAAAAACAAACTGAAGCCCAACTCTATATCATCTGCCAGATGGTTTTAACTTCAGATCAATTTTTTCCCCCATTACTCTGTCTCTGATCTCTAGTTGCTTACATTTCTAATAGCAGTTGAAGAAACTTATTCTTTGGTTTGCTCCTGGTCATTGGTGGTCTTGGGGAATATAGACAGTGTGGAAAAATTAAAAAGTTTGAATGCTGAATAACTGCAGTGACAATTTTTACTCTGGAGAACAGAGGAGGAAGCATCTCTTTCTTTTTGGTGGAAAGATGGGGGAGTATAGATATAGGACTGGCATACACTATTAGGTACAAATGCTATGCCACCTGATTTTTCATTTTGGAGGAAGAGGTGTATATGGAAATGAATTTAATGTAAGAAGGAGTGAATAAAATATTAAAAGAAATCAAAAGGCTCCAATACACACTGCAGCTTATTGTTTCTGATTTCCACCTTATATACTTTTTAAAAATCTTGAGTACTTTAGCAATGCTTGCAAAATTAGAAGGGAGACAGAAAGCTGGGAAACAATTTTTATAGCCAGTATTTCTGATAAAGGCCTCATTTCAAAAATATATCAGGAACTAAATCAAATTTATAAGAATCTAAGTCGTTCCCCAATTGAAAAATGGTCAAAGGATATGAACAGTTTTCTGATGAAGAAATCAAAGCTATCTATTGCCATATGAAAAAATGCTCTAAATCACTACTGATTAGAGAAATGGAAATGAAAACAACTCTGAGGTACCACTTCACACCTATCAGATTGCCTAATATGACAAAAAAAGGTAAATAATAAATGTTGGAGAAGTTGTGGAAAAATTGGAACACTGATGCATTGTTGGTGGAGCTGTGATCTGATCCAACCATTCTGGAGAGCAGTTTGGAACTATGCCCAAAGGGCTATAAAGCTGTGCATACCCTTTGACCCAGCAATACCACTATTAGGTCTTTTTTCCCCAAAGAGATCATAAAAAAGGGAAAAGGACCCACATGTACAAAAATATTTATAGCTGCTCTTTTTGTGGTGGCAAGGAATTGGAAATTCAGGGGATGCCCATCAATTGGGGAGTGGCTGAACAAGTTGTGGTATGTGAATGTAATGGAATACTATTGTGCTGTAAGAAACGATGAGCAGGCAGATTTCAGAGAAACCTGGAAGGACTTACATGAACTGATGCTGGGTGAGATGAGCAGAACCAGGAGAACATTGTACACAGTATCAACAACATTGTGTGTTGATCAACTGTGATAACGCATTAGTAAATGACACTAGTAATGTAGTGTTTGATAAACCCAAGGACTCCAGCTTCTGGGATAGGAACTCAGTATTTGACAAAAACTGCTGGGAAAACTGGAAGATAGTATGGCAGAAATTAGGCATAGACTAACATCTTACACCTTATACTAAAATAAGGTAAAAATGGATACATGATTTAGACATAAGAGGTGATACCATAGGTAAATTAGGAGAGAAAGGAATAGTATACCTATCAGATCTTTGGAAAGGAAAACAGTTTATGACCAAACTGTGATAGATTTGACTCTTCTTAGCAATATAATGGTCCAAGATAGTTCCAAAGGACTCATGATGGAAAATGCTCTCCAAATCCAGAAAAAAAAGAAATGTGGGGGCAGCTAGATGGTGCAGTGGATAAAGCACTGGCCCTGGATTCAGGAGGACCTGAGTTCAAATCCAGCCTAAGACACTTGACATTTACTAGCTGTGTGACCCTGGGCAAGTCACTTAACCCTCATTGGCCCACCAGAAAAAAAAAGAAATGTGACATCTAGATGCAGATTGAACCATACTATTTCTATTTTTTGTTTTTGTTTTTTGAAGTTTTCCCCTTTTGCTCTGAATCTTCTTTCACAGCATGACTAATGCAGACATATGTTTAATGTGATTGTACATATATAACCTATATCAGATTGCTTGCTGTCTTGGGGAGGGGGTAGGGAGGGGAAGGAGGGAGAAAAATTTGAAACTAGAAATCTAATAAAAACAAATGTGGAAAACTATCTCTACATGTAACTAGAAAATAATAAAATACTTTTATGATAAAAAAATCCAGAGTACTTTAAAAGATTCATAGATCTGAGTTTTCCTTCTCCCCAGTTTCCCCTCTAAGATACTATTAACAAGTAAATATGGAGCAGAAAGAAGAAACAAAGTACTGAGAGAATCCACCAACTGAGCAACTGATGGTTAAGCAATTCAAAACAATTAATACCATATTAATTTGTTTATAGACTATACTCTTCCCCCAAATCTGAATTGTATAAAATCTGATCGTGACCTATATTTGATGTTATTTTTCAGAGCATATGTATCTACTTTTTCTTTTCAAAGGTGCATTTTAGAGTTGCATACTGTATTTGGGGGGAGATCTTTATTTTTGGAAGTCTATATTTTGAACTAATATGGCATTTCAGTATAATAAGTATGCATATATTAAGTATATATGTTTGTATATATATGCATATATATGCACATACAGATACCCATACATACACACATACACATTCATAATATACATATATATTGTCATTGGTGGTCTTGGGGAATAGAAGCAGTGTGGAAAAATTTAAAAGTTTGAATACTGTCTCATATATATATATACATACGTATCTACATCTGCATCTACATCTATATCTATATATCTACATCTACGTCTATCTATTGATCTATCTATCTGAGACACACATTTCCTAAAGTTGCTTTTGTGCTTTTTGGTTTAATTTTCACAACTATGTATCTCTAAGTTCCTAGACTTTATGGCTACTAAACTTCGGTATTCAACCTCAATTGTTAATCTGGTCTCTCTCAGAGTATAAATTAGTATCAGAAGAACAGCATTAATGAAATAAATGAGATGTTCTTAGATCAAGCCAAGCACATGCTTCAAACTGTTGGAGCTGGAACAAAGGAGTAACAAAGCATAGGGACGCATCCATCAGGAGGAGAATTGTACCTTGTCCTTTCCTGGTACTGTGAGTCATATGAATTATGTAGGTCTCAGGGAGGGGAGTTAATTTTGTAGTGCTACCAAAATTATATTTGTGTGTGTGTGTGTGTGTGTGTGTGTGTATGTGTGTTTTCTCTGTTTATGGAGGCCTCAATCCCAAGGTAGTACTATAAGACTGGAGCAACTACAAAGGTCCCTGTGAAAAAGTGGGGCTCATAAGGAGGGGAAGGTATTCTTGAATGTCTATAGACTCAGGTATGTCCCCTCTGTATTCTTTGTGGTATGTAATAAATTAATTCTCTGTTTCATGTCTTGTTAGTCTTGAGTTTTTAAAGAAAAATATAGACATCTAGATGTTGCAGTGGATAGAGCACCAGGCCTAGACTCAAGAAGACCTGAGTTCAAATTGGGCCTCAGACACTTACTAGCTATTTGAACCTGGTCAAGTCACTTAACCCTGTTTGTTTCAGTTCCTCATCTGTAAAATGAGCTAGAGAAAGAAATGGCAAACCATGCCAGTATTTCTACCAAGAAAACCCCAGATGGGTCATGCAGAGTCGGACACAACTGAAATGACTAAATAACAACAAGAAAAGAGCTAGACATGAGCCAAATTCAAATGTCAGGGAAGACCCTGGATGGATAGCAGCAAAGCAAGATTATTATTGATGAGCCATCATCAATGAATTACTCTGTCTCCTCACTCAACATGCAGGGTATATGATCTTCACCATCAGCCTACATAGTAGGTAGAGCACCCTATTATTGTCCCCATTTTATGGATAAAGAAATTGACCCACAATAAGATTGGATGACATGACCAATGCCACACAGTTTGTTAGTTATAGAAATGGAACTAGAATATAGGTCTCCTCATCCATTATTCTTTCCAACCAAACTGTCTCCAGTAACAAATGAGAGTGCTGTGCCGATGAGGGACCCCTTTGCAGAGGATTATTATCACTCCCAATTCTCAGTTTTCATAACAGTGGATTAGAGAACTTCTTCATGATATGCCACTGGGACCTCCTTACCGGCTACTACAGATAAGCAGATGGATGATGACAGGAGAATGGTGGCACAGGGAATTCTGGGGTAACTCCAAAATGTTTCTGTGATACAAATGGAGAAATCCTTTTAAGCCACAGTTCTAAGAGTCCTCTGTGAAAGAACAATGGGGGTCTGGCTACCGCTGAGTGAATCTCAGCTGACCCCCGCCTTAGTCATGGAGTCAACGGTTCTTCCCTCTGAGAAATGGTGTCAGATGTGGATGGTGCCAAAGGTTAGGCACCCTGGAGAACCTAGGTGTGAGGCTACCAGAGTAAAGGAATAAGTTTCATTTAAATCTATTGAATGCAAAAATCCTTGGACCCAGCCCTAAGAATTTGGGCAGACAGGGTGTCTGAGGCTGTAGGGATCTATGAAGAGCAGAGTTTGCTTGGTGAAAACATTCATCTTCTAGTAGCCTGGCCATCAGCTGGAAAACTGGGGTAATGATTTAGAATCTTGTGTTTCCCCTGAAATAATCCTGATTCTGACACATACATACTGGCTGTAAGATCCTGTTAAAGTCATTTAACCTCAAAGGACTTCTGCAAGTAACACTCTTAGCCGAGAAGGGGCAGGTCTCTGTGGGTAAAGAAAGTTCCTCACAAGGAGTCTCCCATATAGGTTCTTTCAAAGGTCAGGTGGGTAAATAAAAAAAGGGTTCTCCCTCCTTTGGGGGGCTTAAATTGATCAATCAATAAAGTTTTATTAATTGCCTACTATGTGCCAGGCTCTGTGCTAAGCACCAGAAATACAAAAAGAACTGGAAGACAGTACCTACCCTCAAGGAGCTTACAATCTAATAGAGTTCAGGGGTTAAATCAGAGGTTCTTAAACAGTAAGTCTGTGAATTAAAAAAAAAATATATATATATATTTTAGTGACTATTTCAATATAATTGATTTTCTTCATAATACTATGTATCTTACTTTATGCACTTAGAAACATTCTGAGGAGGCCATAGGTTGCACCAGACTGCCAGAGAATTCCACGAAACACAAAAGATTAAGAAGCTCTGGCCTCCAAGATTCCTTTAAATTTTCATTTATTAAAAAAAAAGAAGACATGATATGCATATGAACTACCAGAGTCTGCAAGATTTAGAGAAATAAACTCTCACCAGAACAACTTGCTTCCCCAAACTGAACCTAAATACATGAGTATACTGGGAACTGCATGAGAAACATTTTAAACTTTGCATGAGAAGTAGTATGGTTGTATTTCTCTACTGAACAGGTTGGGATGGCATTGTTGATAATTTTAGCACTTGGTGTCAATTTTAGGAAGGGCAGTGAGGTGGCACAATGGATAGAGCTCTGTGCGTGGAGTGAGGAGGCCCTGAGCTCAAATCCAGCCTCAAACAATAGCTGTGTGACTCTGAGCAAATCACTTAACCCTATTTGCCTCAGTTCCCTCATCTGTAAAAATCTGAAGAAAGAATGTTTTTGCCAAGAGAACTCCCAAATACGGTCACAGAGAGTCAAACAATATTGAATGACTGAATAGCAACAAAAACAACACCAATTTTAGGAATAGAAAGTTATCCACATTTCTACTGTCCTATTCTGCTAGTTGTTCATGCCCCTCCCTTCACTGGATTATCTTGTATCATACTTACCTGTGCAGATGTTGTATGCCCCATCCCTGTGGAATGTAAATTCTTTGAGACCAAGATATATTTTTTGTTTTGTCTTGAACAGTTTCTGAGTCAGGAAAACCTGGGCTAGTGTTCTTCTGACACATAATGACTGTGTGACCGTGGGCAAGTTACTTCACACCTCAGTGCCTCTATACAACTCTGAGAAGAGGAGTAGAAAGGAGAAAGGCAGAAGAAATTTCATTATTGGGAGTCACCTATACTGATGATTCCCTTGTGCAGGTTGGCATTTGCTCTGCAATTTATAGTCTTAAAATGTTGCTTAAGTCATTTAGAGGTTAAGCGACTGACCCAAGGTCCCAAAGCCAGTAGGTGTCAAAGACAGGTCTCCAGCTCGGGTCTTCCTGGCTCAGAGGATGGCGTGATCTACTACATCCATGACTCTTGCCTTACACATAGAAAGTGCTTGTTAAGTGTGTTGTTGGATTGAATCATATTTTAAATTTTAATCCATAGAACCCCACTCAATACTTTGTTTTGCTTTTAAGTGGGCCTTTACCAAGTGTCTGATTTTAGAGTCACAGCGTCATAGACTGTGGAACTAAAAAGAACATTAAACCTCTCATTTTGTAAATTAGGAAATTGAGGATTGGTGAGGAGTGACTTGTTCAAGGTCACACATATCTCATTTTCATTTTCTTGCCTGTCTGTAGATAGCAACATGAATAGTTAGCTATTTTAAAAGAGGAGGTGGGGTTGGTAGGTGCTTGAAAAAGTCAGAGCCCCAGCAGCAATAACCAAGGATAATACAGCAGGTGCACCAGGAGCCTCCCACACTCAGCTCAATTGAAACTTCACTCTCCTGACCTGTTCCCCAACCTCAAGAAAAGATTCAGTAGGTTGCCAATGTCTCTCCATGCTGATTGATGAGGTATCATTCACCACCATTTATAAAATGCCTATTGGGCTCCATTTATTCCACAGAGCCTTAGAACTGGAAGGAATTTCATCAAAATCAGCTAATCTAACCCATGTATTTTACAGATGAGAAAACCAGGCTTTCCTACCCCAGATCTAGGTCACTGTTTAGCTAGTTAGGAAACATCATTGTTAAAATTGAAAATTGAATAGTGGAAAGATCAAGGGATTTGGAGTCAGAGGTTCTAGGTTCAAATCCCATCTCTGTCACTTACTGCCTGTGTGACCTTATACAAATCATGTAACTTCTCTGGGTTTCAGCTTCCTCATCTCTGAAACTAGAGGGTTGGACTAAATTGCCTCTGAGGTCCTTTCTAGCTCCAAGTCTGGGATCCAATGATTCTTTGGTACCTTTCTTTAAGGATTCGCCACATGGGCTTTGGTAACCAAGGATTACAGGCTCATGAGTGGGCATAAAGTCTATATGAGAGAGTAATCCCTTCCCCCAGCATGAAAATAGCTGACTCTTTTATAAATCACATGGTAGCTTCCCCTCCCACCAGCACAGAACAACATAATAGATGGATACCCGGCTCTTGGTCTGAAATATTGCCCTCTTCCCTCTCTCCATAATTCCAGACCCCTCTTGCCAGCTACTTCTGTCAATGTATGTTCATCCTGGTTGCTGATTTCTCCTGCTGCTTTTCCAGTATAGTCCTGCCTAGTGTCATGATGTGGAAAGATATGATTTAGGAGGTAATTTAAAATAACCATGACCTTTGTCTCTCAAAAGCCTCTTATACCCATCACCTGACTGAACGTCTACAATGCAGGTGTGCGACTCTTCTGAGCCAGTGGGCGTTATATTGTTGTTATTAGTAGTAATGTTTAGCATTTCTATGGCACTGTATGCTCTCAAAGGGCTGAACAACAGCTTTAAAAATCAGCAATTCCTAAGTGAATAGAAATACATCCTATATTTACATATACAGTATAGAGCAAAAACAGATGCAGCAATTCCAGCTGGTTACTAGGGTCAGAAATGTTTTTACAACTAAACCTCAATAAGCATGCTCTTCTACTATCCTTGGAGAAACAGCCATTCCAGCATTATCCAGAAACAGAGAATCTAGGACAATCAATCAGTCAATCAATTGATCTATCTATATTTGTTGAGCACTGACAACATGTCAGGTACCATGCTAGGTATGAGTACATAATGCTGTTCCCCACCCCCACCCCCCGCCCCATTTGGTCTAATTGATTTTTGGTTTACTCTTGTGTAGATCCCATTTGTGTTGCTTATTGTATTATTACTTGGTTTCTAGGTACTGTAAATTAGAAGAGTTTATATTACCCTTCCCCTGCTCAAAACTCCCACTCTATGCTATCCATTTTGACCCTAGAAAATGTTCTAACTTAAAGAGGCAAAAATGACATTTAGGATCTCTCTCTTCTATTCACTCTATCTGTTTTGCTTTAGAAAACCCCACTAGTGTAGTCTGGGGCAAAAATTTTCTACTGGGAACCAAAGGCAGAGATTGCTTACTGACCTCTTGATTATGGGATATAGAAGCAAAATCTTGGCCAATGATAGGCACCCAGAATGTGGTCAGAATCCATGTTCTTCTGTAACTGCTATTGCTACCCTATTATTTGTATGTGTGCTTTTTGATGGTATTCGATTAAGCCAAATGCATGAACTGGAACTAATGCTTAATTGCAATGAGTTTCATTGATCCAATATGCTACGGTAAATAATGGCAGTTCCACACATGAGAAAAACAACAACAATAACCCTCAAAATCATATGCCATCATTAAAGAAAACACACACAATCATCATCTCAAGTACTATACATCTCTGCTGGGAATAATTTGATTTTGAATTGGAAACAGCCTGACTTTAAATAGACCAGAGAAAACAGTGTCTCTCTCTCTCTCTAAACCCTCAAACCTGGATTACTGGGACACTGAATTAGGGAATCTAAAGTAACAGATTCTCATAATTAAATGAGACACTCAAGAGAAATACAATCAATTCCCTCATAAATCCTTGGAATAATAACACCTTTCTCTTTTCCATCTTTTAATTCTACATTAATATAACTTTCAGAGCTTGTGAGGATCCAATTTTAGGGAAAAGAAAAAAGGAACAAGGAAAGATTTATGCCATCTAAACCACTTAGGAAAGAAAAGGAAGATATCTTTCCTCAAGATTTCAGGTTTTTAAGTAATAGTATGTAAGTAGTTTTGATGCATATTTTCAGAGAACCACAGAAACCTCAAATCGGTAATACAGCCTTTCAGGAAAACGTCATGTGCAAATTTAGGAAACAAAAAGAAATAATTACTTACCCTGAAAATCCTTTCTGATTTCTGTAGACTATGGAGTTTAACACCTCAGCGCCTGCAACCATTCACTAGTGGAATACGAGCTCCCAAATGCCAAAGTTTGCCTTTCCTAGGACACTGAAACTGTAGAAGTGAAAAGAAAGGAAAATCACCCATTTTTTTGTCTCTAAGGTGAAATCAGTAGTGTGCTGCTGCTCCAGCTTCCCCATCAGACCTTACTGCATATCTCAGAGCTGCTTTCAGATCCATGAGTTTCCCCTGGTGGCTTAGAGAGGGACCCTAAACCAAATGGGCCAACTGATCTGTGTCTCTGTCCTTGGTGCTGAAAAGAGGTAGAGAAGGCAGAAGCAGGTTTGCTGTTTTCTCCCTCCCTCTCTTCTTTTTTTCCCCTTGTTAGTTATTCCCCTACAATATTTTTGTTCATTTCTTTGTATTCAGATTTTCTCTATACTCCAACTTTATTTTCTCTTTAATAACTCCCTCTTTATGCAGTTTAATTTGCTTTACCAATTTTGGGGTAAGGTTCTGTAACATTGACTTAGAAGGACAAGATTGGTGAATTGATACTATAGGAAGCCAAGTTAAATTAAGGTAATTAAGTGGTTTAAAAAAGGATTAGATGAAAATGGAAGTTAAAGGGAAAACACCTGAGGAAGGAAAGTTAAAAATATATAAAAATTAAGATGGGAAACCAAGACAGACAGTACAATTGGAAATAAAGATAAAATAAGCTTAATAATGTGAGAAAATATTAATGTTTATTTAGCAGCACTGTTCATTTTTAGAGAACTTTACGGCTATTTGCCAATTGATCCTTATAGATCCCCTGTGACATATAAGAGTAGTATTATCAGCCTTTCTTTAGAAATAGTCAAGGTGAGATACAGCTTTCGTATCATGACAGAGAAAATCCATTTCAGAATTAGTGTTGGAACTGAAGAGTTCCTTTCCTTGATTGCCCATTAAAATGGAATCAAGGTTATCCATTTTCTCTCTTTTTAGAGATGATAGTGAGTCTTTCCTTTCCCCCCCCTTAGCCAGTATTAGATGTATTTCTGAGCTACAGTACAGATTCTGATGGGGAGGTGGTCCTGGAATGGCTCTATAATGGAGACCTCTGCTGGTTAGTAAAGGGGCAGCACGAGCATGGTCCAAAGGGAGAGAACTATTTAGATTCCCCAGAGATACTGTTAGTAGGTTAAGAGGAGTTGAGAAAGAGTTTAGTAGATTAGTATTCAGGCAAAAATGAGCTTTTTTACATGCACCAGGACTATCATTGCCTGCCTTGATGCTAACTGAAAGACACCCTCCCCCTTCCTTAGGGAGAGGAGAAAGGGGAATTAAGTCCCTTGCGATAGATGAAATTTCTAATATGTGAAAACAGAGTTACTATAGGATGATGGGTGAAAAGAATGAAGTGGTGTGTGTAGCATCAGGCCCAATTTTTTATTTTCACTTTTTTGTAATAAGAAGTGATGGGAATGAGCATGTACTTTGGCCACCACCAATGACACATGGGCTCTGGACTCCTTGATGAAAGGTGTATGGGACAAGAGGCTCCTGGTTGGTCCCTTGGAACCTGGGATGGTGGGAGGATAGTAGGGATAGGCTGTGACAACAAGGATTGGCAACTAAGTCAGAAGAAACCTTCCATCCGGCAGACTTAAAAAATAAAATTCTACTCTCAATCTCTTTCTCTCTTTGAAGCATGTTACTCGGGCCTTGGGACACCCTCAGACTTCCAGTGAGTGAATAGATCTCTCTCCTCCTTTTCTCCCAACCTAACAGCAATGGTGACTGGACACACATATCAGTAAAAACATGTGTTTGGTTTGTTTTTGTTTTTTTGGGGGGGGGCAATGGGGATTAAGTGACTTGCCCAGGGTCACACAGCTAGTAAGTGTCAAGTGTCTGAGGCTGGATTTGAACTCAGGTACTCCTGAGTCCAGGGCCGGTGCTTTACCACTGCGCCACCTAGCTGCCCCAAATATGTGTTTGTGTAGATGAGCCTGAAATCGATCCTCAAATCCCTGGATGCCTCTTCTCTTCTGCTTTGTGATTCTTTCCTTAAGAACAGGCAATCCAGGGCTGAGTGTTTCTATCTGTGGTGCCAACTTGGTGAGTTTGAGAGGTTAGGAATTCCTGGGTCCAGTTGGTTCATTGGCCTGCAGGAGATGAGCCCCACAATTCCTCAGAGGAGAAAATGATCATTTCCAAAGAGATAATGCAGATGGAGAGAGTGAGAAAGCCCAAAAAATTCCTAACTTTTGAGGAGATTGGGATTTATGAGTTGGACTAAAGGCACAGATCAGAAATGAAAGTGAATTAGCTGTTTAGCAGTCCAGACAGGAAAGTAAAACAGAAGTGATGGGCTACTGTATCAGCTTTTAAATATTTGTCAATGGCAACATATGAGTCTTTTGTGTGTTAAATATTTCTCTGGTCGTAGAAGAAGTAAACAACTAGCCTATATCTGGTCTATTTTGTACATTGTATAGATTTCTAGAAAGGGCTCTGTTAATCCCTTTGTGGGATACCCTAGACATTAGTTGTTTGTAAGCATTGCTTTAGAGATTTTCCCAGAGTTCTACTCAGGTATGGGGAGAAATGTAATGAACCAGAAAATATGAAAAAAATTTATAATCCCACTCGTAAGGGATCAGGCTTTTCCAAGATGTGAAATCAGCTCAGAGCTCATACCCTTCAGTGAGAAAAGGGTGCCTCTTCCCTCCGATCATAGGCCTTATAAAATTGTTTAAACACTGATTATACAACAGTCATCTTTCTTTGTTTTATATTGTGTCTGATGGTAACTTATCCATGCACCTGAATATGGCTGGCAGGAAACTAAGAGTTCTCTTCAGGATGAAATCATATTGTACCTTTCTTTAGGTTAGGGGTTTTAGCTTTTATTATCATAGTTTTTGCCATGACTTTCCAATACTATTCTTCTGAAGGCATACTAGAAAGCTAGAGATGATTAAGGACTGTTCCTCTCATTTTATGGATGGAAAACCAAGGGAAAATAAGTAACTTGCTCAGGCTGATATAATTAGGCAATGGTAGTGCAGAACCTCAAACTCAGGCTTTCTGAGTTTCCGTACAGACTGACTATAGTAGACTACACTGACTCCTATTGTGGATATGTGGGTGGGTTAAGTAAGAAGGTGAGTAAGAAAGTGCTCTCTCTCTCTCCTCTCTCTCTCTCTCTCTCTCTCTCTCTCTCTCTCTCTCTCTCTCTCTCTCTCTCTAGGTGAAGATCATCAATTCTTTCACCTTACCTGGCTCTTAACCATCCACACTAATTGCCCTAAGGAAGTTTTCCTCTCTTAGTGGAATGAGAACCTTATTTACGACTAGTATGGAATATTGAGAGATCTGCTCCCTGGGAAGAAGTCCAGGATATGTACAGAACAGAAATGCCTTGGCAGAAATAAAGAAGAGAAATACAGATTGTTTTTCTACCCTGTTCCATCCAGGAACCAATTCCAATGGCACCACTGGTAATGTCTCATGTGCCAGTCAACAAAACTTCACTAGGAAAGTCTATACCTCTTGAGTCTGTGGTGAGAAACCAAGAGCAAGGGAGGGGAAAAGCATCCTTGTTTTTTTTCCTTAGGAACAAAATGTAGTGGAAAAAGCACTAGATTTGACATAAAGGGCTTTCAGTTTGAATACTGCCTCTGCTGCAACTTCCTCTGTGACCTTGAGAAAGTCACTTGACCTTTTTAAGCCTCAGTTTCATCAATAAAATGAGAAGGCTGGGTCAGATGATTTCTAAATTCCTTGATGGTTCTAAATCTTAGGACCCTATGAAGCTCTCTAATGAAGTTTTGTACTGGATCACTTCCAATTGGTGTCTGAAATGCTAGAGCAGTGTAGTTATATTTTCAGAGACATATTACTTCCAGATAATAGCTCTTGTCTCTTGAAGTAATGTTCTCTGGGACACAGAATAATTTGAATGCTTTATGTTGTAAGCATTTGGAACAACTTCATTCACCATTTGGTGTGCAATCACTAAGGGAGTGAACAGGCATAGCAAGTTCAATTCAGTTTTCTTGACCCTTGTGTAACATATAGGCTCTGGGATTTGCTTTCTTGACCCATACTTAAACGGATGAGTTGGGTGTCCAGAACTTGACTGATTATATTTCTCCTTGAGGTTCAAGGGGTAACCTTGAGCGAATGGGGATGATTTTCCAGTTACTTATGCACCCCCATCTAGTGTGTCTAATGTCAATCACCAAATATTACTTCCCCAATAATACTTAAAAGGTAAATATCAATTAGCTTTCTAATGTCAATCACCAAATAGTTGCTCCTCAATATTAATTGAACAGTTAACATCAATTAGTTTTTATAAAAGAATATTTACAGAAAAGGTATAACAAGGACTAAAACCCATCCCCTTCACCCAAGCAGGGTTCACATTCCTCTCTATATATTTAATTCCTCCTTTGAGAAAGAAGACTCAAACTTAAACTGGTGACTATCAAACATCTTCCCACCCCAAATTCACTTCTGGGCATGACATAGCTAAATGTTTCCTTCCTTATAGGACATTTTGTCTCAGTTGCTGAGTTGCTTCACTGCTGGGCTGGGACAAGTAGGTGACTCTTCAGAACTTTCTCCTCACCAGGCTTGGCTACTGTGGTTATCCGTAGACTCTTTTATAGATGCAAGTGTTTGTAGATCTGGTGACTCTTCATACCTCTAAAAGCTCACAAGGTTATAATTTGGTCCATTCTGACTCTGATATTCAAAGTCACCTACAAGTAGAAAAAAAAATAAAAACAACAAAGACAAGAGAACAACATCAATTCTTGCTACATGGTAGCTGGATGAGAGAGAGGGTCTAAGTTCCCTTTCCACTTTAAGGCCCAAAACATTTCCTTTTCCTCCTCACTCAAAAGCTGCCAGGGAAGAGAGAGTTTTTCTATTCCTTTGAGCCCTTAATATGCATATTCGTTTTGGTATCAGCCCCCAAATATAAAGGTTTTTGTTACAATTGAGTAACCCAACAAGAAACAGTCAGGATACCTACACATGCTCTAAATCAGATAGGAAAATGGCTCCTCTATCATGCAATTCTTTCTTTATTTTTTCTTCCTTCCTTCCTTTCTTTTCTTTTTTGCAGGGCAATGAGGATTAAGTGATTTGCCCAGGGTCACAGCTAGTTAAGTGTCAAATGTCTAAGGTCAGATTTGAACTCTGATACGCCTGAATCCAGGGCCAGTGCTTTATCCGTTGTGCCGCCTAGCTGCCCCACCATGCATTTCTAAAAGCAGGCTCACCCAGGAGGAGTTTAGAGAAACCTGGAAGGACTTACATGAACTAATGCTAATTGAGAGGAGCAGAACCAGGAGAACATTGTACACAGTAACAGCAACATTGTGTGATGAACAATGGAGATAGACTTGGTTCTTCTCAGCAGTGCAACAATCCAAAACAGTTTCAAAGAACTCGTGATAGAAAATATTCTCAACATCCAGAAAAAAGAACTGTGAATTATGAATGCAGATTGAATCATACTGTTTCTGCTTTTGAACTGTTTTTTTTCCTTCTTGTTTAAAGTTTTTCCTTTGTGCTCTGATTCTTCTTTCACAAGATGACTAATGTAGAAATATGTTTGATGTTACTGTACATATACAACCTATATCAGACTGCTTTCCATCTTGGGGAGGAAGGAGGAAAGGGTGGGGGGAGAAAAGAAAAATTTGGAACTAAAAATCCAGTGTAAACAAATGTTGAAAACAATCCTTATATGTAACATGTAACTGGAAAATAATAAAAGAAAATTTTAAAAGAAAAAACAAACAAACAAACAATAAATAAATAAAAGCAGGCTCACCAAGTCACCATGCAGATTGGGAGTAGGCAGAGCATTATTGTACATTTCAAAGGAAAAGACCCTCATTGACTAGTCCTCCACTTGCAAACACCTATATGATATTAAACACTAACCATAAACATATGCAAGCATTACCTAATCCTTTCTTCTGTCCTGTCCTTGTCTCAGTAGTCCTTGGCCAGATCCAGTTCTTCCTATAGGGTTGTTAGGATGAAATTCTATTATCACATTTCAATTTGCAATTAATCAGTGTACTACTTTTTCATTTCATTTCATTTTATTTTGTTTGCAGGGCAATGAGGGTTAAGTGACTTGCCCAGGGTCACCCAGCTATTAAGTGTCAAGTGTCTGAGGCTGGATTTGAACTCAGGTCCTCCTGAATCCAAGGCTGGTGCTTTAATCATTGCACCACCTAGCTGCCCTCTGTACTACTTTTTATAATGTACTTTACCCTCCTTAAGTGAATTAAAGATTTAGCTCACCAACAAATATGAAATTCACAGTTAGTATATGCTGTTTATCTATTGCCTTTGTTTGATACACTGGCTATTGAAAATCCCTTCTGTGCTCAGCAGGATCCATGGCCCCAATACTATAATAACAAACAGTAACCATCACAGACAAAATGGACTTCTTACAGCTCTGCAGAACCTATACTAACCTGACTGTGTGTCTGGACCAATTCATAGTACTCTACAGAGCAAGGTTATCTTTTCCTCAGCCTCTGTCAAAAATCACTGTTTCCTACATTGTGGTCCAGGAAACGTGATGATCATTATTATCCTTGATTATATGGCTTCCTGTCTTGTCAGAGGCTCAGGTTTGCAGTGCATCATGCTGTAATCCAGACCCCTCAAGGCAACTCACCCAATGAAAAATATAGGCTGTGGCTCAAAAAGACAGAGTTGTTTGCTGCTTTCTAACCTTCCCCTCCTGGCAGGCAACCTTTTGGTCTTGCAAACTAGAGCTGATTGCTGTTTCATTTGTTATATAGTGCCCAGGAGTGTGCTGGTAAATATTTAACTACCAACTCTCCTCAAAGCAGGGAAACTTTTAAGTTTAATTTGCATTATTAACATTTTCTCCATTACTTTTTTAAGTCTAGACAATCAACAAAACAATAAATCAAGGCCTGATAATGGGCCTTTCTCTCCAACCAGTACAAGCTGCTTGTAGCACACTCTGGGCAAGTACTTTTATATGTGAGAAGGGTGGAAGCCAACACCAGGCAGGGCTGGAGAGAGTGGTTCAATCAATCAACCCAATACTCTCTAGTCCCAGCTCTAGTCCCTCCTCAGGCTCGTCCTGACCTGTTTTTTCTAAAGAAGACAAGAAGACAAAGTAATTGGAGGATCAGGAGAGAGAAAAGAAGTTAGATTTATTAGGGCTAAAGCTAGAACATTTTCTCTTACTCTTTTACTTACTAGCCTGACCTCCCACTCATGGATCAACTCCCTCTCCAAACTTCTCATCAGCAGTCTTCCCTCCCTGGAGATACCTCTGAGGTCTGCTCTCCTATGACTCTCTAACCCAGACCACCATTTCATGAAGGATCCCAGACATGCTCATTTCTTTTTTTTTCCTTTTTTTTTCTTTTTTAAGGTTTTATTTTGTTTACTATGAAGTAAATGTTTTATTTCACAACTGAAGTAATTCTTAAACAAACCTGGTGTTTTACTTTGGAGATCAAACAGTCTTATGTGTCATGGACTCATATGTTATAACTAGTAGTCATTTGAAGCTATTTTCCAAGATGAAAAATGATAGGTGCTTGGTGACATAGACATGTGTTGTATTTGTTTTTGTTGCCATGGTTTCCATTTTGTTCTCATCTCTAGCAACTTCTCTGCCTGCAATTTTTATCTGACCTTTTTCCCCCCATATAAATGTTTTATTGTTTTTCAGGTACATTTAGAGATAATTTTCAACATTTTTTTTGGTGAGGCAATTGGGGATAAATTACTTGCCTAAGGTCACACAGCTAGTAATTGTTAAGTGTCCGAGCCTGGATTTGAACTCAGGTCCTCCTGAATCCAGGGCCAGTGCTCTATCCACTGTGCCACCTCGCTGCCCCAACATTTGTTTTTATAAGATTTCTAGTTTCAAATTTTTCTCCATCGGGGCAGCTAGGTGGCGCATTGGATAGAGCACTGGCCCTGGATTCAGGAGTACCTGAGTTCAAATCCAGCCTCAGACACTTGACACTTACTAGCTGTGTGACCCTGGGCATGTCACTTAACCCCCATTGCCCCACAAAAACAAAAATAAAAACAAAAAACAAACAAAAAATTTTTTTCTCCATCCCTCCACTCCCTAACCCCTCCCCAAGACAGCAAGTAATCTGATATAGGTTATATATGTACAATCACATCAAATATATTTCTGCATTAGTCATGTAATGAGAGAAGAATCAGAGCAAAAAGGAAAAACCTCAAAAAAGAAAAACAACAACAACAAAAACAATAGAAATAGTATGGTTTGATCTGTATCCAGATTCAACAGTGCTTTTTTTTTCTGGATTTGGAGAGCATTTTCCATCATGAGTCCTTTGGTACTATCTTGGACCATTGCATTGCTGAGGAGAATCGATTCTATCACAGTTGATCAACACACAATGTTGTTGATACTGTGTACAATGTTCTCCTGGTTCTGCTCGTCTCACTCATCATCAGTTCATGCAACAGACATGCTCATTTCAATACAGATTCATTTCCCTGCCAGCAATTTTCCCACCCTGAAGGCTCATTGTGGATTGGTGAGTCTCCAGCCTGGTCTCCCAATTTATGAGGAATCCCAGCCATGCTCACTTCACTTCCAGCTCAACTCATTCTATGGGCTTCTCTAACTCCTCACTAGCATTCTTGCCCCCTTTAAGGGGAGCCTTACTCTTCCTCTCTCCCCCCTCTCCTTTCCCTGTTCCTTTTTATGTATTAGCTTCCATCACAAGTGAATGTCAGTTTTTTGAGCTCAGGGACTATCTTATTTGCTTGTATTTATATCCCTAGAATTTAGTATTGTCACTGGCACATATTAAGTACTTCATCAGTCTCTCTCTCTTTCTCTCTGTCTATTTCTCTCTCTTCCTCTTTCTGCTCTCTCTGTCCCCATCTGTCTTGTCTATCTATACCACTCTTTTCTCCTTCATTTTCCCTTTTTTACTTTTTAATCTTATTTTTTCTCCTTTCCCCATTCCTCTCTTTTCCTTAATCTACTGATTTCTTCCTCCCCACAAAACACTTTAAGAGGGTAGTGGGCAGTGAAGGATTTGATCTCTAGCATCCAACAAGTGGTCTGTTGACCAAATGCCTCTTTCCTGACTTAGAGGTGATGCCTGCCCAAGATTCCTGTCAACATTCTTTTTTTTCCCATTTGTCTCTTTTAACCTAGCGGCATCCATGAACTAGTAAGCCAATGGGGTCAAACCACCTGGATTTTCTATGTAGCCACAATGTGGAATATTTGGTTCCTCCTGTATCTGTGAAAATACATTCTTTTTTCTTGAAACTGCTGCAGATGAAGCTGAGATCCACCATCTGGGGTGTAAACCTGGAGTCAGAATTGAGATATTCCCTGATGTACCCCATAGTTGTGTTAAATATCAGTATTTCTACTGAATTGATCAAAATTGATCTATGACAGTGAATGCACTTTTGTATGAATAAAGTTGTGAAGGCTGATTTGAAGATTGGCTTTGTATTACTGCTTTTTAAATTCCATATTTTTAAATAGCCAACAGCTTATATATATAGCACCATTCTTATCAATAAAATATTCATACAGCCCACACACATAGAGATTTTTTAATCCACTCAGCTCTCTATTATAAGGAAACAAACAAAAGTAGAACCCCCTGGGATAGATAATGGTTTTACTCTTTTAGATTCATAAAGCTAGAAGGGATCAGAAAAATCACCTAGTTCAGTTATATGGATTTGACCAAAACTAGTGGTCAAAGAGTATAGTATTCAACTCTATATCTGATTTTAATTGGTGGTAACTATGCTTTTAATGCTTTATTGTCTTTATTTTAATCTTGTAGCTTACATTTGCATATAGTATCACTTGATTTTGAAATAAATTTTATATATTGTACATTATGACCAGTAGTTTCATATTTATATTTTCTTTGTTTCTAACATGTCCTAAGAAAGAGGGGAGATGTGATCAAGGGTCAGAATTAATGTGGTAATAGTATTGGACATATGGAAGAATATGAATGGACAGGGAGAACCTGTTTTGGGTTCCAGAGCCAATTAAAGCTGTTCTCAGACAGCTAGATGGCACAGTGGACAAAGCACTGGCCCTGGGAGTCAGGAGGATCTGAGTTCAAATCTAGCCTCAGACATTTGACACTTACTAGCTGTGTGACCCTGGGTAAGTCATTTAACCCTCATTGTCCTGGGTCAGGAGAAGCTGTTCTGCTCCTGTCCTCTAAGGCAGAATTACAATATCTCAGAATCTAAGAATTGGAAGGAACCTCAGTACACGTCTAGTCTGATGCAGACTCAAAAAAAGGAATGCCTCTGCAACAAACATGACAGGTGGACATCCAGCCTTTTCTTTGAGGAACTCCAGTGGAGAGGAATGCATGATCTCCCCATAGACTAATCCACTTTTGTATAGCTTAAGTTGTTGGAAGTTTTGTCTATATATCAAGCCTAGATTTCCCTTTTTGCAACTTCCCTCAGGGATAAAATAGAACAAATCTAACTTCTCTTCCACGTGGTCTACTTCACGTAACTGAAGACAGCTTTCTTCTCCAGGTTAAACATCCACAATTGTCATATGACCTGAACTCAAGTGTAGTGAAAAAAGAGTACTGGCTGTGGAGATAGAAGACCTGGGTTCACATCTTGCCTTAGATGCTTTTTTTTTTTTTTGGTGAGGCAATTGGGGTTAAGTGACTTGCCCAGGGTCACACAGCTAGTAAGTGTCAAGTGTCTGAGACTAGATTTGAACTCAGGTCCTCCTGAATCCAGGGTCAATGCTTTATCCACTATGCTACCTAACTCCCCCCCTTTCCCCCCTGCCCAAATGTTTTATTAGCTGTGACATCTTGGGAAAATTACTTAAGCTCCCTTGCCTCGATTTCCTCATTTGGAGAATTAGGGGGGTGGACAAATGGACTCTGAAGACCTTCTTGGCTCGCCATCATCCAGGAGAATGTCAGGTATAAGGAGTAGGTTGAGTCTTCCTTAGATTAATATTGGGCCATTCCCTGAAGGAAGGACCTGTGAAAAATGACACTGCTCCCTTTGCCTATGTGAACTGGGAGATGAGAGACAAAAATCAAAGGTTGCAATATGTTTTCCTTGCTACACAAAGTCGTTACCTAAGCTATCTTTCTGATACATAGATTATAGAATCAGGGTTAGTGTTGTGGCTGGGAATCTAATACTTTTTCTTCAAGCCCTCACCCCGACCTGCAATTCCATTAAATACATTTTTTTTTGGTGAGGCAATTGGGGTTAAGTGACTTGCCCAGGGTCACACAGCTAGTAAGTGTTAAGTGTCTGAGGTCGGATTTGAACTCAGGTCCTCCTGACTCCAGGGCCGGTGCTCCATCCACTGCATCACCTAGCTGCCCCTGCAATTCCATTAAAGATGGGGAGAGAGTTGGGAGATTGGCCAACATGTAACCAATTCTTTGAGCATGCGCATTATGCTCTATTTGTTACTAACCCATGTGGAATCTTCAGGAGCCTCCTTCTTAAAATGCTTCATGATGTATATTGAAGGTCCTATTTCCTACTTTCAAACTTGCACAAGTAGTCTGTGACTTTTTCCAGTAAGCTTATTTTGTGGTGGGAGAAAAGGCTTTTAATTGGCTGCTGAGCCAGAGGTGATTGTATATATATAGAAAGCAGGAACAGATGAAAGCTATGACCTCCAGATAAGGAGAGGGGTAGCTCTCTACAACAAGCTGCCTTAGGTCCCCATCTGGGCTACACATTATGCACAATCATTTCTGGCTCAGCAGACAATTAAAAGCCTTTTCTCCTACCACAATATAATCTTAATGGAAAGGGTCATGAAATGCTTGGACAAGCTTGGAAGTGGGAAGTAGGACCCTCGATATACATCATGAAGCATTTTCAGAAGGAGGCTCCTGAAGTCTCCACATAGGTTGATATTGCTCACTTTTGGAAGACGGGGCCCTCACTGGTCAGTTCTCCTCTCATTACAATCAACTTGAGTTAGGGCAGCTAGGTGGCGCAGTGGATAAAGCACCAGCCCTGGATTCAGGGGGACCTGAGTTCAAATTTGACCTCAGACACTTGACACTTTCTAGTTGTGTGACCCTGGGCAAGTCACTTAACCTTCATTTCCCTGCAAAAAATAAAAAATAAAATAAAATAAATTGAGTTAACATGGTAAGGAGCCCTTTTTATTGCTAATGTGAAATGAAACTGCCACACCAAACATAATCCTCAGTGGTCTTTGTTAGGAGAATACAGACTAGAAGGAGAGAGAGCCACCTACAGAGTGAATTGTCCCCACGAGCACAGTGTTTGGGTTTTCCCTTGAGGTCTTTCCTTCCAAACCCTGCTCAAAGGCAGCCTTATTTGGCCTGCCCAAGCTAGCAATGGTTTCCATGTAATACACATAAACACCTTGTCAGGCACCAGAGACAGGTTGGAGAGGGATGATTGATAGGAGTAGGCTTGTGAAATCACACCTGCTGTCACAGCAGATGGGAAGAAAGCCTGAGTAACCTGTGGAGCCGCTGATCCTTTTAGAAACTTCACTTTTTAAAACATTATTTTAGCTGATTTTATGTATTTAAAAAAAAAGTCATCCTCACAGTCCAAACTCTAGGGGAGCAGCTAGTAAAGGCGTTCTCTTGAATGCGATTTCCATAAAATAGCAAGAAGGCTTTGCTTACCAGTGTGCAGACACTTGTTTAACCACAGTTGGTGGGAAGGCAATTCTTTCTTTGCCAAGTAGGGGGAATGTTCAAGCAACAAGCATTTACTTACTGCTCACCAGGTGCCTAATGCTGTGCTACATGGATGTCACCTGCCTCCTCAGAGTTACTTTTTAAAAAAATTTTAATTTTTTTAGCACAGGCAGCATCTAGAAAGAGTTGGAAAAAGAAAGAAATGAACATGGCCTTGGTACCATACAAACGAATGAGTCTACAGAACCCCATTCATCATCATGACCCAAAAGTAACTAACCACATGCTCACCTATGAAAAACCTCTGGTCTTTCTGGTTTTGGCTCAGAGTCACTGTGGACTGTCTCACAGCCACAGGTCCCACAGCAGCACATGTCCTTAACATTTGTTCATTCATGCATTCATTAAATACTGGTTGAGCACATACTATATTATACTTTTAGCATTACCACTGACTTAAATATTGTAGAGGGTACACAGAAAAATTAGGCATAGATTTTGTCCTCTGGTTGCTTACAAGGTAGCCAAGGAGATATATACTAAAAAAAGGTTTTTTTAAAAAGATGTTTTAAAAGAATATGTGTATACAAAATTAATTATAGTTACACATAAAACATATATATGTGTGTATTTATATGTTAATGTGTGTATATCTATATCTATGCATTTGAATATGTGTATGCCTGTATGTTGGGCCCCTGGGTAGATGCAAGGGATAGAACACTATGCCTGGTGTCAGGAAGACCTGAGTTCAAATGCAGCCTCAGACACTTACTGGCTACGTGACCCTGGGCAAGTCACTTAACCACTGTTTGCCTCTGTTTTCTCATATGTAAAATGGGGACAATGATAGCACCTATTCCCCAGGGTTGTTCTGAGGATGAAATGAGATAATAATTATAAAGTGCTTAGCATATGTCTAGCACATAGCCAGTACTATATAAATGTTAGTGATTTCATATATATGTATATGTGAATTATATGTATAGGTATGTATCTCTCTCTCCATATATATATATATATATATATATATATATATATATATATATATATATCTGAAGTTAAGATCCCAAGAAATTATCTAGACACTCATTGCCATGCCTACAGAGTACAGCAAAGGCCCTGTGATTTGGAATGGTCCAGAAATGTTCTTCCTTCACAGAGGAAGTGGGAATTGATCTTGGTTTTGAAGTATGGGTAGGAGTTGGTTATACAAGGATAGCAATAAGGAGGTGGGGAGTGCAGGGGTGGGGTAGTCTGTAGGGACACATAATTGTCATTCACCAAAGCTCAGACATTAACAGGAGAATTGTTTTTTCTTAAAATAATGAAAGAAAAGGATTCTGATAGAAGTCTTGTCCTTATAGTTTCCCTTTTTGGAGTATATTTCAATGACAGCATTGATCTCCAGTGAAAAGGGAATACCGTTTGATTGCTTCTAGAGGTGCTATCAATATCTATATTTTTCTTTCTCCAGATTCGTGGAAATGTCTCATTGCATTTATTTGCCTTCCATTTTATATTGAAGTGGAGTAGTGGAGGGTTGATTGTCAAATGACCTGGGATCTCATTCCAACTCTGTAACTAACCATGTTGCTTTAGATAACTTTCATATCCTCTTCCTGGGCTTTAGTTTTTTTTCAGCTAGTAAGTTAGGTAGCCTAGGGGTTAGGGTTTGGACACAGAGTCAGGAATCTTGTTCAAATCCTGACTCAGATACTTACCAGCTGCTGTGACCCTGGACAAATCACTTGACCAATCAGTCAACTAACATTTATTAAGCACCTAATATGTGTCAGACATTGCACTAAGCTCTGAAGATAAAAAAAGAAGAGCAAAAGACATACTTCGCTCTCAAGGAGTTTATAATATAATGGGGAAGACTCCCTTATGTATAAAATGGGGATAGTAGCACCTACTTCACAGGGTTGTTTTGAGGATCAATTGAGATATTATATTAAGCATGTCGTGAATTTCAAAGCACTGTATTAGTTATTATCATTGTTATTGTTATTCAGCTATAAAATGAGAGGGTTGAACAAGATGATTTCTAAGTTTGGAAGGTGCGAAAACAGCTAATTCATACCTAATATCAGGAAAATCTTCCTAAAAATTAGTAAATCAGTAAGCATTGATTAAATGTTTACTATGTGCCAGCCATTGTGCTAAGAGCTGAGGGTACAAAAACAAGCAAAAAGATTATTCCTGTCCTCCAGAAGCTTACAATCTAACAGAAGACAATACATGAAAGGGAGCTGGAAAGGGAAGAAAGAAGAGAAAGTACTTGGGGGGAGGGCAGGGAGGCAGGGACCTGAGTTCAAATATGACCTCAGACGCTTGACACTTACTAGCTGTGTGACCCTGGGCAAGTCACTTGACCTTCATTGCCCCCCCCCCCAAAAAAAAATTAGAGCTGCCTGAGAGAGGACTGAGTTGTCTTGAGAGGTAGTGGATTATATTTCCTTGGAGGTCTTTTGGCAGACACTAGATGACTACTTTTCACATATATTCTATGATTTCTTTGATTGTATGTATAGATTGGGAGTAGATGGCTATTAAGTGTCCTTCCAGTTCTCAAATTCCATGATTCTGTGATTCCTTCTAGCTCTAACATTCTATGTTTCTATTATGGTAGAATTACCTTCTACCCTTAATTTCTTAGTCTCCAACTATAGCTTTACGTTGGTTATTCATCTTTGGCTGAGATAATTCTGACCAATCACAGGTATGTTTATAAAAAATTTAAACTAAATGTTGTTATATTTAAATTTTAAACTCAATTAAAAAATATAATAAACAGTTTTATTTGAAGTTTTTAGTTTCAAATTTTCCCCTCCTTCCCTCCCTCCCCTCCCTACTCTCTGAGGTGGTAAGCAATCAGATATGGGTAATACATGTGCAATTAATTGTGTAAAACATTATCATATTAGTCATTTTGTATAAGAAAACTTGAATAAAAAAATGAAAGAAAGTGAAAGATAGCCTACTTAAGTCTGTGTTCAGTCAATACCAGTTCTTTTTTTGGAGGTGGAGAGTATGCATCATCATGAGTTCTTTGGGATTATCTTGGATCATTGTATTGTTGAGAACAGTTGTCATTCACATTAAACTCAATTTTAAAATGTATTATTATCATTATTTCTCTGATGAAGCTGCGTCTTATATACTTAGAGTCCTCTGCAACATGTATGTTAACATTTCCAACCCTAATCTCTAGAATGTAAGCTCCCTGAAGGCAAGAATTGTTTTTGCCTTTCTTTGTATCCTCAGAACCTAGCACAGTGCCTGGTTTAATAGCAAGTGCTAAGTTGATTGATAATAACAATAGCCCACCTACTATGGGCCAGGCACTTTACAATTATTATCTCATTTGATCCTCACAAAGCCCTGGGAGGTAGATGCTATTATTGTCCCCATTTCTGAAGATAAGGAAACAGAGGCAAATAGGGTTAAATGATTTGTCCAAGGTCACACAGCTAGTAACTGTTCTGAGATTGGATTTGTACAGGTCTTCCTGACCTGAATGCCCAACACTCTATCCACTGCATCACATAGCTGACATGGTATGTTATTTCTTCATGATTTTTTTCTTGTCAACAAGTTGCAGCTTACTATAGTCTACTTTGTATCTTCCCATTTCTTTTGGAGGAAGCCATAACGTTAATTCTTTTGTGACAGTGTTCTTCTGTGACTTGCTGTCATATAGAATCGTTGGAAGACTACTGATGTTAAAAAGGTGAGCCTTTGTTTTGGGGAGAAACTTGTGTTCATTAAAAGTGCTGCAAAAGACTTCCTTTCTTCTATGAAATACTGAGCCCAGTTCCTTATCTGGATGTAGCATCTGTTTAGGTTAAACAAGCAAACAAACGAATGAATGAATGAATACAGGAACATACACATAACTTTATAAACACATATATACACATGCACACATGTACAACATGTACACAATACATTGTATAGTTGTGTGAATGTATTGCATTCAATATATATATTTGTACCTGTGTATACATGTGTATTATGTGAACATAAATACATACATGTGTGCGTATATAGGTGGCAGCTAGGTGGCTCAGTGGATAGAGCACTGCATATGAAACCAGGAAGATCTGAGTTTAAATCCAGCCTCAGACATTTACTAGCTGTGTGACCCTGGGCAGGTCACATTTCTATTTGCCTTAATCCCCTGGAGAAGGAAATGGCAAATCACTCCAGTATCTTTGCCATGAAAACCCCATGGGAAGTATGATACACAGGTCACAAAGAGTTGGACACAACTGAACATCATGTATATATACATATATGTATATATGTTTGCATATATACACAAACATGTATATACACACATACACACATGTGACAGTGACTGCCTAAATGCAGGGTGTGTTACAATTTTAACACTCCCATGGGGTTCTAAGATGGTGTCCTTAGAGAATTATTTTTTTTAATTAACATGGTATGGGACTGTTGGGTGGCACAGTGGATAAAGCACTGGACCTGGATTCAGGAGGACCTGAGTTCAAATCCAGCCTCAGACACTTTACACTTACTAGCTGTGTGACCCTGGGCAAGTCACTTAACCCTCATTGTCCAACATCCCCCCCACACCAAAAAAAATTTACATTGTATTCTACATCGAAGTTAGTTTGGAGGGCTCCCACTTAGAAATCAGCCCATGACACTGGCCAACCTGGTTGCACTAATTCCTTTGGAGAGTAAGTTTGTTACAGCTTACATTCACTTGAACTTACTTTGGGCACGGCAGTGCATCTCTCCACCCTGGATGGCACTACATATTCCTGCATTTAAACAGCAGATTCAGAATAATCACTGGAAGCCCAGTCATTGCAAAGACAAAGAACTAGAGTGACTTTGATTCTGTCTTTCTCTGTCATCACTTGGCGTTTTTATTTGGGTTTAAAATTTAAAACAGTGAAACTGTGAACTGTGAGGTGTGATATTTTGGTTTGGTAAGTGCAAATTTTAGTTCATAAATGAACTATTTTACAGACTTTGAATAGCCTTAAAGTTGAAATGGATTTTTTTAAAAAATTGTTAACTTGTTTTAAAACCAAGGAACAAATCAAGAAAATAAAACATTACATCAGTGGTATGATGGAATAGTTGCTTTTTGCAACTGCTAAAGTTGTACCTTTTGCAGATGTTTTTGATTTCATAAAAATTCGCTTGTGAAATGTAATTTTTATGAATTTCTGCCAAACCTATCCTTATGTTTAAGACTTTTCCTAACTTGAAACATGTTGCTTCATGTGAAAGAAACTTTTTGAAATGAAAATTAATAAAAAGTATTCTTGGACCAACTATGAGCAAAGAGAGATAAATAAATATGGCTATATTATCTATTGAATATGAATATGAATAAAAGCTTGATTTTGATGAAGTAATTGACAGATTTTCCAAACTTAAAACTTAAAACTCAAAACCAGAAACTATAGTGTTATGTATTACTAAGAGAACAACATGTAGGTATAAGTTTAAAAATACATTAACATAATTGAAAAATATTAATCTATTACCTTTTCCCCTTTGGACAGTAATATTTATTTTTGTTTACTGGTATAATTATTAGAAGTTCAATAAAATAAAATTTTTGTTGTTTGCATTTCTTATCTGCCATTATTTGTTTCACATCATGATTATCACTCAAAATAATTTTCTGGTATAAATGAATGGGCAGCTAGATAGCACAGTGGATAGAAGTCAGACCTGGAGTTAGGAAGATCTGAATTTAATTCTGGCCTGAGACACTTATTGGCTGTGTGATCTTGGCCAAATTCTTCATCTGTAAAATGAGCTGGAGAAGGAAATGGCAAACTACTCCAGCATCTTCACCAAGAAACCCCCAAATGGGGTCACAGAGTCAGACATGACTAAAAGATGACTGAAAAACAACATAAAGGAGGTAGATGTTAAAGAAAATGATCTGCTCAGGTTGTCAACTACTATAAGTACACCAGTGGTCTAGATTAGGCATTTTAAATAGATCTATTTTGTCTGGTCAATATAGTTAGGTCTTTTTTCATAATAAAACTTACTTCCTGTGATTCCCCTCTGCTTCCAAGCTTAGGTATTGTATCTCCTGGTTCAGACAATTTGAAAAATGTTTCCTCAATGCCCTCAAAATTGTGTCACCTGATATATATATATATTTAATTTTGTCCATCAGCTCTTTTACTAATTTTATAGGTTCAGAGATTTAGAGGAATCATACTCCCAAAGGCAAAAAATGTAGATTTCTACCAAGAATAACTTACCCAGCAAAATTGAGTATAATCCTACAGGGAAAAAGACAGATCTTTGATGAAATAGAGGATTTTGTACTAATTCTGATGGAAAGATCAGAGGTGAATAAGAACTTTTAGATACAAACAAATGAATCCAGAGAAGCCTAGATAGATATATTTATTTGAGCAATTAAAAGGACTAGTAACAGACAACTGGAGAATAATTGACCAAATTGTGGTATATGATTGTAATAGAATACTATTGGGCCACAAGAAATAACAAGAGATGATTTCTGAGAATTTTAGGTAGTATGAATTGATGTTGCATGAAGTAAGCAGAACCAGAAGAAAAATTTGTATAAATATAAAACCATAGAAAAGAAAAAAGAACCTTTGAAAGACTTAATAACTCTGATAAAAGCACTGGCCAATCATGTCTCCAGAGGAACTATGATGAAGCAAATTTTCCATCTCCTGACAGAAACAATCTCTCTCTCTCTCTCTCTCTCTCTCTCTCTCTCTCTCTCTCTCTCTCTCTCTCTCTCTCGCTCGCTCGCTCTAGCCTCCCCTTTGTGTTTTTGTTCCCCTCTATTGGAAGAGTCCTTGGAAAAGTCTTGTGTAGCAGGCTATTCTAGAAATTGCCTGAGATCTTGGACACCAAGCTCCCCAAAGACATGGTGGAAATGACTGTCATAAGCTTAGTAACAGCTATGTTCTCACTAGTATCTTCTGAACCCTTCCCTATTTATTCTCTGATATGCCTGTGTCTGAGGTCATGGGGTCAGTTTTCTCATCTGTAAAATGGTAATAATAATTGTCCTAATAACCTTAATGACATGTTAGTATAGGGATAGAAACTGGATCTGTGATTTCATTGATTCAGGGAGCTCTGACTAGAACTTCTAAGAATGTGGGTCTGCACCTTCTCTGTGATTGCATAGTCTTTGAGAATTTCCTAGAGCATTGAAAGATTAAGTAATTTGCCCAAGGTCATATACTGAGAATATGTCAGAGAAGAGAATTGAAACCAGGTGTTCCTAGATCAGATTAGCTAATGTGAACAAAAGTGTTTTTTAAAATGTTGTTACTATATAAGTAAGCTGCTTTTTTCCTTGGGGGTGCCAGGTGGCTCAGTAGATAGAGCACTGGCCCTAAAGTTGGAAGGACCTAAGTTCAAATCTCATCTCAGGCACTTACCATCTGTGTGACCTGGTTAAGTCACTTAATCCCAATTGCCTCAAACATCCGGGGCCATCTCCAGTCATCCTGTTGTATATCTTGCTACTGGACCCAGCTGGCTCTGGATGAAAGAGTGAGGTTGGTGACCTTGCACAGCCCTCCCTCACTTAAATCCAATTCACTGCAAGTCATGATATCATGTCCCAATGTCATGGTCCTCTTTGAGAACAAAGGATAAATAACAACAGCTATTTTCATTATGGTTACTTGTATTTTTGGTGTATGTGACTAAAGGGACTGAGGAAGAATGCTGCCTATCCACCCACAGAAATTTCCCTTGGCACCTGGGGAGGGGGATGGTGCCTTCCTGGGTTGATGGTACTTGTTTGGTATCCTTTGTGGGAGCTGTGGTAGAGCCAAGAGGACCTTTTGCATATGGAAACCCTTTGGCAGAGGTGCTTATTTCCTTATATACTGCATTCTTGGGGAGGGGGAGTTTTCCCTCGTGTCCAAACAAAATTTGCTTTTAAATACTATTATGAGCATCAATAAACATTTATTAAGTGTCTACAGGGGATAGATCACTGGCCCTGGATTAAGGAGGACTTGAGTTCAAATCTGGCCTCAGATACTTGACACTTACTAGCTGTGTCATCCTGGGCAAGTCACTTAACCCTCATTGCCCCGGCCCCCAAAAATGTGTCTATTATGTGCCAGGCACTGGACTAAGCACTAAAGATACAAAAAGAGTCAAAAGACAGTCCTTGACCTCAAGGAGCTTATAATCTAATGGAGGAGACAACATGTAAACAAATATATACAAAGCAAATTATATGCAGGATAAATAGGAAATAATTAACAAGAAAAATGGCACAGATCCTGCCCCTTCCCATCTCTCCTTCCCATTCCACCCCCTACCTCTGGCCCTGGTCCAAAGGGTACCATGAAGGCATGGCATAGTAGAAAGAGTATTGGTTTTATAGTCACCTGGGCTCAAATCCTACCTCTGATCCTTACCACCTTTGTGACTATGGAACCTCAAAGTTGGACAGATGATATACCTTTGGTGTATAAAAGGCATTGCAAAGAGGCAGCTAGGTGGTACAGTGGTTAGAGTACTGGCCCTGGAGTTAAGAATACCTGAGTTCAAATCTGGCCTCAGACACTTAATACTTACTAGCTGTGTGACCCTGGGCAAGTCACTTAACCCCAATTGCCTTACTTTTAAAAAAAGGCATTGCAAGATAATCAGGGGGAAACTACATTATGTAGAAAGGAACTATAGACAATAAAGTAATATCAAACATTTTTTTCATTTCTCAAATATATATTGAGTATAAAACTGAGTCAAATTTATAAAAATAAGATCCCTTCCTCAATTTATAAAGGTCAAAGAATGTGAGTAAGCAGTTTCCAGAAGAAATCATAGCTATCTATACGCATGAAACAATGTTCTAAATCACTATTGAATAGAGAAAAGAAAATTAAATCAACTCTGAGGTGCTACTTCACACCTACAGAAATGACAAATGTTGGAGGGGGTGAAAGGAAAATAAGTACACTAATGAATTACTGGTGGAATAATGAACTGGTCTGACTATCCTGGAGAACAATGTGGAACTATGCCCGAAGGATTATCAAAGTGTGCATATCCTTTGACCCAGCAATACTAGATCTGTATCCTAGAGAGATCAATGAAAAAGGAAAAGGACCTATATGTACAAAAATTTTTATAGCAGCTTTTTTTTAGTGGCAAAGAATTGGAAATTGATGGAATGCTAATTGATTTGGGAATGGTTGAACATGTTTTGGCATGATGGTGATAGAGTACTATTATGCTATGAAAAATGATGAGGAGGGTGGCTTTAGAAAAACATGGAAAGACCTACATGAACCGATGCAAAGTGAAATGAGGAGAGACAGGAGATCATAGTGCATAGTAACAGCAATATTGAAATGATGATTAATTGTGAAAGACTTGGCTACTCTGATCAATACAATGATCCAAGACAATTCCAAAGGACTAGTGATAAAAAAAATGCTATCCACTTCCAGAAAGAGAACTGATAAACTCTGAATGCAAATTGAAGTATAATTTTCTTACTTTATTTCGCCTACTTTTATTATTTTTTTGAAATATGGCTAATGTGGAAATTCATTTTGCATGATTTCATATGTATAATTGATATCATATTGTTTACTTGGTTGGGGAGTGGGTGGGAGGGAGGGAGAGAATAGGGAAAATAAAAATTTTAAAAGAAAAGAGCTAAAAATAAATAAAAATGAATTGAAATTTTAAAAAAGCGTTACATCTCAGTCCCAGAACCAGGAAACATGAACACCTGTAAATGTGACTTCTCAGAGCAGCAACTGCAGCTGATAGGAAGCTTGCAGTCATGAAATGAACTGCCACCTCCAAAACCCAAGTCTGTTGCCAGGTGATGGAAAGGAAACATATTGGAGCTGCACCAATGAAGGACAGTCTCCTGGCTCTGCACCCATTTTCCTGCCCACATTTCAAGTTCCCTGGCCCTGCTTTTATATTCCCCTTTCATTTCTCAGTGGCTCTGCTAGATGGAAGCAGAACCTTGAATCTGAACCTTCTTACCTTTGACTTTTAGCTCTTCATGAAAATCTTGCCTACATAGCAGGAGCAACAGGTTAGGGCAAATCTTTTTCTGCTATTACAAAAACAGTGTTTGGATTCAGTGTCTCCCTTCTGTTTTCTAATGACTGTCTTTGTTGAACTAGATTGAATCCCTACTAGGACTTTATCCTGTCTAGTTGCTGGTAAAAGTCAACAACAGACACTTATTAAGCATCTATTATATGCCAGGCACTGTGCTAAGTCTTGATGATACAAAGGAAGGACAAAAAAAAAAAAGTCCGTGCTTTTAAGGAATTCACAATCTAATGGGGGGGAGGGGGCGGGGGAGAAATGACATACAATTCTGTACCAACAAGATATGTATGTATATGTATGCATATATACACAAACATACATATATATGTATGTGTATGTAAATATATGTGTGTGGAGTTTGCTTTTTATACATTTTTATATTTATTTTATACATATGAACATTTACATCTACATCTATCAATCTATTAAATTAGATAATCACAGAGAGAAGGTACTAAGATTAAGGAGGACTGGGAAATGTTTATTATGGAAACATGGGAAGTTAGCTGAGACTTGAAGGAAGCCAAGACAGATAGAGAAGAGGAAGGAGTTCCAGGAATGGGAGACAGCCAATGAAACTGCTCAGATTTGGAATATAGAGTGTTTTATGAAGGGAACTGCAAGGGTACCAGTGTCACTGGATCACAGAATTAGTGAGGTGGGGGTTGGGGATCAGGAGGAGAAGAGATAAGGGATGGTGTGAGAAGACAGGAAAGGTCAAAAGGGGCCAGATTATGAAGGACTTTAAGAATCAAATAGAGGATTTTATATTTGACCTTGGAGGCAATAGGGAGCCACTGGAGTTGATTGAATTAGGGTGTGAGGGGCTCTACCCTGGCAGATTCCTTTTCTAAATCCCTTTTGTCAGTCTTTATCATTCTAAATAAATGGTCTGGACTTAACTTCGCTTTCTTCAGCACCCTGAAAGAATGGTTAGAACCAGGCCAGTCATCAGTAATGGGATAATGAAAGCAAGATTACTTTCTGTCTTAAAAAAAAAGGTTTGTTTTTTTTTTCCTAGACTTTTGACAGTGAGGGGGTGGGAAATAGGCTATAGTAAGGATCCATTCATTCAACAAATTATTAAATGTCTGTTGATTGGAAAATGGTTAAACAAAGTGTGACAGATGAATATTACTGCTATAATGATGACTATAGGAAAGGATGGGAAGATGTATATGAACTGATGCAAAATGAAGTAAACAGAATCTGGAAAGCCAGAAGTACACAGATTATATACAACAATGTAAATGGGAAGGGTAATAACACCAACTACAAAACTGAAACCACAATTATAATGGCCAAGGTTGGCCCTAAAGAAGAGATACAAGAATGTACATAGGGAAAGGGGATGGCTGAAGGTAGAACACAGCACAAACTGTCATTTGATTTATGTGTTGATTATGTTTTGCTGAATTGCTGGGTTTAAAAAAATCCTTTTTATTCTTTGTTCTAAGTGATGGCTCTCTGGGTCCTTTAAAGGGACAGGGAAGGAGAGGAATATGTTGGGAAATAAATGTTACATAAAAAGATATGGGGGGGGCAGCTAGGTGGCGCAGTGGATAGAGCACCGGCCCTGGAGTCAGGAGTACCTGAGTTCAAATCTGGCCTCAGACACTTAACACTTACTAGTTGTGTGACCCTGGGCAAGTCACTTAACCTCAATTGCCTCACACACAAAAAAGATATATAAGCCAGACTGGTGCATGACAGATTTTTTTGTGCAGTAGGACCCCTTACACTAAAACAAAAATCAATAGAAATTCAATCATACTGACAAACATTTACTAAATGCCTCCTGTGTGCATAGTTCAGTAACAAGTGTTGGGGATATAAGAAGTTTAGAGAACACAGTGTTCCTGCCCTCCTAGAGCTTATCGTCTAATGGAAGATCAGGTACTGTGGAAAGAATGCTGTACTGGGAGTCTGTGGTCCTAGGTTCAAATCCTGGTTCTGCTATTTATCACCTGTGTAAATTTGGGCAAGTTACCTAGCCTCTCTAAGCCTCAATATCCACATTTATAAAAAAACAAACTCCCCCCCCCCCAAACAAGGTTGGACTAGATAAAAGCACCTTTTAGCTTTAAACTTGTGCTTTGAAAAACTCATGAATAACACTGTTAACTCTAAAAATACTGAAGAACTCACACAGGTTAAAAGCAAAAAGCTTTCTTTATTTCATTGGAGGAGAGAAATAAGAGATATCACTTGGGGCCCCCTGTAGTTGGAGAGCCCAAGGTAGTGGGGCTAAATCTTGATTTATATATTTGTAGCTAAATAAAGAACCAAACAGTGTAGTGAAGGACTTCTTAAATTTTTTTCACTCTTGATCCCTTTTTGCCCCCAAATTTTTTACCTGATCCCGGGTATATAGGTATATAAAATAGGTATACAAATAAAATATTTACTGCCAAAATTTTCATGACCTCCACATTCAGTTATGTGACCCCATTTGGGATCACGACCCACAGTTTAAGAAGCTAAGGTGTAGTGTAGCAGAAGTGGTGAAGCACAATAGCAACAGTGAGGCAATATTTTCTAGTGACAAAAAATCCATTCATATCAGGGCTTCCTGTCTGGACTTGTTGGTGCTTGCCGAACTCAGGGACCATCAGTTCTGTGATTTAGTTGCAACAAAATTCATCTGGAGTGCAAAGAATTGTTGTTATGCCAACTTCAGGGCACTGCTTGCTTGCTGGGCCTTAGAGAGAGAGGTGGTCTTGGATCCTGACAGTTGGAAAACACAGTGCTTCCCTAGGAGAGTCAGTGCTGAGAAAGGATATCATCCTAGGCATGAAAGAGGTACTATTTAAGTTGGATTTTAAGGACAAGGAAAGAGTGTGAGGACACAGTCAGAAAAGAGGAAGGCACAATTCTAGCTTGTCTAGAACATATCATGTATGGAGGGAGAATACTATAGGGGAAGGCTAGAAAGGTTGAGTAGTATGACAGTGTAAAGGGCATTGAATGCCAGGTAAAGAGCTGATCTTTTTCTTCTAACAATAACTCTCTTAAGTGAGAATAGTTTTCCCCTTGTTTCAGAATCATTCCACACTAATAGTACCAAAATCTGCCTTTTATAATCAATACAGAAGGAGAAACAATATTGTTATGGCTTGGGGGAGTCTTGTCTGCTCTCTATTCCTAGGAAATTCCCTCAGGCAGATATCTCCAATCAACTCTAATCTACTCATCAGTGGTTTCCTTTCAAAAGTACTCACTTGAGGCTGAGCCAAAGCCTCATCAAGTATTTTAGACCTGGGAAGTAGGGCGGTGGGGAGGTGGAAAGAGGGGGGCAGAAGAAAGAGAAAAATGAGGGTTTAAGGAAGATGGGTGGTTGCTGATGTTTGTAAGCCTACTTTTGACAATCTGTCTAAGCCATCAGGCAGAGGCAAAGTATTTAGAGTCTAAGGCAAAATATTTTAGATATTTTATAACAGATGGGGGGAGGGGCGGAGTAGGATGTAAGCTACCTCCTCCCAAACAATGACCCTGTGGTGCAGCATTAGTGTTACTGATAGAGGGCCACCCAATATGTTCTATGCAGGGGATCCTTTCCAAAATATGAAAATAGAACGAATAAGGTTTTAACTTTGGCCATCACTGCCTAAGTCAATAAAATAAATACATTGATTTTAAAACATTTTTAACCAAGTATTCATAGATTGGTTAGTCAAGGGTTTCAAGATTTCTCACAGACTTGCCCCAGAGATTAGAGAATCATTTTGAACATATTGTCTAGGATTTGACTTTTGATGACCTTAGGACACAAAGTTGTCATCATCGTCAGCATGATTGTGATGTTTGTTTTTGTTTGGTTGGGTTTTTTTGCTCTTTATGTAACAAACATTTCTTTTCTTTTTTTTTTTTCAGTTACAGGTAAAGGTAGTTTTCAACATTCATTTTCATAAGATTTAGAGTTCCAAATTTTTCTCCCTCCCTCCCTTTCCTCTCCCCTCCACAAGACAGCAACCAATCTGATATAGGTTATATATGTACAGTCCACAAGTACTCTTTTTTTTTTTTTAGTCTGTGTTCAATCAATATCAGTTGTTTCTCCGGGAATGGATGGTATGCTTCATCATTAGCCCTTTGGTATTGTCTTAGATCATTGCATTCCTGAGAGTAGTCAAGTCATTCACATTTGCTCATAGAACAATACTGTGGTCACTGTGCACAATGTGTCCCCGCCGCCCCGCCCCGCGGCCCCCCCCCCTTCTACTCACTTCAATATATCTAGGTTCTTATGAGTCTTTCCAGGTTTTTCTGAAATCATCCTGCTTGTCATTTCTTATAGCACAATAATATTCCATTACAATCATATACCACAGCTTCTTCAGTCATTCCCCAATTGATGGACATTCCTTTGATTTCCAATTCTTAGCCACCACAGAAAGTTGCTATAAATATTTTTTGTACAATTTTTCCCCCTTTCTCTTTTTCACAATTACTATTATGAACTGTTTCCCTCCATCCTATTCCCTTCCCCGTGATATTTACTCTATTCTCTATCTTCTTCAACCCTATCCCTCCTCAAAAGGGATTTGCTTCTGTCTACCCCCTCACCCAATCTGCCCTCCCTTCTATTGCCCTTCTCTCTTTATCCCCTTCCCCTGATCATGATGCTTTTTAGTTAATTATGAGCCTAAGATTTCAGGCAGCTTACAATACCATCTAATCTAAGGCATCAGACTTTTATGTAAGAAATACAAAACACAGGCAAATACAAACTTAATCATAGAGGAGACCCACTCAGAACTGCCCTGCTTGTCACAGTGAGGTTCAACTTGGTTTTGTTTTTTATTTTTCTCTTTGGTCAACACATTCCACTCTAGAGTCAAGTCTCCAAAACACCAGATCAGTGGCTTAGGCTGGCTCTGGGTTTGGTTTGGGGCTGGCCTCCTGGCTGTTCCACAGACAAGATGCTCCATCTCTTTGCTTTGGGTATTTTCTCTGACTGTTCTCTTATCTGGAATGCTCTCCTTTTTTCTGGCCTTGCCTAATGACCTATCCAGCTTCCTTTAAGTCCCAACTAAAATTCCGCTTTCGACAGGAAGCCTTCTCCAACCCCTTCTTCATTCCTATGTGGCTAAATAAAGAATTCCTCTAATAATTATTTCCTATTTATCATATATATATATATATATGTGTGTGTGTGTGTGTGTGTGTATACACACACGCATATATGTATGTGTATATATGTGTAAAGCTTGCTTTTTATACATTTTTATATTTATTATATATATTTATATGTGTGTATATATAGATAGATAGCTTGCTTTTTATACATTTATGCACATCTTGTCTCCTCCAATTAGACTGTAAACTACTTGAGAACAGGGACTGTCTTTTGCCTCTTTTTATACCCCTAGTGCACACTGTCTGGCACATTAGAGGCACTTAATAAATGTTTATTGATTGATTGATTTTTTTTTAGTTTGGTTTTGGGTTTTTTTTGTGGGGCAATGAGGGTTGACTTGCCTAGGGTCACACAGCTAGTAAGTGTCAAGTGTCTGAGGTGGATTTGAACTCAGGTCCTCCTGAATCCAGGGTCGGTGCTTTATCCACTGCACCACCTAGCTGCCCCCTGCTTGATGGATTTTTCAGCTGTCTACAGAGTGAGAGGTATAAACTTGTTAGAACTATTGGCAACAGCATTTGCTGCTTTCCTGATCTCACAGCCCTTCTGTCTTGTTCCCCAATTGTGATAACAATTTGCAGAATACTTTATCTTCTGTTTAACAAGATGAGAAACAGTGATATATCTAAATTTCCTTCTAACTCTAAATCTATCATCTTATGAAATGATGTTCTTTTTTTTTTTTTTTTTTAGTGAGGCAATTGGGGTTAAGTGACTTGCCCAGGGTCACACAGCTAGTAAGTGTTAAGTGTCTGAGGCCAGATTTGAACTCAGGTACTCCTGACTCCAGGGCTGGTGCTCTATCCACTGTGCCACCTAGTTGCCCCCTGAAGTGTTCTTAATACTATATTATTATAGTTGTTGTTTGTCCTTAGTTCTGGAAGAGGACCATGACAGATATCATGACTTGCACTGAACTGGATTTAAGTATGCATGTGTGTATCTGTAATACCATATAGGATGGAAATAAACTTTGGAAAAAGAGGAGCAAAACTACTTTCTCTGAAATAGTAATCACCTAACTTGCAGACTGATTCAAAAATCCCCATTTGCCTCTTTTGATTTTTGTCTCTTCTAGAAACTTTCCTCTTTATTTTTGAATAAATCCTGTTACATATGGTGAGTGCACTGGCCTTTTCAAGTCAATAAAATGCCTACTATGTGACCACAGGCAGGATATTTAAACACTGGGTGTTTTCAGATAACAATACCCTCTACTGATAGAGCACTTTGTATCTTTCAAAATACCTTTATATCAACTCACTTCCACTGACTTACATGGTAATAAATGGTAGAATTGGAAAAAACCTGGAATGAATATCTAAAGACTTTGTTATCCTGCAAAGGTAACTGAAGGATGCTGATCCACAGTGTTGTTTTCATCTCTGATTCAAGTTGAAGGTCATGATGTTGGCAAAAAAAAGAAGAGTATGGGAAGTGAATAGTTGGCTGTATAAATGGTGTCTGAGAACAGGACCTGATATTCTAGAACATGCCTTATGAGAAAAAAAGGAAAGAAAAGAAAAGGAAAAGATGGGTTCCTGGTAATAAAGGAAATGTGTCTCATGAAGATGGGGGAAAACAAAATTTGGAAGAAGATTCATCAATATGATCATGAGGGCTTTAAGTTATCATTGGAGAAAGCAGAGGAAGAAAATTAGGAAAAGGGAAGGGAATAAGCACCTTCTATGCGACAGGCACAGTGATGAATGCTTTTACAAATTGTAAAAAATACTCAGATAAAACTGTAAAAATAGACCAATGGTAGGAAATAAAGGTGCCTGGTAATTCTCAGATGGTAGGGCAGCAAGGTGGTGCAGTGCCTAGTACACTAAGCTTGGAACCAAGAAGACTCATGTTCATGGGTTCAAATCCTAGTTAGACACTAGATGTGTGACCCTGTGCAAGTCACTTAACCCTGTTTGCCTCAGTTTCCCCATCTGTAACATGAACTGGAGAAGGAAATGGCAAGCCACTCCAGTATCTTTGCCAAAAAAAAAAATAATGAACCCCAAACCCAAATGGGCTCACAGAGTTAGATATGACTAAAATAACTGAAAAAAAAATAGATTACTATGTAGCTTGTGCCTATGTGAGTTTTATAGTGGTGATGGTGACAGTGGCAGTGGGGTAAACTCTCCAGACATTTGCTACAGGTTTTATTCTGCTAAATTCTAAATTTCTTTTTCCGATAATGTTATTTCACAAAAGAGGAAGGGGAGTGAGTGCCTAGTTTGGAGTCTGTTCTGGGTCACAAGAAGGATTTGACTAATGACATAGAAATGATGAGAATTTGACTATGCCATCTTGGAGTTCATAATAATGGAGGAATAAAATGGTAGTTATAGTCCAGTATATCCACTAGCCTTTGGGAACACATTTTTTTTCTTTTTAATTTGGAAGAGACATGTTAGAATACTTTGCTTGGAGTCAAGGTGAACTGAGTTTAAATCTGGCCTCAGGTGCTTGCTAGCTGTGTGACCCTGGGTAAGACATTTAGCTTCTGTCCACCTCAGTTTCCTCAACTGTAAAATGGTATCTCTCTCCCAGGTGGGTGGTTGTGAAGATCAAATGAGAAAATATTTGTAAAGCCCTTAGGACAGTGCCTGGCCCAGAGAAAGTGTTCCCTCCCCCTTACTTCCTTACAATTTTCAAAAAAAGAGAAAATGTTTGCTCCTGGATATTCTAGGATAGTAGTTTAACCTCAATCCCTTGAAAAATTTTGGAAGTGACTGTTGAATAGATGGCTTGTGGACACCAATAAACTAGAGGTCATCACTCACAGGCAGGACAAGTTAACTAAAAGAGTCCACGCCAGATTAAGTTCATTTCCAGTTTTGCTATGGTTACTAGGCTGGATGATAGGAGAAATGCATTGATTTGGGCTTGCTATCTGACAGTCTCATGGTATTTTTGTTGAGATACTCTGCTGGATAACCTAGTGAGGTGGATTCTTAACTGCTCGAACAACTATACTCAAGGAATCAGCAGATCAAGATCAACCTAGGACAGGGGTTCTGAACTTTTTTTTAAACCCTGTATTTCAATATATTTTTTTTTGCAATTTTACGTATGATATTCATTTAAAAATAATATTATGGGGCAGCTAGGTGGCACAGTCGATGGAGCACCGGCCCTGCAGTCAGGAGTACCTGAGTTTGGATCCGGCCTCAGACACTTAACACACACTTACTAGCTGTGTGACCCTGGGCAAGTCACTTAGCCCCAATTGCCTCACTAAAAAAAAAAAAAATTCTGAGGAGGAGTCCACAGGCTTCACAAGACTGCCAGAAAAGGTTAAGCAAAAAAGGTTAAGAATCCCCAATTTAGAAGAAAATCTTTAGGAGTATGCATAGAGCTATTTTGGCCCTGTCTTATTATGATCAACATTTTTATTATCAATTCATGAGCACCTTGGATGAAGAGTAGGAGGCATTCTTTTTTTCCCCAGGGCGATAAGGGTTAAGTGACTTGCCCAGGGTCACACAGCTAGTAAGTGTCAAATGTCTGAGGTCACATTTGAACTCAGGTCCTCCTGACTCCAGGGCCAGTGCTCTATCCATTGCACCACCTAGCTGCCTCCAGAGGCACTCTCTTAAAAGTTGATTCAAAGAAGGGAGGGCTAACTAAGATGTTGAATGACTGAATGAGCATTCAATTAGCCTAATACCAGGACAATAAAATATAACAAGTATAAATGTGGAAGCCTCGTTCTTAGATTTAATTTTAAAAAATCAATATACATGATGAGGTAGACCTTGGTTCATGTGGAAAACTTCTGGGGCTTTAGTTGACCACAAGTTTAGCATGAGCTAACAGTAGGCCTTAGCGACTAAGAAAGCTAATTAAATTTTAGGCTACATTAATAGAATGTCCAGGCCAAGGCATATAGTCATCCCTCTATATTCTGTATCAGCTAGATGACAGTTATGTGAGGATGGGCACTAGACTTCAAGACGGGCATGGACAAGCCTTTGAAAGGATTGCTAAGATAGCTAATGAACCATCAGGACTAGATCAGGGAATAGGGGGAGTTTAAACAAGAGAAGAGGAATCCAGATGGCTCAGTGGATAGAGTGCCAGGCCTAGAGTCAAGACCTGAGTTCAAATTTGACCTCAGACATGTCCTAGCTGTATGATACTGGGTAAATCGCTTAACCTCTGTTTGCCTTAATCCCCTGGAGAAGGAAATGGCAAACCACTCCAGTGCCAAGAAAACATCATGGACAGTATGGTCCATAGGGTGACGAAGAATCGGGGACAACTGAACAACAAGGCAAGAGAAGAGAAGACGGGGGATGTCTTGATGGTAATCTTACTTGGAAGGGTGGTCGCGTTGTATTCTTTCTGTTCATCTACAGAGAGCCGGAAGAGGACCAGTGGGTGGAAGTAACAAAGAGGCATTCATTCCTCAAATCTAACACCAGAATTGTGCCTCATTCTTTTTTTGTTTTGGGGTTTTTGGGGGTTTTTTTTTGCTTTTTTTTCTTTTAGGGCAATGAGGGTTATGTGACTTGCCCAGGGTCACACAGCTAGTAAGTGTCAAGTGTCTGAGTCCAGATTTGAACTCAGGTCCTCCTGAATCCAGGGCTGGTGCTTTATCCACTGTGCCATCTAGTTGCCCCTGTGCCTCATTCTTTAAAATCCAACTCAGGGGCAGCTAGGTAGCATAGTGGATAGACCAGCTCTGGAGTCAAGAGGACCTGAGTTCAAATTTGACCTCAGGCACTTAACTGTGTGACCCTGGGCAAATCACTTAACCCTGATTGCCTCTACTCCACCCCCCCCCAAAAAAAACCCAACTCAAAATACCTAACTTCTTTCATGATACATTCCTTGATAAGCCTTCTCAGTAACAATCTTCCCTCCTGATAAGCACTTTGGTTTGCAACTTTTGAAGTCCTTATTGTGCGATATTCTGCTTAATACCAGGAAGAGCTTTCTAACAGTACAGCTTTCCCCAAATGGAATATGCAGTCTTACGAAATAATGAGCTCCCTACCATTGAAAGCAGTCAATCAGAAGCTAGATAACCACCTGCTGGGGATGTTGTAGAAAGGCCTTCTTTACAGGAAAGAAGATTGGACTCGATTCTCAGTCCATACAAGTATTTTTGTGTCTCTTTGAATTCTTTATATTCCTCATTCCTTACTGCACAATAATATGCTATTCCATTTAGATTCCACAGTTTGTCTAACCATTATCCAATCAGTGGAACTCCTGACTCTGAAATTCTTTATTTTTAGGCTCTTTCAGAGGCAGCTAGGTGAATGGAGTGGGTAGAATTCAGGTCTTCCTGGCCTGAGTTCAAATCTGAAATCAGATACTTACTAACTATGGGACCTTGGGCAAGTCACTTCACCTCTGTATGCCTCTGTTTCATCAACTGTAAAATGGGAATAATAATTGTATCTATCTCCCAAGGTTGTTGGGAGGATCAAATGAGACAATATTTATAAAGTGCTTAGCACAGGGCCCGGCACATAGTAGGTCCTTAATAAATGCTTGTTTCCTCTCCCCTTATACATTATTTCATGTGATTCTTATATATCCCTGTGAGTTAAGCAGATATTATCTTTATTGTACAGATGGGGATATTGCGGTACCGAGTGGGTAAGTGATTTGGTGAAGCTGTCATCGTTAGCCAATGGCAGAACAAAGACTAGACCTTAGATGCAGCTGTTGTTGATTATTGTATCTGACTCTCCGTGATCCCATTTGGGGTTTTCTTTTTTTTTTCTCTCTTTTTTTTTTTTTTGTGGGGCAATGGGGGTTAAGTGACTTGCCCAGAGTCACACAGCCAGTAAAGTGTCAAGTGTCTGAGGCCGGATTTGAACTCAGGTCCTCCTGAATCCAAGGCCAGTGCTTTATCCACTGCGCCCCCTAGCTGCCCCATTCTGCTGATTCCCAATGTCCACTTATGCTATTTAATTGGGATGACTTTATAATAAATATCCATATGATTGGCTAAATTCTTTCCTCCATGAATCAAAAATGGAACTATTGTCCAAAATTCTGTGCATTGGGGAGTAAACGTGGAAGAATTTATTGGTTTTCTTTTTTTCTTTCTTTTGCAGGAATAGCAAGAAAGAGATTGTTTCTCCTCTCTGGATACCGCGGATGCACAGTTATATCCAAAGAGTTGTTGGAAGACAAGAAATGAAATTGCTATTGTCAAACATGATTCATTTGGAAGAGCAAGATGGAGGGAAGAGGGGGAGGAAGGACATTCTGTTCTTAATTTTTTTTATTCTGAACTTATCAAACGCCAAATAAAGTGAGTATTTCCATATTCAAAGTAGAACAGAAGAGGACTATACACAAAACTTCAAATCTCCATTACTTTCAGCTTAGTTTTCCTTTTAAGTATATATTCAATTCACCATGTAACTTTCAGGGCTGTCGTGCTTGTCTGTGTTTCCTTCTGGCCTCCCTTCTGTTCTCTTCTATGCATTTCTGAAAAATGCTTCAATGACATTCTTTTCTTTCTTTCATTTTTTTGGCAACCCTATTAGCATGTTACTTTCAAGAACATATATTAAACCAGAAGAAGTCACCAAAATGTTGTCAAGTAAGCAGTACCCCAAACTCCACTTCATTTTGGGGGGGGGGCGAGGCCATGGGGGTTAAGTGACTTGCCCAGGGTCATACAGCTAGTAAGTGTCAAGTGTCTGAGACCAGATTTGAACTCAAGTCCTCCTGAATCCAGGGCCGGTGCTCTATCCACAGCGCCACCAACTTCTCCCTCCACTTCATTTTTAAAATAAGTTTTATTGGGGTCATTTTTTGTTATTCAGGTATTTTTGGATATCACTGCTTCTCACTTCCCTCCCCCAATATTGAAGCCACTCTCATACCAAAGAAAATAAGTGAGGCAAAAGTGACGGCTACAAGTGACTGATTATGATAAACACTTCCATTATAAAGGTGGGGTTCTGTAGCAGCTTGAAAGCATTGCAATTTTCCAAATATAATCTAGTCTGTTTACTTCCTCATATTCAGTTCTGGGATAAGCTTTCCATCAGGCTCCATAGAGTGCCCATAACTTAGTGGGCTACATGTCCAATTGCATGGAATAACACATGCAATATATGTTTTGAGTGACCATGCATTTCTCTGAGGAGTTCCTGTAATATTCTTGGCCTCCGTACTATGGAATATATAAAAGCCTTTTATAACATAAGGTGGAGGGGCAGCTAGGTGGTGCTGTGGATAGAGCACTGGCCCTGGATTCAGGAGGACCCGAGTTCAAATCTAACCTCAGACACTTGACACTAACTGTGTGACCCTGGGCAAGTTACTTAACCCCAATTGCCTCACCAAAAAAAAAAAAAAAATTTTAAATAACATAAGGTGGATTGGACACTGGCAATTGCTAAGCTCTAATTGTGCAATAGTTCCCATCATGCTCTGTTAACAGCTATGTGGCTATTGCCTGATTCAGAGGCAGGATGGCATAGTAGAGAAAGTATTATGTAGTATAAAGTGTACTGTGCTTGTAATTGAGAGACCCTAGTTCAAATCCTATCTGTGACACTTACTAGCAAGTCATTTTATCTATCTAAGCCTCAGTTGCCTCATCTGTAAATCATGGATAATAATGTGTACCTCATAGTGTTGTTGCAAGGATCATATGAGATGCTATACCAAGATGCTTATAAATCTTAAAAAGCTATACAAATATCAACATGCTGAGGAAATTAAAGGATTGATTGGCTGTGGAATCAGGAAGAACTGATATTTACCTATTAGGTAAATCACTTAATATAAAACTGGGATAATCATGCCTCTGATTCCTACCTCATGGGGTTGTTGTGAAGCTTAGCTGAAATAATGTATATAAAATACTTGCTTAACCTTAAAAAGTGTTATATCAGTTGTTGTTCTTAATATTTTGTTCCCTTTCTCCTGCAGGACTAGGAGCACATAGTTTGTTACTGCCAACCAGGACTAGCCTTACATTAAGGTTACGTAGTATAGTAGGCCAGGCCTAAATCCAGCCAGTTTGGGAATTGAGGTTAGAGAATAGAACCAAATGAGACTGTTGTAGAATATCTGACAGTTAACAAAGGAAGCTTACTCAACCATTGAAAAGAAAGGCTATTGAGAGCAGCTGGGGATACACCATCAATTCACCCTGTGCTGTTGTTGGCTATGCTGCTAAAGTGCTGGTCAGCAGCCTGAGGGAGGGCACACATGATTCCTGAGGGCCTGGCTTTTGTATTTAGGCTACCAGGAAGCTATGACAATTGTCTAAACCTTTAGATTCCTGTGCAAAGATAGTTTTAGACTGTTTTCATGCCTTTTAAGGGAAAGCTAACATAGCTTGCATTGGGGCAAGAATTTAGATTATGACTCTGACCATAGGTTGATTACTTCTGTTGTGAGATGATGAGAGAAGGACCTTTGTGCTTCCAACCATTTCACCCACCTGCCACAGTGTCTGAAATACCACCACTGTGGATTAATTTCCTTGGGCTAACCCAAGGTTTTTTCCGTCTCTAGGAAACCTTCCCCCCACCCCAGTACTTTCAGTCATATTCAACTCTTGGTGGCCCCATTTGCATTTTCTTGGCAAACATACTGGAGTGGTTTGCCCTTTCTTTTCTCTGGCTCATTTTACAGATGAGGAAACTAAGGCAAACAGAGTGGAATGATTTGCCTAGGGTCACATAGTAAGTGTTTGAGGCCATATTTGAACTCAGGTCTTTCTGACTTCAGCCTTGGCACTCAATCTACTGTGCCACCTAGCTGCTCTTTCTTTTTTTTAACATTGACCAAATTGCATTTTATTTTATTTTTATATTTTATTCATAAATTTTGACTCAACAGACACTAACCAACAAACGCTCAAACCTCCCACAAAGTATATTTCCTGAAAACAGTTGAGCAAAACCACTTGAGAGAATGATTAAACTGATTCCACATGTTACTTTCCACTTTTCTTGTTTACCAATTGTTAACAGGAAGGATGTGTACTTTAATTTTCATTATTTGGTACCAACACTTGTCTGTCATCTTTGACCTGAATTTCATTTCCTTTTAGTTTTGTCTTTATTTCCAATGTTGTAGTCATTGTGTATATTGTTCTTTTGGCTCCACTGTCATTTCTTTGAATCATTTCGTATAAGTCTGCCTGTTCTGAATTCTTCATATTTGACATTCCTAATGGCACAGCAATATTCCATTATAGTCATATAGCACAATTTGTTCAGGCATTACCCAATCATCAGGTACACATTTTGCTTCCTGGGTTTTGTTATTACAAATAATGCTGTTATGAATATTTTTGTATATGTTTTCATAGCACCCCCTTGGGGCTACCCCTCTTCCCATTTGGCACTCACAGTTTGCAGTTTGGGTCCCCATAGAGATGCCTACTACCTTGAGTTCAAAGGTATCCCGAAAGCTAGAAAATCTCAGGTGCTCCCACCAATGAGCTTAGCCTTAATAGTTAGTAAGTAGACACAGTTAGGTCAAAGTGAAGGCATTTACATTAAGATGGCAGCAGATACCAAACTTTTCTCTCTTATACCTGAAGCACTTTCTCACAAATATACACAATGTTATTGAGAAGAATGAGATTACATTTTGAGAACACTAGAAGTGATTGATGCATGTAGCTAACACAAATGGCCAAGGCAATTCATGACTGATTCCCGATGTCCTTGTGATAACCCTTCCCACCCTTGTCACTCACCTCTACCCCCTACTTCTAGGGCATGGTGTTGTTGGGTGGGTTGCCCACATGAGCTCCCTGGTTTTGCTATTCTCTTCAGCTCAACTCTCAATGGACAAGGCTAGTTTATTTTAAACCACAGTCAGTTCTCTCTTCTGTTGCCAAAGGACACACTCCTTGAAGCTGCTTCCTGCCCCCGACTCTTTCTTTGTTTGTATCTCTTTGGAAAGTATTTGTGTCTGCTCCTGGATTCAAATAGCTTGACTCTCCAAACTGTTTCTTGTTGGATGTGATGTCTCTTACTGGACATAATGGCCAACGCAAATGTCCCTTGTTCCTGCTTCCCTCTGATAGTGGCACAGTAGTAGCAGCTATTGCAATGTCTCCAGGGCTTGGCTGACTTTGATTTTTATTTTTGAAAGTTATACGTTGAGTTTACTATATACTCAAAAGGAAAAGCAAGCTGTATACAACAGAGATTGCAGTGTCATGCACGATAATCCTTTTTTTGTTCCACTCTCTATGAAGATGTGCTCATTCTGCTTGGTAGTTAAGTTCTGAACACAAAGCAAAATTAACAGTTGACACGAAGTATAAATGGGAATCTAAACGATGAATTTGCTAATTGGTTTTCCTTAACTACATACAGTAAATTCTGTCATCCAACATGATCAGGGAAGGAAATGCTCTGGTTAATAGTGACCACTTCTTTGTTGTTTTTTTGTTTTTTTGTTTGTTTTTAGTGAGGCAATTGGGGTTAAGTGACTTGCCCAGGGTCACACAGCTAGTAAGTGTTAAGCGTCTGAGACCAGATTTGAACTCAGGTACTCCTGACTCCAGGGCCGGTGCTCTATCCACTGCACCACCTAGCTGCCCCTAGTGACCACTTCTTAATCCATTTTAATGGAAACTATAATAGGTATAATACATTTCATACTAAAGTGATACTGAACATAATTTAATCTTCCTTAGAGTCATAATACTACAGTGGAGACTTCATAGATTTGTCGGGTTTAGTTTTTTGTTTGTTTGGTTTTTTTTTTTAGTGAGGCAATTGGGGTTAAGTGGTTAAGTGTCTGAGGCTGGATTTGAACTCAGGCCCTCCTGAATCCAGGGACGGTGCTCCATCCACTGCACTACCTAGCTGCCCTGGGTTTAGCTTTTTAAAGACCTCCAGGGGCATGACTAACACCAAATGTGTGGACTTCTGCATCTGCTTATCATGTGGTTGGGAGCAACCTCTTTCCATTGTCCGGATAGCCAGACAGAGCTAGCCACTGACATTGATTTGCCAATGGCCAGATGCCCTTATAATTCAAAAGAGAACAACATCATGCTTTCTAAAGGGATGATTGGCTTAGATACATTTTTGCCCTTCATTATATTTTTGTTTGTTTGGTTGGTTTTTTGGGGGTTTTTTGGGTTTTTTTGCGGGGCAATGGGGGTTAAGTGACTTGCCCAGGATCACACAGCTAGTAAGTGTCAAGTGTCTGAGGCCGGATTTGAACTCAGGTACTCCTGAATCCAGAGCCAGTGCTTTATCCACTGCACCACCTAGCCGCCCCCCATTATATTTTTAATACCTCTGTTAGCTGCCCATTACCTTCTGTGATTATATCAACTAGCAGATAAGGGGAAACCCAATCCCTGTCTCCTTGTTTGGATGGATCTTTTCTTCCTGTCCTTAAATTCCTGGTAGTGTGATCACTGAGTCTAAGGCACTGGAGAATTTAATAATTTTTTCTCAGGTAATCTCTTTGAATATGATCCTATTCAGAGAGGGGTAACCCAAGTGGCTATTAGGAATCATTGAGACCTTACGTAGGACACATCTCCATATGGGGCTCTGAGCTACAGAACATGTAAGGCAATTTAGGGGAGCCAAGGTGATGAAGTGAAAGCGGACTGGATTTGGTCAGCAGACCTGAGTTCAAATCCTGACTCTTCTATTTATTACCAGTGTTACTTTGGGGCTGATGAAGCAACTTGTTCATTCTTCATCTATAAAATGGGGGAGGTGGTTGGACCAGAAAGCCCCTAAAGTTCCTCCCAGCTTTACACCTGCGATCCTTAAGAACTCTTTCCAAGGCCAAGATCCTATGTTTATAGAACCATAGAAATAGACTTCAGAGGGCACCCTGTCCAACTCCCTCATTTCATAGACAAGGGGAATAAGGTAGGGAATTTGTTTATTTTAATTTGGGGAGGGGATTGTTTATTAAATGTCTTCTGCATACCAGGCACTAGGCTAAGTGTTTTACAAATAAAATCTCATTTGATCCTCACAACAACCCTGAGAGGTAGGTACTATTTTTAATCTTCCTTATTTTACAGTTGATGAAACTGAAGCAGACAGACTTTAAGTGAGTTGTCCCATGGTCACACAGCTAGTAAATGTCAGAGGGTGTATTTGAGCTCAGGTCTTTCTGACTCTTGGGCAGCTAGGTGGCGCAGTGGCTAGAGTCAAGCTATAATCAGGAAGGCCTGAGTTCAGATCCACCCTCTGAAATTTATTACCTGTGTGACCCTGGGCAAGTCACTTAACCCTGTTTCCCTCAGTTTCCTCATCTGTAAAATGAGCTGGAGAAGGAAATGGCAAACTACTCCAGTGTCTTTGCCAAGAAAAACCCCCAAAACTCCCATGGAGAGTCAGACACAACTGAACAACAACAGTGCTTTATCTGTTGAGACACCTTGATGCCTCTAGATGAGGTATCTGTGAGGCCCATGGAGATAAAGTGATTTATCTGAGATCACATAAATAGTAAGTGTAATTAATTTCTAATATGGCTTTTCTCCTTGAAAGAACTAGCTGAGGAAAGGACAAAGTGAAAGGGGAGGGGCAGCTAGGTGGTACAGTGGATAGAACATTGGCCCTGGAGTCAGGAGTTCCTGAGTTCAAATCTGGCCTCAGACACTTAACACTTACTAGCTGTGTGACCCTGGGCAAGTTACTTAACACCAATTGCCTCACTAAAAAAAATATTAAAAAAAATAAAGGGGAGAAGAGCATTCAGTACACTAGGGCTAGGGACTGAGCAAGATGGTGGGCTGATAGAGTATGATCCAGGCTACCCAGAATCAAGGTAATATTTCAATACCTGTTAAGCAGGTCCCTTAATTGGGGAAGCTGGATCCTGGAACAACCTCTGAAGCATGGCTATTCTATCTTTCAATCTGGAACTCTCTAGGCTCTAACTACCACCTGTGCTTCTCTCAGGCCTAGATACAGAATCATCAAAGAGGAAAGTTGAGTGTAAAGACACTTACTGCAGAATCATCCTAAAACCAAGCATTTTCTATATTGAGCTAAACTCTGAACCTAATAACCTAATCCCTCTCCTCTTCTGAGAGACTGAGGGGTGGGGTAGGAGGTAGGGATTATGCCCCTGAATTATTGGGGAAAATGTTTTTATGTTCTTGCTATACCTTTGAAGTAATTTTTCCTCTGTAAAAGGTATTATAAATAATTAAATGGAACTGAGGTACTGTCAGTCTCCTTAAAATTGGGGGAACACAATTGGTGGGGGCTTGGGTCAATGGCAGAGAGGAAAAACACCCTCACCCCTCCAAATCCCCTATGGCTACCAAGGAACCCTGAAGGAAGGGTGAAATGTAACACACCTGGTCTTTTGGCAGTGGGGTCCAGAAAATCAGTTTCAAGTGCTTATTATCTATAACACTAAATAGGTCCATGAGCAGCTAGGTAGTGCAGCAGGTAGAGTGCTGGTCCTAGAGTCAAGACTCATCTTTGTGAGTTCAAATCTGGCCTCGGACATTTATTGTCTGTTACTTCACACAGTAAATGCTTGCCTCAGTTTCCTAGTCTGTAAAATGAGTTGGAGAAGGAAATAGCAAACCACTCCAGTGTCTTTGCCAAGAAAACCCCAAATGAAGAGTCAGACATGACTGAATTGACTGAACAACCAAAAAAATGGGCCACCCACATATTCAGAAAAAAAGTAAGAGATACCTAATGGACAGTCTCCCTGCTCCATAGATATCTGGGTAATGTCAGAGAACCAGAGGAAAGACTGAAGCGTATTAGATAGGTCCCTTTCCCCCATTACTAACCCCCCCCCCAACCCAGGGAAGAGCATGACATGAAGTAGAATTAGAAAGGGTAGGCATAGATGGAGCATGAAATTATAAATTTTGAACTGGAAGAGACCTTAGAGGACATTGAATTCAACTCTCCCATTGTACAGGTAAGGAAATTGAGGTCAGGAGAGGTTATACAACTTGCTGAGGGTCATACAGCTGGCAGTGTGTGAATGGGTTTTCCCAGCTATGCGCATTGTTGGAGGGAGTGTCTGAATGGGTAAAACCACATGACCAACTGAGCAGAGAAGGAATGAACACCCCATGGCTTCTTATGCTCTCTAATCAACCAATCACTAACATTTAAGTACCTACTATGTGCCAGGGAATACAAACAGGGGCCAACGATAATACCTCCCCTCAAGGAGTTTATAATCAAACCACTTGCTTCTTGGAATGAAGTTACTTCCATTTCTCCAAGTTCTTTTGGAAATATCATCCGTGAAGTTGTAATCCCCACTCCTCCCCTTTTTATTTAATTATATAGTAACCATTGATGGATTCCAATGGTGATATAACAAATCCTCATGCTTTGGCCACTGATTTGGCCCTCCCCGTCCTGGAAGGCCGTTTGCGATTGTGACTACTGCGGTGGTTGCCCAACAGAAGCAAAAAACCAGAAAGAGTTCTAAGGCTCCTAAGGGATGTACATGAAGTTCCAGCAGGAACCTGGAAGGAGGGAGAGGAGTTTGGCCAAGTAGGGATGACCCCTGACTCCTCTGCCCTGTTTCTAGATACAGAATGCCCAACAGTGCTACATTACCAGTTATCTGACTTCTCATTTGGCCTCTGTTTTCAGCCCCCTACAGTGCCAGCAGCCTGGACTGCTGTGCCTGTGGCGATAGTTGGCAGCCATTCCTGTGCAGTGTTATTGGGAGGGGGCTCTGTGATGGGTATTTTAGTATTTGGATGTAGTTAAAGTTTGCCTGTTCATTGATGGATATTTTGTTTAACTGAGTGTTTTGCCGTGAATGGTCCCATTGAGCCTCTGATCTCCTATAACAATTGCTTTGCCTAAAACTGTCAGTAATGGGGACCAGGGTAGAGAAGTGCTTATGGGGCCACACAATGATGATGTTCTACTCTACCCTTTAGGCAAAGAAGAGGTACTGAACCCAGCTTTGTGCTTCGTTCAATGTTGGTGTACCCGGATGAGAACAGCCCATCATTTGTGTACTTGGCAAGAGCCAGGCACATAATAGTTATTTAATAAATGCTGTTTTACTGACTGATTGTTCAAGTTTCTAGTTTAGTATGTGAGAGGGGAGAAAGTGAAGCATAGGTAAGGTTCTTTAAACCCATACACACACAGGAGCACACACACATTATCGGTTATCAAGCATATCCTCTCTTCCCTTCCAATGCTCCCTCCCCGACCAGAAAAAAAGAAAAACAAAATCCATGTAATAAACATGCATCATCAAGCAAAGTATATTCCCATACTGGCCCTCCCCCCAAAACATGAGTCATTCTGCATATTGAGTACAGATTAGACTCTGAGATACTAGTTGTAGGTCTTCTGCTCTTCAGGAATCAGGACACAGAATACACCCAATGAGAATCTGAGAGGTTAGGAAGTATCCTACAGATTTATTCTGAGAGCTACAATTTAGCTCAATCCCTCATCACTGAGGAAGATGGCCTAATGGGTATCTTAGTAGAAAAAACAAACAAACCAAATAACCTCGACATATATGATAAAAAACAATTCAATGTCAGCTAGCAAGCATTTGTTAAAGCACTTACTATACCCTAGGCTCTGGAAATACAAAGCATAAAGAAAGATGGTCCCTGCCCACAGGGGGCTTACACTCTAAAGGGGAAGTTGAAGATGGGGTAGGGTGTGGGGAGATCTGAAGGTACCCAGGCAGCAGTATGGCAGAAAGTTTGGAAGCAGCCTGGAGAGGAATTGGTAGTCAGATCTAATATAGCTATATTGAGTCCAGGTCCAGCACTCTATCCATTGATCAATTTAGCCTCCAAGGCAGAGACATGAGGATGACTCTGATTCCAGGTCCAGTGCTCTTACTGAAATAGCTGCCCCAGAGATCAGGGAATACAAAGACAAAAAAAAAAAAAAGGAACGAAGAAAAGAAGGAACAAAGAAAAAAAGAAAGAGAAATAAGGAACAAAGAAACAAAAAAAGAAGAAAAGTCCTGTCCTTGAGAAACTTCCATTCTACTTCCATGTCTTTTACATGTTTTTTTTTTTTGTGTGTGCACAAGTCATCATTGGTAGCATGCTTATAATACAATAACACCCCATGGTGATCTATGACCATAGTCAGAGTGAGAATGATGATGATGACATTTCTTTTTCTCACACCAGCTGAGGCCTTTTCCCACAGTTCCCACAGATGCCTCATGCTCTATGACATTCTCTGACCGTCACTGAACCTACCGGAAAATTATATAATTCAACAGGCTCTATTTGAAGTAAAGTACTGTACTGACCATAGGCCTAAAGAAAAAGGGGAATGAAAAATCCCTTTCTTGAAAAGAGTAGCTGCCATCGCTGCTGAACACTTGGACCCAGGTCTTACAACACTTGGCTACTTATTCCCCCCACACAGGAAGTGATCTGTGTAAAGCAGGTTCATATTGCAAACATCGTTTAAAATGGGGATAATGACAGCACTTTTCTCACAGGGTTATTTTGAGGTCAAATGAGATAATAGATTTAAAGTACTTTGCACACCTAGCTATTTTTTTTTATTGCTATTTAAAGTACATGTTGACTTTCTTTAATGCTATGGTTTGCAGACAGGTGGACTGGACTCAGACGTACTGGATCCGTGATTTCATTACTATGGGAAATTTCTGGTAAGGAAACTCCCTCTGCCAATGTAGATGCCTATTCTAATCTACCTGCTGTGCAGTTATACTCTTATAAGGCTGTTTGGGGCACTGAGAAATTAAGTGATATGACCAGGATCACACAACCAGGACGTTATTTGAAGCTACATCTTCCCAACTCTGAAGCCAGCAATCTAACCACTTTCCTGCTCTCATTTACTACTCTTGGCATTAAATCAATAATACTAATGCCTTACCTTTACACCTTTACACAGCACTTTATAGTGGCAAAATGCTTTCATGTATATTGTCTTGCTTGGTCCTCACAACACTTTGAGGTGGATAATACAGGTTTTTTTTACAGATGAGAAAATAGATGATCAATGAATGTCTGAAGTCACCACCGTAGTAAGTGAGGAAGTACGGTAAGCAGAAAGAGAGCTGGGCTTGTGCTTGAAGGACCTGAGTTTGATCTTGGCCATGTCACATAACCTCTAGGGGCTTCAGTTTCATAATTCACAAAATAAGGAAGTTGGACCAGATGATCAAATGAAATAACGCTTGTAAAATGCTGAGCACAGTGCCTGTCATGTTGTCATTCAGTCTTGTTCAATTCTTCGTGATCCTGTGGACCAAAGCACACCACTACTGTCTGTGGGTTTTTCTTGGTTTGTCATTTCCTTCTCCAGCTCATTTTACAGATGAGGAAACTGAAGCAAAGAGGGTTAAGTGACTTGCCCAGGGTCACACAGCCAGTAAGTGTCTGAGGCCAGATTTGAACTCAGGTTTTCCTGATTCCAGGTCCAGTGCTCTTTTCTCTGAGCTATCTCATTGTCTCCACTAAGCACATACCAGGTGCTATATAAATATTTATTTCTTTCTCTCTTCCCTTTTCCAGCTCTCTTGACTGTAGGATACAAAATGGTAGAGTTAGGACTCAAATCCATGTCTTCTGACTTCAGCCACAAGCATTGTTAAGTCCCTATTACATGCTAGGCTCTGGGGAATCAAGACATATTCATGCACAGTAGCTAGAGCACTGACCCTGGAGTCAGGAGGATCTGAGTTCAAATCTGGACACAAACACTAGTTGTGTGACCCTTGGTAAGTCACTTAACCCTGTTTGCTTAAAAAACATTTAGTATTCATTCTTTCACAAGATACTTCTCTAGTGGATATCAAAAGAAAATGGAATTCTTCTCAATTGTGTTCTAGACAGAGCAAGAGCAAGTTATAAAGGCATAGCTATGTCCCTTGGGATGGCAGCTACACAACTGAAGATACCAGTCCCACCCTCTACATTCAGGCAGAACTGCTGTTAATATAACAGAGTCCTGTGTCTCATCTTGATACTGGGGAAGGAATCCTGGATTTGAAATAAGGTAACCTGGGCTCAAATCCCAGCTTTGCCTGTGTTGTCTTGGACAAATCATTTAACCTCTCTAAGCATCAACTTCCTCACTATAACTACTACTAATAGTAGTAATAGTGGTAGTAGCAGTAATAATAGTAGTAGTAGTAGAATTAATAGTTGTAGTAGTAGTAATAATAGTAGTAGTAGCAATAGTAGTAGTAGTAGTAGTAATAGTAATAGTCTTAGTAACAATAGTAGTAGTAGTAATAGTAGCAGTAGTAGTAGCAGCAGGTAATTATTATTATAGGTAACATTCATATAGCCTACTATGTGGCAGGCACTGTGCTAAGTGCTTTATAAATATTATCACATTTGGTACTCTTGACAATCCTGAGAGATAGGTGCTATTATTATTATTTCCATTTTACAGTTGAAGAAACTGAGGCAGAGGGTGGGTTAAGTGACTTTCTTAAGGAAGAGTTGGACTAAATGATCCCTAAGGTTCTTTCTAGCTCTAAAGTGATCTGCCTGTGTGGATTGTCAGATATTAGTATGACTTCGAGACAATAGGCCCTGAAAGGGAATTCTTTTTCAGGGAATTTCAAAGGGAGTGGGACTAGTAGGTGTGCTTCCTTGGTACTCTCTGGACTGTGCCTGACTTCTCTTTAGGTTCGTTTCTATATACTTTCCTCCCAGCATAGAAATGATGGGCAGAGGCATAGCAAACAGTGATTTTATGCTTGGATCAATTTCTGAGAATGGTGCTCTTGTACTACTCTTACTTAACCCAAAGCCCTAGCCTCTCATTCTGCTTGGGAATTTGGGGATTTGGGAAGTGGGAGTGTTGTAAACACTTCAAAGAAACAGAGGGTACACAGGCAGATTCAGGAAACTCTGGGTTTGAATCCTAACTCAAAGTCTTATGAGCTAAATAAATGACCCTCGGCAAGTCACTGAGCCTCTTTGGCCTTATTTTTTTTCCCCATCATCACTCAAATGAAGACTTGACTTGGACTTGAAGGTTATTTCCAGCTATGGCCATGATCTGTCAATTCCCTTTGCCCCTGAGGAAGTTGCCCTGTGCCGCCCCACCCCCTTTCTACTTACGCTGTGAGGAACTGGAGAGGAGGAGGGAATGGGGTTTTTTTTTGCCCACTGCTCCCACTCCTGCAGCCCACCTTCATTTTAGTGAGTGTGAAGTAATGACCTGATCCTAAGCACTCTTGTTTAATTGGCTATCACCCTCCCACATTGCTGTTACTCTGTTTCCAGCTGACCAGCTGGAATCAAGTTGGGATTCTGGCAGTGACAGCAGGGAGTCATCACCTATTTTCCAGAAGTTCTGAGAGATGAGGCATTGGTAGTTGCACTGGTGACAAAGGCTTGGGCAGGGGGCAGGTATTTCATCGTAAATTTTTTTAAAAGGTGCCTGAAGCTTCTATGCCCTATGCAACGATAGCACATTTTCCAGCTGTTTTTTCATTGTCTACCAACAACAACAAAAAATACATACATCATATTAAGGTCTTGTTCCATTAAAGTCCTGGGAGCAGGATTACAAGAGCCTTTAAGAAAGGGAAATAAATGGCCTTGAGTATGGGGTGTGGCCATAAGGCTGACCTTACCCGAGGCACAAGAGCAAGCAGACTGTGGGGACTGGACTTTGGCTGGAGGGTGATGACAATTGCAGACTTAACAGGACAGAACTTTTATTTTTTTTTGGCATCCAATTATGTATTGCTGCACACATGCATTGAGTTAGAAACAAAATCATCTCGAGTGAGAATTGTTGCACTGCATTTAAGGGGCCTGCTTTTGACAGGTTGCTACCTAGTTATGGACTAAAATCTCTCCATGCGCCCCCATAGCTTATCGCCTGTCATTCCCAAACAAAGACATCCTGCTTCTCCTTTCAGTGTCACATCTCATCGACTCCTTCTCAGCAGACTTGCTTTCATTATGAGCTCAATGCCACCTCTCTTGCTTTCATCAGATGTGCTCTCGAACTTAAAAAAAAAAAAGCCACAAACCCCTTTTCAACTTGGACACTCTCGGTGTTATTCTCTCAGTCCGGCTTGAAAGGAAAAAAAAAAAAGAAAAAGAAAAAACCCTACCCCACGAGGGGGCATGGCTGCTTTCCTGTCTTCTGCCGCTGCACAGTCTCTGAAGTGTGTGAGGAAGAGAGAAAGAGACAATTAACACTCAGTTCCAATCTGCATTTCCTTTTTAGCTGCCATTTACACGCTGCTCAGGTTTTGAAAGCCAGCATTTCATGCTGCTCCCCAGAGAGCCAGCAGCAGCTT